>NC_141001.1:15029474-15629474 GCF_052327205.1 Somniosus microcephalus | reverse complement strand
TCTCTCTTTCTGTTTCCTGAGCTCTCTCTCTCTCTCTCTCTTTCTGTTTCCTGAGCTCTCTCTCTCTCTCTCTCTCTTTCTGTTTCCTGAGCTCTCTCTCTCTCTCTCTCTCTCTTTCTCTTTCTGTTTCCTGAGCTCTCTCTCTCTCTCTCCCTCTCTTTCTGTTTCCCGAGCGCTCTCTCTCTCTCTTTTTCTCTTTCTGTTTCCTGAGCTCTCTCTCTTTCTGTTTCCCGAGCTCTCTCTCTCTCTTTCTGTTTCCTGAGCTCTCTCTCTCCCTTTCTCTTTCTGTTTCCTGAGCTCTCTCTCTCTCTCTCTCTCTCTCTTTCTGTTTCCTGAGCTCTCTCCCTCTCTCTCTCTCTCTCTTTCTGTTTCCTGAGCTCTCTCTCTCTCCCTTTCTCTTTCTGTTTCCTGAGCTCTCTCTCTCTTTCTCTTTCTGTTTCCTGAGCTCTCTCTCTCTCTTTCTCTTTCTGTTTCCTGAGCTCGCTCTCTCTCTCTTTTTGTTTCCTGAGCTCTCTCTCTCTCTCTTTCTCTTTCTTTTTCCTGAGCTCTCTCTCTCTCTCTCTCTCTCTTTTTGTTTCCTGAGCTCTCTCTCTCTCTCTCCCTCAGTTTCCTTCCTCTCTCTCTCTTTCTCTTTTTGTTTCCTGAGCTCTAGGGTCTTGAGGGAAGTGGCGGTAGGGATTGTGGATGCATTGGTAATAATTTTCCAAAACTCCCTGGACTCAGCAATGGTCCCGGCAGACTGGAAAACTGCTAATGTAACACCCTTATTTAAAAAGGGCAGTAGACAGAAGGCTGGAAACTATAGACCGGTTAGCCTAACGTCTGTGGTAGGTAAAATTTTGGAGTCCATTATTAAGGAGACAGTAACAGGACATTTGGATAATCATAATTTAATAGGACAAAGTCAGCATGGTTTTATGAAGGGGAAGTCATGTTTGACAAATTTGCTGGAGTTCTTTGAGGAAGTAACATATAGGGTGGATAAAGGGGAACCAGTGGACGTAGTGTATTTAGACTTCCAAAAGGCATTTGACAAGGTGCCACACAAAAGATTATTGCTTAAGATAAAAAATCACGGGATTGGGGGTAATATTCTGGCATGGATAGAGGATTGGCTATCTAACAGAAGGCAGAGAGTTGGGATAAATGGTTCATTCTCAGACTGGCAATCAGTAACTAGTGGTGTTCCGCAGGGGTCAGTGCTGGGTCCCCAACTCTTTACAATCTATATTAACGATTTGGAGGAGGGGACCGAGTGTAACATATCAAAGTTTGCAGATGATACTAAGATGGGGGGGAAAGTAGTGAGTGAGGAGGACATAAAAAACCTTCAAGGGGACATAGACAGGCTAAGTAAGTGGGCAGAGATTTGGCAGATGGAATACAATACTGGAAAGTGTGAGGTTAGGCACTTTGGGAGGAAAAATCGAAGAGCAAGTTATTATCTTAATGGCAAGAAACTGGAAAGTACTGAAGTACAAAGGGATCTGGGGATCCTGGTGCACGAAACTCAAAAGGTTAGTATGCAGGTGCAGCAAGTGATTAAGGCCAATGGAATGTTGGCTTTCATTGCTAGGGGGATAGAATATAAAAATAGGGAGGTATTGCTTCAGTTGTACAAGGTATTGGTGAGACCGCACCTGGAATACTGCGTACAGTTTTGGTGTCCATACTTAAGAAAAGACATACTTGCTCTCGAGTCAGTACAAAGAAGGTTCACTCGGTTAATCCCGGGGATGGACATATGAGGAGAGGTTGAGTAGATTGGGACTCTACTCATTGGAGTTCAGAAGAATGAGAGGCGATCTTATTGAAACATATAAGATTGTGAAGGGGTTGGATCGGGTGGATGCAGGGAAGATGTTCCCGATGATGGGTGAAACTAGAACTAGGGGGCATAGTCTTAGAATAAGGGGCTGCTCTTACAAAACTGAGATGAGGAGGAACTACTTCACTCAGAGGGTGGTAGGTCCATGGAATATGCTGCCCCAAAAAACTGTAGAAGCTACATCATTACATAAATTTAAAACAGAAATAGCCAGTTTCCTAGAAGTAAAGGGAATTAAGGGTTACGGGGAGCGGGCAGGAATTTGGACATGAGTCTAGGTTCGGATCGGTCATGGCCCTGTGGTTAGTGGAGCGGGCCCAGGGGCCGTGTAGCCTGATCCTGCTCCTATTTCGTGTGTCTAATTCTGTTAGATGCAGGAGATGGTTCTGTGATAGTGGATTGGCAGTTAGGATCAGATCAGCCATGATCTTATTGAATGGCGGAGCAGGCTCGAGGGGCCGATTGGCCTACTCCTGCTCCTATTTCTTATGTTCTTATTGATGCGCCTCAATAACTTCAAGACTCGAAGTTAGCAGAATAAAACAAGGCTTTTATTAGCAAAGAAAAGATGCTGGTGTCTGCACCTAGCTTCACCTAGCGTGCTGCTGTTCTACTGCAAGACAAGCCTGGACTTGTCTTAAGTAGGGCCAGGTATGGGTGGAGCTGACACACAAAGGGGGCGGTGCCCTATACACAATACAAGGTACAAACACCGGAGCAGGCAATACAATATATATAGTTAACTACAGAGCCTGATGAATGGCATATTTCATCACATTCACCCCTTCTACAGATTTAGTCTGTCCGGGGGTGTGATAGTCCTCTGTGACCGACGTAATGGTTGTGGTGCCGCGGGTGCCGGCTGGGTGTCCCGGGTGGTCTCCTGGGTCTCTGCCAGGGGCGCCACCGGGGTTGTTGAAGGAGCAGGTGGTGGGGGGGTAGGTGGTGGGGGTACCGTTGGCTGGTGTTCTTCCGGGGGTGATGAAAGAATAGTGGGTGGAGTGGGTGGGTAATAGTTGTTGTGGTTGTTGTTGTTGTTGTAGTCGTTGTTGCTGTTGTTACCGGCTGGGGCGAGGTCTTTTATGGACACAGTGTCCTCCCGTCCGTCGGCGTGCCGGACATACGCATATTGTGGGTTGGCATGGAGCAGGTGCACTGGCTCCACGAGCGGGTCCGTCTTGTGACCCCTCACATGCTTTCGCAGAAGTACCGGACCTGGGGTGGAGAGCCATGACGGTATGGATACACCTGAGGTGGATTTCCGGGGAAACACAAACATTAGCTCATGAGGCGTGGCATTAGTGGCGGTACACAATAGTGACCGTATTGAGTGGAGCACATCTGGGAGGACTTCCTGCCAGCGGGAGATAGGGAGGCCCTTGGTCCTTAGAGTTAGGGTGACTGCCCTCCATACTGTCCCGTTCTCTCGCTCCACCTGACCGTTACCCCGGGGGTTGTAGCTGGTGGTACGGCTCGTGGCAATCCCCTTGGACAGCATGTACTGGCGTAGCTCTTCACTCATGAAGGCCGCCTCCCTATCCGTGTGGATATAGCTTGGCATACCGAACAGGCAGAACAGGCTGTTGAGGCATTTAATGACCGTGGCGCTGGTCATGTCTGGGCAGGGGAAGGCGAATGGGAAACGGGAGTATTCGTCCACAATGTTCAGGAAGTAAACATTGCGGTCGACGGACGGGAGGGGGCCCTTGAAATCTAAGCTAAGCCGCTCAAAGGGCCGTGTAGCTTTGATTAGGTGGGCTCTATCAGGGCGGTAGAACCGAGGCTTGCACTCAGCGCAAGTGCGGCAGTTCCTGGTCAGGGACCGAACTTCCTCAATCGAGTAGGGTAAGTTGCGGGACTTTATGAAGTGGAACAGCCGTGTGACCCCTGGGTGGCAGAGTTCGTTGTGGAGGGTCTGTAGCCGATCCCGGTGGCGTTGGCACACATCCCTCGTGAGAGGGCGTCGGGGGATTCGTTAAGGGCCCCCGGCTGGTATATGATGTCGTACTCGAAGGTGGAGAGCTCGATCCGCCACCTAAGAATCTTATCATTTTTAATCTTCCCCCTCTGTTTATTATTGAACATAAACGCTACCGAACGCTGGTCGGTAAGTAGGGTGAAGCGTTTGCCGGCTAGGTAGTGCCGCCAGTGGCGCACTGCCTTCACGATGGCTTGGGCCTCCTTTTCCACGGAGGAGTGTCTGATCTCGGGCCCCTGGAGGGTCCTCGAGAAGAAAGCTACGGGCCGCCCTGCCTGGTTGAGGGTGGCCGCCAAGGCAAAGTCAGACGCATCACTTTCCACTTGAAAGGGAGTGTTCTCGTCCACTGCCTGTAGCGTGGCCCGCTCAATATCCTGCTTAATGCTTTTGAAGGCAGCATAGGCCTCAGCAGAGAGCGGGAAAGAGGATGCTTTCAAGAGGGGACGGGCTTTATCGGAGTAGTTAGGGACCCATTGGGCATAATACGAGAATAACCCCAGGCACCTTTTCAGGGCTTTGGGAGTGTTGGGCAGGGGCAGCTCCCGTAGGGGGCGCAATCGGTCGGGTCTGGTCCGATTTCCCCATTCTCCACCACGCTGCCTAGTATGCAGAGGCGCGTGGTGTTGAAAACGCACTTGTCCTCATTGTAGGTGAGGTTGAGTTTTTGTGCGGTTTTCAGAAACCTCGCGAGGTTTGAGTCGTGGTCCTGTTGGTTGTGGCCGCAGATGGTGACGTTGTCGAGATAGGGGAAGGTTGCCTGCAAGTGGTGGTCATCGACCATGCGGTCCATCTCCCTCTGAAAGACCGAGACCCCATTCGTCACCCCAAAGGGGACTCTGAGGAACTGGTAGAGGTGTCCGTTTGCCTCGAAGGCGGTGTACAAATGGTCCTCTGGTCTGATAGGGAGCTGGTGGTACGCTGACTTGAGGTCGATGGTGGAGAACACCCGATATTGGGCGATTTGGTTCACCATTTCGGATATGCGGGGTAGCGGGTAGGCGTCTAGTTGGGTATAGATGTTGACTGTTTGACTATAGTCAATCACCATCCGCTTCTTCTCGCTACCTCTCACCACCACCACTTGGGCGCGCCACGGGCTGTTGCTGCGTTCAATAATGCGCTCCTTCAGGAGCCTGTCTACCTCGGTCGCGATAAACCGCCTGACCTCCCAGCTGTACCTCCTGCTTTTGGTCGCTATTGGCCGGCAGTTAGGGGTAAGGTTCGCGAATAGCGAAGGCGGCTTTACCTTCAGGGTAGCCAGACCGCACACTGTGAGGGGCGGCTGGGTCCCACCGAAATTGAGCGTGATGCTTTGGTGGTGGCACTGAAAATCCAGGCCCAAGATCACGCTCACACATAAATCCTTCATAATTAACAGTTTAAAATTATTATATACAGTGTCTTTAACGGACAATCGTACCGCGCAGTAACCCGCAATAGTCGATATCTGGGTTTTGTCGGCCATAGAGATCGTGCCCTGAGTAGGGACTATAGTTAGAGAGAGTCGTTGTACCAGATCAGGGTGAATGAAGCTCTCTGTGCTCCCGCTGTCAATTAAACATTTAACCTTGCACCCATTTACCTCAATGTCCACCATCGATTTGGATAGTGGGTGCGGTCTGGACTGGTCCACTGTGATCGATGCCACTGTAGGGCCCTGATCGGGACAAGATGGTGGGCCACACGAGGCCGGGTAAGATGGCATCCACGCTGTCTGCTCGCGAGATGGCGGACCCCACGAGGTCGGACAAGATGACGTCCAAGATGGCCGCTCCCACGGCACGCACGCGGCGGTGGCGGTTTTGCCTGCGGGGTTCCCTCTGCACACCTTCCCAAAGTGCCCCTTCTAACCGCACTTAAAGCAGGTGGTGCCTTTCGCCGGGCACAGGTTCCTGGTGTGCTTCGGCTGCCCGCAGAAGTAGCATTTGGGGCCCCGATGCGTCGCGGCGGTCGTAGGGCTTCTGGGGGGAGAGCAAGGCCCCGACGGTGTTGGGCTACCGGGCGGGGAAGCAGAGGCGGCGTGGGCCGCGCGGCCTGACGAGTAGGAGTCAGAGTTCTTCTGAGCCACATCCAATGATCGCGCTGTGTCCACAGCCTGTGTCAGATCTAGGCCCGTTTTCTCTTGCAGTCTTTGCCGGATGTAATTGGAGCTAAGGCCTGCGATAAAGGCATCCCGAATCAGCTCATCTGTGTATACCGTGGCTTTCACGTCTTTGCATTTGCAGTCTTTGCCAAGCACTTTTAGGGTGACTGGAAAGTCCTCTAGCAACTCTCCGGGTCGCTGTGTGCAGGTAGCAAGCAGGTGCCTGGCGTACACCTCGTTGGTAGGCCGCTGATAGTGGGCCTTTAGAATGTTGCAGGCATCCAGGTAGGTGGCGGCGTCTTGTTTGAGTGGAAAAACCCGGTGGCTTACCCGATTCTGCAGGATCCTGAGTTTCACATCTCCGGTGGCTTTAGAGGCTGTGACGGCTTCGGAGTTGGCCATAAAGAATTCCAAGCACTGGCACCAGTGTCCAAACCGTGCCGATGCAGCCGAAGCATGCGGGTCCAAATCCAAGCGTTCCGGTTTCAAAAGTTGATCCATCGTTAAAAGTTTGCTAATAAAATTGATGCGCCTCAATAACTTCAAGACTCGAAGTTAGCAGAATAAAACAAGGCTTTTATTGGCAAAGAAAAGATGCTGGTGTCTGCACCTAGCTTCACCTAGCGTGCTGCTGTTCTACTGCAAGAGAAGCCTGGACTTGCCTTAAGTAGGGCCAGGTATGGGTGGAGCCGACACACAAAGGGGGCGGTGCCCTATACACAATACAAGGTACAAACACCGGAGCAGGCAATACAATATATACAGTTAACTACAGAGTCTGATGAATGGCATATTTCATCACACTTATGTTCTTATGTTCTCTCTCTCTCCCTCTCTCTTTCTGTTTCCTGAGCTCTCTCTCTCTCTCTCTTTCTTTTTCTGTTTCCTGAGCTCTCTCTCTCTCTCCTTTCTTTTTCTGTTTCCTGAGCTCTCTCTCTCCCTCTCTCTTTCTGTTTCCTGAGCTCTCTCTCGCTCTCTCTCTCACTCTCTCTCTCTCGCTCTCTCTCTCTCTCTCTTTCTGTTTCCTGAGCTCTCTCTCTCTTTCTCTTTCTGTTTCCTGAGCTCTCTCTCTCTCTCTCTCTCTCTCTTTCTCTTTCTGTTTCCTGAGCTCTCTCTCTCCCTTTTTCTGTTTCCTGAGCTCTCTCTCTCTCTCTCTCTTTCTGTTTCCTGAGCTCTCTGCCTCCCATGTCACTCTCTTCCTCCCTTTCCCTCCCTATCCTTCCTCTCTCTCTCTTTCCCTCTTTGCATCCCTTGCTCTTTCCCTCTCCTATTTCTTTCTCATTCACGGTCGCTTCCTTCGTTCTCTCCTTATTTCCCTTCTCTCTCTTTTCCTCTTCGCTAACATTCTCTCCTATAATTAACTACTGATGTTATTGATGATCTTAGCTCCAAGCAGTGGTTTCTGCTGGTCACAGTGTCGATATCTGACACATTACACACTCTGGTGGGGTTTGTAACAGAGTTAGGATTTTTTGTATGAAAAGCAGATGAAAGAGAGTGAGATGGAGGAGCTCTTTCAATCCAAGCAGCCCGCGGCTGTGCCAATAGCAACATTCTGCTGTTTTGTTGATTTTTTTTCCGATCTGAACATTTGCATGTTGGTGTGGGGGAATCATTCTGTATGAATTGATATTTAAAGAGTACTTTGTAGCGATTGTGATTGATGAAAATGAATGTCTGGCACCTTTCATCTGTTAGTACTGCATGTACTGGCATATGTCTCCATCTCGTTCTGTCTCCCCATCCACCTCTGCCTCTTTCTCTGTCAATTGATTTTTCTCTCTCTCTCTGCCTGCAACCCATTGTTCAGGCATATTTTCTTCCTTTAGAAATGAGTATTAAAGTTTTCCCATTTCTCTATGTGAGTGGCACTCATCCATCAAACTGTCAGCACCATCGAGGTTTCGTCAGTCAGGTTCATGTCTCATAAATTCGGTAATCTCACCCAATTGAAAGCGGCCAATCAGCGTGTAGCTGCGCTGACACTCATTCTCACCCTGCTCAGGCAGTTTATGGGCTGTTAGTTACCAGTACTTCACAACAGGCCCTAAATATAGCTGTGCGGAAAGAAGCAGAACGGAATGCACACTGCCTTCTCAAAGACCTGTCTTCTGAACTCACTGAACTCTGGACACAAGCATGAGAACCAGGAGGAGTTTCTGGCCCGCAGGACTGCCCACTAGCCATGGTTGGGTGCAGGCTACCTGGATAGGGATTACTAAGCCTGTCAGTGGCAGCTCAGAAATCCAAAGGATATGAGGAAGAAGTGTCACAGCCTGAGATTAGCCACCGTGGTAATGGAACTGTAGCTGAGCTTAGACTTTACCACATTCACCAGGAGCCAATGGAAGGCACTTCTGTTGAGGAGCTGGGAGAGAGACGGACACCATCTGTTATGTTTCAAGTTCACGTTAGCTTCTGATTTGTGGAGCAGCTAATGTAAACAGTGCAACACACTCACATGGAGAATAATAGTTGTCCCATCCTTACAATCAGAGGCAATCGATGGTAAAGTGGCCAAGTGACTGAAGGCACTTGAGGTTGTGCATACTGTGGGGGAAGTCTCGGTTGCTTTGTGCCTCCCATTACCGCCCCAAGGGGCGGCGCTAATGCCTCCTGTGAAATTCAGCGGGAGGTTAGCGGTGGCATTAGCGCCCCGCGGTGCTGCACCTCCAGCAATGACGTCATCGCCGTGCGCAGCGGCCCGCTCCCAAACTTGGGTCGCGCCCCCTGACGTACCGCCGGACGCTATGCCCAACAGGGTCCGGGGGGTGTACTTGTGGCCGGGGCCACAATATTTAAAGGGAAGGTGCTGGGTGGCCATTTTGTTTGTAGGCTGCCTGCCAGCACATGCCCTCTCTGCCCTCCTCAGGGCACCAGGCTCCAACCGGGCTCTTTTGCTGGTACCCCCGCTCCCTGGTGAGAGGGGGGCCTGCAGTACTGTAGCGCTACGTGCCAGGGCACTTGGCGCTACGGCACGCAGCACTGCAATATCGAACTGGAGTGCCCGAGGAGGGAGGGGAAGCACCCTGGCGAAGTTAGCATCAAAAAGCAGGCGCGACCCAATCTTTACCCCTTTTAGAAATGGTGCAGAAAGCAGCCCAGCTCAGTACACCAGCCCAGCTCAGTACATCAGCCCAGCTCAGTACACCAGCCCAGCTCAGTACACCAGCCCAGCTCAGTACACCAGTCCAACGTAGTGTACACCAGCCCAGCTCAGTACACCAGTCCAACGTAGTGTACACCAGCCCAGCTCAGTACACCAGCCCAGCTCAGTACATCAGCCCAGCTCAGTACACCAGCCCAGCTCAGTACATCAGCCCAGCTCAGTACACCAGCCCAGCTCAGTACACCAGCCCAGCTCAGTACACCAGCCCAGCTCAGTACATCAGCCCAGCTCAGTACACCAGCCCAGCTCAGTACATCAGCCCAGCTCAGTACACCAGCCCAGCTCAGTACATCAGCCCAGCTCAGTACATCAGCCCAGCTCAGTACACCAGCCCAGCTCAGTACACCAGCCCAGCTCAGTACACCAGCCCAGCTCAGTACATCAGCCCAGCTCAGTACACCAGCCCAGCTCAGTACACCAGCCCAGCTCAGTACACCAGCCCAGCTCAGTACACCAGTCCAGCTCAGTACACCAGCCCAGCTCAGTACACCAGCCCAGCTCAGTACATCAGCCCAGCTCAGTACACCAGTCCAACGCAGTGTACACCAGCCCAGCTCAGTACACCAGCCCAGCTCAGTACACCAGCCCAGCTCAGTACACCAGCCCAGCAGAGTACACTAGCCCAGCAGTGTACACCAGCCGAGCTCAGTGCACCAGTCCAACGCAGTGTACACCAGCCCAGCTCAGTACACCAGTCCAACGCAGTGTACACCAGCCCAGCTCAGTACACCAGCCCAGCTCAGTACATCAGCCCAGCTCAGTACACCAGCCCAGCTCAGTACACCAGCCCAGCTCAGTACACCAGCCCAGCTCAGTACACCAGCCCAGCTCAGTACACCAGCCCAGCTCAGTACACCAGCCCAGCTCAGTACACCAGCCCAGCTCAGTACACCAGCCCAGCAGAGTACACCAGCCCAGCTCAGCACATCAGCCGAGCTCAGTACATCAGCCCAGCTCAGTGCACCAGCCCAGCTCAGTACACCAGCCCAGCTCAGTACACCAGCCCAGCTCAGTACATCAGCCCAGCTCAGTGCATCAGCCCAGCTCAGTACACCAGCCCAGCTCAGTACACCAGCCCAGCTCAGTACACCAGTCCAACGCAGTGTACACCAGCCCAGCTCAGTATACCAGCCCAGCTCAGTATACCAGCCCAGCTCAGTACACCAGCCCAGCTCAGTATACCAGCCCAGCTCAGTACACCAGCCCAGCTCAGTACACCAGCCCAGCAGTGTACACCAGCCCAGCTCAGTACACCAGCCCAGCTCAGTACACCAGCCCAGCTCAGTGCACCAGCCCAGCTCAGTGCATCAGCCCAGCTCAGTACACCAGCCCAGCTCAGTACACCAGCCCAGCTCAGTACACCAGCCCAGCTCAGTACACCAGCGCAGCTCAGTACTCCAGCCCAGCTCAGTACACCAGCCCAGCTCAGTACACCAGCCCAGCTCAGTACACCAGTCCAGCGCAGTGTACACCAGCCCAGCTCAGTACACCAGCCCAGCTCAGTGCACCAGCCCAGCTCAGTACACCAGCCCAGCTCAGTGCACCAGCCCAGCTCAGTACATCAGCCCAGCAGAGTACACTAGCCCAGCAGTGTACACCAGCCGAGCTCAGCACATCAGCCGAGCTCAGTACATCAGCCCAGCTCAGTGCACCAGCCCAGCTCAGTACATCAGCCCAGCTCAGTACACCAACCCAGCTCAGTACACCAGCCCAGCTCAGTACACCAGCCCAGCTCAGTGCATCAGCCCAGCTCAGTACACCAGCCCAGCTCAGTACACCAGCCCAGCAGTGTACACCAGCCCAGCTCAGTGTACCAGCCCAGCTCAGTGCACCAGCCCAGCTCAGTACATCAGCCCAGCTCAGTACACCAGCCCAGCTCAGTACACCAGCCCAGCTCAGTACACCAGCCCAGCTCAGTGCACCAGCCCAGCTCAGTACATCAGCCCAGCTCAGTACACCAGCCGAGCTCAGCACATCAGCCCAGCTCAGTACACCAGCCCAGCTCAGTACACCAGCCCAGCTCAGTACACCAGCCCAGCTCAGTACACCAGTCCAGCTCAGTATACCAGCCCAGCTCAGTACACCAGCCCAGCAGAGTACACCAGCCGAGCTCAGCACATCAGCCGAGCTCAGTACATCAGCCCAGCTCAGTGCACCAGCCCAGCTCAGTACACCAGCCCAGCTCAGTACATCAGCCCAGCTCTGTGCATCAGCCCAGCTCAGTACACCAGCCCAGCTCAGTACACCAGCCCAGCTCAGTACACCAGTCCAACGCAGTGTACACCAGCCCAGCTCAGTATACCAGCCCAGCTCAGTATACCAGCCCAGCTCAGTACACCAGCCCAGCTAAGTATACCAGCCCAGCTCAGTACACTAGCCCAGCTCAGTACACCAGCCCAGCAGTGTACACCAGCCCAGCTCAGTACACCAGCCCAGCTCAGTACACCAGCCCAGCTCAGTGCACCAGCCCAGCTCAGTGCATCAGCCCAGCTCAGTACATCAGCCCAGCTCAGTACACCAGCCCAGCTCAGTACACCAGCCCAGCTCAGTAAACCAGCCTAGCTCAGTACACCAGCCCAGCAGTGTACACCAGCCCAGCTCAGTACACCAGCCCAGCTCAGTACACCAGCCCAGCTCAGTACACCAGCCCAGCTCAGTACACCAGCCCAGCTCAGTACACCAGCGCAGCTCAGTACTCCAGCCCAGCTCAGTACACCAGCCCAGCTCAGTACACCAGCCCAGCTCAGTACACCAGTCCAGCGCAGTGTACACCAGCCCAGCTCAGTACACCAGCCCAGCTCAGTGCACCAGCCCAGCTCAGTACACCAGCCCAGCTCAGTGCACCAGCCCAGCTCAGTACATCAGCCCAGCAGAGTACACTAGCCCAGCAGTGTACACCAGCCGAGCTCAGCACATCAGCCCAGCTCAGTACATCAGCCCAGCTCAGTGCACCAGCCCAGCTCAGTACATCAGCTCAGCTCAGTACACCAACCCAGCTCAGTACACCAGCCCAGCTCAGTACATCAGCCCAGCTCAGTACACCAGCCCAGCTCAGTACATCAGCCCAGCTCAGTACATCAGCCCAGCTCAGTACACCAGCCCAGCTCAGTACACCAGCCCAGCTTAGTACATCAGCCCAGCTCAGTATACCAGCCCAGCTCAGTACACCAGCCCAGCTCAGTACACCAGTCCAACGTAGTGTACACCAGCCCAGCTCAGTACACCAGCCCAGCTCAGTATACCAGCCCAGCTCAGTACATCAGCCCAGCTCAGTACATCAGCCCAGCTCAGTACACCAGCCCAGCTCAGTACACCAGCCCAGCTCAGTACATCAGCCCAGCTCAGTACACCAGCCCAGCTCAGTACATCAGCCCAGCTCAGTACACCAGCCCAGCTCAGTACATCAGCCCAGCTCAGTACACCAGCCCAGCTCAGTACACCAGCCCAGCTCAGTACACCAGCCCAGCTCAGTACATCAGCCCAGCTCAGTACACCAGCCCAGCTCAGTACACCAGCCCAGCTCAGTACACCAGCCCAGCTCAGTACACCAGTCCAGCTCAGTAAACCAGCCCAGCTCAGTACACCAGCCCAGCTCAGTACATCAGCCCAGCTCAGTACACCAGCCCAGCTCAGTACACCAGTCCAACGCAGTGTACACCAGCCCAGCTCAGTACACCAGCCCAGCTCAGTACACCAGCCCAGCTCTGTACACCAGCCCAGCAGAGTACACTAGCCCAGCAGTGTACACCAGCCGAGCTCAGTGCACCACTCCAACGCAGTGTACACCAGCCCAGCTCAGTACACCAGTCCAACGCAGTGTACACCAGCCCAGCTCAGTACACCAGCCCAGCTCAGTACATCAGCCCAGCTCAGTACACCAGCCCAGCTCAGTACACCAGCCCAGCTCAGTACACCAGCCCAGCTCAGTACATCAGCCCAGCTCAGTACACCAGCCCAGCTCAGTACACCAGCCCAGCTCAGTACACCAGCCCAGCTCAGTACACCAGCCCAGCTCAGTACACCAGCCCAGCTCAGTACACCAGCCCAGCTCAGTACACCAGCCCAGCTCAGTACACCAGCCCAGCTCAGCACACCAGCCCAGCTCAGTACACCAGCCCAGCTCAGTACACCAGCCCAGCTCAGTACACCAGCCCAGCTCAGTACACCAGCCCAGCTCAGTACACCAGCCCAGCTCAGTATACCAGCCCAGCTCAGTACACCAGCCCAGCAGAGTACACCAGCCGAGCTCAGCGCATCAGCCGAGCTCAGTGCACCAGCCCAGCTCAGTGCACCAGCCCAGCTCAGTACACCAGCCCAGCTCAGTACACCAGCCCAGCTCAGTACATCAGCCCAGCTCAGTGCATCAGCCCAGCTCAGTACACCAGCCCAGCTCAGTACACCAGCCCAGCTCAGTACACCAGTCCAACGCAGTGTACACCAGCCCAGCTCAGTATACCAGCCCAGCTCAGTATACCAGCCCAGCTCAGTACACCAGCCCAGCTCAGTATACCAGCCCAGCTCAGTACACCAGCCCAGCTCAGCACACCAGCCCAGCAGTGTACACCAGCCCAGCTCAGTACACCAGCCCAGCTCAGTACATCAGCCCAGCTCAGCTCAGTGCACCAGCCCAGCTCAGTGCATCAGCCCAGCTCAGTACATCAGCCCAGCTCAGTACACCAGCCCAGCTCAGTACACCAGCCCAGCTCAGTACACCAGCCCAGCAGTGTACACCAGCCCAGCTCAGTACACCAGCCCAGCTCAGTACACCAGCGCAGCTCAGTACACCAGCGCAGCTCAGTACTCCAGCCCAGCTCAGTACACCAGCCCAGCTCAGTACACCAGCCCAGCTCAGTCCACCAGTCCAGCGCAGTGTACACCAGCCCAGCTCAGTACACCAGCCCAGCTCAGTGCACCAGCCCAGCTCAGTACACCAGCCCAGCTCAGTACATCAGCCCAGCAGAGTACACTAGCCCAGCAGTGTACACCAGCCGAGCTCAGCACATCAGCCGAGCTCAGTACATCAGCCCAGCTCAGTGCACCAGCCCAGCTCAGTACATCAGCCCAGCTCAGTACACCAACCCAGCTCAGTACACCAGCCCAGCTCAGTACACCAGCCCAGCTCAGTGCATCAGCCCAGCTCAGTACACCAGCCCAGCTCAGTACACCAGCCCAGCAGTGTACACCAGCCCAGCTCAGTGTACCAGCCCAGCTCAGTGCACCAGCCCAGCTCAGTACATCAGCCCAGCTCAGTACACAAGCCCAGCTCAGTACACCAGCCCAGCTCAGTACACCAGCCCAGCTCAGTACACCAGCCCAGCTCAGTACACCAGCCCAGCTCAGTACACCAGCCCAGCTCAGTACATCAGCCCAGCTCAGTACACCAGCCGAGCTCAGCACATCAGCCCAGCTCAGTACACCAGCCCAGCTCAGTACACCAGCCCAGCTCAGTACACCAGCCCAGCTCACTACACCAGCCCAGCTCAGTACACCAGCCCAGCTCAGTATACCAGCCCAGCTCAGTACACCAGCCCAGCAGAGTACACCAGCCGAGCTCAGCACATCAGCCGAGCTCAGCACATCAGCCCAGCTCAGTGCACCAGCCCAGCTCAGTACACCAGCCCAGCTCAGTACACCAGCCCAGCTCAGTACATCAGCCCAGCTCAGTGCATCAGCCCAGCTCAGTACACCAGCCCAGCTCAGTACACCAGCCCAGCTCAGTACACCAGTCCAACGCAGTGTACACCAGCCCAGCTCAGTATACCAGCCCAGCTCAGTATAGCAGCCCAGCTCAGTACACCAGCCCAGCTCTGTATACCAGCCCAGCTCAGTACACTAGCCCAGCTCAGTACACCAGCTCAGCAGTGTACACCAGCCCAGCTCAGTACACCAGCCCAGCTCAGTACACCAGCCCAGCTCAGTGCACCAGCCCAGCTCAGTGCATCAGCCCAGCTCAGTACATCAGCCCAGCTCAGTACACCAGCCCAGCTCAGTACACCAGCCCAGCTCAGTACACCAGCCCAGCTCAGTAAACCAGCCTAGCTCAGTACACCAGCCCAGCAGTGTACACCAGCCCAGCTCAGTACACCAGCCCAGCTCAGTACACCAGCCCAGCTCAGTACACCAGCCCAGCTCAGTACACCAGCCCAGCTCAGTACACCAGCCCAGCTCAGTACACCAGCCCAGCTCAGTACACCAGCGCAGCTCAGTACTCCAGCCCAGCTCAGTACACCAGCCCAGCTCAGTACACCAGCCCAGCTCAGTACACCAGTCCAGCGCAGTGTACACCAGCCCAGCTCAGTGCACCAGCCCAGCTCAGTGCACCAGCCCAGCTCAGTACACCAGCCCAGCTCAGTGCACCAGCCCAGCTCAGTACATCAGCCCAGCAGAGTACACTAGCCCAGCAGTGTACACCAGCCGAGCTCAGCACATCAGCCGAGCTCAGTACATCAGCCCAGCTCAGTGCACCAGCCCAGCTCAGTACATCAGCCCAGCTCAGTACACCAACCCAGCTCAGTACACCAGCCCAGCTCAGTACACCAGCCCAGCTCAGTGCATCAGCCCAGCTCAGTACACCAGCCCAGCTCAGTACACCAGCCCAGCAGTGTACACCAGCCCAGCTCAGTGCATCAGCCCAGCTCAGTACACCAGCCCAGCAGCGTACACCAGCCCAGCAGCGTACACCAGCCCAGCAGCGTACACCAGCCCAGCTCAGTACACCAGCCCAGCAGCGTACACCAGCCCAGCTCAGTACACCAGCCCAGCTCAGTGCACCAGCCCAGCTCAGTACACCAGCCCAGCAGTGTACACCAGCCCAGCTCAGTACACCAGCCCAGCTCAGTGCACCAGCCCAGCTCAGTACACCAGCCCAGCTCAGTACACCAGCCCAGCTCAGTGTACCAGCCCAGCTCAGTGCACCAGCCCAGCTCAGTACATCAGCCCAGCTCAGTACTCCAGCCCAGCAGTGTACACCAGCCCAGCTCAGTACACCAGCCCAGCTCAGTACACCAGCCCAGCTCAGTGCACCAGCCCAGCTCAGTGCATCAGCCCAGCTCAGTACTCCAGCCCAGCTCAGTACACCAGCCCAGCTCAGTACACCAGCCCAGCTCAGTACACCAGCCCAGCTCAGTACATCAGCCCAGCAGAGTACACCAGCCCAGCTCAGTACACCAGCCCAGCTCAGTACACCAGCCCAGTAGAGTACACCAGTCCAGCTCAGTACATCAGCCCAGCTCAGTACACCAGCCCAGCTCAGTACACCAGCCCAGCTCAGTACACCAGCCCAGCTCAGTACACCAGCCCAGCTCAGTACACCAGCAAAGCTCAGGACTCCAGTCCAGCTCAGTACACCAGCCCAGCTCAGTACACCAGCCCAGCAGTGTACACCAGCCCAGCTCAGTACACCAGCCCAGCTCAGTACACCAGCCCAGCTCAGTACACCAGTCCAGCTAAGTGCATCAGCCCAGCTCAGTGCACCAGCCCAGCTCAGTGCACCAGCCCAGCTCAGTACACCAGCCCAGCTCAGTACACCAGCCCAGCGCAGTGTACACCAGCCCAGCTCAGTACACCAGCCCAGCTCAGTGCACCAGCCCAGCTCAGTACACCAGCCCAGCTCAGTACACCAGCCCAGCTCAGTGCACCAGCTCAGTACACCAGCCCAGCTCAGTACACCAGACCAGCTCAATACACCAGCCCAGCAGTGTACACCAGCCCAGCAGTGTACACCAGCCCAGCTCAGTACACCAGCCCAGCTCAGTACACCAGCCCAGCTCAGTACATCAGCCCAGCAGAGTACACCAGCCCAGCTCAGTACATCAGCCCAGCTCAGTACACCAGCCCAGCTCAGTACACCAGCCCACCTCAGTACACCAGCCCAGCTCAGTACACCAGCCCAGCTCAGTACACCAGCCCAGCTCAGTACACCAGCCCAGCTCAGTACACCAGCCCAGCTCAGTACATCAGCCCAGCAGAGTACACCAGCCCAGCTCAGTACACCAGCCCAGCTCAGTACACCAGCCAAGCTCAGTGCACCAGCCCAGCTCAGTGCATCAGCCCAGCAGAGTATACCAGCCCAGCTCAGAACAACAGCCCAGCTCAGTACATCAGTCCAGCTCAGTACACCAGCCCAGCTCAGTACATCAGCCCAGCAATGTACACCAGCCCATCTCAGTACACCAGCCCAGCTCAGTACATCAGCCCAGCAGAGTACACCAGCCCAGCTCAGTACACCAGCCCAGCTCAGTACACCAGCCCAGCTCAGTACACCATCCCAGCTCAGTACACCATCCCAGCTCAGTACACCAGCCCAGCTCAGTGCACCAGCCCAGCTCAGTACACCAGCCCAGCTCAGTACACCAGCCCAGCTCAGTGCATCAGCCCAGCTCAGTACACCAGCCCAGCTCAGTGCATCAGCCCAGCAGTGTACACCAGCCCAGCTCAGTACACCAGCCCAGCTCAGTGCATCAGCCCAGCTCAGTACACCAGCCCAGCTCAGTGCACCAGACCAGCTCAATACACCAGCCCAGCTCAGTACACCAGCCCAGCAGTGTACACCAACCCAGCAGTGTACACCAGCCCAGCTCAGTACACCAGCCCAGCTCAGTACACCAGCCCAGCTCAGTGCACCAGCCCAGCTCAGTACACCAGCCCAGCTCAGTACACCAGCCCAGCTCAGTACACCAGCCCAGCTCAGTACACCAGCGCAGCTCAGTAAACCAGCCCAGCTCAGTACATCAGCCCAGCAGAGTACACCAGGCCAGCACATCAGCCCAGCTCAGTACACCAGCCCAGCTCAGTGTACCAGCCCAGCTCAGTGCACCAGCCCAGCTCAGTACATCAGCCCAGCTCAGTGCACCAGTCCAGCTCAGTACACCAGCCCAGCTCAGTACACCAGTCCAGCTCAGTACACCAGCCCAGCTCAGTACACCAGCCCAGCTCAGTGCACCAGCCCAGCTCAGTGCACCAGCCCAGCTCAGTACACCAGCCCAGCTCAGTACACCAGCCCAGCTCAGCACACCAGCCCAGCTCAGTACACCAGCCCAGCTCAGTACACCAGCCCAGCTCAGTGCACCAGCCCAGCTCAGTGCACCAGCCCAGCTCAGTGCATCAGCCCAGCAGAGTATACCAGCCCAGCTCAGAACAACAGCCCAGTAGAGTACATCAGCCCAGCTCAGTACATCAGCCCAGCTCAGTACACCAGCCCAGCTCAGTACACCAGCTCGGCTCAGTACATCAGTCCAGCAGAGTACACCAGCCCAGCTCAGTACACCAGTCCAGCTCAGTACATCAGTCCAGCTCAGTACACCAGCCCAGCTCAGTACACCAGCGCAGCTCAGTAAACCAGCCCAGCTCAGTACATCAGCCCAGCAGAGTACACCAGGCCAGCACATCAGCCCAGCTCAGTACACCAGCCCAGCTCAGTGTACCAGCCCAGCTCAGTGCACCAGCCCAGCTCAGTACATCAGCCCAGCTCAGTGCACCAGTCCAGCTCAGTAAACCAGCCCAGCTCAGTACACCAGTCCAGCTCAGTACACCAGCCCAGCTAAGTACACCAGCCCAGCTCAGTGCACCAGCCCAGCTCAGTGCACCAGCCCAGCTCAGTACACCAGCCCAGCTCAGTACACCAGCCCAGCTCAGCACACCAGCCCAGCTCAGCACACCAGCCCAGCTCAGTGCACCAGCCCAGCTCAGTGCACCAGCCCAGCTCAGTGCACCAGCCCAGCTCAGTGCATCAGCCCAGCAGAGTATACCAGCCCAGCTCAGTACACCAGCCCAGCAGTGTACACCAGCCCAGCTCAGTACACCAGCCCAGCTCAGTACACCAGCCCAGCTCAGTACACCAGCCCAGCTCAGTACACCAGCCCAGCTCAGTACACCAGCGCAGCTCAGTACTCCAGCCCAGCTCAGTACACCAGCCCAGCTCAGTACACCAGCCCAGCTCAGTACACCAGTCCTGCGCAGTGTACACCAGCCCAGCTCAGTGCACCAGCCCAGCTCAGTGCACCAGCCCAGCTCAGTACACCAGCCCAGCTCAGTGCACCAGCCCAGCTCAGTACATCAGCCCAGCAGAGTACACTAGCCCAGCAGTGTACACCAGCCGAGCTCAGCACATCAGCCGAGCTCAGTACATCAGCCCAGCTCAGTGCACCAGCCCAGCTCAGTACATCAGCCCAGCTCAGTACACCAACCCAGCTCAGTACACCAGCCCAGCTCAGTACACCAGCCCAGCTCAGTGCATCAGCCCAGCTCAGTACACCAGCCCAGCTCAGTACACCAGCCCAGCAGTGTACACCAGCCCAGCTCAGTGCATCAGCCCAGCTCAGTACACCAGCCCAGCAGCGTACACCAGCCCAGCTCAGTACACCAGCCCAGCTCAGTACACCAGCCTAGCTCAGTACACCAGCCCAGCTCAGTGCACCAGCCCAGCTCAGTACACCAGCCCAGCAGCGTACACCAGCCCAGCTCAGTACACCAGCCCAGCTCAGTGCACCAGCCCAGCTCAGTACACCAGCCCAGCAGTGTACACCAGCCCAGCTCAGTACACCAGCCCAGCTCAGTGCACCAGCCCAGCTCAGTACACCAGCCCAGCTCAGTACACCAGCCCAGCTCAGTACACCAGCCCAGCTCAGTGTACCAGCCCAGCTCAGTGCACCAGCCCAGCTCAGTACATCAGCCCAGCTCAGTACTCCAGCCCAGCAGTGTACACCAGCCCAGCTCAGTACACCAGCCCAGCTCAGTACACCAGCCCAGCTCAGTACACCAGCCCAGCTCAGTGCATCAGCCCAGCTCAGTACTCCAGCCCAGCTCAGTACACCAGCCCAGCTCAGTACACCAGCCCAGCTCAGTACACCAGCCCAGCTCAGTACATCAGCCCAGCAGAGTACACCAGCCCAGCTCAGTACACCAGCCCAGCTCAGTACACCAGCCCAGTAGAGTACACCAGTCCAGCTCAGTACATCAGCCCAGCTCAGTACACCAGCCCAGCTCAGTACACCAGCCCAGCTCAGTACACCAGCCCAGCTCAGTACACCAGCCCAGCTCAGTACACCAGCAAAGCTCAGGACTCCAGTCCAGCTCAGTACACCAGCCCAGCTCAGTACACCAGCCCAGCAGTGTACACCAGCCCAGCTCAGTACACCAGCCCAGCTCAGTACACCAGCCCAGCTCAGTACACCAGCCCAGCTCAGTACACCAGTCCAGCTAAGTGCATCAGCCCAGCTCAGTGCACCAGCCCAGCTCAGTACACCAGCCCAGCTCAGTACACCAGCCCAGCGCAGTGTACACCAGCCCAGCTCAGTACACCAGCCCAGCTCAGTGCACCAGCCCAGCTCAGTACACCAGCCCAGCTCAGTACACCAGCCCAGCTCAGTACACCAGACCAGCTCAATACACCAGCCCAGCAGTGTACACCAGCCCAGCAGTGTACACCAGCCCAGCTCAGTACACCAGCCCAGCTCAGTACACCAGCCCAGCTCAGTACACCAGCCCAGCTCAGTACATCAGCCCAGCAGAGTACACCAGCCCAGCTCAGTACATCAGCACAGCTCAGTACACCAGCCCAGCTCAGTACACCAGCCCACCTCAGTACACCAGCCCAGCTCAGTACACCAGCCCAGCTCAGTACACCAGCCCAGCTCAGTACACCAGCCCAGCTCAGTACACCAGCCCAGCTCAGTACATCAGCCCAGCAGAGTACACCAGCCCAGCTCAGTACACCAGCCCAGCTCAGTACACCAGCCAAGCTCAGTGCACCAGCCCAGCTCAGTGCATCAGCCCAGCAGAGTATACCAGCCCAGCTCAGAACAACAGCCCAGCTCAGTACATCAGTCCAGCTCAGTACACCAGCCCAGCTCAGTACATCAGCCCAGCAATGTACACCAGCCCATCTCAGTACACCAGCCCAGCTCAGTACATCAGCCCAGCAGAGTACACCAGACCACCTCAGTACACCAGCCCAGCTCAGTACACCAGCCCAGCTCAGTACACCATCCCAGCTCAGTACACCATCCCAGCTCAGTACACCAGCCCAGCTCAGTGCACCAGCCCAGCTCAGTACACCAGCCCAGCTCAGTACACCAGCCCAGCTCAGTGCATCAGCCCAGCTCAGTACACCAGCCCAGCTCAGTGCATCAGCCCAGCAGTGTACACCAGCCCAGCTCAGTACACCAGCCCAGCTCAGTACACCAGCCCAGCTCAGTGCATCAGCCCAGCTCAGTACACCAGCCCAGCTCAGTGCACCAGACCAGCTCAATACACCAGCCCAGCTCAGTACACCAGCCCAGCTCAGTACACCAGCCCAGCAGTGTACACCAACCCAGCAGTGTACACCAGCCCAGCTCAGTACACCAGCCCAGCTCAGTGCACCAGCCCAGCTCAGTACACCAGCCCAGCTCAGTACACCAGCCCAGCTCAGTACACCAGCGCAGCTCAGTAAACCAGCCCAGCTCAGGACATCAGCCCAGCAGAGTACACCAGGCCAGCACATCAGCCCAGCTCAGTACACCAGCCCAGCTCAGTGTACCAGCCCAGCTCAGTACATCAGTCCAGCTCAGTACACCAGCCCAGCTCAGTAAACCAGCCCAGCTCAGTACACCAGCCCAGCAGAGTACACCAGCCCAGCTCAGTACACCAGCCCAGCTCAGTACACCAGCCCAGCTCAGTACACCAGCCCAGCTCAGTACACCAGCCCAGCTCAGAACACCAGCCCAGCAGAGTACACCAGCCCAGCAGAGTACACCAGCCCAGCAGAGTACACCAGCCCAGCTCAGAACACCAGCCCAGCTCAGAACACCAGCCCAGCTCAGTGCATCAGCCCAGTAGAGTACATCAGCCCAGTAGAGTACACCAGCCCAGCTCAGTACACCAGCCCAGCAGAGTACACCAGCCCAGCTCAGAACACCAGCCCAGCAGAGTACACCAGCCCAGCTCAGAACACCAGCCCAGCAGAGTACATCAGCCCTGCAGAGTACACCAGCCTGGCAGAGTACATCAGCCCAGCTCAGTACACCAGTCCAGCTCAGTACACCAGCCCAGCTCAGTACACCAGCCCAGCTCAGTGCACCAGCCCAGCTCAGTGCACCAGCCCAGCTCAGTACACCAGCCCAGCTCAGTACACCAGCCCAGCTCAGTACACCAGCCCAGCTCAGTACACCAGCCCAGCTCAGTACACCAGCTCGGCTCAGTACATCAGTCCAGCAGAGTACACCAGCCCAGCTCAGTACACCAGTCCAGCTCAGTACATCAGTCCAGCTCAGTACACCAGCCCAGCTCAGTACACCAGCGCAGCTCAGTAAACCAGCCCAGCTCAGTACATCAGCCCAGCAGAGTACACCAGGCCAGCACATCAGCCCAGCTCAGTACACCAGCCCAGCTCAGTGTACCAGCCCAGCTCAGTGCACCAGCCCAGCTCAGTACATCAGCCCAGCTCAGTGCACCAGTCCAGCTCAGTACACCAGCCCAGCTCAGTACACCAGTCCAGCTCAGTACACCAGCCCAGCTCAGTACACCAGCCCAGCTCAGTACACCAGCCCAGCTCAGAACACCAGCCCAGCAGAGTACACCAGCCCAGCAGAGTACACCAGCCCAGCAGAGTACACCAGCCCAGCTCAGAACACCAGCCCAGCTCAGAACACCAGCCCAGCTCAGTGCATCAGCCCAGTAGAGTACATCAGCCCAGTAGAGTACACCAGCCCAGCTCAGAACACCAGCCCAGCAGAGTACACCAGCCCAGCTCAGAACACCAGCCCAGCAGAGTACATCAGCCCAGCAGAGTACACCAGCCCGGCAGAGTACATCAGCCCAGCTCAGTACACCAGTCCAGCTCAGTACACCAGCCCAGCTCAGTACACCAGCCCAGCTCAGTGCACCAGCCCAGCTCAGTGCACCAGCCCAGCTCAGTACACCAGCCCAGCTCAGTACACCAGCCCAGCTCAGTACACCAGCCCAGCTCAGTACACCAGCCCAGCTCAGTGCACCAGCCCAGCTCAGTGCACCAGCCCAGCTCAGTGCATCAGCCCAGCAGAGTATACCAGCCCAGCTCAGAACAACAGCCCAGTAGAGTACATCAGCCCAGCTCAGTACACCAGCCCAGCTCAGTACACCAGCCCAGCTCAGTACACCAGCCCAGCTCAGTACACCAGCCTAGCTCATAACACCAGCCTAGCTCAGTACACCAGCCCAGCTCAGTACACCAGCCCAGCTCAGTGCATCAGCCCAGCTCAGTGCATCAGCCCAGTAGAGTACATCAGCCCAGTAGAGTACACCAGCCCAGCTCAGTACACCAGCCCAGCAGAGTACACCAGCCCAGCTCAGAACACCAGCCCAGCAGAGTACACCAGCCCAGCTCAGAACACCAGCCCAGCTCAGTGCATCAGCCCAGCTCAGTACATCAGCCCAGCTCAGCACGGTGGCTCGAAGGGCCGAATGGCCTACTCCTGCTCCTATCTTCTATGTTTCTCAGTGCACCAGCCCAGCTCAGTGCACCAGCCCAGCTCAGTACACCAGCCTAGCTCATAACACCAGCCCAGCTCAGTACACCAGCCCAGCTCAGTACACCAGCCCAGCTCAGTACACCAGCCCAGCTCAGAACACCAGCCCAGCAGAGTACACCAGCCCAGCAGAGTACACCAGCCCAGCAGAGTACACCAGCCCAGCTCAGAACACCAGCCCAGCTCAGAACACCAGCCCAGCTCAGTGCATCAGCCCAGTAGAGTACATCAGCCCAGTAGAGTACACCAGCCCAGCTCAGTACACCAGCCCAGCAGAGTACACCAGCCCAGCTCAGAACACCAGCCCAGCAGAGTACACCAGCCCAGCTCAGAACACCAGCCCAGCAGAGTACATCAGCCCAGCAGAGTACACCAGCCCGGCAGAGTACATCAGCCCAGCTCAGTACACCAGTCCAGCTCAGTACACCAGCCCAGCTCAGTACACCAGCCCAGCTCAGTGCACCAGCCCAGCTCAGTGCACCAGCCCAGCTCAGTACACCAGCCCAGCTCAGTACACCAGCCCAGCTCAGTACACCAGCCCAGCTCAGTACACCAGCCCAGCTCAGTGCACCAGCCCAGCTCAGTGCACCAGCCCAGCTCAGTGCATCAGCCCAGCAGAGTATACCAGCCCAGCTCAGAACAACAGCCCAGTAGAGTACATCAGCCCAGCTCAGTACATCAGCCCAGCTCAGTACACCAGCCCAGCTCAGTACACCAGCTCGGCTCAGTACATCAGTCCAGCAGAGTACACCAGCCCAGCTCAGTACACCAGTCCAGCTCAGTACATCAGTCCAGCTCAGTACACCAGCCCAGCTCAGTACACCAGCGCAGCTCAGTAAACCAGCCCAGCTCAGTACATCAGCCCAGCAGAGTACACCAGGCCAGCACATCAGCCCAGCTCAGTACACCAGCCCAGCTCAGTGTACCAGCCCAGCTCAGTGCACCAGCCCAGCTCAGTACATCAGCCCAGCTCAGTGCACCAGTCCAGCTCAGTACACCAGCCCAGCTCAGTACACCAGTCCAGCTCAGTACATCAGCCCAGCTCAGTACACCAGCCCATCTCAGTACACCAGCCCATCTCAGTACACCAGCCCAGCTCAGTACACCAGCCCAGCTCAGTACACCAGCCCAGCTCAGTACACCAGCCCAGCTCAGTACATCAGCCCAGCAGAGTACACCAGCCCAGCTCAGTACACCAGCCCAGCTCAGTACACCAGCCCAGCTCAGTACACCAGCCCAGCTCAGTGCACCAGCCCAGCTCAGTGCACCAGCCCAACTCAGTGCATCAGCCCAGCAGAGTGTACCAGCCCAGCTCAGAACAACAGCCCAGTAGAGTACATCAGCCCAGCAGAGTACACCAGCCCAGCTCAGTACACCAGCCCAGCTCAGTACACCAGCCCAGCTCAGTACACCAGCCCAGCTCAGTACATCAGCCCAGCTCAGTACATCAGCCCAGCAGAGTACACCAGCCCAGCTCAGTACACCAGCCCAGCTCAGTACACCAGCCCAGCTCAGTACATCAGTCCAACTCAGTACACCAGCCCAGCTCAGTACACCAGCCCAGCTCAGTAAACCAGCCCAGCTCAGTACATCAGCCCAGCAGAGTACACCAGCCCAGCTCAGTACACCAGCCCAGCTCAGTACATCAGACCAGCAGAGTACACCATCCCAGCTCAGTACACCAGCCCAGCTCAGTACATCAGCCCAGCAGAGTACACCATCCCAGCTCAGTACACCAGCCCAGCTCAGTGCATCAGCCCAGCTCAGTACACCAGCCCAGCTCAGTACATCAGCACAGCTCAGCACACCAGCCCAGCTCAGTACATCAGCCCAGCTCAGTACACCAGCCCAGCTCAGTACTCCAGCCCAGCTCAGTACACCAGCCCAGCTCAGTACATCAGCCCAGCAGAGTACACCATCCCAGCTCAGTACACCATCCCAGCTCAGTACACCAGCCCAGCTCAGTACTCCAGCCCAGCTCAGTACACCAGCCCAGCTCAGTACATCAGCACAGCTCAGCACACCAGCCCAGCTCAGTACACCAGCCCAGCTCAGTACATCAGCCCAGCTCAGTACACCAGCCCAGCTCAGTACTCCAGCCCAGCTCAGAACACCAGCCCAGCTCAGTACACCAGCCCAGCTCAGTACACCAGCCCAGCTCAGTACACCAGCCCAGCTCAGTACACCAGCCCAGCTCAGTGCATCAGCCCAGCTCAGTGCATCAGCCCAGCTCAGTACATCAGCCCAGCTCAGCACGGTGGCTCGAAGGGCCGAATGGCCTACTCCTGCTCCTATCTTCTATGTTTCTCAGTGCACCAGCCCAGCTCAGTGCACCAGCCCAGCTCAGTACACCAGCCTAGCTCATAACACCAGCCTAGCTCAGTACACCAGCCCAGCTCAGTACACCAGCCCAGCTCAGTACACCAGCCCAGCTCAGAACACCAGCCCAGCAGAGTACACCAGCCCAGCAGAGTACACCAGCCCAGCAGAGTACACCAGCCCAGCTCAGAACACCAGCCCAGCTCAGAACACCAGCCCAGCTCAGTGCATCAGCCCAGTAGAGTACATCAGCCCAGTAGAGTACACCAGCCCAGCTCAGTACACCAGCCCAGCAGAGTACACCAGCCCAGCTCAGAACACCAGCCCAGCAGAGTACACCAGCCCAGCTCAGAACACCAGCCCAGCAGAGTACATCAGCCCAGCAGAGTACACCAGCCCGGCAGAGTACATCAGCCCAGCTCAGTACACCAGTCCAGCTCAGTACACCAGCCCAGCTCAGTACACCAGCCCAGCTCAGTGCACCAGCCCAGCTCAGTGCACCAGCCCAGCTCAGTACACCAGCCCAGCTCAGTACACCAGCCAAGCTCAGCACACCAGCCCAGCTCAGTACACCAGCCCAGCTCAGTGCACCAGCCCAGCTCAGTGCACCAGCCCAGCTCAGTGCATCAGCCCAGCAGAGTATACCAGCCCAGCTCAGAACAACAGCCCAGTAGAGTACATCAGCCCAGCTCAGTACATCAGCCCAGCTCAGTACATCAGCCCAGCTCAGTACACCAGCCCAGCTCAGTACACCAGCTCGGCTCAGTACATCAGTCCAGCAGAGTACACCAGCCCAGCTCAGTACACCAGTCCAGCTCAGTACATCAGTCCAGCTCAGTACACCAGCCCAGCTCAGTACACCAGCGCAGCTCAGTAAACCAGCCCAGCTCAGTACATCAGCCCAGCAGAGTACACCAGGCCAGCACATCAGCCCAGCTCAGTACACCAGCCCAGCTCAGTGTACCAGCCCAGCTCAGTGCACCAGCCCAGCTCAGTACATCAGCCCAGCTCAGTGCACCAGTCCAGCTCAGTACACCAGCCCAGCTCAGTACACCAGTCCAGCTCAGTACACCAGCCCAGCTCAGTACACCAGCCCAGCTCAGTACACCAGCCCAGCTCAGCACACCAGCCCAGCTCAGCACACCAGCCCAGCTCAGTACACCAGCCCAGCTCAGTGCACCAGCCCAGCTCAGTGCACCAGCCCAGCTCAGTGCATCAGCCCAGCAGAGTATACCAGCCCAGCTCAGAACAACAGCCCAGTAGAGTACATCAGCCCAGCTCAGTACATCAGCCCAGCTCAGTACACCAGCCCAGCTCAGTACACCAGCTCGGCTCAGTACATCAGTCCAGCAGAGTACACCAACCCAGCTCAGTACACCAGTCCAGCTCAGTACATCAGTCCAGCTCAGTACACTAGCCCAGCTCAGTAAACCAGCCCAGCTCAGTACACCAGCCCAGCTCAGTACACCAGTCCAGCTCAGTACATCAGCCCAGCTCAGTACACCAGCCCATCTCAGTACACCAACCCATCTCAGTACACCAGCCCAGCTCAGTACACCAGCCCAGCTCAGTACACCAGCCCAGCTCAGTACACCAGCCCAGCTCAGTACATCAGCCCAGCAGAGTACACCAGCCCAGCTCAGTACACCAGCCCAGCTCAGTACACCAGCCCAGCTCAGTACACCAGCCCAGCTCAGTACACCAGCCCAGCTCAGTGCACCAGCCCAGCTCAGTGCACCAGCCCAACTCAGTGCATCAGCCCAGCAGAGTGTACCAGCCCAGCTCAGAACAACAGCCCAGTAGAGTACATCAGCCCAGCAGAGTACACCAGCCCAGCTCAGTACACCAGCCCAGCTCAGTACACCAGCCCAGCTCAGTACACCAGTCCAGCTCAGTACACCAGCCCAGCTCAGTACACCAGCCCAGCTCAGTACATTGGCCCAGCAGAGTACACCAGCCCAGCTCAGTACACCAGCCCAGCTCAGTACATCAGTCCAACTCAGTACACCAGCCCAGCTCAGTACACCAGCCCAGCTCAGTACACCAGCCCAGCTCAGTACATCAGCCCAGCAGAGTACACCAGCCCAGCTCAGTACACCAGCCCAGCTCAGTACATCAGCCCAGCAGAGTACACCATCCCAGCTCAGTACACCAGCCCAGCTCAGTACATCAGCCCAGCAGAGTACACCATCCCAGCTCAGTACACCAGCCCAGCTCAGTGCATCAGCCCAGCTCAGTACACCAGCCCAGCTCAGTACATCAGCACAGCTCAGCACACCAGCCCAGCTCAGTACATCAGCCCAGCTCAGTACACCAGCCCAGCTCAGTACTCCAGCCCAGCTCAGTACACCAGCCCAGCTCAGTACATCAGCCCAGCAGAGTACACCATCCCAGCTCAGTACACCATCCCAGCTCAGTACACCAGCCCAGCTCAGTACTCCAGCCCAGCTCAGTACACCAGCCCAGCTCAGTACATCAGCACAGCTCAGCACACCAGCCCAGCTCAGTACACCAGCCCAGCTCAGTACATCAGCCCAGCTCAGTACACCAGCCCAGCTCAGTACTCCAGCCCAGCTCAGAACACCAGCCCAGCTCAGTACACCAGCCCAGCTCAGTACACCAGCCCAGCTCAGTACACCAGCCCAGCTCAGTACACCAGCCCAGCTCAGTGCATCAGCCCAGCTCAGTGCATCAGCCCAGCTCAGTACATCAGCCCAGCTCAGCACGGTGGCTCGAAGGGCCGAATGGCCTACTCCTGCTCCTATCTTCTATGTTTCTCAGTGCACCAGCCCAGCTCAGTGCACCAGCCCAGCTCAGTACACCAGCCTAGCTCATAACACCAGCCCAGCTCAGTACACCAGCCCAGCTCAGTACACCAGCCCAGCTCAGAACACCAGCCCAGCAGAGTACACCAGCCCAGCAGAGTACACCAGCCCAGCAGAGTACACCAGCCCAGCTCAGAACACCAGCCCAGCTCAGAACACCAGCCCAGCTCAGTGCATCAGCCCAGTAGAGTACATCAGCCCAGTAGAGTACACCAGCCCAGCTCAGTACACCAGCCCAGCAGAGTACACCAGCCCAGCTCAGAACACCAGCCCAGCAGAGTACACCAGCCCAGCTCAGAACACCAGCCCAGCAGAGTACATCAGCCCAGCAGAGTACACCAGCCCGGCAGAGTACGCCAGCCCAGCTCAGAACACCAGCCCAGCAGAGTACATCAGCCCAGCAGAGTACACCAGCCCGGCAGAGTACATCAGCCCAGCTCTGTACACCAGACCAGCAGAGTACACCAAACCGGCAGAGTACACCAGCCCAGCTCAGAACACCAGCCCAGCATAGTACACCAGGCCAGCAGGGTTCACCAGCCCAGCAGAGTACGCCAGCCCAGCTCAGAACATCAGCCCAGCAGAGTATACCACCCAGCAGAGTACATCAGCCCAGCTCTGTACACCAGACCAGCAGAGTACACCAAACCCGCAGAGTACACCAGAACAGCAGAGTAAAACAGACCAGCTCAGTACACCAAACCAGCAGAGTACACCAAACCAGCAGATTACACCAGCCAGGCAGCGTACACCAGGCTAGTAGAGCACACCAGAGCAGCAGAGTGCACCAGCCCAACAGCAAACACCAGCACAGCTCAGTACATTTGCCCAGCAGAGTACACCAGCCCAGCAGAGTGCACCAGCACAGCTCAGTACATTTGCCCAGCAGAGTACACCAGCCCAGCAGAGTGCACCAAAACAGCAGATTACACCAGCCTGGCAGTGTACACTAGGCCAGTAGCGTACACCAGCCCAGAAGAGTACACCAGGCCAGTAGAGTGCACCAGCCCAGTAGAGTACTCCAGACCAGCTCAGTACACCAGCCATGCTCAGTACACCAGAACAGCAGAGTACACCAGCCCAGCAGAGTACACCAGCCCAGCAGAGTACATCAGCCCAGCAGAGTACATCAGCCCAGCAGAGTACATCAGCCGAGCTCTGTACACTAAACCAGCAGAGTACACCAAAACAGCAGAGTAAAACAGACCAGCTCAGTACACCAGACCAGCAGAGTACAACAAAGCAGCAGATTACACCAGCCCGGCAGCGTACACCAGCCCAGCAGAGGACACCAGCCCAGCAGAGTACACCAGCCCAGCAGAGTACACCAGACCAGCAGAATACACCAGACGGTAGATCAGCAGTGGAAGACATTTAAGGAGATATTTCATAAATCTCAGCAAAGTATATTCCAGTGAGAAAGAAAGGCTCTACGAGAAGGATGCGCTATCCGTGGCTAACTAAGAAAGTTAAGGGCAGTATCAAATTGATAGAAAAGGCATACAATGTTGCGAAGATTAGTGGTAGGCCAGAGGATTGGGAAATTTTTAGAAACCAGCAAAGGATGGCTGAAATAATTATAAAGAGGGAGAAGATAGAGTTTGAGAGTAAACTAGCAAATAATATAAAAACAGACAGTAAGAGCTTCTACAAGTATATAAAAAGGAAGAAAGTAGCTAAAGTAAACGTTGGTCCCTTAGAGGATGAGACTGGTGAATTAATAATGGGAAATGGAGAAATGGCAGAGACTCTTAAACAATTATTTTGGATCAGTCTTCACAGTAGAAGACACTAAAAACATCCCAATAATAATAGATAATCAAGGGGCTATAGGGAGGGAGGAACTTAAAACAATCTCTACCCCTAGAGAAAAAGTACTAGGCAAACTAATGGGGCTAAAGGCCGACAAGTCCCCTGGACCTGATGGACTGCATCCTAGGGTCTTAAAAGAAGTGGCTGCAGAGATAGTGGATGCGTTGGTTGTAATCTACCAAAATTCCCTGGATTCTGGAGAGGTCCCAGTGGATTGGAAAACCGCAAATGTAATGCCACTATTCAAGAAAGGAGGGAGACAGAAAGCAGGAAACTATAGGCCAGTTAGCCCAACATCTGTCATTGGGAAAATGCTGGAACCCATTATTAAGGAGGTAATAGGACATTTAGAAAACCATAATACAATCAAGCAGAGTCAGCATGGTTTTATGAAAGGGAAATCATGTTTGACAAATTTGCTAGAGTTCTTTGAGGATATAACAAACAGGGTAGATAAAGGGGAACCAGTAACATAGAAACATAGAAGATAGGAGCAGGAATAGGCCATTCAGCCCCTCGAGCCTGTTCCGCCATTTAATGAGATCATGGCTGATCATTCAAATTCAGTACCCTGTCCCTGCTTTCTCCCCATATCCCTAGTTGTAGATGTCGTGTATTTGGATTTCCAGAAGGCATTCGATAAGGTGCCACATAAAAGGTTACTGCACAAGGTAAGAGCGCACAGGGTTGGGGGTAATATATTGGCATGGACAGGAGATTGGCTAACTAACAGAAAACAGAGAGTCGGGATAAATGGGTCATTTTCCGGTTGGCAACCAGTAACTAGTGGGGTGCCACAGGGATCAGTGCTGGGGCCTCAACTACTTACAATCTATATTAATGACTTGGATGAAGGGACTGAGTGTAATGTAGCCAAATTTGCTGATGATACAAAGATAGATGGGTTAGCAAGTTGTGAGGAGGACACAAAGAGGCTGCAAAGGGATATAGACAGGTTAAGTGAGTGGACAAAAATTTGGCAGATGGAGTATAATGTGGGAAAATGTGAGGTTATCCACTTTGGAAGGAACAATGAAAAAGCAAATTATTATTTAAATGGAGTGAGACTACAAAATGCTGCGGTACAGAGGGATCGGGGGGTCCGAGTACATCAAACACAAAAAGGTTAGCATGCAGCTACAGCAAGTAATTAGGAAGGCAAATGGAATGTTGGCCTTTATTGCAAGGGGTATGGAGTATAAAAGTAGGGAAGGTTTGATGCAATTTTAAAGGGCGTTGGTGAGACCACAGCTGGAGTACTGCGTACAGTTTTGGTCTCCTTATTTAAGGAAGGATATACTTGCATTGGAGGCAGTTCAGAGAAGGTTCACGAGGTTGATTCCTGGGATGAAGGGGTTGACGTTTGACGAAAGGTTGAGCAGGTTGGGCCTATACTCATTGGAGTTTAGAAGAATGAGAGGTGATCTTATTGAAACATATAAGATTCTGAGGGGGGTTGACAGGGAGGATGCTGAGAGGATGTTTCCCCTCGTGGGGGAATCTAGAACTAGGGGGCATAGTCTCAGAATAAGGGGTTGCCCATTTCAGACAGAGATGAGGAGGAATTTCTTCTCTCAGAGGGTCGTGAATCTTTGGAATTCTCTACCCCAGAGAGCTGTGGAGGCGGAGTCACTGAATATAGTCAAGGCAGAGATTGGCAGACATTTGAACGACAAGCGAGTCAAGGGGTATGGGGAGAGAGTGGGAAAGTGGTGGTGAGGCCAAGATTGGTTCAGCCATGATCTTATTGAATGGCAGAGCAGGCTTGAGGGGCCAATTGGCCTACTCCTGTTTCTTATGTTCTTACCAGCCCAGCTCAGTACAGCAGACCAGCAGAATACACCAGCCCAGATAAGTACACCAGACCAACAACATACACCAGCACAGCTCAGTACACCAGCCCAGCAGAGTACCCAGACCAACAGAGTACACCAGGTCAGCAGAGTGCACCAGCCCAGCTGAGTACACTAGGCCTGGTCAGTACAGCAGACCAGCTCAGTATACCAGCCCAGCAGAGTACACCAGACCAGCAGAGTACATAGGCCAGCTCAGTGCACCAGCCCAGGCCAGCAGAGTACTGCAGACCAGCAGAGTACACCAGGCCAGCAGAGTACACCAGACCAGCCGGGTCCACCAGCCCAGCAGAGCACACCAGCCCATCAGTGTACACCAGCCCAGCTCAGTACACCAGCCCAGCAGAGTACACTAGGCCTGGTCAGTACAGCAGACCAGCTCAGTATACCAGCCCAGCAGAGTACACCAGACCAGCAGAGTATATAGGCCAGCTCAGTGCACCAGCCCAGGCCAGCAGAGTACTGCAGACCAGCAGAGTACACCAGGCCAGCAGAGTACACCAGACCAGCCGGGTCCACCAGCCCAGCAGAGCATACCAGCCCATCAGTGTACACCAGCCCAGCTCAGTACACCAGCCCAGCAGAGTACACCAGGCCATCAGAGTACATCAGCCCAGTAGACTACATCAGCCCAGCAGACTACATCAGCCCAGCAGACTACATCAGCCCAGCTCAGAACACCAGCCCAGCTCAGTACACCAGCCCAGCTCAGTACACCAGGCCAGCAGAGTACACCAGGCCAGCAGAATACACCAGGCCAGCAGAGTCCACCAGCCCAGCAGTGCACACCAGCCCAGCTCAGTACACCAGACAACCATAGTGCATCAGCCCAGCAGAGTACACCAGCACAGCAGCATAAACCAGCCCAGCTCAGTACACCAGCACAGCCGAGTACAACAGCCCAGCAGAGTGCCCAGACCAACAGAGTACTCCAGGCCAGGAGAGTGCACCAGCCCAGCTCAGTACACTAGACCGGGTCAATACAGGAGACCAACTCAGTACACCAGCCCAGCAGAGTACAACACACCAGCAGAGTACACCAGTCCAGCTCAGTACACCAGGCCAGCAGAGTATTCCAGACCAGCAGATTACACAAGACCAGCAGAGTATACCAGACCAGCAGTGTACATCAGAGCAGCTGGGTACACCAGCCCAGCAGAGTACACTAGCCCAGCTCAGTTCACAAGGCCCGCAGAGTACATCAGCCCAGCAGAGTATAACAGATCAGCAGAGTACACCGGGCCAGCTCAGTACACCAGCGCAGCTCAGTACACCAGCGCAGCTCAGTACTCCAGCCCAGCTCAGTACACCAGCCCAGCTCAGTACACCAGCCCAGCTCAGTACACCAGTCCAGCGCAGTGTACACCAGCCCAGCTCAGTACACCAGCCCAGCTCAGTGCACCAGCCCAGCTCAGTACACCAGCCCAGCTCAGTACATCAGCCCAGCAGAGTACACTAGCCCAGCAGTGTACACCAGCCGAGCTCAGCACATCAGCCGAGCTCAGTACATCAGCCCAGCTCAGTGCACCAGCCCAGCTCAGTACATCAGCCCAGCTCAGTACACCAACCCAGCTCAGTACACCAGCCCAGCTCAGTACACCAGCCCAGCTCAGTGCATCAGCCCAGCTCAGTACACCAGCCCAGCTCAGTACACCAGCCCAGCAGTGTACACCAGCCCAGCTCAGTGTACCAGCCCAGCTCAGTGCACCAGCCCAGCTCAGTACATCAGCCCAGCTCAGTACACCAGCCCAGCTCAGTACACCAGCCCAGCTCAGTACACCAGCCCAGCTCAGTACACCAGCCCAGCTCAGTACACCAGCCCAGCTCAGTACACCAGCCCAGCTCAGTACATCAGCCCAGCTCAGTACACCAGCCGAGCTCAGCACATCAGCCCAGCTCAGTACACCAGCCCAGCTCAGTACACCAGCCCAGCTCAGTACACCAGCCCAGCTCACTACACCAGCCCAGCTCAGTACACCAGCCCAGCTCAGTATACCAGCCCAGCTCAGTACACCAGCCCAGCAGAGTACACCAGCCGAGCTCAGCACATCAGCCGAGCTCAGCACATCAGCCCAGCTCAGTGCACCAGCCCAGCTCAGTACACCAGCCCAGCTCAGTACACCAGCCCAGCTCAGTACATCAGCCCAGCTCAGTGCATCAGCCCAGCTCAGTACACCAGCCCAGCTCAGTACACCAGCCCAGCTCAGTACACCAGTCCAACGCAGTGTACACCAGCCCAGCTCAGTATACCAGCCCAGCTCAGTATACCAGCCCAGCTCAGTACACCAGCCCAGCTCTGTATACCAGCCCAGCTCAGTACACTAGCCCAGCTCAGTACACCAGCTCAGCAGTGTACACCAGCCCAGCTCAGTACACCAGCCCAGCTCAGTACACCAGCCCAGCTCAGTGCACCAGCCCAGCTCAGTGCATCAGCCCAGCTCAGTACATCAGCCCAGCTCAGTACACCAGCCCAGCTCAGTACACCAGCCCAGCTCAGTACACCAGCCCAGCTCAGTAAACCAGCCTAGCTCAGTACACCAGCCCAGCAGTGTACACCAGCCCAGCTCAGTACACCAGCCCAGCTCAGTACACCAGCCCAGCTCAGTACACCAGCCCAGCTCAGTACGCCAGCCCAGCTCAGTACACCAGCGCAGCTCAGTACTCCAGCCCAGCTCAGTACACCAGCCCAGCTCAGTACACCAGCCCAGCTCAGTACACCAGTCCAGCGCAGTGTACACCAGCCCAGCTCAGTGCACCAGCCCAGCTCAGTGCACCAGCCCAGCTCAGTACACCAGCCCAGCTCAGTGCACCAGCCCAGCTCAGTACATCAGCCCAGCAGAGTACACTAGCCCAGCAGTGTACACCAGCCGAGCTCAGCACATCAGCCGAGCTCAGTACATCAGCCCAGCTCAGTGCACCAGCCCAGCTCAGTACATCAGCCCAGCTCAGTACACCAACCCAGCTCAGTACACCAGCCCAGCTCAGTACACCAGCCCAGCTCAGTGCATCAGCCCAGCTCAGTACACCAGCCCAGCTCAGTACACCAGCCCAGCAGTGTACACCAGCCCAGCTCAGTGCATCAGCCCAGCTCAGTACACCAGCCCAGCAGCGTACACCAGCCCAGCAGCGTACACCAGCCCAGCAGCGTACACCAGCCCAGCTCAGTACACCAGCCCAGCTCAGTACACCAGCCTAGCTCAGTACACCAGCCCAGCTCAGTGCACCAGCCCAGCTCAGTACACCAGCCCAGCAGCGTACACCAGCCCAGCTCAGTACACCAGCCCAGCTCAGTGCACCAGCCCAGCTCAGTACACCAGCCCAGCAGTGTACACAAGCCCAGCTCAGTACACCAGCCCAGCTCAGTGCACCAGCCCAGCTCAGTACACCAGCCCAGCTCAGTACACCAGCCCAGCTCAGTGTACCAGCCCAGCTCAGTGCACCAGCCCAGCTCAGTACATCAGCCCAGCTCAGTACTCCAGCCCAGCAGTGTACACCAGCCCAGCTCAGTACACCAGCCCAGCTCAGTACACCAGCCCAGCTCAGTGCACCAGCCCAGCTCAGTGCATCAGCCCAGCTCAGTACTCCAGCCCAGCTCAGTACACCAGCCCAGCTCAGTACACCAGCCCAGCTCAGTACACCAGCCCAGCTCAGTACATCAGCCCAGCAGAGTACACCAGCCCAGCTCAGTACACCAGCCCAGCTCAGTACACCAGCCCAGTAGAGTACACCAGTCCAGCTCAGTACATCAGCCCAGCTCAGTACACCAGCCCAGCTCAGTACACCAGCCCAGCTCAGTACACCAGCCCAGCTCAGTACACCAGCCCAGCTCAGTACACCAGCAAAGCTCAGGACTCCAGTCCAGCTCAGTACACCAGCCCAGCTCAGTACACCAGCCCAGCAGTGTACACCAGCCCAGCTCAGTACACCAGCCCAGCTCAGTACACCAGCCCAGCTCAGTACACCAGTCCAGCTAAGTGCATCAGCCCAGCTCAGTGCACCAGCCCAGCTCAGTGCACCAGCCCAGCTCAGTACACCAGCCCAGCTCAGTACACCAGCCCAGCGCAGTGTACACCAGCCCAGCTCAGTACACCAGCCCAGCTCAGTGCACCAGCCCAGCTCAGTACACCAGCCCAGCTCAGTACACCAGCCCAGCTCAGTGCACCAGCTCAGTACACCAGCCCAGCTCAGTACACCAGACCAGCTCAATACACCAGCCCAGCAGTGTACACCAGCCCAGCAGTGTACACCAGCCCAGCTCAGTACACCAGCCCAGCTCAGTACACCAGCCCAGCTCAGTACATCAGCCCAGCAGAGTACACCAGCCCAGCTCAGTACATCAGCCCAGCTCAGTACACCAGCCCAGCTCAGTACACCAGCCCACCTCAGTACACCAGCCCAGCTCAGTACACCAGCCCAGCTCAGTACACCAGCCCAGCTCAGTACACCAGCCCAGCTCAGTACACCAGCCCAGCTCAGTACATCAGCCCAGCAGAGTACACCAGCCCAGCTCAGTACACCAGCCCAGCTCAGTACACCAGCCAAGCTCAGTGCACCAGCCCAGCTCAGTGCATCAGCCCAGCAGAGTATACCAGCCCAGCTCAGAACAACAGCCCAGCTCAGTACATCAGTCCAGCTCAGTACACCAGCCCAGCTCAGTACATCAGCCCAGCAATGTACACCAGCCCATCTCAGTACACCAGCCCAGCTCAGTACATCAGCCCAGCAGAGTACACCAGACCACCTCAGTACACCAGCCCAGCTCAGTACACCAGCCCAGCTCAGTACACCATCCCAGCTCAGTACACCATCCCAGCTCAGTACACCAGCCCAGCTCAGTGCACCAGCCCAGCTCAGTACACCAGCCCAGCTCAGTACACCAGCCCAGCTCAGTGCATCAGCCCAGCTCAGTACACCAGCCCAGCTCAGTGCATCAGCCCAGCAGTGTACACCAGCCCAGCTCAGTACACCAGCCCAGCTCAGTGCATCAGCCCAGCTCAGTACACCAGCCCAGCTCAGTGCACCAGACCAGCTCAATACACCAGCCCAGCTCAGTACACCAGCCCAGCAGTGTACACCAACCCAGCAGTGTACACCAGCCCAGCTCAGTACACCAGCCCAGCTCAGTACACCAGCCCAGCTCAGTGCACCAGCCCAGCTCAGTACACCAGCCCAGCTCAGTACACCAGCCCAGCTCAGTACACCAGCCCAGCTCAGTACACCAGCGCAGCTCAGTAAACCAGCCCAGCTCAGTACATCAGCCCAGCAGAGTACACCAGGCCAGCACATCAGCCCAGCTCAGTACACCAGCCCAGCTCAGTGTACCAGCCCAGCTCAGTGCACCAGCCCAGCTCAGTACATCAGCCCAGCTCAGTGCACCAGTCCAGCTCAGTACACCAGCCCAGCTCAGTACACCAGTCCAGCTCAGTACACCAGCCCAGCTCAGTACACCAGCCCAGCTCAGTGCACCAGCGCAGCTCAGTGCACCAGCCCAGCTCAGTACACCAGCCCAGCTCAGTACACCAGCCCAGCTCAGCACACCAGCCCAGCTCAGTACACCAGCCCAGCTCAGTACACCAGCCCAGCTCAGTGCACCAGCCCAGCTCAGTGCACCAGCCCAGCTCAGTGCATCAGCCCAGCAGAGTATACCAGCCCAGCTCAGAACAACAGCCCAGTAGAGTACATCAGCCCAGCTCAGTACATCAGCCCAGCTCAGTACACCAGCCCAGCTCAGTACACCAGCTCGGCTCAGTACATCAGTCCAGCAGAGTACACCAACCCAGCTCAGTACACCAGTCCAGCTCAGTACATCAGTCCAGCTCAGTACACTAGCCCAGCTCAGTAAACCAGCCCAGCTCAGTACACCAGCCCAGCTCAGTACACCAGTCCAGCTCAGTACATCAGCCCAGCTCAGTACACCAGCCCATCTCAGTACACCAACCCATCTCAGTACACCAGCCCAGCTCAGTACACCAGCCCAGCTCAGTACACCAGCCCAGCTCAGTACACCAGCCCAGCTCAGTACATCAGCCCAGCAGAGTACACCAGCCCAGCTCAGTACACCAGCCCAGCTCAGTACACCAGCCCAGCTCAGTACACCAGCCCAGCTCAGTACACCAGCCCAGCTCAGTGCACCAGCCCAGCTCAGTGCACCAGCCCAACTCAGTGCATCAGCCCAGCAGAGTGTACCAGCCCAGCTCAGAACAACAGCCCAGTAGAGTACATCAGCCCAGCAGAGTACACCAGCCCAGCTCAGTACACCAGCCCAGCTCAGTACACCAGCCCAGCTCAGTACACCAGTCCAGCTCAGTACACCAGCCCAGCTCAGTACACCAGCCCAGCTCAGTACATTGGCCCAGCAGAGTACACCAGCCCAGCTCAGTACACCAGCCCAGCTCAGTACATCAGTCCAACTCAGTACACCAGCCCAGCTCAGTACACCAGCCCAGCTCAGTACACCAGCCCAGCTCAGTACATCAGCCCAGCAGAGTACACCAGCCCAGCTCAGTACACCAGCCCAGCTCAGTACATCAGCCCAGCAGAGTACACCATCCCAGCTCAGTACACCAGCCCAGCTCAGTACATCAGCCCAGCAGAGTACACCATCCCAGCTCAGTACACCAGCCCAGCTCAGTGCATCAGCCCAGCTCAGTACACCAGCCCAGCTCAGTACATCAGCACAGCTCAGCACACCAGCCCAGCTCAGTACATCAGCCCAGCTCAGTACACCAGCCCAGCTCAGTACTCCAGCCCAGCTCAGTACACCAGCCCAGCTCAGTACATCAGCCCAGCAGAGTACACCATCCCAGCTCAGTACACCATCCCAGCTCAGTACACCAGCCCAGCTCAGTACTCCAGCCCAGCTCAGTACACCAGCCCAGCTCAGTACATCAGCACAGCTCAGCACACCAGCCCAGCTCAGTACACCAGCCCAGCTCAGTACATCAGCCCAGCTCAGTACACCAGCCCAGCTCAGTACTCCAGCCCAGCTCAGAACACCAGCCCAGCTCAGTACACCAGCCCAGCTCAGTACACCAGCCCAGCTCAGTACACCAGCCCAGCTCAGTACACCAGCCCAGCTCAGTGCATCAGCCCAGCTCAGTGCATCAGCCCAGCTCAGTACATCAGCCCAGCTCAGCACGGTGGCTCGAAGGGCCGAATGGCCTACTCCTGCTCCTATCTTCTATGTTTCTCAGTGCACCAGCCCAGCTCAGTGCACCAGCCCAGCTCAGTACACCAGCCTAGCTCATAACACCAGCCCAGCTCAGTACACCAGCCCAGCTCAGTACACCAGCCCAGCTCAGAACACCAGCCCAGCAGAGTACACCAGCCCAGCAGAGTACACCAGCCCAGCAGAGTACACCAGCCCAGCTCAGAACACCAGCCCAGCTCAGAACACCAGCCCAGCTCAGTGCATCAGCCCAGTAGAGTACATCAGCCCAGTAGAGTACACCAGCCCAGCTCAGTACACCAGCCCAGCAGAGTACACCAGCCCAGCTCAGAACACCAGCCCAGCAGAGTACACCAGCCCAGCTCAGAACACCAGCCCAGCAGAGTACATCAGCCCAGCAGAGTACACCAGCCCGGCAGAGTACATCAGCCCAGCTCTGTACACCAGACCAGCAGAGTACACCAAACCGGCAGAGTACACCAGCCCAGCTCAGAACACCAGCCCAGCATAGTACACCAGGCCAGCAGGGTTCACCAGCCCAGCAGAGTACGCCAGCCCAGCTCAGAACATCAGCCCAGCAGAGTATACCACCCAGCAGAGTACATCAGCCCAGCTCTGTACACCAGACCAGCAGAGTACACCAAACCCGCAGAGTACACCAGAACAGCAGAGTAAAACAGACCAGCTCAGTACACCAAACCAGCAGAGTACACCAAACCAGCAGATTACACCAGCCAGGCAGCGTACACCAGGCTAGTAGAGCACACCAGAGCAGCAGAGTGCACCAGCCCAACAGCAAACACCAGCACAGCTCAGTACATTTGCCCAGCAGAGTACACCAGCCCAGCAGAGTGCACCAGCACAGCTCAGTACATTTGCCCAGCAGAGTACACCAGCCCAGCAGAGTGCACCAAAACAGCAGATTACACCAGCCTGGCAGTGTACACTAGGCCAGTAGCGTACACCAGCCCAGAAGAGTACACCAGGCCAGTAGAGTGCACCAGCCCAGTAGAGTACTCCAGACCAGCTCAGTACACCAGCCATGCTCAGTACACCAGAACAGCAGAGTACACCAGCCCAGCAGAGTACACCAGCCCAGCAGAGTACATCAGCCCAGCAGAGTACATCAGCCCAGCAGAGTACATCAGCCGAGCTCTGTACACTAAACCAGCAGAGTACACCAAAACAGCAGAGTAAAACAGACCAGCTCAGTACACCAGACCAGCAGAGTACAACAAAGCAGCAGATTACACCAGCCCGGCAGCGTACACCAGCCCAGCAGAGGACACCAGCCCAGCAGAGTACACCAGCCCAGCAGAGTACACCAGACCAGCAGAATACACCAGACGGTAGATCAGCAGTGGAAGACATTTAAGGAGATATTTCATAAATCTCAGCAAAGTATATTCCAGTGAGAAAGAAAGGCTCTACGAGAAGGATGCGCTATCCGTGGCTAACTAAGAAAGTTAAGGGCAGTATCAAATTGATAGAAAAGGCATACAATGTTGCGAAGATTAGTGGTAGGCCAGAGGATTGGGAAATTTTTAGAAACCAGCAAAGGATGGCTGAAATAATTATAAAGAGGGAGAAGATAGAGTTTGAGAGTAAACTAGCAAATAATATAAAAACAGACAGTAAGAGCTTCTACAAGTATATAAAAAGGAAGAAAGTAGCTAAAGTAAACGTTGGTCCCTTAGAGGATGAGACTGGTGAATTAATAATGGGAAATGGAGAAATGGCAGAGACTCTTAAACAATTATTTTGGATCAGTCTTCACAGTAGAAGACACTAAAAACATCCCAATAATAATAGATAATCAAGGGGCTATAGGGAGGGAGGAACTTAAAACAATCTCTACCCCTAGAGAAAAAGTACTAGGCAAACTAATGGGGCTAAAGGCCGACAAGTCCCCTGGACCTGATGGACTGCATCCTAGGGTCTTAAAAGAAGTGGCTGCAGAGATAGTGGATGCGTTGGTTGTAATCTACCAAAATTCCCTGGATTCTGGAGAGGTCCCAGTGGATTGGAAAACCGCAAATGTAATGCCACTATTCAAGAAAGGAGGGAGACAGAAAGCAGGAAACTATAGGCCAGTTAGCCCAACATCTGTCATTGGGAAAATGCTGGAACCCATTATTAAGGAGGTAATAGGACATTTAGAAAACCATAATACAATCAAGCAGAGTCAGCATGGTTTTATGAAAGGGAAATCATGTTTGACAAATTTGCTAGAGTTCTTTGAGGATATAACAAACAGGGTAGATAAAGGGGAACCAGTAACATAGAAACATAGAAGATAGGAGCAGGAATAGGCCATTCAGCCCCTCGAGCCTGTTCCGCCATTTAATGAGATCATGGCTGATCATTCAAATTCAGTACCCTGTCCCTGCTTTCTCCCCATATCCCTAGTTGTAGATGTCGTGTATTTGGATTTCCAGAAGGCATTCGATAAGGTGCCACATAAAAGGTTACTGCACAAGGTAAGAGCGCACAGGGTTGGGGGTAATATATTGGCATGGACAGGAGATTGGCTAACTAACAGAAAACAGAGAGTCGGGATAAATGGGTCATTTTCCGGTTGGCAACCAGTAACTAGTGGGGTGCCACAGGGATCAGTGCTGGGGCCTCAACTACTTACAATCTATATTAATGACTTGGATGAAGGGACTGAGTGTAATGTAGCCAAATTTGCTGATGATACAAAGATAGATGGGTTAGCAAGTTGTGAGGAGGACACAAAGAGGCTGCAAAGGGATATAGACAGGTTAAGTGAGTGGACAAAAATTTGGCAGATGGAGTATAATGTGGGAAAATGTGAGGTTATCCACTTTGGAAGGAACAATGAAAAAGCAAATTATTATTTAAATGGAGTGAGACTACAAAATGCTGCGGTACAGAGGGATCGGGGGGTCCGAGTACATCAAACACAAAAAGGTTAGCATGCAGCTACAGCAAGTAATTAGGAAGGCAAATGGAATGTTGGCCTTTATTGCAAGGGGTATGGAGTATAAAAGTAGGGAAGGTTTGATGCAATTTTAAAGGGCGTTGGTGAGACCACAGCTGGAGTACTGCGTACAGTTTTGGTCTCCTTATTTAAGGAAGGATATACTTGCATTGGAGGCAGTTCAGAGAAGGTTCACGAGGTTGATTCCTGGGATGAAGGGGTTGACGTTTGACGAAAGGTTGAGCAGGTTGGGCCTATACTCATTGGAGTTTAGAAGAATGAGAGGTGATCTTATTGAAACATATAAGATTCTGAGGGGGGTTGACAGGGAGGATGCTGAGAGGATGTTTCCCCTCGTGGGGGAATCTAGAACTAGGGGGCATAGTCTCAGAATAAGGGGTTGCCCATTTCAGACAGAGATGAGGAGGAATTTCTTCTCTCAGAGGGTCGTGAATCTTTGGAATTCTCTACCCCAGAGAGCTGTGGAGGCGGAGTCACTGAATATAGTCAAGGCAGAGATTGGCAGACATTTGAACGACAAGCGAGTCAAGGGGTATGGGGAGAGAGTGGGAAAGTGGTGGTGAGGCCAAGATTGGTTCAGCCATGATCTTATTGAATGGCAGAGCAGGCTTGAGGGGCCAATTGGCCTACTCCTGTTTCTTATGTTCTTACCAGCCCAGCTCAGTACAGCAGACCAGCAGAATACACCAGCCCAGATAAGTACACCAGACCAACAACATACACCAGCACAGCTCAGTACACCAGCCCAGCAGAGTACCCAGACCAACAGAGTACACCAGGTCAGCAGAGTGCACCAGCCCAGCTGAGTACACTAGGCCTGGTCAGTACAGCAGACCAGCTCAGTATACCAGCCCAGCAGAGTACACCAGACCAGCAGAGTACATAGGCCAGCTCAGTGCACCAGCCCAGGCCAGCAGAGTACTGCAGACCAGCAGAGTACACCAGGCCAGCAGAGTACACCAGACCAGCCGGGTCCACCAGCCCAGCAGAGCACACCAGCCCATCAGTGTACACCAGCCCAGCTCAGTACACCAGCCCAGCAGAGTACACTAGGCCTGGTCAGTACAGCAGACCAGCTCAGTATACCAGCCCAGCAGAGTACACCAGACCAGCAGAGTATATAGGCCAGCTCAGTGCACCAGCCCAGGCCAGCAGAGTACTGCAGACCAGCAGAGTACACCAGGCCAGCAGAGTACACCAGACCAGCCGGGTCCACCAGCCCAGCAGAGCATACCAGCCCATCAGTGTACACCAGCCCAGCTCAGTACACCAGCCCAGCAGAGTACACCAGGCCATCAGAGTACATCAGCCCAGTAGACTACATCAGCCCAGCAGACTACATCAGCCCAGCAGACTACATCAGCCCAGCTCAGAACACCAGCCCAGCTCAGTACACCAGCCCAGCTCAGTACACCAGGCCAGCAGAGTACACCAGGCCAGCAGAATACACCAGGCCAGCAGAGTCCACCAGCCCAGCAGTGCACACCAGCCCAGCTCAGTACACCAGACAACCATAGTGCATCAGCCCAGCAGAGTACACCAGCACAGCAGCATAAACCAGCCCAGCTCAGTACACCAGCACAGCCGAGTACAACAGCCCAGCAGAGTGCCCAGACCAACAGAGTACTCCAGGCCAGGAGAGTGCACCAGCCCAGCTCAGTACACTAGACCGGGTCAATACAGGAGACCAACTCAGTACACCAGCCCAGCAGAGTACAACACACCAGCAGAGTACACCAGTCCAGCTCAGTACACCAGGCCAGCAGAGTATTCCAGACCAGCAGATTACACAAGACCAGCAGAGTATACCAGACCAGCAGTGTACATCAGAGCAGCTGGGTACACCAGCCCAGCAGAGTACACTAGCCCAGCTCAGTTCACAAGGCCCGCAGAGTACATCAGCCCAGCAGAGTATAACAGATCAGCAGAGTACACCGGGCCAGCTCAGTACACCAGCGCAGCTCAGTACACCAGCGCAGCTCAGTACTCCAGCCCAGCTCAGTACACCAGCCCAGCTCAGTACACCAGCCCAGCTCAGTACACCAGTCCAGCGCAGTGTACACCAGCCCAGCTCAGTACACCAGCCCAGCTCAGTGCACCAGCCCAGCTCAGTACACCAGCCCAGCTCAGTACATCAGCCCAGCAGAGTACACTAGCCCAGCAGTGTACACCAGCCGAGCTCAGCACATCAGCCGAGCTCAGTACATCAGCCCAGCTCAGTGCACCAGCCCAGCTCAGTACATCAGCCCAGCTCAGTACACCAACCCAGCTCAGTACACCAGCCCAGCTCAGTACACCAGCCCAGCTCAGTGCATCAGCCCAGCTCAGTACACCAGCCCAGCTCAGTACACCAGCCCAGCAGTGTACACCAGCCCAGCTCAGTGTACCAGCCCAGCTCAGTGCACCAGCCCAGCTCAGTACATCAGCCCAGCTCAGTACACCAGCCCAGCTCAGTACACCAGCCCAGCTCAGTACACCAGCCCAGCTCAGTACACCAGCCCAGCTCAGTACACCAGCCCAGCTCAGTACACCAGCCCAGCTCAGTACATCAGCCCAGCTCAGTACACCAGCCGAGCTCAGCACATCAGCCCAGCTCAGTACACCAGCCCAGCTCAGTACACCAGCCCAGCTCAGTACACCAGCCCAGCTCACTACACCAGCCCAGCTCAGTACACCAGCCCAGCTCAGTATACCAGCCCAGCTCAGTACACCAGCCCAGCAGAGTACACCAGCCGAGCTCAGCACATCAGCCGAGCTCAGCACATCAGCCCAGCTCAGTGCACCAGCCCAGCTCAGTACACCAGCCCAGCTCAGTACACCAGCCCAGCTCAGTACATCAGCCCAGCTCAGTGCATCAGCCCAGCTCAGTACACCAGCCCAGCTCAGTACACCAGCCCAGCTCAGTACACCAGTCCAACGCAGTGTACACCAGCCCAGCTCAGTATACCAGCCCAGCTCAGTATACCAGCCCAGCTCAGTACACCAGCCCAGCTCTGTATACCAGCCCAGCTCAGTACACTAGCCCAGCTCAGTACACCAGCTCAGCAGTGTACACCAGCCCAGCTCAGTACACCAGCCCAGCTCAGTACACCAGCCCAGCTCAGTGCACCAGCCCAGCTCAGTGCATCAGCCCAGCTCAGTACATCAGCCCAGCTCAGTACACCAGCCCAGCTCAGTACACCAGCCCAGCTCAGTACACCAGCCCAGCTCAGTAAACCAGCCTAGCTCAGTACACCAGCCCAGCAGTGTACACCAGCCCAGCTCAGTACACCAGCCCAGCTCAGTACACCAGCCCAGCTCAGTACACCAGCCCAGCTCAGTACACCAGCCCAGCTCAGTACACCAGCCCAGCTCAGTACACCAGCCCAGCTCAGTACACCAGCGCAGCTCAGTACTCCAGCCCAGCTCAGTACACCAGCCCAGCTCAGTACACCAGCCCAGCTCAGTACACCAGTCCAGCGCAGTGTACACCAGCACAGCTCAGTGCACCAGCCCAGCTCAGTGCACCAGCCCAGCTCAGTACACCAGCCCAGCTCAGTGCACCAGCCCAGCTCAGTACATCAGCCCAGCAGAGTACACTAGCCCAGCAGTGTACACCAGCCGAGCTCAGCACATCAGCCGAGCTCAGTACATCAGCCCAGCTCAGTGCACCAGCCCAGCTCAGTACATCAGCCCAGCTCAGTACACCAACCCAGCTCAGTACACCAGCCCAGCTCAGTACACCAGCCCAGCTCAGTGCATCAGCCCAGCTCAGTACACCAGCCCAGCTCAGTACACCAGCCCAGCAGTGTACACCAGCCCAGCTCAGTGCATCAGCCCAGCTCAGTACACCAGCCCAGCAGCGTACACCAGCCCAGCAGCGTACACCAGCCCAGCAGCGTACACCAGCCCAGCTCAGTACACCAGCCCAGCTCAGTACACCAGCCTAGCTCAGTACACCAGCCCAGCTCAGTGCACCAGCCCAGCTCAGTACACCAGCCCAGCAGCGTACACCAGCCCAGCTCAGTACACCAGCCCAGCTCAGTGCACCAGCCCAGCTCAGTACACCAGCCCAGCAGTGTACACCAGCCCAGCTCAGTACACCAGCCCAGCTCAGTGCACCAGCCCAGCTCAGTACACCAGCCCAGCTCAGTACACCAGCCCAGCTCAGTGTACCAGCCCAGCTCAGTGCACCAGCCCAGCTCAGTACATCAGCCCAGCTCAGTACTCCAGCCCAGCAGTGTACACCAGCCCAGCTCAGTACACCAGCCCAGCTCAGTACACCAGCCCAGCTCAGTGCACCAGCCCAGCTCAGTGCATCAGCCCAGCTCAGTACTCCAGCCCAGCTCAGTACACCAGCCCAGCTCAGTACACCAGCCCAGCTCAGTACACCAGCCCAGCTCAGTACATCAGCCCAGCAGAGTACACCAGCCCAGCTCAGTACACCAGCCCAGCTCAGTACACCAGCCCAGCTCAGTACATCAGCCCAGCAGAGTACACCAGCCCAGCTCAATACACCAGCCCAGCAGTGTACACCAGCCCAGCAGTGTACACCAGCCCAGCTCAGTACACCAGCCCAGCTCAGTACACCAGCCCAGCTCAGTACATCAGCCCAGCAGAGTACACCAGCCCAGCTCAGTACATCAGCCCAGCTCAGTACACCAGCCCAGCTCAGTACACCAGCCCACCTCAGTACACCAGCCCAGCTCAGTACACCAGCCCAGCTCAGTACACCAGCCCAGCTCAGTACACCAGCCCAGCTCAGTACACCAGCCCAGCTCAGTACATCAGCCCAGCAGAGTACACCAGCCCAGCTCAGTACACCAGCCCAGCTCAGTACACCAGCCAAGCTCAGTGCACCAGCCCAGCTCAGTGCATCAGCCCAGCAGAGTATACCAGCCCAGCTCAGAACAACAGCCCAGCTCAGTACATCAGTCCAGCTCAGTACACCAGCCCAGCTCAGTACATCAGCCCAGCAATGTACACCAGCCCATCTCAGTACACCAGCCCAGCTCAGTACATCAGCCCAGCAGAGTACACCAGACCACCTCAGTACACCAGCCCAGCTCAGTACACCAGCCCAGCTCAGTACACCATCCCAGCTCAGTACACCATCCCAGCTCAGTACACCAGCCCAGCTCAGTGCACCAGCCCAGCTCAGTACACCAGCCCAGCTCAGTACACCAGCCCAGCTCAGTGCATCAGCCCAGCTCAGTACACCAGCCCAGCTCAGTGCATCAGCCCAGCAGTGTACACCAGCCCAGCTCAGTACACCAGCCCAGCTCAGTGCATCAGCCCAGCTCAGTACACCAGCCCAGCTCAGTGCACCAGACCAGCTCAATACACCAGCCCAGCTCAGTACACCAGCCCAGCAGTGTACACCAACCCAGCAGTGTACACCAGCCCAGCTCAGTACACCAGCCCAGCTCAGTACACCAGCCCAGCTCAGTGCACCAGCCCAGCTCAGTACACCAGCCCAGCTCAGTACACCAGCCCAGCTCAGTACACCAGCCCAGCTCAGTACACCAGCGCAGCTCAGTAAACCAGCCCAGCTCAGTACATCAGCCCAGCAGAGTACACCAGGCCAGCACATCAGCCCAGCTCAGTACACCAGCCCAGCTCAGTGTACCAGCCCAGCTCAGTGCACCAGCCCAGCTCAGTACATCAGCCCAGCTCAGTGCACCAGTCCAGCTCAGTACACCAGCCCAGCTCAGTACACCAGTCCAGCTCAGTACACCAGCCCAGCTCAGTACACCAGCCCAGCTCAGTGCACCAGCCCAGCTCAGTGCACCAGCCCAGCTCAGTACACCAGCCCAGCTCAGTACACCAGCCCAGCTCAGCACACCAGCCCAGCTCAGTACACCAGCCCAGCTCAGTACACCAGCCCAGCTCAGTGCACCAGCCCAGCTCAGTGCACCAGCCCAGCTCAGTGCATCAGCCCAGCAGAGTATACCAGCCCAGCTCAGAACAACAGCCCAGTAGAGTACATCAGCCCAGCTCAGTACATCAGCCCAGCTCAGTACACCAGCCCAGCTCAGTACACCAGCTCGGCTCAGTACATCAGTCCAGCAGAGTACACCAGCCCAGCTCAGTACACCAGTCCAGCTCAGTACATCAGTCCAGCTCAGTACACCAGCCCAGCTCAGTACACCAGCGCAGCTCAGTAAACCAGCCCAGCTCAGTACATCAGCCCAGCAGAGTACACCAGGCCAGCACATCAGCCCAGCTCAGTACACCAGCCCAGCTCAGTGTACCAGCCCAGCTCAGTGCACCAGCCCAGCTCAGTACATCAGCCCAGCTCAGTGCACCAGTCCAGCTCAGTAAACCAGCCCAGCTCAGTACACCAGTCCAGCTCAGTACACCAGCCCAGCTAAGTACACCAGCCCAGCTCAGTGCACCAGCCCAGCTCAGTGCACCAGCCCAGCTCAGTACACCAGCCCAGCTCAGTACACCAGCCCAGCTCAGCACACCAGCCCAGCTCAGCACACCAGCCCAGCTCAGTGCACCAGCCCAGCTCAGTGCACCAGCCCAGCTCAGTGCACCAGCCCAGCTCAGTGCATCAGCCCAGCAGAGTATACCAGCCCAGCTCAGTACACCAGCCCAGCAGTGTACACCAGCCCAGCTCAGTACACCAGCCCAGCTCAGTACACCAGCCCAGCTCAGTACACCAGCCCAGCTCAGTACACCAGCCCAGCTCAGTACACCAGCCCAGCTCAGTACACCAGCGCAGCTCAGTACTCCAGCCCAGCTCAGTACACCAGCCCAGCTCAGTACACCAGCCCAGCTCAGTACACCAGTCCTGCGCAGTGTACACCAGCCCAGCTCAGTGCACCAGCCCAGCTCAGTGCACCAGCCCAGCTCAGTACACCAGCCCAGCTCAGTGCACCAGCCCAGCTCAGTACATCAGCCCAGCAGAGTACACTAGCCCAGCAGTGTACACCAGCCGAGCTCAGCACATCAGCCGAGCTCAGTACATCAGCCCAGCTCAGTGCACCAGCCCAGCTCAGTACATCAGCCCAGCTCAGTACACCAACCCAGCTCAGTACACCAGCCCAGCTCAGTACACCAGCCCAGCTCAGTGCATCAGCCCAGCTCAGTACACCAGCCCAGCTCAGTACACCAGCCCAGCAGTGTACACCAGCCCAGCTCAGTGCATCAGCCCAGCTCAGTACACCAGCCCAGCAGCGTACACCAGCCCAGCTCAGTACACCAGCCCAGCTCAGTACACCAGCCTAGCTCAGTACACCAGCACAGCTCAGTGCACCAGCCCAGCTCAGTACACCAGCCCAGCAGCGTACACCAGCCCAGCTCAGTACACCAGCCCAGCTCAGTGCACCAGCCCAGCTCAGTACACCAGCCCAGCAGTGTACACCAGCCCAGCTCAGTACACCAGCCCAGCTCAGTGCACCAGCCCAGCTCAGTACACCAGCCCAGCTCAGTACACCAGCCCAGCTCAGTACACCAGCCCAGCTCAGTGTACCAGCCCAGCTCAGTGCACCAGCCCAGCTCAGTACATCAGCCCAGCTCAGTACTCCAGCCCAGCAGTGTACACCAGCCCAGCTCAGTACACCAGCCCAGCTCAGTACACCAGCCCAGCTCAGTACACCAGCCCAGCTCAGTGCATCAGCCCAGCTCAGTACTCCAGCCCAGCTCAGTACACCAGCCCAGCTCAGTACACCAGCCCAGCTCAGTACACCAGCCCAGCTCAGTACATCAGCCCAGCAGAGTACACCAGCCCAGCTCAGTACACCAGCCCAGCTCAGTACACCAGCCCAGTAGAGTACACCAGTCCAGCTCAGTACATCAGCCCAGCTCAGTACACCAGCCCAGCTCAGTACACCAGCCCAGCTCAGTACACCAGCCCAGCTCAGTACACCAGCCCAGCTCAGTACACCAGCAAAGCTCAGGACTCCAGTCCAGCTCAGTACACCAGCCCAGCTCAGTACACCAGCCCAGCAGTGTACACCAGCCCAGCTCAGTACACCAGCCCAGCTCAGTACACCAGCCCAGCTCAGTACACCAGCCCAGCTCAGTACACCAGTCCAGCTAAGTGCATCAGCCCAGCTCAGTGCACCAGCCCAGCTCAGTACACCAGCCCAGCTCAGTACACCAGCCCAGCGCAGTGTACACCAGCCCAGCTCAGTACACCAGCCCAGCTCAGTGCACCAGCCCAGCTCAGTACACCAGCCCAGCTCAGTACACCAGCCCAGCTCAGTACACCAGACCAGCTCAATACACCAGCCCAGCAGTGTACACCAGCCCAGCAGTGTACACCAGCCCAGCTCAGTACACCAGCCCAGCTCAGTACACCAGCCCAGCTCAGTACACCAGCCCAGCTCAGTACATCAGCCCAGCAGAGTACACCAGCCCAGCTCAGTACATCAGCCCAGCTCAGTACACCAGCCCAGCTCAGTACACCAGCCCACCTCAGTACACCAGCCCAGCTCAGTACACCAGCCCAGCTCAGTACACCAGCCCAGCTCAGTACACCAGCCCAGCTCAGTACACCAGCCCAGCTCAGTACATCAGCCCAGCAGAGTACACCAGCCCAGCTCAGTACACCAGCCCAGCTCAGTACACCAGCCAAGCTCAGTGCACCAGCCCAGCTCAGTGCATCAGCCCAGCAGAGTATACCAGCCCAGCTCAGAACAACAGCCCAGCTCAGTACATCAGTCCAGCTCAGTACACCAGCCCAGCTCAGTACATCAGCCCAGCAATGTACACCAGCCCATCTCAGTACACCAGCCCAGCTCAGTACATCAGCCCAGCAGAGTACACCAGACCACCTCAGTACACCAGCCCAGCTCAGTACACCAGCCCAGCTCAGTACACCATCCCAGCTCAGTACACCATCCCAGCTCAGTACACCAGCCCAGCTCAGTGCACCAGCCCAGCTCAGTACACCAGCCCAGCTCAGTACACCAGCCCAGCTCAGTGCATCAGCCCAGCTCAGTACACCAGCCCAGCTCAGTGCATCAGCCCAGCAGTGTACACCAGCCCAGCTCAGTACACCAGCCCAGCTCAGTACACCAGCCCAGCTCAGTGCATCAGCCCAGCTCAGTACACCAGCCCAGCTCAGTGCACCAGACCAGCTCAATACACCAGCCCAGCTCAGTACACCAGCCCAGCTCAGTACACCAGCCCAGCAGTGTACACCAACCCAGCAGTGTACACCAGCCCAGCTCAGTACACCAGCCCAGCTCAGTGCACCAGCCCAGCTCAGTACACCAGCCCAGCTCAGTACACCAGCCCAGCTCAGTACACCAGCGCAGCTCAGTAAACCAGCCCAGCTCAGGACATCAGCCCAGCAGAGTACACCAGGCCAGCACATCAGCCCAGCTCAGTACACCAGCCCAGCTCAGTGTACCAGCCCAGCTCAGTACATCAGTCCAGCTCAGTACACCAGCCCAGCTCAGTAAACCAGCCCAGCTCAGTACACCAGCCCAGCAGAGTACACCAGCCCAGCTCAGTACACCAGCCCAGCTCAGTACACCAGCCCAGCTCAGTGCACCAGCCCAGCTCAGTGCACCAGCCCAACTCAGTGCATCAGCCCAGCAGAGTGTACCAGCCCAGCTCAGAACAACAGCCCAGTAGAGTACATCAGCCCAGCAGAGTACACCAGCCCAGCTCAGTACACCAGCCCAGCTCAGTACACCAGCCCAGCTCAGTACACCAGCCCAGCTCAGTACATCAGCCCAGCAGAGTACACCAGCCCAGCTCAGTACACCAGCCCAGCTCAGTACACCAGCCCAGCTCAGTACATCAGTCCAACTCAGTACACCAGCCCAGCTCAGTACACCAGCCCAGCTCAGTACACCAGCCCAGCTCAGTACATCAGCCCAGCAGAGTACACCAGCCCAGCTCAGTACACCAGCCCAGCTCAGTACATCAGCCCAGCAGAGTACACCATCCCAGCTCAGTACACCAGCCCAGCTCAGTACATCAGCCCAGCAGAGTACACCATCCCAGCTCAGTACACCAGCCCAGCTCAGTGCATCAGCCCAGCTCAGTACACCAGCCCAGCTCAGTACATCAGCACAGCTCAGCACACCAGCCCAGCTCAGTACATCAGCCCAGCTCAGTACACCAGCCCAGCTCAGTACTCCAGCCCAGCTCAGTACACCAGCCCAGCTCAGTACATCAGCCCAGCAGAGTACACCATCCCAGCTCAGTACACCATCCCAGCTCAGTACACCAGCCCAGCTCAGTACTCCAGCCCAGCTCAGTACACCAGCCCAGCTCAGTACATCAGCACAGCTCAGCACACCAGCCCAGCTCAGTACACCAGCCCAGCTCAGTACATCAGCCCAGCTCAGTACACCAGCCCAGCTCAGTACTCCAGCCCAGCTCAGAACACCAGCCCAGCTCAGTACACCAGCCCAGCTCAGTACACCAGCCCAGCTCAGTACACCAGCCCAGCTCAGTACACCAGCCCAGCTCAGTGCATCAGCCCAGCTCAGTGCATCAGCCCAGCTCAGTACATCAGCCCAGCTCAGCACGGTGGCTCGAAGGGCCGAATGGCCTACTCCTGCTCCTATCTTCTATGTTTCTCAGTGCACCAGCCCAGCTCAGTGCACCAGCCCAGCTCAGTACACCAGCCTAGCTCATAACACCAGCCCAGCTCAGTACACCAGCCCAGCTCAGTACACCAGCCCAGCTCAGTACACCAGCCCAGCTCAGAACACCAGCCCAGCAGAGTACACCAGCCCAGCAGAGTACACCAGCCCAGCAGAGTACACCAGCCCAGCTCAGAACACCAGCCCAGCTCAGAACACCAGCCCAGCTCAGTGCATCAGCCCAGTAGAGTACATCAGCCCAGTAGAGTACACCAGCCCAGCTCAGTACACCAGCCCAGCAGAGTACACCAGCCCAGCTCAGAACACCAGCCCAGCAGAGTACACCAGCCCAGCTCAGAACACCAGCCCAGCAGAGTACATCAGCCCAGCAGAGTACACCAGCCCGGCAGAGTACATCAGCCCAGCTCAGTACACCAGTCCAGCTCAGTACACCAGCCCAGCTCAGTACACCAGCCCAGCTCAGTGCACCAGCCCAGCTCAGTGCACCAGCCCAGCTCAGTACACCAGCCCAGCTCAGTACACCAGCCCAGCTCAGTACACCAGCCCAGCTCAGTACACCAGCCCAGCTCAGTGCACCAGCCCAGCTCAGTGCACCAGCCCAGCTCAGTGCATCAGCCCAGCAGAGTATACCAGCCCAGCTCAGAACAACAGCCCAGTAGAGTACATCAGCCCAGCTCAGTACATCAGCCCAGCTCAGTACACCAGCCCAGCTCAGTACACCAGCTCGGCTCAGTACATCAGTCCAGCAGAGTACACCAGCCCAGCTCAGTACACCAGTCCAGCTCAGTACATCAGTCCAGCTCAGTACACCAGCCCAGCTCAGTACACCAGCGCAGCTCAGTAAACCAGCCCAGCTCAGTACATCAGCCCAGCAGAGTACACCAGGCCAGCACATCAGCCCAGCTCAGTACACCAGCCCAGCTCAGTGTACCAGCCCAGCTCAGTGCACCAGCCCAGCTCAGTACATCAGCCCAGCTCAGTGCACCAGTCCAGCTCAGTACACCAGCCCAGCTCAGTACACCAGTCCAGCTCAGTACATCAGCCCAGCTCAGTACACCAGCCCATCTCAGTACACCAGCCCATCTCAGTACACCAGCCCAGCTCAGTACACCAGCCCAGCTCAGTACACCAGCCCAGCTCAGTACACCAGCCCAGCTCAGTACATCAGCCCAGCAGAGTACACCAGCCCAGCTCAGTACACCAGCCCAGCTCAGTACACCAGCCCAGCTCAGTACACCAGCCCAGCTCAGTGCACCAGCCCAGCTCAGTGCACCAGCCCAACTCAGTGCATCAGCCCAGCAGAGTGTACCAGCCCAGCTCAGAACAACAGCCCAGTAGAGTACATCAGCCCAGCAGAGTACACCAGCCCAGCTCAGTACACCAGCCCAGCTCAGTACACCAGCCCAGCTCAGTACACCAGCCCAGCTCAGTACATCAGCCCAGCTCAGTACATCAGCCCAGCAGAGTACACCAGCCCAGCTCAGTACACCAGCCCAGCTCAGTACACCAGCCCAGCTCAGTACATCAGTCCAACTCAGTACACCAGCCCAGCTCAGTACACCAGCCCAGCTCAGTAAACCAGCCCAGCTCAGTACATCAGCCCAGCAGAGTACACCAGCCCAGCTCAGTACACCAGCCCAGCTCAGTACATCAGCCCAGCAGAGTACACCATCCCAGCTCAGTACACCAGCCCAGCTCAGTACATCAGCCCAGCAGAGTACACCATCCCAGCTCAGTACACCAGCCCAGCTCAGTGCATCAGCCCAGCTCAGTACACCAGCCCAGCTCAGTACATCAGCACAGCTCAGCACACCAGCCCAGCTCAGTACATCAGCCCAGCTCAGTACACCAGCCCAGCTCAGTACTCCAGCCCAGCTCAGTACACCAGCCCAGCTCAGTACATCAGCCCAGCAGAGTACACCATCCCAGCTCAGTACACCATCCCAGCTCAGTACACCAGCCCAGCTCAGTACTCCAGCCCAGCTCAGTACACCAGCCCAGCTCAGTACATCAGCACAGCTCAGCACACCAGCCCAGCTCAGTACACCAGCCCAGCTCAGTACATCAGCCCAGCTCAGTACACCAGCCCAGCTCAGTACTCCAGCCCAGCTCAGAACACCAGCCCAGCTCAGTACACCAGCCCAGCTCAGTACACCAGCCCAGCTCAGTACACCAGCCCAGCTCAGTACACCAGCCCAGCTCAGTGCATCAGCCCAGCTCAGTGCATCAGCCCAGCTCAGTACATCAGCCCAGCTCAGCACGGTGGCTCGAAGGGCCGAATGGCCTACTCCTGCTCCTATCTTCTATGTTTCTCAGTGCACCAGCCCAGCTCAGTGCACCAGCCCAGCTCAGTACACCAGCCTAGCTCATAACACCAGCCTAGCTCAGTACACCAGCCCAGCTCAGTGCACCAGCCCAGCTCAGTGCACCAGCCCAGCTCAGTGCATCAGCCCAGCAGAGTATACCAGCCCAGCTCAGAACAACAGCCCAGTAGAGTACATCAGCCCAGCTCAGTACATCAGCCCAGCTCAGTACACCAGCCCAGCTCAGTACACCAGCTCGGCTCAGTACATCAGTCCAGCAGAGTACACCAGCCCAGCTCAGTACACCAGTCCAGCTCAGTACATCAGTCCAGCTCAGTACACCAGCCCAGCTCAGTACACCAGCGCAGCTCAGTAAACCAGCCCAGCTCAGTACATCAGCCCAGCAGAGTACACCAGGCCAGCACATCAGCCCAGCTCAGTACACCAGCCCAGCTCAGTGTACCAGCCCAGCTCAGTGCACCAGCCCAGCTCAGTACATCAGCCCAGCTCAGTGCACCAGTCCAGCTCAGTACACCAGCCCAGCTCAGTACACCAGTCCAGCTCAGTACACCAGCCCAGCTCAGTACACCAGCCCAGCTCAGTGCACCAGCCCAGCTCAGTGCACCAGCCCAGCTCAGTACACCAGCCCAGCTCAGTACACCAGCCCAGCTCAGCACACCAGCCCAGCTCAGTACACCAGCCCAGCTCAGTACACCAGCCCAGCTCAGTGCACCAGCCCAGCTCAGTGCACCAGCCCAGCTCAGTGCATCAGCCCAGCAGAGTATACCAGCCCAGCTCAGAACAACAGCCCAGTAGAGTACATCAGCCCAGCTCAGTACATCAGCCCAGCTCAGTACACCAGCCCAGCTCAGTACACCAGCTCGGCTCAGTACATCAGTCCAGCAGAGTACACCAGCCCAGCTCAGTACACCAGTCCAGCTCAGTACATCAGTCCAGCTCAGTACACCAGCCCAGCTCAGTACACCAGCGCAGCTCAGTAAACCAGCCCAGCTCAGTACATCAGCCCAGCAGAGTACACCAGGCCAGCACATCAGCCCAGCTCAGTACACCAGCCCAGCTCAGTGTACCAGCCCAGCTCAGTGCACCAGCCCAGCTCAGTACATCAGCCCAGCTCAGTGCACCAGTCCAGCTCAGTAAACCAGCCCAGCTCAGTACACCAGTCCAGCTCAGTACACCAGCCCAGCTAAGTACACCAGCCCAGCTCAGTGCACCAGCCCAGCTCAGTGCACCAGCCCAGCTCAGTACACCAGCCCAGCTCAGTACACCAGCCCAGCTCAGCACACCAGCCCAGCTCAGCACACCAGCCCAGCTCAGTGCACCAGCCCAGCTCAGTGCACCAGCCCAGCTCAGTGCACCAGCCCAGCTCAGTGCATCAGCCCAGCAGAGTATACCAGCCCAGCTCAGTACACCAGCCCAGCAGTGTACACCAGCCCAGCTCAGTACACCAGCCCAGCTCAGTACACCAGCCCAGCTCAGTACACCAGCCCAGCTCAGTACACCAGCCCAGCTCAGTACACCAGCCCAGCTCAGTACACCAGCGCAGCTCAGTACTCCAGCCCAGCTCAGTACACCAGCCCAGCTCAGTACACCAGCCCAGCTCAGTACACCAGTCCTGCGCAGTGTACACCAGCCCAGCTCAGTGCACCAGCCCAGCTCAGTGCACCAGCCCAGCTCAGTACACCAGCCCAGCTCAGTGCACCAGCCCAGCTCAGTACATCAGCCCAGCAGAGTACACTAGCCCAGCAGTGTACACCAGCCGAGCTCAGCACATCAGCCGAGCTCAGTACATCAGCCCAGCTCAGTGCACCAGCCCAGCTCAGTACATCAGCCCAGCTCAGTACACCAACCCAGCTCAGTACACCAGCCCAGCTCAGTACACCAGCCCAGCTCAGTGCATCAGCCCAGCTCAGTACACCAGCCCAGCTCAGTACACCAGCCCAGCAGTGTACACCAGCCCAGCTCAGTGCATCAGCCCAGCTCAGTACACCAGCCCAGCAGCGTACACCAGCCCAGCTCAGTACACCAGCCCAGCTCAGTACACCAGCCTAGCTCAGTACACCAGCACAGCTCAGTGCACCAGCCCAGCTCAGTACACCAGCCCAGCAGCGTACACCAGCCCAGCTCAGTACACCAGCCCAGCTCAGTGCACCAGCCCAGCTCAGTACACCAGCCCAGCAGTGTACACCAGCCCAGCTCAGTACACCAGCCCAGCTCAGTGCACCAGCCCAGCTCAGTACACCAGCCCAGCTCAGTACACCAGCCCAGCTCAGTACACCAGCCCAGCTCAGTGTACCAGCCCAGCTCAGTGCACCAGCCCAGCTCAGTACATCAGCCCAGCTCAGTACTCCAGCCCAGCAGTGTACACCAGCCCAGCTCAGTACACCAGCCCAGCTCAGTACACCAGCCCAGCTCAGTACACCAGCCCAGCTCAGTGCATCAGCCCAGCTCAGTACTCCAGCCCAGCTCAGTACACCAGCCCAGCTCAGTACACCAGCCCAGCTCAGTACACCAGCCCAGCTCAGTACATCAGCCCAGCAGAGTACACCAGCCCAGCTCAGTACACCAGCCCAGCTCAGTACACCAGCCCAGTAGAGTACACCAGTCCAGCTCAGTACATCAGCCCAGCTCAGTACACCAGCCCAGCTCAGTACACCAGCCCAGCTCAGTACACCAGCCCAGCTCAGTACACCAGCCCAGCTCAGTACACCAGCAAAGCTCAGGACTCCAGTCCAGCTCAGTACACCAGCCCAGCTCAGTACACCAGCCCAGCAGTGTACACCAGCCCAGCTCAGTACACCAGCCCAGCTCAGTACACCAGCCCAGCTCAGTACACCAGCCCAGCTCAGTACACCAGTCCAGCTAAGTGCATCAGCCCAGCTCAGTGCACCAGCCCAGCTCAGTACACCAGCCCAGCTCAGTACACCAGCCCAGCGCAGTGTACACCAGCCCAGCTCAGTACACCAGCCCAGCTCAGTGCACCAGCCCAGCTCAGTACACCAGCCCAGCTCAGTACACCAGCCCAGCTCAGTACACCAGACCAGCTCAATACACCAGCCCAGCAGTGTACACCAGCCCAGCAGTGTACACCAGCCCAGCTCAGTACACCAGCCCAGCTCAGTACACCAGCCCAGCTCAGTACACCAGCCCAGCTCAGTACATCAGCCCAGCAGAGTACACCAGCCCAGCTCAGTACATCAGCCCAGCTCAGTACACCAGCCCAGCTCAGTACACCAGCCCACCTCAGTACACCAGCCCAGCTCAGTACACCAGCCCAGCTCAGTACACCAGCCCAGCTCAGTACACCAGCCCAGCTCAGTACACCAGCCCAGCTCAGTACATCAGCCCAGCAGAGTACACCAGCCCAGCTCAGTACACCAGCCCAGCTCAGTACACCAGCCAAGCTCAGTGCACCAGCCCAGCTCAGTGCATCAGCCCAGCAGAGTATACCAGCCCAGCTCAGAACAACAGCCCAGCTCAGTACATCAGTCCAGCTCAGTACACCAGCCCAGCTCAGTACATCAGCCCAGCAATGTACACCAGCCCATCTCAGTACACCAGCCCAGCTCAGTACATCAGCCCAGCAGAGTACACCAGACCACCTCAGTACACCAGCCCAGCTCAGTACACCAGCCCAGCTCAGTACACCATCCCAGCTCAGTACACCATCCCAGCTCAGTACACCAGCCCAGCTCAGTGCACCAGCCCAGCTCAGTACACCAGCCCAGCTCAGTACACCAGCCCAGCTCAGTGCATCAGCCCAGCTCAGTACACCAGCCCAGCTCAGTGCATCAGCCCAGCAGTGTACACCAGCCCAGCTCAGTACACCAGCCCAGCTCAGTACACCAGCCCAGCTCAGTGCATCAGCCCAGCTCAGTACACCAGCCCAGCTCAGTGCACCAGACCAGCTCAATACACCAGCCCAGCTCAGTACACCAGCCCAGCTCAGTACACCAGCCCAGCAGTGTACACCAACCCAGCAGTGTACACCAGCCCAGCTCAGTACACCAGCCCAGCTCAGTGCACCAGCCCAGCTCAGTACACCAGCCCAGCTCAGTACACCAGCCCAGCTCAGTACACCAGCGCAGCTCAGTAAACCAGCCCAGCTCAGGACATCAGCCCAGCAGAGTACACCAGGCCAGCACATCAGCCCAGCTCAGTACACCAGCCCAGCTCAGTGTACCAGCCCAGCTCAGTACATCAGTCCAGCTCAGTACACCAGCCCAGCTCAGTAAACCAGCCCAGCTCAGTACACCAGCCCAGCAGAGTACACCAGCCCAGCTCAGTACACCAGCCCAGCTCAGTACACCAGCCCAGCTCAGTGCACCAGCCCAGCTCAGTGCACCAGCCCAACTCAGTGCATCAGCCCAGCAGAGTGTACCAGCCCAGCTCAGAACAACAGCCCAGTAGAGTACATCAGCCCAGCAGAGTACACCAGCCCAGCTCAGTACACCAGCCCAGCTCAGTACACCAGCCCAGCTCAGTACACCAGCCCAGCTCAGTACATCAGCCCAGCAGAGTACACCAGCCCAGCTCAGTACACCAGCCCAGCTCAGTACACCAGCCCAGCTCAGTACATCAGTCCAACTCAGTACACCAGCCCAGCTCAGTACACCAGCCCAGCTCAGTACACCAGCCCAGCTCAGTACATCAGCCCAGCAGAGTACACCAGCCCAGCTCAGTACACCAGCCCAGCTCAGTACATCAGCCCAGCAGAGTACACCATCCCAGCTCAGTACACCAGCCCAGCTCAGTACATCAGCCCAGCAGAGTACACCATCCCAGCTCAGTACACCAGCCCAGCTCAGTGCATCAGCCCAGCTCAGTACACCAGCCCAGCTCAGTACATCAGCACAGCTCAGCACACCAGCCCAGCTCAGTACATCAGCCCAGCTCAGTACACCAGCCCAGCTCAGTACTCCAGCCCAGCTCAGTACACCAGCCCAGCTCAGTACATCAGCCCAGCAGAGTACACCATCCCAGCTCAGTACACCATCCCAGCTCAGTACACCAGCCCAGCTCAGTACTCCAGCCCAGCTCAGTACACCAGCCCAGCTCAGTACATCAGCACAGCTCAGCACACCAGCCCAGCTCAGTACACCAGCCCAGCTCAGTACATCAGCCCAGCTCAGTACACCAGCCCAGCTCAGTACTCCAGCCCAGCTCAGAACACCAGCCCAGCTCAGTACACCAGCCCAGCTCAGTACACCAGCCCAGCTCAGTACACCAGCCCAGCTCAGTACACCAGCCCAGCTCAGTGCATCAGCCCAGCTCAGTGCATCAGCCCAGCTCAGTACATCAGCCCAGCTCAGCACGGTGGCTCGAAGGGCCGAATGGCCTACTCCTGCTCCTATCTTCTATGTTTCTCAGTGCACCAGCCCAGCTCAGTGCACCAGCCCAGCTCAGTACACCAGCCTAGCTCATAACACCAGCCCAGCTCAGTACACCAGCCCAGCTCAGTACACCAGCCCAGCTCAGTACACCAGCCCAGCTCAGAACACCAGCCCAGCAGAGTACACCAGCCCAGCAGAGTACACCAGCCCAGCAGAGTACACCAGCCCAGCTCAGAACACCAGCCCAGCTCAGAACACCAGCCCAGCTCAGTGCATCAGCCCAGTAGAGTACATCAGCCCAGTAGAGTACACCAGCCCAGCTCAGTACACCAGCCCAGCAGAGTACACCAGCCCAGCTCAGAACACCAGCCCAGCAGAGTACACCAGCCCAGCTCAGAACACCAGCCCAGCAGAGTACATCAGCCCAGCAGAGTACACCAGCCCGGCAGAGTACATCAGCCCAGCTCAGTACACCAGTCCAGCTCAGTACACCAGCCCAGCTCAGTACACCAGCCCAGCTCAGTGCACCAGCCCAGCTCAGTGCACCAGCCCAGCTCAGTACACCAGCCCAGCTCAGTACACCAGCCCAGCTCAGTACACCAGCCCAGCTCAGTACACCAGCCCAGCTCAGTGCACCAGCCCAGCTCAGTGCACCAGCCCAGCTCAGTGCATCAGCCCAGCAGAGTATACCAGCCCAGCTCAGAACAACAGCCCAGTAGAGTACATCAGCCCAGCTCAGTACATCAGCCCAGCTCAGTACACCAGCCCAGCTCAGTACACCAGCTCGGCTCAGTACATCAGTCCAGCAGAGTACACCAGCCCAGCTCAGTACACCAGTCCAGCTCAGTACATCAGTCCAGCTCAGTACACCAGCCCAGCTCAGTACACCAGCGCAGCTCAGTAAACCAGCCCAGCTCAGTACATCAGCCCAGCAGAGTACACCAGGCCAGCACATCAGCCCAGCTCAGTACACCAGCCCAGCTCAGTGTACCAGCCCAGCTCAGTGCACCAGCCCAGCTCAGTACATCAGCCCAGCTCAGTGCACCAGTCCAGCTCAGTACACCAGCCCAGCTCAGTACACCAGTCCAGCTCAGTACATCAGCCCAGCTCAGTACACCAGCCCATCTCAGTACACCAGCCCATCTCAGTACACCAGCCCAGCTCAGTACACCAGCCCAGCTCAGTACACCAGCCCAGCTCAGTACACCAGCCCAGCTCAGTACATCAGCCCAGCAGAGTACACCAGCCCAGCTCAGTACACCAGCCCAGCTCAGTACACCAGCCCAGCTCAGTACACCAGCCCAGCTCAGTGCACCAGCCCAGCTCAGTGCACCAGCCCAACTCAGTGCATCAGCCCAGCAGAGTGTACCAGCCCAGCTCAGAACAACAGCCCAGTAGAGTACATCAGCCCAGCAGAGTACACCAGCCCAGCTCAGTACACCAGCCCAGCTCAGTACACCAGCCCAGCTCAGTACACCAGCCCAGCTCAGTACATCAGCCCAGCTCAGTACATCAGCCCAGCAGAGTACACCAGCCCAGCTCAGTACACCAGCCCAGCTCAGTACACCAGCCCAGCTCAGTACATCAGTCCAACTCAGTACACCAGCCCAGCTCAGTACACCAGCCCAGCTCAGTAAACCAGCCCAGCTCAGTACATCAGCCCAGCAGAGTACACCAGCCCAGCTCAGTACACCAGCCCAGCTCAGTACATCAGCCCAGCAGAGTACACCATCCCAGCTCAGTACACCAGCCCAGCTCAGTACATCAGCCCAGCAGAGTACACCATCCCAGCTCAGTACACCAGCCCAGCTCAGTGCATCAGCCCAGCTCAGTACACCAGCCCAGCTCAGTACATCAGCACAGCTCAGCACACCAGCCCAGCTCAGTACATCAGCCCAGCTCAGTACACCAGCCCAGCTCAGTACTCCAGCCCAGCTCAGTACACCAGCCCAGCTCAGTACATCAGCCCAGCAGAGTACACCATCCCAGCTCAGTACACCATCCCAGCTCAGTACACCAGCCCAGCTCAGTACTCCAGCCCAGCTCAGTACACCAGCCCAGCTCAGTACATCAGCACAGCTCAGCACACCAGCCCAGCTCAGTACACCAGCCCAGCTCAGTACATCAGCCCAGCTCAGTACACCAGCCCAGCTCAGTACTCCAGCCCAGCTCAGAACACCAGCCCAGCTCAGTACACCAGCCCAGCTCAGTACACCAGCCCAGCTCAGTACACCAGCCCAGCTCAGTACACCAGCCCAGCTCAGTGCATCAGCCCAGCTCAGTGCATCAGCCCAGCTCAGTACATCAGCCCAGCTCAGCACGGTGGCTCGAAGGGCCGAATGGCCTACTCCTGCTCCTATCTTCTATGTTTCTCAGTGCACCAGCCCAGCTCAGTGCACCAGCCCAGCTCAGTACACCAGCCTAGCTCATAACACCAGCCTAGCTCAGTACACCAGCCCAGCTCAGTGCACCAGCCCAGCTCAGTGCACCAGCCCAGCTCAGTGCATCAGCCCAGCAGAGTATACCAGCCCAGCTCAGAACAACAGCCCAGTAGAGTACATCAGCCCAGCTCAGTACATCAGCCCAGCTCAGTACACCAGCCCAGCTCAGTACACCAGCTCGGCTCAGTACATCAGTCCAGCAGAGTACACCAGCCCAGCTCAGTACACCAGTCCAGCTCAGTACATCAGTCCAGCTCAGTACACCAGCCCAGCTCAGTACACCAGCGCAGCTCAGTAAACCAGCCCAGCTCAGTACATCAGCCCAGCAGAGTACACCAGGCCAGCACATCAGCCCAGCTCAGTACACCAGCCCAGCTCAGTGTACCAGCCCAGCTCAGTGCACCAGCCCAGCTCAGTACATCAGCCCAGCTCAGTGCACCAGTCCAGCTCAGTACACCAGCCCAGCTCAGTACACCAGTCCAGCTCAGTACATCAGCCCAGCTCAGTACACCAGCCCATCTCAGTACACCAGCCCATCTCAGTACACCAGCCCAGCTCAGTACACCAGCCCAGCTCAGTACACCAGCCCAGCTCAGTACACCAGCCCAGCTCAGTACATCAGCCCAGCAGAGTACACCAGCCCAGCTCAGTACACCAGCCCAGCTCAGTACACCAGCCCAGCTCAGTACACCAGCCCAGCTCAGTGCACCAGCCCAGCTCAGTGCACCAGCCCAACTCAGTGCATCAGCCCAGCAGAGTGTACCAGCCCAGCTCAGAACAACAGCCCAGTAGAGTACATCAGCCCAGCAGAGTACACCAGCCCAGCTCAGTACACCAGCCCAGCTCAGTACACCAGCCCAGCTCAGTACACCAGCCCAGCTCAGTACATCAGCCCAGCTCAGTACATCAGCCCAGCAGAGTACACCAGCCCAGCTCAGTACACCAGCCCAGCTCAGTACACCAGCCCAGCTCAGTACATCAGTCCAACTCAGTACACCAGCCCAGCTCAGTACACCAGCCCAGCTCAGTAAACCAGCCCAGCTCAGTACATCAGCCCAGCAGAGTACACCAGCCCAGCTCAGTACACCAGCCCAGCTCAGTACATCAGCCCAGCAGAGTACACCATCCCAGCTCAGTACACCAGCCCAGCTCAGTACATCAGCCCAGCAGAGTACACCATCCCAGCTCAGTACACCAGCCCAGCTCAGTGCATCAGCCCAGCTCAGTACACCAGCCCAGCTCAGTACATCAGCACAGCTCAGCACACCAGCCCAGCTCAGTACATCAGCCCAGCTCAGTACACCAGCCCAGCTCAGTACTCCAGCCCAGCTCAGTACACCAGCCCAGCTCAGTACATCAGCCCAGCAGAGTACACCATCCCAGCTCAGTACACCATCCCAGCTCAGTACACCAGCCCAGCTCAGTACTCCAGCCCAGCTCAGTACACCAGCCCAGCTCAGTACATCAGCACAGCTCAGCACACCAGCCCAGCTCAGTACACCAGCCCAGCTCAGTACATCAGCCCAGCTCAGTACACCAGCCCAGCTCAGTACTCCAGCCCAGCTCAGAACACCAGCCCAGCTCAGTACACCAGCCCAGCTCAGTACACCAGCCCAGCTCAGTACACCAGCCCAGCTCAGTACACCAGCCCAGCTCAGTGCATCAGCCCAGCTCAGTGCATCAGCCCAGCTCAGTACATCAGCCCAGCTCAGCACGGTGGCTCGAAGGGCCGAATGGCCTACTCCTGCTCCTATCTTCTATGTTTCTCAGTGCACCAGCCCAGCTCAGTGCACCAGCCCAGCTCAGTACACCAGCCTAGCTCATAACACCAGCCTAGCTCAGTACACCAGCCCAGCTCAGTACACCAGCCCAGCTCAGTACACCAGCCCAGCTCAGAACACCAGCCCAGCAGAGTACACCAGCCCAGCAGAGTACACCAGCCCAGCAGAGTACACCAGCCCAGCTCAGAACACCAGCCCAGCTCAGAACACCAGCCCAGCTCAGTGCATCAGCCCAGTAGAGTACATCAGCCCAGTAGAGTACACCAGCCCAGCTCAGTACACCAGCCCAGCAGAGTACACCAGCCCAGCTCAGAACACCAGCCCAGCAGAGTACACCAGCCCAGCTCAGAACACCAGCCCAGCAGAGTACATCAGCCCAGCAGAGTACACCAGCCCGGCAGAGTACATCAGCCCAGCTCAGTACACCAGTCCAGCTCAGTACACCAGCCCAGCTCAGTACACCAGCCCAGCTCAGTGCACCAGCCCAGCTCAGTGCACCAGCCCAGCTCAGTACACCAGCCCAGCTCAGTACACCAGCCAAGCTCAGCACACCAGCCCAGCTCAGTACACCAGCCCAGCTCAGTGCACCAGCCCAGCTCAGTGCACCAGCCCAGCTCAGTGCATCAGCCCAGCAGAGTATACCAGCCCAGCTCAGAACAACAGCCCAGTAGAGTACATCAGCCCAGCTCAGTACATCAGCCCAGCTCAGTACATCAGCCCAGCTCAGTACACCAGCCCAGCTCAGTACACCAGCTCGGCTCAGTACATCAGTCCAGCAGAGTACACCAGCCCAGCTCAGTACACCAGTCCAGCTCAGTACATCAGTCCAGCTCAGTACACCAGCCCAGCTCAGTACACCAGCGCAGCTCAGTAAACCAGCCCAGCTCAGTACATCAGCCCAGCAGAGTACACCAGGCCAGCACATCAGCCCAGCTCAGTACACCAGCCCAGCTCAGTGTACCAGCCCAGCTCAGTGCACCAGCCCAGCTCAGTACATCAGCCCAGCTCAGTGCACCAGTCCAGCTCAGTACACCAGCCCAGCTCAGTACACCAGTCCAGCTCAGTACACCAGCCCAGCTCAGTACACCAGCCCAGCTCAGTACACCAGCCCAGCTCAGCACACCAGCCCAGCTCAGCACACCAGCCCAGCTCAGTACACCAGCCCAGCTCAGTGCACCAGCCCAGCTCAGTGCACCAGCCCAGCTCAGTGCATCAGCCCAGCAGAGTATACCAGCCCAGCTCAGAACAACAGCCCAGTAGAGTACATCAGCCCAGCTCAGTACATCAGCCCAGCTCAGTACACCAGCCCAGCTCAGTACACCAGCTCGGCTCAGTACATCAGTCCAGCAGAGTACACCAACCCAGCTCAGTACACCAGTCCAGCTCAGTACATCAGTCCAGCTCAGTACACTAGCCCAGCTCAGTAAACCAGCCCAGCTCAGTACACCAGCCCAGCTCAGTACACCAGTCCAGCTCAGTACATCAGCCCAGCTCAGTACACCAGCCCATCTCAGTACACCAACCCATCTCAGTACACCAGCCCAGCTCAGTACACCAGCCCAGCTCAGTACACCAGCCCAGCTCAGTACACCAGCCCAGCTCAGTACATCAGCCCAGCAGAGTACACCAGCCCAGCTCAGTACACCAGCCCAGCTCAGTACACCAGCCCAGCTCAGTACACCAGCCCAGCTCAGTACACCAGCCCAGCTCAGTGCACCAGCCCAGCTCAGTGCACCAGCCCAACTCAGTGCATCAGCCCAGCAGAGTGTACCAGCCCAGCTCAGAACAACAGCCCAGTAGAGTACATCAGCCCAGCAGAGTACACCAGCCCAGCTCAGTACACCAGCCCAGCTCAGTACACCAGCCCAGCTCAGTACACCAGTCCAGCTCAGTACACCAGCCCAGCTCAGTACACCAGCCCAGCTCAGTACATCAGCCCAGCAGAGTACACCAGCCCAGCTCAGTACACCAGCCCAGCTCAGTACATCAGTCCAACTCAGTACACCAGCCCAGCTCAGTACACCAGCCCAGCTCAGTACACCAGCCCAGCTCAGTACATCAGCCCAGCAGAGTACACCAGCCCAGCTCAGTACACCAGCCCAGCTCAGTACATCAGCCCAGCAGAGTACACCATCCCAGCTCAGTACACCAGCCCAGCTCAGTACATCAGCCCAGCAGAGTACACCATCCCAGCTCAGTACACCAGCCCAGCTCAGTGCATCAGCCCAGCTCAGTACACCAGCCCAGCTCAGTACATCAGCACAGCTCAGCACACCAGCCCAGCTCAGTACATCAGCCCAGCTCAGTACACCAGCCCAGCTCAGTACTCCAGCCCAGCTCAGTACACCAGCCCAGCTCAGTACATCAGCCCAGCAGAGTACACCATCCCAGCTCAGTACACCATCCCAGCTCAGTACACCAGCCCAGCTCAGTACTCCAGCCCAGCTCAGTACACCAGCCCAGCTCAGTACATCAGCACAGCTCAGCACACCAGCCCAGCTCAGTACACCAGCCCAGCTCAGTACATCAGCCCAGCTCAGTACACCAGCCCAGCTCAGTACTCCAGCCCAGCTCAGAACACCAGCCCAGCTCAGTACACCAGCCCAGCTCAGTACACCAGCCCAGCTCAGTACACCAGCCCAGCTCAGTACACCAGCCCAGCTCAGTGCATCAGCCCAGCTCAGTGCATCAGCCCAGCTCAGTACATCAGCCCAGCTCAGCACGGTGGCTCGAAGGGCCGAATGGCCTACTCCTGCTCCTATCTTCTATGTTTCTCAGTGCACCAGCCCAGCTCAGTGCACCAGCCCAGCTCAGTACACCAGCCTAGCTCATAACACCAGCCCAGCTCAGTACACCAGCCCAGCTCAGTACACCAGCCCAGCTCAGAACACCAGCCCAGCAGAGTACACCAGCCCAGCAGAGTACACCAGCCCAGCAGAGTACACCAGCCCAGCTCAGAACACCAGCCCAGCTCAGAACACCAGCCCAGCTCAGTGCATCAGCCCAGTAGAGTACATCAGCCCAGTAGAGTACACCAGCCCAGCTCAGTACACCAGCCCAGCAGAGTACACCAGCCCAGCTCAGAACACCAGCCCAGCAGAGTACACCAGCCCAGCTCAGAACACCAGCCCAGCAGAGTACATCAGCCCAGCAGAGTACACCAGCCCGGCAGAGTACATCAGCCCAGCTCTGTACACCAGACCAGCAGAGTACACCAAACCGGCAGAGTACACCAGCCCAGCTCAGAACACCAGCCCAGCATAGTACACCAGGCCAGCAGGGTTCACCAGCCCAGCAGAGTACGCCAGCCCAGCTCAGAACATCAGCCCAGCAGAGTATACCACCCAGCAGAGTACATCAGCCCAGCTCTGTACACCAGACCAGCAGAGTACACCAAACCCGCAGAGTACACCAGAACAGCAGAGTAAAACAGACCAGCTCAGTACACCAAACCAGCAGAGTACACCAAACCAGCAGATTACACCAGCCAGGCAGCGTACACCAGGCTAGTAGAGCACACCAGAGCAGCAGAGTGCACCAGCCCAACAGCAAACACCAGCACAGCTCAGTACATTTGCCCAGCAGAGTACACCAGCCCAGCAGAGTGCACCAGCACAGCTCAGTACATTTGCCCAGCAGAGTACACCAGCCCAGCAGAGTGCACCAAAACAGCAGATTACACCAGCCTGGCAGTGTACACTAGGCCAGTAGCGTACACCAGCCCAGAAGAGTACACCAGGCCAGTAGAGTGCACCAGCCCAGTAGAGTACTCCAGACCAGCTCAGTACACCAGCCATGCTCAGTACACCAGAACAGCAGAGTACACCAGCCCAGCAGAGTACACCAGCCCAGCAGAGTACATCAGCCCAGCAGAGTACATCAGCCCAGCAGAGTACATCAGCCGAGCTCTGTACACTAAACCAGCAGAGTACACCAAAACAGCAGAGTAAAACAGACCAGCTCAGTACACCAGACCAGCAGAGTACAACAAAGCAGCAGATTACACCAGCCCGGCAGCGTACACCAGCCCAGCAGAGGACACCAGCCCAGCAGAGTACACCAGCCCAGCAGAGTACACCAGACCAGCAGAATACACCAGACGGTAGATCAGCAGTGGAAGACATTTAAGGAGATATTTCATAAATCTCAGCAAAGTATATTCCAGTGAGAAAGAAAGGCTCTACGAGAAGGATGCGCTATCCGTGGCTAACTAAGAAAGTTAAGGGCAGTATCAAATTGATAGAAAAGGCATACAATGTTGCGAAGATTAGTGGTAGGCCAGAGGATTGGGAAATTTTTAGAAACCAGCAAAGGATGGCTGAAATAATTATAAAGAGGGAGAAGATAGAGTTTGAGAGTAAACTAGCAAATAATATAAAAACAGACAGTAAGAGCTTCTACAAGTATATAAAAAGGAAGAAAGTAGCTAAAGTAAACGTTGGTCCCTTAGAGGATGAGACTGGTGAATTAATAATGGGAAATGGAGAAATGGCAGAGACTCTTAAACAATTATTTTGGATCAGTCTTCACAGTAGAAGACACTAAAAACATCCCAATAATAATAGATAATCAAGGGGCTATAGGGAGGGAGGAACTTAAAACAATCTCTACCCCTAGAGAAAAAGTACTAGGCAAACTAATGGGGCTAAAGGCCGACAAGTCCCCTGGACCTGATGGACTGCATCCTAGGGTCTTAAAAGAAGTGGCTGCAGAGATAGTGGATGCGTTGGTTGTAATCTACCAAAATTCCCTGGATTCTGGAGAGGTCCCAGTGGATTGGAAAACCGCAAATGTAATGCCACTATTCAAGAAAGGAGGGAGACAGAAAGCAGGAAACTATAGGCCAGTTAGCCCAACATCTGTCATTGGGAAAATGCTGGAACCCATTATTAAGGAGGTAATAGGACATTTAGAAAACCATAATACAATCAAGCAGAGTCAGCATGGTTTTATGAAAGGGAAATCATGTTTGACAAATTTGCTAGAGTTCTTTGAGGATATAACAAACAGGGTAGATAAAGGGGAACCAGTAACATAGAAACATAGAAGATAGGAGCAGGAATAGGCCATTCAGCCCCTCGAGCCTGTTCCGCCATTTAATGAGATCATGGCTGATCATTCAAATTCAGTACCCTGTCCCTGCTTTCTCCCCATATCCCTAGTTGTAGATGTCGTGTATTTGGATTTCCAGAAGGCATTCGATAAGGTGCCACATAAAAGGTTACTGCACAAGGTAAGAGCGCACAGGGTTGGGGGTAATATATTGGCATGGACAGGAGATTGGCTAACTAACAGAAAACAGAGAGTCGGGATAAATGGGTCATTTTCCGGTTGGCAACCAGTAACTAGTGGGGTGCCACAGGGATCAGTGCTGGGGCCTCAACTACTTACAATCTATATTAATGACTTGGATGAAGGGACTGAGTGTAATGTAGCCAAATTTGCTGATGATACAAAGATAGATGGGTTAGCAAGTTGTGAGGAGGACACAAAGAGGCTGCAAAGGGATATAGACAGGTTAAGTGAGTGGACAAAAATTTGGCAGATGGAGTATAATGTGGGAAAATGTGAGGTTATCCACTTTGGAAGGAACAATGAAAAAGCAAATTATTATTTAAATGGAGTGAGACTACAAAATGCTGCGGTACAGAGGGATCGGGGGGTCCGAGTACATCAAACACAAAAAGGTTAGCATGCAGCTACAGCAAGTAATTAGGAAGGCAAATGGAATGTTGGCCTTTATTGCAAGGGGTATGGAGTATAAAAGTAGGGAAGGTTTGATGCAATTTTAAAGGGCGTTGGTGAGACCACAGCTGGAGTACTGCGTACAGTTTTGGTCTCCTTATTTAAGGAAGGATATACTTGCATTGGAGGCAGTTCAGAGAAGGTTCACTAGGTTGATTCCTGGGATGAAGGGGTTGACGTTTGACGAAAGGTTGAGCAGGTTGGGCCTATACTCATTGGAGTTTAGAAGAATGAGAGGTGATCTTATTGAAACATATAAGATTCTGAGGGGGGTTGACAGGGAGGATGCTGAGAGGATGTTTCCCCTCGTGGGGGAATCTAGAACTAGGGGGCATAGTCTCAGAATAAGGGGTTGCCCATTTCAGACAGAGATGAGGAGGAATTTCTTCTCTCAGAGGGTCGTGAATCTTTGGAATTCTCTACCCCAGAGAGCTGTGGAGGCGGAGTCACTGAATATAGTCAAGGCAGAGATTGGCAGACATTTGAACGACAAGCGAGTCAAGGGGTATGGGGAGAGAGTGGGAAAGTGGTGGTGAGGCCAAGATTGGTTCAGCCATGATCTTATTGAATGGCAGAGCAGGCTTGAGGGGCCAATTGGCCTACTCCTGTTTCTTATGTTCTTACCAGCCCAGCTCAGTACAGCAGACCAGCAGAATACACCAGCCCAGATAAGTACACCAGACCAACAACATACACCAGCACAGCTCAGTACACCAGCCCAGCAGAGTACCCAGACCAACAGAGTACACCAGGTCAGCAGAGTGCACCAGCCCAGCTGAGTACACTAGGCCTGGTCAGTACAGCAGACCAGCTCAGTATACCAGCCCAGCAGAGTACACCAGACCAGCAGAGTACATAGGCCAGCTCAGTGCACCAGCCCAGGCCAGCAGAGTACTGCAGACCAGCAGAGTACACCAGGCCAGCAGAGTACACCAGACCAGCCGGGTCCACCAGCCCAGCAGAGCACACCAGCCCATCAGTGTACACCAGCCCAGCTCAGTACACCAGCCCAGCAGAGTACACTAGGCCTGGTCAGTACAGCAGACCAGCTCAGTATACCAGCCCAGCAGAGTACACCAGACCAGCAGAGTATATAGGCCAGCTCAGTGCACCAGCCCAGGCCAGCAGAGTACTGCAGACCAGCAGAGTACACCAGGCCAGCAGAGTACACCAGACCAGCCGGGTCCACCAGCCCAGCAGAGCATACCAGCCCATCAGTGTACACCAGCCCAGCTCAGTACACCAGCCCAGCAGAGTACACCAGGCCATCAGAGTACATCAGCCCAGTAGACTACATCAGCCCAGCAGACTACATCAGCCCAGCAGACTACATCAGCCCAGCTCAGAACACCAGCCCAGCTCAGTACACCAGCCCAGCTCAGTACACCAGGCCAGCAGAGTACACCAGGCCAGCAGAATACACCAGGCCAGCAGAGTCCACCAGCCCAGCAGTGCACACCAGCCCAGCTCAGTACACCAGACAACCATAGTGCATCAGCCCAGCAGAGTACACCAGCACAGCAGCATAAACCAGCCCAGCTCAGTACACCAGCACAGCCGAGTACAACAGCCCAGCAGAGTGCCCAGACCAACAGAGTACTCCAGGCCAGGAGAGTGCACCAGCCCAGCTCAGTACACTAGACCGGGTCAATACAGGAGACCAACTCAGTACACCAGCCCAGCAGAGTACAACACACCAGCAGAGTACACCAGTCCAGCTCAGTACACCAGGCCAGCAGAGTATTCCAGACCAGCAGATTACACAAGACCAGCAGAGTATACCAGACCAGCAGTGTACATCAGAGCAGCTGGGTACACCAGCCCAGCAGAGTACACTAGCCCAGCTCAGTTCACAAGGCCCGCAGAGTACATCAGCCCAGCAGAGTATAACAGATCAGCAGAGTACACCGGGCCAGCTCAGTACAGCAGCCCAGTTCAGTGCATCAGCCCAGCTCAGTAACATCAGCCCAGCATTGTACACCAGCCCAGCAGAGTAAACCAGACCAGCAGAGTGCACAAGCCCAGCAGAGTACACCAGCCCCGCAGAGTACACCAGCACAGCTCAGTACACCAGCCAAGTAGCGAACACCAGCCCAGCAGAGTATATCAGCCCAGCAGAGTACAACAGCCCTGCAGAGTACAACAGCCCAGCAGAGTACACCAGCCCAGCAGAGTACACCAGCTCAGCAGAGTACACCAGCTCAGCAGAGTACACCAGCCCAGCAGCGAACACCAGCAAGCAGAGTACATCAGCCCAGCAGAGTCCAACAGCCCAGAAGAGTACACCAGCCCAGAAGAGTACACCAGCACAGCAGAGTACACCAGCCCAGAAGAGTACACCAGCACAGCAGAGTACACCAGCCCAGCTCAGTACACCAGCAAGCAGAGTACACAAGCCCAGGAGAGTACACCATCCCAGCCTAGTTCAAAAGCGCAGCTCAGTGCACCAACCCAACAGAGTACACCAGGCCAGCAGAGTGCACCAGCCCAGCAGAGTACATCGGCCCAGCACAGTACACCAGCTCAGCTCCGTACACGAGATCAGCAGAGTACACCAGGCCAGTAGAGTACACCAGCCCAGCAGAGTACATCAGCCCAGCTGAGTACACAAGCCCAGCTCCGTACACCAGCCCAGCAGAGTAAACCAGCCCAGCAGAGTATACCAGCCCAGCATTGCATACCAGCCCAGCTCAGTACACCAGACCAGCAGATTACACCAGACCAACAGCGTATATCAGCCCAGCTCAGTACACCAGCCCAGCAGAGTACATCAGCCCAGCAGAGTACACCAGCCCAGCTCCGTACACCAGACCAGCAGAGTACAGCAGGCCAGTAGAGTACCAGCCCAGCAGAGTACTCCAGACCAGCAGAGTACACCAGACAAGTAGAGTACACCAGCCCAGCAGAGTACACCAGGCCAGTAGAGTACACCAGCCCAGCAGAGTACACCAGCCCAGCAGAGTACACCAGATCAGCAGAGTACACCAAGCCAGTAGAGCACACCAGCCCAGCAGAGTACTCCAGACCAGCTCAGTACAGCAGCCCAGCTCAGTGCATCAGCCCAGCACAGTAACATCAGCCCAGCAGAGTAAACTAGACCAGCTCAGTACACCAGACCAGCAGAGTACACCAGACCAGCAGAGTGCACCAAACCAGCTCAGTACACCAGCCCAGCAGAGTGCACCAAACCAGCTCAGTACAGCAGAGTACACCAGCCCAGTAGAATACACCAGCCCAGATCACTAAACCAGTCCTGCAGTGCACAACAGCCCAGCAGAGTACACCAGCCCAGCTCAGAACACCAGACCAGCAGAGAACACAGACCAGCAGAGTACCTCAGCACAGTAGAGTACACCAGCCCAGATCACTAAACCAGTACAGCAGTGCACACCAGCCCAGCAGAGTACACCAGACCAGCTCAGCATACCAGCCCCGCAGAGTACACCAGGCCAGTAGAGACACCAGCCCAGCTCAGTACACCAGACCAGCAGAGTACACCAGGCCAGTAGAGATGCCAGCCCAGCTCAGTACACCAGACCAGCAGAGTACACCAGGCCAGTAGTGTACGCCAGCCCAGCTCAGTACACCAGACCAGCAGAGTACATCCACCCAGCTCAGTGTACAAGCCCAGCAGAATACACCAGGCCAGCTCAGAACATCAGCCCAGCTCAGTATACCAACCCAGCAGCGTACACAAGGCCAGTAGAGTACACCAGCCCAGCTCAGTACAGCAGCCCAACAGAGTACATCTGCCTAGCAGAGTACACCAGGCCAGGTCAGTTGACCAGGCCCACAGAGTAAATCAGCCCAGCAGAGTATAACAGCCCAGCAGAGTACACCAGCCCAGCTCAGTACACCAGGCCAGCAGAGTACACCAGGCCAGCAGAGTACACTAGGCTAGCTCAGTACAGCAGCCCATCTCAGTGCATCAGCCCAGCACAGTAACATCAGCCCAGCATGGTACACCAGCCCAGCAGAGTAAATCAGACCAGCTCAGTTCACCAGACCAGCAGAGTACATCAGCACAGCAGAGTAAACCAGTCCAACTCAGAAAACCAGCACAGCAGCGTACACCAGAACAGCAGAGTACACCAGCCCCACTCAGTACACTAGCCCAACTCAGCACACTAGGCCAGCAGGGTGCACCAGCCCATCATTGTATACCAACCCAGCTCAGTACACCAGACAAGCAGAGTACACCAGGCCAGCTCAGTACACCAGCACAGCCAAGTACACCAGCCAGCTCAGTACACCAGACAAGCAGAGTACAATAGGCCAGCTCAGTACACCAGCACAGCCAAGTACACCAGGCTAGCTCAGTACACCAGCACAGCTCAGTACACCAGACAGGCAGAGTACACCAGGCCAGCTCAGAACACCAGCCCAGCTCAGTACACCAGACCAGCAGAATACACCAGCCCTGCAGAGTACACCAGGCCAGTAGAGTACACCAGCCCAGCTCAGTACACCAGACCAGCAGAGTACATCATCCCAGCAGAGTACACCAGCCCAGCAGAGTACTCCAGCCCAGTAGAGTACACCAGTCCAGCTCAGTACACCAGCACAGCTGAGTATACCAGCCGAGGTCAGTACACCAGCCCAGCCCAGCACACCAGGCCAGCAGAGTACATCAGCCCAGCAGAGTACACCAGCACATCCAAGTATAGCAGCCCAGCTCAGTACAACAGACCAGCAGAGTACACCAGGCCAGCTCAGAACACTAGCCCAGCTCAGTACACCAGCCCAGTAATGTACATTAGCCCAGCTCAGTATACCCCCAGCAGAGTACACCAGGCCAGTAGAGTACACCAGCCCAGCTCAGTACAGCAGCCCAGCAGAGTACATCTGCCCAGCAGAGTACACCAGGCCAGTTCAGTACACCAGGCCAGCTCAGTACACCAGCCCAGCAAAGTGCACCAGCCCAGCATTGTATACCGGCCCAGCTCAGTACACCAGAGCAGCAGAGTACACCAGCCCAACAGTGTACACCAGCAGAGCTCAGTACACTTGCCAAGCAGAGTACACAGCCCAGCAGAGTACACCAGCCCAGCAGAGTACATCAGCCCAGCAGAATATGTCAGCCCAGCAGAGTACACCAGCCCAGCTCAGTATACCAGCCCAGCAGAGAACACCAGCCCAACAGTGTACATCAGCACAGCTCAGTACACTTGCCCAGCAGAGTACCCAGCCCAGCAGAGTACACCAGGCCAGTAGAGTACATCAACCCAGCTCAGTACATCAGCCCAGCTCAATACACCAGCCCAGCAGAGTACACCAGGCCAGAAGAGTACTCCAACCAGGCAGTGTACACCAGCCCAGCTCAGTACGCCAGGCCAGCACATCGGCCAACAGAGTACATCAGCCCAGCAGCGTCCATCAACCCAGCAGAGTACACCAGCCCAGCTCAGTAAACAAGACCAGCAGCGAACACGAGCCCAGCAGAGTACAACAGCCCAGCTCTGTACACTTGCCAAGCAGAGTACACAGCCCAGCAGAGTACACCAGCCCAGCAGTGTACATGAGCCCAGCTCAGTATACCAGCCCAGCAGAGTACACCAGCCCAACAGTGTACACGAGCACAGCTCAGTACACTTGCCCAGCAGAGTACCCAGCCCAGCAGAATACACCAGGCCAGTAGAGTACACCAACCCAGCTCAGTACACCAGACCAGCAGAATACACCAGCCCTGCAGAGTACACCAGGCCAGTAGAGTACACCAGCCCAGCTCAGTACACCAGACCAACAGAGTACATCATCCCAGCAGAGTATATCAGGCCAGTAGAGTACACAAGCACAGCTTAGTGCACTAGCCCAACAGAGTGCACCAGCCCAGCTCAGCCCACCAGACCAGCAGAGTACACCAGCCCAGCTCAGTACACCAGCCCAGCAGAGTATATTAGCCCAGCAGAGTACACCTGCCCAGCAGAGTACATCAGCCCAGCTCAGTATACCAACCCAGCAGAGTACACCAGCAAAACAGTGTACACCAGCATAGCTCAGTACACTTGCCCAGCAGAGTACACCAGGCCAGTAGAGTACACCAGCATAGCACAGTACACCAGACCAGCAGAATACACCAGACCTGCATAGTACACCAGGCCAGTAGAGTACACCAGCCCAGCTCAGTACACCAGATCAGCAGAGTACATCATCCCAGCAGAGTACACCAGCCTAGCAGAGTACTCCAGGCCAGTAGCATACATCAACCCAGCAGAGTACATCAGCTCAGCAGAGTACACCAGCCTAGCAGAGTACACCAGCACAGCTCAGAACACCAGCCCAGCAGAGTACACCAGAGCAGCAGAGTAAACCAGCCCAGCAGAGTACACAAGCCCAGCAGAGTACACCAGCCGAGCACAGTACGCAAGCCCAGCAGAGTACATCAGCCCAGCTCAGTAAACCAGCCCAGCGGAGTACACCAGCACATCCAAGTACACCAGCCCAGCTCAGTACAACAGACCAGCTCAGTACACCAGGCCAGCTCAGAACACTTGCCCAGCTCAGTACACCAGCCCAGTAATGTACATTAGCCCAGCTCAGTATACCAGCCCAGCAGAGTACACCAGGCCGGTTCAGTACACCAGGCCAGCTCAGTACACCAGCCCAGCAAAGTGCACCAGCCCAGCATTGTATACCGGCCCAGCTCAGTACACCAGACCAGCAGAGTACACCAGCCCACCAGTGTACACCAGCACAGCTCAGTACACTTGCCCAGCAGAGTACCCAGCCCAGCAGAGTACACCAGGCCAGTAGATTATACCAACCCAGCTCAGTACACCAGACCAGCAGAATACACCAGCCCTGCAGAGTACACCAGGCCAGTAGAGTACACCAGCCCAGCTCAGTACACCAGACCAACAGGGTACATCATCCCAGCAGAGTAAACCAGGCCAGTAGAGTAAACAAGCAGAGCTCAGTGCACTAGCCCAACAGAGTGCACCAGCCCAGCTCAGTACACCAGCCCAGCTCAGTACACCAGCCCAGCAGCGAACACCAGCCCAGCAGAGTACATCAGCCCAGCTCAGTATACCAGCCCAGCAGAGTACACCAGCACAACAGTGTACACCAGCACAGCTCAGTACACTTGCCCAGCAGAGTACACCAGGCCAGTAGAGTACACCAGCCCAGCTCAGTACACCAGACCAGGAGAATACACCAGCCCTGCAGAGTACACCAGGCCAGTAGAGTGCACCAGCCCAGCAGAGTACACCAGACCAGCAGAGTACATCATCCCAGCAGAGTACACCAGCTCAGCAGAGTACACCAGCCCAACAGTGTACACCAGCACAGCTCAGTACACTTGCCCAGCAGAGTTCACCAGCCCAGCAGAGTACACCAGCCCAGCTCCGAACACCAGCCCAGCAGAGTACACCAGAGCAGCAGAGTAAACCAGCACAGCAGAGTACACCAGCCCAGCAGAGTACACCAGCCGAGCTCAGTACGCAAGCCCAGCAGAGTACATCAGCCCAGCTCAGTAAACCAGCCCAGCGGAGTACACCAGCACATCCAAGTACACCAGCCCAGCTCAGTACAACAGACCAGCTCAGTACACCAGGCCAGCTCAGAACACTAGCCCAGCTCAGTACACCAGCCCAGTAGAGTACATCAGCCCAGCAGAGTACACCAGCCCAGCAGAGTACAACAGCCCAGCAGAGTACACCAGCTCAGCAGAGTACACCAGCCCAGCAGAGAACACCAGCAAGCAGAGTATATCAGCCCAGCAGAGTACACCAGCCCAGAAGAGTACACCAGCCCAGAAGAGTACACCAGCACAGCAGAGTACACCAGCCCAGCTCAGTACACCAGCAAGCAGAGTACACAAGCCCAGTAGAGTACACCAGCCCAGCTAAGTTCAAAAGCGCAGCTCAGTGCACCAACCCAACAGAGTACACCAGGCCAGCAGAGTGCACCAGCCCAGCAGAGTACATGAGCCCAGCAGAGTACACCAGCTCAGCTCCGTACACAAGATCAGGAGAGTACACCAGGCCAGTAGAGTACACCAGCCCAGCAGAGTACATCAGCCCAGCAGCGTACACCAGCCCAGCTCAGTACACAAGCCCAGTAGAGTATACCAGCCCAGCTCAGTTAAGTAGTGCCCCTCCGTGTACCAGGCCACCTCAGTAACATCAGCCCAGCATTGTACACCAGCCCAGGAGAGTAAACCAGACCATCAGAGTACACCAGCCCAGCATTGCATACCAGCCCAGCTCAGTACACCAGACCAGCAGATTACACCAGACCAACAGCGTATACCAGCCCAGCTCAGTACAGCAGACCAGCAGAGTACACCAGCCCAGCTCCGTACACCAGACCAGCAGAGTACACCAGACCAGTAGAGTACACCAGCCCAGCAGAGTACTCCAGACCAGTAGAGTACACCAGGCAAGTAGAGTACACCAGCCCAGCAGAGTACACCAGCCCAGCAGAGTACACCAGATCAGCAGAGTACGTCAAGCCAGTAGAGCACACCAGCCCAGCAGAGTACTCCAAACCAGCTCAGTACAGCAGCCCAGCTCAGTGCATCAGCCCAGCACAGTAACATCAGCCCAGCAGAGTAAACTAGACCAGCTCAGTACACCAGACCAGCAGAGTACACCAGCCCAGCAGAGTACACCAGACCAGCTCAGAACACCAGCCCAGCAGAGTACACCAGACCAGCTCAGTACACCAGACCAGCAGAGTACACCAGGCCAGTAGAGTACGCCAGCCCAGCTCAGTACACCAGACCAGCAGAGTACACCAGGCCAGTAGAGTACGCCAGCCCAGCTCAGTACACCAGACCAGCAGAGTACATCCACCCAGCTCAGTGTACCAGCCCAGCAGAGTACACCAGGCCAGTAGAGTACATCAGCCCAGCTCAGTATACCAGCCCAGTAGAATACACCAGGCCAGCTCAGAACATCAGCCCAGCTCAGTATACCAACCCAGCAGAGTACACAAGGCCAGTAGAGTACACCAGCCCAGCTCAGTACAGCAGCCCAGCAGAGTACATCTGCCCAGCAGAGTACACCAGGCCAGCTCAGTTGACCAGGCCTACAGAGTAGATCAGCCCAGCAGAGTATAACAGCCCAGTAGAGTACACCAGCCCAGCTCAGTACAGCAGCCCAGCAGAGTACACCAGCCCAGCAGAGTACAGTAACATCAGCCCAGCATGGTACACCAGCCCAGCAGAGTAAATCAGACCAGCTCAGTTCACCAGACCAGCAGATTACATCAGCACAGCAGAGTAAACCAGTCCAACTCAGAAAACCAGCACAGCAGCATACACCAGAACAGCAGAGTGCACCAGTCCGCTCAGTACACTAGCCCAACTCAGCACACTAGCCCAGCAGCGAACACCAGCCCAGCAGAGTACACCAGCCCCGCTCATTACACTAGCCCAACTCAGCACACTAGCCCAGCAGCGAACACCAGCCCAGCAGAGTACATCAGCCCAGCAGGGTGCACCAGCCCATCATTGTATACCAGCCCTGCTCAGTACACCAGACAAGCAGAGTACACCAGGACAGCTCAGTACACCAGCACAGCCAAGTACACCAGCCAGCTCAGTACACCAGACAAGCAGAGTACACCAGGCCAGCTCAGTACACCAGTCCAGCAGAATACACCAGCCCTGCAGAGTACACCAGGCCAGTAGAGTACACCAGCCCAGCTCAGTACACCAGACCAGCAGAGTACATCATCCCAGCTCAGTACACCAGCCCAGCAGAATACACCAGCCCTGCAGAGTACACCAGGCCAGTAGATTACACCAGCCCAGCTCAGTACACCAGACCAGCAGAGTACATCATCCCAGCAGAGTACATCATCCCAGCAGAGTACACCAGCCCAGCAGAGTACTCCAGGCCAGTAGAGTACACCAGTCCAGCTGAGTACACCAGCCCAGCTGAGTACACCAGCCCAGCCCAGCACACCAGGCCAGCAGAGTACACCAGCACATCCAAGTACACCAGCCCAGCTCAGTACATCAGCCCAGCAGAGTACACCAGCACATCCAAGTACACTAGTCCAGCTTAGCACACCAGCCCAGTAATGTACATTAGCCCAGCTTAGTATACCAGCCCAGCAGAGTACACCAGGCCAGTAGAGTACACCAGCCCAGCTCAGTACAGCAGATCAGCAGTATACATCAACCCAGCTCAGTATACCAGCCCAGCAGAGTACACCAGCCCAACAGTGTACACCAGCACAGCTCAGTACACTTGCCCAGCAGAGTACCCAGCCCAGCAGAGTAATCCAGGACAGTAGAGTACACCAACCCAGCTCAGTACACCAGACCAGCAGATTACACTTGCCCTGCAGAGTACCCAACCCAGCAGAGTAATCCAGGCCAGTAGAGTACACCAGCCCAGCTCAGTACACTAGCCCAACAGAGTGCACAAGCCCAGCTCAGTCCACCAGACCAGCAAAGTACACCAGCCCAGCTCAGTACACCAGCCCAGCAGAGTATATCAGCCCAGCAGAGTACACCAGCCCAGCAGTGTACACCAGCCCAGTACACCAGACCAGCAGAGTACATCAGCCCAGCTCAGTATACCAGCCCAGCAGTGTACACCAGCACAACAGTGTACACCAGCATAGCTCAGTACACTTGCCCAGCAGAGTACACCAGCACATCCAAGTACACTAGCCCAGCTCAGTACACCAGCCCAGTAATGTACATTAGCCCAGCTTAGTAGACCAGCCCAGCAGAGTACACCAGGCCAGTAGAGTACACCAGCCCAGCTCAGTACACCAGACCAGCAGAATACACCAGCCCTGCAGAGTACACCAGGCCAGTAGAGTACACCAGCCCAGCTCAGTACACCAGACCAGCAGAGTACATCATCCCAGTAGAGTACACTAGCCCAGCAGAGTACTCCAGGCCAGTAGAGTATATCAGCCCAGCAGAGTACACTGGCCCAGCAGAGTACACCAGCCCAGCTCAGTACACAAGCCCAGCAGAGTACATCAGCCCAGTTCAGTGAACCAGCCCAGCAGAGTACACCAGCACATCCAAGTACACCAGCTCAGCTCAGTACAACAGACCAGCTCAGTACACCAGGCCAGCTCAGAACACTAGCCCAGCTCAGTACACCAGCCCAGTAGAGTACATCAGCCCAGCAGAATACACCAGCCCAGCAGAGTACACCAGCCCAGCAGAGTACACCAGGCCAGTAGAGTACTCCAGCCCAGCTCAGTACACCAGCACAGTTGAGTACACCAGCCCTGCAGGTTACACCATGCCAGAAGAGTACACCAACCAGGCAGTGTACACCAGCCCAGCTCAGTACACCAGCCCAGCACATCGGCCAACAGAGTACATCAGCCCAGCAGTGTCCATCAACCCAGCACAGTACACCAGCCCAGCAGAGTATGTCAGCCCAGCAGAGTACACCAGCCCAGCTCAGTACACCAGATCAGCAGTGTACATCAGCCCAGCTCAGTATACAAGCCCAGCAGAGTACACCAGCCCAACAGCGTACACCAGCACAGCTCAGTACACTTCCCCAGCAGAGTACCCAGCCCAGCAGAGTACACCAGGCCAGTAGATTACACCAACCCAGCTCAGTACACCAGACCTGCAGAATACATCAGCCCTGCAGAGTACACCAGGCCAGTAGATTACACCAGCCCAGCTCATTACACCAGCCCAGCTCAGTACACCAGACCAACAGAGTACATCATCCCAGCAGAGTACACCAGGCCAGTAGAGTACACAAGCACAGCTCAGTGCACTAGCCAAACAGAGTGCACCAGCCCAGCTCAGTACACCAGACCAGCAGAGTACACCAGGCCAGTAGAGTACATCAGCCCAGCAGAGTACACCAGCCCAGCAGAGTACACCAGCCCAGCTCAGTATACCAGCCCAGCAGAGTAAACCAAGCCAGTAGAGTACACCAGGCCAGCTCAGAACACTAGCCCAGCTCAGTACACCAGCCCAGTAGAGTACATCAGCCCAGCTCAGTATACCAGCCCAGCAGAGTACACCAGGCCAGTAGAGTACACCAGCCCAGCTCAGTACACCAGCCCAGCAGAGTGCAGCTGCCCAACAGAGTACACCAGGCCAGCTCAGTACCACAGATTAGCACAGTACACCAGACCAGCAGAGTACACCAGCCCAGCTCAGTACACCAGCCCAGCACATCGGCCAACAGAGTACATCAGCCCAGCAGCGTCCATCAACCCAGCAGAGTACACCAGCCCAGCTCAGCACACAAGCCTAGCAGAGTGCACCAGCCCAACAGAGTACACCAGCCTGGCACAGTACACCAGCCAAGTAGAGTACATCAGCCCAGCAGAGTACACCAGCCCAGCTTAGTACACCAGAACAGCAGAGTACACCAGCCCAACAGAGTACACCTGCCTGGCACAGTACACCAGCCCAGTAGAGTACTTCAGCCCAGCAGATTACACCAGCCCAGCAGAGTACACCAGCCCAGCAGAGTACACCAGGCCAGTAGAGTACACCAGCCCAGCTCAGTACACCAGACCAGCAGTGTACATCAGCCCAACAGCGTACACCAGCCCAGCTCAGTACATCAGCCCAGCAGACTACATCAGCTCAGCAGAGTACACCAGCCCAGCTCAGTACACCAAACCAGCAGAGTACACCAGCCCAGCTCAGTCCACCAAACCAGCAGAGTACATCAGCTCAGCTCAGTATACCAGCCCAGCAGAGTACACCAGCCCAACAGTGTACACCAGCACAGCTCAGTACACTTGCCCAGCAGAGTACACCAGCCCAGCAGAGTACACCAGGCCAGTCAAGTACACCAGGCCAGTAGAATACATCAGCCCTGCAGAGTACACCAGGCCAATAGGATACACCAGTCCAGCTCAGTACACCAGCCCAGCTGAGTACACCAGCCCAGCTCAGTACACCAGCCCAGCCCAGCACACCAGGCCAGCAGAGTACACCAGCCCAACTCAGTACATCAGACCAGCAGACTACATCAGCTCAGCAGAGTACACCAGCCCAGCAGAGTACTCCAGGGCAGTAGAATACACCAGTCCAGCTCAGTACACCAGCCCAGCTGAGTACACCAGCCCAGCTCAGTACACCAGCCCAGCACATCGGCCAACAGAGTACATCAGCCCAGCAGCGTCCATCAACCCAGCAGAGTACACCAGCCCAGCTCAGCACACAAGCCTAGCAGAGTGCACCAGCCCAACAGAGTACACCAGCCTGGCACAGTACACCAGCCCAGTAGAGTACATCAGCCCAGCAGAGTACACCAGCCCAGCTTAGTACACCAGACCAGCAGAGTACACCAGCCCAACAGAGTACACCTGCCTGGCATAGTACACCAGCCCAGTAGAGTACTTCAGCCCAGCAGATTACACCAGCCCAGCAGAGTACACCAGCCCAGCAGAGTACACCAGGCCAGTAGAGTACACCAGCCCAGCTCAGTACACCAGCCCAGCAGAGTACACCAGGCCAGTAGAGTACACCAGCCCAGCTCAGTACACCAGCCCGGCTCAGTACACCAGCCCAGCAGAGTACACCAGGCCAGTAGAGTAAACAAGCCCAGCTCAGTGCACTAGCCCAACAGAGTACACCAGGCCAGTAGAGTACACCAGCCCAGCTCAGTACACCAGCCTAGCAGTGAACACCAGCCCAGCAGAGTACATCAGCCCAGCAGCGTACACCAGCCCAGCAGAGTACATCAGCCCAGCTCAGTACACCAGACCAGCAGAGTACATCAGCCCAGCTCAGTATACCAGCCCAGCAGAGTACACCAGCACAACAGTGTACACCAGCACAGCTCAGTACACTTGCCCAGCAGAGTACACCAGCTCAGCAGAGTACACCAGGCCAGTAGAGTACACCAGCCCAGCTCAGTACACCAGACCAGCAGAATACACCAGCCCTGCAGAGTACACCAGGCCAGTAGAGTACACCAGCCCAGCTCAGTACACCAGACCAGCAGAGTACATCATCCCAGCAGAGTACACCAGCCCAGCTCAGTACACCTGCCCAGCAGAGTACACCAGCTTAGCAGAGTACACCAGGCCAGTAGAGTACACCAGCCCAGCTCAGTACACCAGACCAGCAGTGTACATCAGCCCAACAGCGTACACCAGCCCAGCTCAGTACATCAGCCCAGCAGATTACATCAGCTCAGCAGAGTACACCAGCCCAGCTCAGTACACCAAACCAGCAGAGTACACCAGCCCAGCTCAGTCCACCAAACCAGCAGAGTACATCAGCTCAGCTCAGTATACCAGCCCAGCAGAGTACACCAGCCCAACAGTGTACACCAGCACAGCTCAGTACACTTGCCCAGCAGAGTACACCAGCCCAGCAGAGTACACCAGGCCAGTCAAGTACACCAGGCCAGTAGAATACATCAGCCCTGCAGAGTACACCAGGCCAGTAGGATACACCAGTCCAGCTCAGTACACCAGCCCAGCTGAGTACACCAGCCCAGCTCAGTACACCAGCCCAGCCCAGCACACCAGGCCAGCAGAGTACACCAGCCCAACTCAGTACATCAGACCAGCAGACTACATCAGCTCAGCAGAGTACACCAGCCCAGCAGAGTACTCCAGGCCAGTAGAATACACCAGTCCAGCTCAGTACACCAGCCCAGCTGAGTACACCAGCCTAGTAGAGTACACCAGCCCAGCTCAATACATCAGACCAGCAGAGTACATCAGCTCAGCAGAGTACACCAGCCCAGCTGAGTACACCAGCCCAGCTCAGTACACCAGCCCAGCTCAGTACACCAGCCCAGCTCAGTACACCAGCCTAGTAGAGTACACCAGCCCAGCTCAGTACATCAGCTCAGCAGAGTACACCAGCCCAGCTCAGTACACCAGCCTAGTAGAGTACACCAGCCCAGCTCAGTACACCAGCCCAGCTCAGTACACCAGCCCAGCTCAGTACACCAGCCCAGCTCAGTACACCAGCCTAGTAGAGTACACCAGCCCAGCTCAGTACATCAGACCAGCAGAGTACATCAGCTCAGCAGAGTACACCAGCCCAGCTCAGTACACCAGCCCAGCTCAGTACACCAGCCCAGCTCAGTACACCAGCCCAGCTCAGTACACCAGCCTAGTAGAGTATACCAGCCCAGCTCAGTACATCAGACCAGCAGAGTACATCAGCTCAGCAGAGTACACCAGCCCAGCTCAGTACACCAGCCCAGCCCAGCACACCAGCCCAGCAGAGTACACCAGCCTAGCAGTGTAAAATAAATAATAAGAAAGACTTGCATATATATAGCGCCTTCACAACCTGAGGATATCCCAAAGCATTTACAACCAATATGTGACAGGGCAGTCTCAATGGGCTGAATGACCTACTCCTGTTTCTACATTCCTAAACTTCTATCCTTTCATTTAGGGGAGAATGCACAACAGGGCCAGTGGCAGCATACCTACAGATACATCGACGTGAATGACACAGCTGATGATAGGTACACCAGAAATATACATTAAGCAGGTAACATATGCATTCAGGGGCCACATATACATAGTCAATATGATACACATAAATATGTCATTCTTTCACTAAAACCTACAGTCCATTGTTTAATTAGATGAAAAGAGATTTTCACTATTTTAAAAGAGACAAAAGGTTGTTTGGTCCTCCACAAATGAGTGACAATCGGACACAAATTGGACAGCAATCAGTCAGTAATCAAGTGAAAATTGGCTTGACAACGTTAGTAATGATCGAGTGATAATTGGGCGTGACACAGTTAGTTATAGTCAAGCTATAATTGGGCTTGACATGGATATCAATCAGACAGTAGTCCATTGACCATAGAGCATGAATTGGCAGCAACAAAATAATGAAATGATCACTGGGCTTGAATGAAACGGTAATTGAGATAGCAATAAAATGATATAGAAACATAGAAACATAGAAGATAGGAGCAGGAGTAGGCCATTCGGCCCTTCGAGCCTGCTCCGCCATTCAATGAGATCATGGCTGATCATTCAAATTCAGTACCCTGTCCCTGCCTTCTCCCCATATTCCTTGATCCCTTTAGCCTTAAGAAATATATCCAACTCTTTCTTGAATATATTTAATGAACTGGCCTCCACCGCCCTCTGTGGCAGAGAATTCCACAGGTTCACCACTCTTTGGGTGAAGAAATTCCTCCTCATTTCAGTTCTAAATGGCTTATCCCTTATCCTTAGACTATGACCCCTGGTTCTGGACTCCCCGACCATCGGGAACATCCTTCCAGCATCTAGTTTGTCCAGGCCTAACAGAATTTTATAGGTTTTGATGAGATCCCCTCTCAATCTTCTAAACTCCAGTGAGTATAAGCCCAATCGACGCAATCTCTCCTCATACGTCATTCCTGCCATCCCAGGTATCAGCCTGGTGAATCTTCGCTGCACTCCTTCCATGGCAAGAATATCCTTCCTCAGATAAGGCGACCAAAACTGCACACAATACTCAAGGCGCGGTCTCACCAAGGCCATGTACAACTGTAGCAAGACATCCTTATTCCTGTACTCGAACCCTCTTGCTACGAAGGCCAACATACCATTTGCCTTGTTAACCGCCTGCTGCACCTGCATGCTTACCTTCAGCGACTGGTGCACAAGAACACCCAGGTCTCTTTGCACTTCCCCTTCACCCAATCTATTGCCATTCAAATAATAATCTGCCTTCCTGTTTTTGCCTCCAAAGTGGATAACCTCACATTTATCCATATTATAGTGCATTTGCCATGTTTCTGCCCAATCACCTAACCTGTCCAAATCGTACTGGAGTTTCATGACATCCTCCTCACAGCATACCCTCCCACCCAGCTTTGTGTCATCTGCAAATTTGGAGATATTACATCCAATTCCCTCATCCAGATCATTAATATATATTGTGAACAGCTGGGGTCCTAGGACCGATCCTTGCGGTACCCCACTAGTCACTGCCTGCCACTCGGAAAACGACCCGTTTATTCCAACTCTTTGCTTTCTGTCCACCAACCAGTTCTCTATCCAAGTCAGTACCTTGCCCCCAATCCCATGTGTCTTAATTTTGCACGCTAATCTCTTATGCGGGACCTTATCGAAAGCCTTCTGAAAGTCCAAATACACCACATCCACTGGTTCTCCCTTATCTATTTTACCAGTTACATCCTCAAAAAATTCCAGTAGATTAGTCAAGCATGATTTACCTTTTGTAAATCCATGTTGACTTTGTCCGATCCTGTCACTGCTTTCCAAGTGCTCTGCTATTACATCTTTTATAATGGACTCTAGCATTTTCCCCACTACCGATGTCAGGCTTACCGGTCTATAATTCGCCGCTTTTTCTCTGCCACCTTTTTTGAATAGTGGGGTAACATTAGCTACCCTCCAATCCATGGGTACTGTTCCAGAGTCTATTGAGTTCTGGAAGATGACCAGCAATGCATCTACTATTTCTAGGGCCACTTCCTTAAGTACCCTGGGATGTAGATTATCAGGCCCTGGGGATTTATCGGCCTTCAGTCCCATCAATTTTCCAAACACCATTTCCCTACAAATACTGATTTCTTTCAGTTCCACCCTTTCATCAGACCCTATGTTCCCCGGTATTTCTGGGAGGTTATTTGTGTCCTCCTTTGTGAAGACAGAATCAAAACATGTATTTAGTTGGTCTGCCATTTCTTTGTTCCCCATTATAAATTCCCCCGATTCTGACTGCAAGGGACCTACGCTTGACTTCACCAATCTTTTTCTCTTCACATATCTATAAAAGCTTTTACAGTCAGTTTTTATGTTCCCTGAAAGCTTACTCTCATATTCTATTTTCTCTTTCTTAATTAATCCCTTTGTCCTCCTTTGTTGAATCCTGAACTGCTCCCAATCCTCAGGATTATTGCTTTTTCTGGCCAATTTGTATGTCCTCTCCTTGGATCTTATGCTATCCCTAATTTCCCTTGTTAGCCACGGTTGAGTCACCTTTTTTGTTTTATTTTATGCCAAACTGGGATGAACAACTTCTGTAGTTCATCCATTCGGTCTTTGAATGTTTGCCATTGCCTATCCACAGTCAACCCTTTGAGTGCCATTCCCCAATCAATCCTACCCAACTCGCTCCTCAGACCATCGTAGTTTCCTTTATTTAAATTGAGGACCCTAGTTTCTGAGTCAACTACTTCATTCTCCATCTTAATGAAGAATTCGATCATATTATGATCGCGCCGACCCAAGGGGCCTCGTACAACAAGATTGCTAATTAATCCTTTCTCGTTACATAATACCCAGTCTAAGATGGCCTGATCCCTGGTTGGTTCCTCGACATATTGGTCCAGGAAACCATCCCGTAAACACTCCAGGAATTCCTCCTCCACGGTATTGTTATTAATTTGGTTAGACCAATCTATATGTAGATTAAAGTCACCCATGATGACTGCTGTGTCCTTATTGCACGCTTCTTTAATTTCCCTTTTAATGCCATCCCTAACCTCCGCCTTACCGTTTGGAGGTCTATATACCACTCCCACTAATGTTTTTTTCCCCTTAGTATTTCTCAATTCTACCCATACAGATTCCACATCATCAGAGCTAATATCCTTCATTACCATTGTGTTAATCCCTTCTTTAACCAGTAATGCTACCCCACCTCCCTTTCCTTTTTGCCTATATTTCCTGAATATCGAATACCCCTGGATGTTGAGTTCCCAGTCTTGGCCATCCTTGAGCCACGTTTCCGTAATCCCAACCAAATCATATTCGTTTACCTCTATTTGCGCAGCCAATTCATCCACCTTATTACAAATGCTCCTCGCATTAAGATACAAAGCCTTCAGGCTTGTTTTTTTAACGCTCTTAGACCTATTAGAATTATTATTTACTGTGGCCACGTTTGATTTAAACCCTTGATTTCTCTGACTGCCACTTTTGTTTTTCTCCTTCCTATCTTTTGCTTTTATCCTTGTTTCCCTTTCCTCTGTCTCCCTGCTCAGGTTCCCAACCCCCTTCCATTTTAGTTTAAACCCTCCCCCACAGCAATAGCAAACAAACCCCCTAGGACATCGGTTCCAGCCCTGCCCAGGTGCAGACCGTCCGGTTTGAACTGGTCCCACCTCCCCCAGAACCGGTTCCAATGTCCCAGGAATTTGAATCCCTCCCCCTGGCACCATTCCTCTAGCCACGTATTCATCTGAAGTATCCTTCTATTTCTACTCTGACTAGCACGTGGCACTGGTAGCAATCCTGAGATTACTACCTTTGAGGTCCTGTTTTTTAATTTACCTCCTAACTCCCTATATTCCGCTTTTAGGACCTCATCCCGCTTTTTACCTACATCGTTGGTGCCTATATGCACCACGACAACTGGCTGTTCACCCTCCCCTTCCAAGATGTTCTGCAGCCGCTCTGAGGCATCCTTGACCCTTGTACCAGGGACGCAACACACCATCCTGGAGTCTCGTTTGCTGCCGCAGAAACGCCTATCTATTCCCCTTACAATTGAATCCCCTATTACTATAGCTCTACCACTCTTTTTCCTCCCATTCTGTGCAGCAGAGCCACCCCTGGTGCCAGGAAGTTGGCTGCTGCTGCCTTCCTCTGATAAGCCATCCCCCCAACAGTACTCAAAGTGGTGTATCTGTTGGAGAGGGGGATGGCCACAGGGGACCCCTGCACTACCTGCCTGCGCCTAGTACTCTGCCTGTTGGTCACCCGTTCCCTTTCTTCCTGTCCAACCTCTACCTGTGGTGTGTCCAACTCCCTAAACGTGCTATTCACGATGTCCCGAGCATCGTGAACGCTACAGTATGCATCCAATCGCAGCTCCAGCGCCGCAATGCGGTCTGTCAGTAGCTGCAGCTGGGTGCACTTCCTGCACACGTAGTTGTCAGGGACACAGGAAGTGTCCCTGAGTTCCCACATATCGCAGGAGGAGCAGATCACAGGGCCGGGCTGTCCTGCCATGATTTACCCTTTAATTAATTGAATTTAAATTAAATCAATCAATCCCACTAATTACACTACAGTTAAATAGTTTACCAACAGTGCCCGCTACACCAGAAAGACCTTAGAAACTATAAACCAGAGTTAAAGTTTAAAAAAGAGAGAAATACTCACCAACCAATCACTTACCTGCTTCCTGCTGACGTCACACTTGGATTACTTTTTACCTCGCTCCCCTGCTGCTGAGTTGGTATGCCTCGCTCCTCGCTGCGGGTTATAAGCTCCGCCTCGCGCTGCAAGTCTCACCCAGGTCCAATGCTCTGGTTGGGCCTCGCTCCTCGCTGCGGGTTATAAGCTCCGCCTCGCGCTGCAAGTCTCACCCAGGTCCGATGCTCTGGTCGGGCCTCGCTCCTCGCTGCGGGTTATAAGCTCCGCCTCGCGCTGCAAGTCTCACCCAGGTCCGATGCTCTGGTCGGGCCTTGCTCCTCGCTGCCGGTTATAAGCTCCGCCTCGTGCTGCAAGTCTCACCCAGGTCCGATGCTCTGGTCGGGCCTCGCTCCTCGCTCCTCGCTGCCGGTTATAAGCTCCGCCTCGTGCTGCAAGTCTCACCCAGGTCCAATGCTCTGGTCGGGCCTCGCTCCTCACTCCTCGCTGCCGGTTATAAGCTCCGCCTCACGCTGCAAGTCTCACCCAGGTCCGATGCTCTGGTCGGGCCTCGCTCCTCGCTGCCGGTTATAAGCTCCGCCTCACGCTGCAAGTCTCACCCAGGTCCAATGCTCTGGTCGGGCCTCGCTCCTCGCTCCTCGCTGCCGGTTATAAGCTCCGCCTCGCGCTGCAAGTCTCACCCAGGTCCGATGCTCTGGTCGGGCCTCGCTCCTCGCTGCCGGTTATAAGCTCCGCCTCGCGCTGCAAGTCTCACCCAGGTCCGATGCTCTGGTCGGGCCTTGCTCCTCGCTGCCGGTTATAAGCTCCGCCTCGTGCTGCAAGTCTCCCCCAGGTCCGATGCTCTGGTCGGGCCTCGCTCCTCGCTCCTCGCTGCCGGTTATAAGCTCCGCCTCGTGCTGCAAGTCTCACCCAGGTCCAATGCTCTGGTCGGGCCTCGCTCCTCACTCCTCGCTGCCGGTTATAAGCTCCGCCTCACGCTGCAAGTCTCACCCAGGTCCGATGCTCTGGTCGGGCCTCGCTCCTCGCTGCCGGTTATAAGCTCCGCCTCACGCTGCAAGTCTCACCCAGGTCCAATGCTCTGGTCGGGCCTCGCTCCTCGCTCCTCGCTGCCGGTTATAAGCTCCGCCTCGCGCTGCAAGTCTCACCCAGGTCCGATGCTCTGGCCGGGCCTCGCTCCTCGCTGCCGGTTATAAGCTCCGCCTCGCGCTGCAAGTCTCACCCAGGTCCGATGCGCTGGTCGGGCCTCGCTCCTCGCTGCAGGTTATAAGCTCCGCCTCGCGCTGCAAGTCTCACCCAGGTCCAATGCTCTGGTCGGGCCTCGCTCCTCGCTGCCGGTTATAAGCTCCGCCTTGCGCTGCATTTGGGACTGGCTAGCACACTAATCACACAATAAGCAATGGACTATTGTTTATGAATTCAACAACAACCAGATTGTAATTTAATGGCAATGGCACATGAATTTTGCAGTGACTTGATGGCACTTAAGTGATGGTTGTGTGTAAGTTAGATGGTAATCAAGTAATAATTGGGCACGAATTGGACAGTAATCAGATAACTATTGGACAATTGGCCTAGTGCTGAACAGCAGTGTTGTATCAGCCAGTTGTTATTTGATAATAAATTGGACAGTTAAAAGATTGTAATGATGTAATAATTGTGCTTCAATTGGACAAGAAGAAAGTAATTGGGTAAGAACGATGATAATCAGATAGTAATCAAGTGAAAATTTTGTCTAAATTGGACAGTAACTATAATAATCAAGTGATAATTCAACATAACTTCAGCAGTAATCAGTTGGGAATGGCTATGAATTGTGCAGGTATGATATAGCAATAGCCATAATTGTACATGAATTAGGCAATAACAAATCTAAAATCAAGTGATAATTGGAGATGACTTGAACAGTAAACAGATAGTAATCAAGGAATAATTGTGCAGAGAGTAATCAAGTAATAATACATCATGGATTGGACAATAATCAGACAGTAAATCCCTGAGAATTGGCCATGACTTGGGCAGTAATCTGACAATAATGAAATGATTATGCATGACTTCATCCGTAATCTCAAGATAATTGAACATGCATTGAGTAGGAATCGGGCAGCTAAAAATAATGATACTTTGAAGTAGTTGGACAGTAACAAGTAACCAAGTGACAAGTTGATATGAATTAAAGCGTAAATTAGGGAATAGTCATGCCAGAATTTATAATTAATTGGACACTAAATCATATAGTAATCAAATGATAATTGTGAATGAGTTTGGAAGTAATAAGATATTAATTGGCATAATTCACTGTGAATTGAGAGTAATCACATCACAATCAGGTTGTAAATTGGGCAGTAATGAGGTGATACAAAAACAAAATACTGCGGATGCTGGAAATCTGAAATAAAAACAGAAAATGCTGGAGATACTCAGCTGGTCAGGCAGCATCTGTGGAGAGAGAAACAGAGTTAACGTTTCAGGTCAATGACCCTTCGAGGTGATATTGCATATGAATGGAACAGTAGTTAGATAGTAATAGAATGATAATTGGGCTACCATTGGTCAGTGACCTGTCTATAACTGGCCATGGACTGGATAGCTATCAGTCTAATTTAATAATCATTTTATATGCCTTGAAGGGTAATCCCATAGCAATCAACTGATAACTGAGCATGAACTGGACAGTGACCAAATAGTAATTGTGCACGAACTGTTCAGAAATCAAGTGATGATTGGGCCTCAATCTGACAGTAATCAGATAGCAATTAAATGACAACTGGTTCTGAAAGGACAGAACGGAGGCAGTATAGAGTGATAACTGGGTTTGCATTGTACAGTAAACAGGCAGCATTGATCAATGGCAATGATTTAGACAGTTATCACTCAGTACTAGAGAAGAAAGTACTAGAGGCAGAAGTAGTACCATATTAGACAGGAGCAGACTAAGAAAGACTCCGAAAAACTCAAAAATGGGTTTAGAATGCATGTACGTAAATGCACAAAGTGTGGTGAATAAGGTTGGTGAGCTACAAGCACAATTAGCCGTGTGGCAATATGATGTGGCAATAACAGAAACGTGGCTTAAAAACGGTGAGGACTGGGCACTTAATAGTCAAGGGTACAAGGTGTTCAGAAAAGACAGGGAAGGAAAAAAGAGAGGTGGGGTGGCGGTGCTGATAAAGGAAGACATTGTAGTGTTGGAAAAGGTGGATGTTCTTGAGGGGGTAAGGACAGAATCCATTTGGTTAGAGTTGTGGAGCAAAAAGGGTATGATCACACTATTGGGGGTATTCTATAGGCCTCCAAATAGTGAGAGGGAGGTAGAGGAGCAAATCTGCAGGGAAATCGCGGAGATATGCAAGAGCTATAGAGTGATGATATTGGGGGACTTTAATTACCCAAATATCGATTGGGATAATGCTAGGGTAAAGGGAAAGGAGGGGGAGGAATTTCTGAAATGTGTTCAGGAGAATTTCCATGACCAATATTCACAATATATATTAATGATCTAGACGAGGGAATTGGATGTAATATCTCCAAGTTTGCAGGGAGTGTGTGCTGTAAGGAGGTTGCCGAGAAACTCCAGTATGATTTGGACAGGTTGGGTGATTGGGCAGAAGCATGGCAGATGCAATATAATGTGGATAAATGTGAGGTTATCCACTTTGGTGTCAAAAACAGGAAGGCAGATTATTATCTGAATGGCAATAGATTGGGAGAAGGGAAAGTGCAACGAGACCTGGGTGTCTTTGTGCACCAGTCGCTGAAGGTAAGCATGCAGGTGCAGCAGGCGGTTAAGAAGGCAAATGGTATTTTGGCCTTCGTAACAAGAGGGTTCGAGTATAGGAACAAGGATGTCTTGATGCAGTTGTACAGGGCCTTGGTGCGACCACACCTGGAGTATTGTGTGCAGTTTTGGTCGCCTCATCTGAGGAAGGATGTTCTTGCCATGGAGGGAGTCCAGCGAAGATTCACCAGGCTGATACCTGGGATGGCAGGAATGACGTATGAGGAGAGATTGAGTTGATTGGGCTTATACTCGCTGGAGTTTAGAAGAATGAGAGGGGATCTCATTGAAACTTATAAAATACTAACAGGACTAGATAGACTGGATGCAGGAAGGATGTTCCCGATGGCCGGGGAGTCCAGAACCAGGGGTCACAGTCTAAGGATAAGGGGTAAGCCATTTAGGACTGAGATGAGGAGGAATTTCTTCACCCAGAGAGTGGTGAATCTGTGGAATTCTCTGCCACAGAAGGCAGTAGAGGCCAATTCATTAAATATATTCAAGAAGGAGTTAGATATATTTCTTAAGGCTAAAGGGATCAAGGGATATGGAGAGAAGGCAGGGACAGGGTACTGAATTTGGATGATCAGCCATGATCTCATTGAATGGCGGAGCAGGCTCGAAGGGCCGAATGGCCTACTCCTGCTCCTATCTTCTATGTTTCTATGACCAGTATGTTCTTGGCGAAACTAGGAAGGAGGCATTGCTGGATCTGGTGCTGGGGAATGAGGTGGGCCAGGTCGACCAAGTGTCTGTGGGAGAACACTTGGGTACGAATGATCATCGTATCATAAGATTTAGATTAGCAATGCAGAGGAGCAAGGAACAATCTAGAGTGGAACTTCTAAACTGGAATAAGGCTAACTTCAATGGGATGCGAAAGGATCTAACCAGGGTATAATGGAACCAAAGACTGACCAGAAAAACTGTAATGGAACAATGGGTGATCTTTAAGGAGGAGATGTTCCAAGTACAGGCTAGGTACATTCTAACAAGAGGGAAGGGTAAGGGAACCAAAGCATGGACTCCTTGGATGCTGAGGGAGATAGAGAAGATGATGAAACAAAAAAAGAGGGTGTATGATGCATGTCAGGTGAATTCTTCAAGGGAGAACCAGACCAAATACAACAACTTGAGAGGGGAAGTGAAGATGAAAATAAGATTGGCAAAGACAGAATATGAGAGTAGAATGGCGGTTAACATAAAATCTTCTACCAGCATGTAAGCGGGTAGTAAGAGGCGGGTGGGGTCTATTAGGGACAAAGAAGGTGATATATGCTTAGAGGCGCAGGGCAAGGCTAGAATACTCAATGAGTACTTTGTATCGGTGTTTACTAAGGAGGTGGATGCTGATAAAATATCGGTAGAAGTGGAAAAGGTAGAAGCAATGGAAGGGGTGAAAACTGATAGACAGGATGTACTGGAAAGACTGGGTATGCTTAGAGTGGAGAAGTCGCCTAGTCCAGATGGCTTGCATCCCAGGTTGCTAAGGGAAGTGGGGGAGAAGATAGCGGAAGGGCTTGCCATAATTTTCTAATCTTCCCTAGATGTGGGGGAGGTGCCTGAGGATTGAAAAGTGGCAAATGTGACACCATTGTTCAAGAAAGAGTGTAAGGACAATCCTAGTAACTACAGGCCGGTCAGTTTAACATCAGTGGTGGGTAAAGTTTTAGAAACAATAATCAAGGAAAAAATTAACGGACACTTGGAGAGGTTTAAGCTAAGTAAGGAGAGCCAACACGGATTTGTAAAAGGCAGATCGTGTTTGACTAATCTATTTGAATTTTTTGATGAAGTAACAGGGAGGATTGATGAAGGGAATGCAATGGATGTTGTCTACATGGATTTTAGGAAGGCGTTTGACAAAGTACCACATAGAAGGCTGGTTAACAAAATTGAGGGTCATGGAATAGGTGGGTCAGTGGCAGCTTGGATAAGGAATTGGCTTAAGGACAGAAAACAGCGAGTTGTGGTAAATGGCTGTTTTTCAGACTGGAGGATGGTAAACAGTGGTGTTCCCCAACGGTCAGTGCTGGGGCCACTGCTTTTTTGATACATATAAATGACCTGGATATTGGAATACAGAGTAGAATTTCTAAATTTGCCAATGACACCAAACTTGGGGGTGTGGCAAACAGTGAAGATGATACCAATCGATTGCAACAGGACATAGAAAGGCTAGCAGAATGGGCAGACAAGTGGCAGATGGAATTTAATGCAGCGAAGTGTGAGGTGATGCATATTGGCAGAACGAACAGAGAGAGGCAATATACACTTAATGGCACAGTTTTAAAGAGTGTGCAGGGACAGAGGGACCTGGGAGTTAATGTGCATAGGTCCCTGAAGGTGGCGGGACATATTGAGAGAGTGGTTAGCAAAGCATATGGGATCTTGGCTTCATAAATAGAGGTATTGAGTACTGTTAAGTATGTGTATTGTATTGAACAATTAACACAAAGACTTAAACGTATAACTCAAACAGGTCTTTACTGGTTGGAGGTAGGGACTACACGTAGGTCTTTACTTCATGCCCACAGGCGGGAACTGAGGGGAGATCAGTACCCACAGTACTATTTATACCCCTATGGCCAGGAGTGGTACTGCGTATCACTACGCCCTACAAGTAGTGCAGTCCTGTCCATAGGTTCAAAGTAGCACACATATTACATACACAACATTCCTCCCTTCCTAGCTTTACAGTCATCTCCCCATTTAACATAACATAATAACATATATACATATATAACTTCAGGTTTACATAACAGAATAACATAGATACATAGATAACTTCATGTCAAAACAGATCACAGATTCAGTCTCTGCGGAAAACAGTTCACAAATTCAATCTCTGTGGTGTAGTCGGTTCACGTTGCTGGAGTGACTCATTCAATAGTCCTTCCATGGATTTAACAGTTTGAACTTCCGAACTGAATTGGCTCCGTTCGGAGGGACCACGTGTGTGATCTGGTAGAGGTAATAATGGTTCAGATGGGTCATCTTCTGTTTCGACTTTTCCTTTTCTGCTTCTTGGAGACTCTCTGGGCTCCACTGTCAGCTGCCAGCTGCATGCGCAGTTCCTCCTTCTCTTCCTCCTTTTTCCGTAGTAGAGCCACCTTCTCCCGATGTTCCGTAGACTTTCGGTGCTCCTCCATGATTTCTGTATGGTGGGAGTCGAAGTTACAAGTTGGGCAGGACAGGACATAGTAATATTCGGTGTCGTCCTGATCTAGGCCAGCGAGAGGGTCTTCTATTTCCTCCATACCCAGCTGGGCGTTAGCCAGCCTTTGTTCCAAGTCCAGACATCTTTCCTGAAGAGACTTCTTCATGCGTACCTCTTCATCCAGCTTTTTCTGGGCTTTCAGCAAGTCGTTTACTAATGACCTCATTTGAGATTTTACTACTTCAACTTCTTTTGGAGATTGATTGATCGGACTATTCAATCCCTCTATCGGAGCAGCTGTTTCAGCGGTCTGTTGTTCTACGTTGACGTGAGTCAGCGTACTTTTGGCATCCAAGGGCTGCTCTGTTGCAGTCATCTCAGTCTGTGTTGCCACCTCAGCTCTTCCAATAACCTTTGAGAGCTCCGAACCCCTTTCGTTTGAATATTGAAGTTCGTGTTCAAGTTTTTCCCATTTCAGAGTCCTGTCCTTCAGCATATGCAGGAGTTGGCTGACCGTTAACTCCTCTGACATCAGACGTTTTGTGTGCTCCTGCTCCATTTTCTCCATCAGCTGCTTCTGTTGTCTTTCCAGATTCTCCAACTCTATATCAAAGAACTCTTTCGTTGCATTCAACTCTTGCTCAAAACGGCGAAGCATTTGTTCTAATTGCTGTTGTAGTTTGAAATGGAGTTGAGTTCGAGCCCGGTGTCCCTCAGAAATGGGCACATCAGTAGACTTGCCAGACTCAGAATCCACAGTTAAACTATGTTGTTGTTGCTCAGTGGAATTCTGTGCTGAAACTTTGTCTTTTGCACCTGAGTTGGGCTTACCATCATCCGTTCCAGAGTCTGGGCCGACTATCTTCACCGAGTTCTCACTCGTTATTGTTTGTAGGAAATGCCAGTCCATATTCATTTTCCTAATCCACTCCCGTCCTAGTAGTGGAGAACCTCCTTCAGATATCACATATAAGTCCATTATTTGACTGTCTTCGCCCTTGTGGACCACTGCAACCTCTATTTTCCCGATGGGGTACACTCTTTGCCCCGTGTATGTTTTCAATATAATCCCCGTATCCTGTAGGGGAATATGTTGGAATAACTTTCCGTAATCTTTCTTATTTATGACCGTCAATGCCGATCCAGTGTCCAATTCCAGTTTTACTTGGACTCCTTCAATCTGAAGAGTGACCCAAATTGTCTGGAGGTCTGCACCCTTACCAGCGTTGAGTACTCTTAAGCTAGCCAGTTCATTACAGCTTAAGCTAGCCAGTTCATTACTGCTAGCGTCTGAATCGGACTCCTGTTTGGTCACCTTGTGTACCTTTGCGTATTTTCCTTGCGGTGACTTCTTGTTGCTGGTCTTCTTCCCTGACCTGCATACTCTAGCTATATGTCCAAGCCTACCACAAGTTCTACATTCTTGGTTTTTAAACCAACACTGGTTCTGATCATGCGTTGTCTTTCCACAACGATAGCATTTGCCAGAACTCACACCCAATTTGTGTGCACTGAGCTCCGGTGACCGTAGCTGCATTACTGCCGTGCCTCTCGCTGCGGCTTCGTGTGCTGCTGCCATAGTGACCGCCTTCTCAAGCGTCAGCTCATTCTCCTCGAGCAGTCGCTTTTGTGTATCCAGTTTAAATAAACCACACACAAATTTGTCTCGTAGTGCATCTGTCAGTCCCGTTCCAAACTGGCAATATTTCGCTAATTTACGCAATTCCAGCAAATATTCAGCATTGCTTTCATGCTGTAGCTGCCTTCTGTCGTAAAATTTAAATCGTTCCGCTAGCATCAGCGGCGTGGGGTTTAGATGATCTTTCAGGACAGTAACAATCTCATCGAACGTCTTATCCGCTGGTTCATCTGGTGATAACAGGTGTTTCAATTGCCCGTATGTCTTCGCACCCATTAAATTTAATAATGTTAGAGCTTTATCTTGGTCACGAATTTTATTGGCCTTACAATAATTTTTTACTCTTTCAACATATATGGCCCAATCTTCGAGGTCACTATCAAAGGTGCTAATATTCCCGTGTTTAGGCATTGTAGATTTGCAATTTCTCAGATTTTCTTTTCTTTACTTGTTATCAAAGATGGCGGCTTCCCGCTCTTGCCGTCGTCCTCCGCCCACAAAATGGCGGTTTTCCCGCGCTTGGCGGTCTTCACCCGTCCCCCGACGCCGTCTCCCTTCAGCCCCCGAGTGCGGCCCTTATCTTCGCCATGATCGCCCGAGTGCGGCCCTTATCAGCGGATGCGATCGCTGGATCGCGAAGTGGCTCCCGACCGAAGCGGCTCTTGCTCGCTCCCTCCCGGGCTCTGGCTTACCCGCTCGCGCGTTTCACCGCGGCTCTTATCAGGGATTGCGATCGCCCTTATCTTCTCCAACTTCCCCAGCCCTGTCTTTGCAGCCGACGCTGCACGGCTTACCCCACCACCTAGGTTGAACAAGGAAACTGCAGAAAGACTTCTGTCAGTCGCTGGAAGCTGTCAGGATGGCTGCTGCACTCCAGTGCTCAGTCGCTGATGGAGGCTTCAGAGTCCTAAAGCCTGTCGCTTCTAGTGGGGTGGTGATGTTTGAAACCTCTCTTCAACTGCCGCAGGGTAAGAACCTGACTCGTCACCAGTGTTAAGTATGTGTATTGTATTGAACAATTAACACAAAGACTTAAACGTATAACTCAAACAGGTCTTTACTGGTTGGAGGTAGGGACTATACGTAGGTCTTTACTTCATGCCCACAGGCGGGAACTGAGGGGAGATCAGTACCCACAGTACTATTTATACCCCTATGGCCAGGAGTGGTACTGCGTATCACTACGCCCTACAAGTAGTGCAGTCCTGTCCATAGGTTCAAAGTAGCACACATATTACATACACAACAAGTACAAAAGCAGGAAAGTTATGCTGAATCTTTATAAAGCACTGGTTAGGCCACAACTGGAGTATTGCATCCAGTTCTGGTCACCACATTTTAGGAAGGATGTGAAGGCACTTGAGAGGGTGCAGAGGAGAATGGTTCTGGGGATGGGGGATCTTAGCTACAAGGATAGGTTGGAGAAGCTGGATTTGTTTTCATTAGAGCAAAGGAGGTTGAGGGGTGATTTGATAGAGGTGTACAAGATTATGACGGACTTGGATAGGCTAGACAGAGAAAGGTTGTTCCCACTAGTTGATGGTACAAGGACTAAGGGACACAGATTTAATGTTTTAGGCAAGAGATACAGGGGGGCTATGAGGAAAAACTTTTTTACGCAGTGAGTGGTGAGGACCTGGAATTCGCTGCTGACGGAAGTGGTGGAAGCGGAGATAATCAATTTTTTCAAGGGGAGACTGGATAGGCACTTGAGGGAAATAAACTTGCAGGGCTACGGGGATAGAGCGGGGGAATGGGACTGACTGGATTGCTCTACAGAGAGCCGGCACGGACTCGATGGGTGGAATGGCCTCCTTCTGTGCTGTTATGACTCTATGACTCTATAATCACATGATAATTGTGCTTGGGTTGATCAGCAATCATACATTAATTAAGTGATACTTTGGCATGAATTTGGCAGTAGTCCAGGGATAGTTCAGCATGAATTTGACAGATCAAATGAAAATGATAACTGGTTATGAAAGTTCAGATAGGAATGTCTCAGAGGATAAATATGATAACAGGCAGGCATCTGTGAGCGATGCTCACATTTCTCCGTGTACAGTGAGTTAGTCTCTGTCCTTTAACCTTGGGATTGCTTGTTGGACCCTACCCTTTTATCTTAACAGCAGCTGATGGCATTCTGTTTGCCTTGAGGTGATTCTCCACCCCCATAGTGCAAATTTCCTTCCACCTGTCCGTATTAAATCCCATCTGTCGCAGTTCCACCCATTCACTGAAACTATACAACTCCTTTTGTTACTGGATACACATTTTGGGATGGGATAGGGGCTCCTAACTCCAATCCCAAGGGCACCCCCCCCCCTCAGCAAATACCTGCTGCTTATCCACAGCCGGTTTTCACACCGTACTCAGCTTCTGTCGCTGCCTTTAGTAATTTTCTTGAAGGCTCTCTGGCATGCTCAGTACCCACTGTCAGCTTGGGGTGTCTCTTTCACAAAAAGCCCAGGATGACTTTCACCTTCAGCCCTTGTAAAGGCTCTACACCCCAACAGTAACCAGTTAGCGATCCTGATCAGTCTGCTGTGTATTGCCATCATTTTGTTTTTATTCTTGCTGCAGCCACATTGCTGCTGTTTGCTACATTATTATTGAACTGGTAATCCTTACGTGTGGTCCTGATAATTCGCACCATTCTATTGCTTTATTGATTAAAGAAGAATGGGTCTGTGGTGTCCCAGGTCTCAGTTATCCCCTTTTTTTGAGTATGGATGCTATGTTATCTTTTCAATCCAGCAACACTTACCCAGCACACAACCAGGTAGAAATTCTTTGGTGCCCAGTTTCGGGTACAAAGGCAGGATGAGGCCGCAAAGTGCCCCCGATCAATAGGCCCAAGGCTGGCCTGAAATTGAACCTCGGGCACCAGCTAAATAGTGCGGGTGAGCCGGCAGTGTCTGTTGCCCCTACACAGGCAGCTCACATGAATGAGGCTTGGGCTGCCTGCCTCACTGGCAGAGGTCTCAGGTGAGCGCTGGGGAGGGAGATGGGCCCTTCGCGGCTGACAGCGGTGGTCAGGAATCAGGGGCAGCAATCCTCCTCCTGACTCCACCTCAACCTGAAACTCACCGGATCCTGGGCCAAATCTGGGCCATGTTCTCTGGAGAGTGCTGCTGATTTTCAGCGTAGAATTTACAGGACAGAAACAGGCCATTCGGCCCAATAGGTCCATGCTGCGGTTTATGCTCCTCACGAGACTCCTCCCACCCCTCATCATCTCACCCTAGCAACATATCCTTCTCTTCCTTTCTGCTTCATATGCTTATCTAGCTTCCCCTTAAATGCATCTATACTATTTGTCTCAGCTACTTATGGTAGCAAGTTCCACATTCTCACCATTCTCTGGGTAAAGAAGTTTCTCCTGAATTCCTTATTTGATTTATCAATGACTAATTTATATTTATGACCTTCTAGTTTTGGACTCCCCACAAGTGGAAACATCTTCTCTATGTCTACCCTATCGAACCCCTTCATCATTTTAAGGACCCTATCAGATGGCCTCAGTCTTCTCTTTTCTGGAGTAAAGAGACCCAGACTTTCCAGCCTCTCCTGATAGTTGTGCTCTCTCAGTTTTGGTATCATCCGTGTAAATTTTTGTTGCACTTTCTCTGGTGCTTCTATATCCGTTTTGTAATCTAGAGACCGGAACTGTGCGCATTGCCCGAAGTGTGAAATAGAGACCGGAACTGTGCGCATTGCCCGAAGTGTGATATAGAGACCGGAACGGTGCGCATTGCCCGAAGTGTGATATAGAGACCAGAACTGTGCGCATTGCCCGAAGTGTGATATAGAGACCGGAACTGTGCGCATTGCCCGAAGTGTGATATAGAGGCCGGAACTGCGCGCATTGCCCGAAGTGTGATATAGAGACCAGAACTGTGCGCATTGCCCGAAGTGTGATATAGAGACCGGAACTGTGCGCATTGCCCAAAGTGTGATATAGAGACCAGAACTGTGCGCATTGCCCGAAGTGTGATATAGAGACCGGAACTGTGCGCATTGCCCGAAGTGTGATATAGAGACCGGAACTGTGCGCATTGCCCGAAGTGTGATATAGAGACCGGAACTGTGCGCATTGCCCAAAGTGTGATATAGAGACCGGAAGTGTGTGCATTGCCCGAAGTGTGATATAGAGACCAGAACTGTGCGCATTGCCCGAAGTGTGATACAGAGACCAGAACTGTGTGCATTGCCCAAAGTGTGATATAGAGACCGGAACTGTGCGCATTGCCCGAAGTGTAATATAGAGACCAGAACTGTGTGCATTGCCCGAAGTGTGATATAGAGACCAGAACTGTGTGCATTGCCCGAAGTGTGATATAGAGACCAGAACTGTGCGCATTGCCCGAAGTGTAATCTAGAGACCGGAACTGTGCGCATTGCCCTAAGTGTAATATAGCGACCAGAACTGTGCGCATTGCCCTAAGTGTGATATAGAGACCAGAACTGTGCGCATTGCCCTAAGTGTGATATAGAGACCAGAACTGTGCGCATTGCCCTAAGTGTGATATAGAGACCAGAACTGTGCGCATTGCCCGAAGTGTGATATAGAGACCAGAACTGTGCGCATTGCCCGAAGTGTGATATAGAGACCAGAACTGTGCGCATTGCCCGAAGTGTGATATAGAGACCAGAACTGTGCGCATTGCCCGAAGTGTGATATAGAGACCGGAACTGTGCGCATTGCCCAAAGTGTGATATAGAGGCCGGAACTGCGCGCATTGCCCGAAGTGTGATATAGAGACCAGAACTGTGCGCATTGCCCGAAGTGTGATATAGAGACCGGAACTGTGCGCATTGCCCGAAGTGTGATATAGAGACCGGAACTGTGCGCATTGCCCGAAGTGTGATATAGAGACCGGAACTGTGCGCATTGCCCGAAGTGTGATATAGAGACCGGAACTGTGCGCATTGCCCGAAGTGTGATATAGAGACCGGAACTGTGCGCATTGCCCGAAGTGTGATATAGAGACCGGAACTGTGCGCATTGCCCGAAGTGTAATATAGAGACCGGAACTGTGCGCATTGCCCGAAGTGTAATATAGAGACCTGAACTGTGCGCATTGCCCGAAGTGTGATATAGAGACCAGAACTGTGCACATTGCCCGAAGTGTGATATAGAGACCAGAACTATGCGCATTGCCCTAAGTGTGATATAGAGACCAGAACTGTGCGCATTGCCCTAAGTGTGATATAGAGACCAGAACTGTGCACATTGCCCTAAGTGTGATATAGAGACCAGAACTGTGCGCATTGCCCTAAGTGTGATATAGAGACCAGAACTGTGCGCATTGCCCTAAGTGTGATATAGAGACCAGAACTGTGCGCATTGCCCTAAGTGTGATATAGAGACCAGAACTGTGCGCATTGCCCGAAGTGTGATATAGAGACCAGAACTGTGCGCATTGCCCGAAGTGTAATCTAGAGACCAGAACTGTGCACATTGCCCTAAGTGTGATATAGAGACCAGAACTGTGCGCATTGCCCTAAGTGTGATATAGAGACCAGAACTGTGCACATTGCCCTAAGTGTGATATAGAGACCAGAACTGTGCGCATTGCCCGAAGTGTGATATAGAGACCAGAACTGTGCGCATTGCCCGAAGTGTGATATAGAGACCAGAACTGTGCACATTGCCCTAAGTGTGATATAGAGACCAGAACTGTGCACATTGCCCGAAGTGTAATATAGAGACCAGAACTGTGCGCGTTGCCCGAAGTGTAATATAGAGACCAGAACGGTGCGCATTGCCCGAAGTGTGATATAGAGACCGGAACTGTGCGCATTGCCCTAAGTGTGATATAGAGACCAGAACTGTGCGCATTGCCCGAAGTGTAATCTAGAGACCAGAACTGTGCACATTGCCCTAAGTGTGATATAGAGACCAGAACTGTGCGCATTGCCCGAAGTGTAATCTAGAGACCACAACTGTGTGCATTGCCCGAAGTGTAATCTAGAGACCAGAACTGTGCGCATTGCCTGAAGTGTGATATAGAGACCAGAGTGTGCGCATTGCCCGAAGTGTGATATGGAGACCAGAGTGTGCGCATTGCCCTAAGTGTGATATAGAGACCGGAACTGTGCGCATTGCCCGAAGTGTAATATAGAGACCAGAACTGTGCGCATTGCCCGAAGTGTGATATAGAGACCAGAGTGTGCGCATTGCCCTAAGTGTGATATAGAGACCAGAACTGTGCGCATTGCCCGAAGTGTGATATAGAGACCAGAACTGTGCGCATTTCCCAAAGTGTAATCTAGAGACCAGAACTGTGCGCATTGCCTGAAGTGTGATATAGAGACCGGAACTGTGCGCGTTGCCCGAAGTGCGATATAGAGACCAGAACTGTGCACATTGCCCGAAGTGTGATATAGAGACCGGAACTGTGCGCATTGCCCGAAGTGTAATACAGAGACCAGAACTGTGCGCATTGCCCGAAGTGTGATATAGAGACCGGAACTGTGCGCATTGCCCGAAGTGTAATCTAGAGACCAGAACTGTGCGCATTGCCCTAAGTGTGATATAGAGACCAGAACTGTGCGCATTGCCCGAAGTGTAATATAGAGACCAGAACTGTGCGCATTGCCCGAAGTGTGATATACAGACCAGAACTGTGCACATTGCCCGAAGTGTAATCTGGAGACCAGAACTGTGCGCATTGCCCGAAGTGTAATCTGGAGACCAGAACTGTGCACATTGCCCGAAGTGTAATCTGGAGACCAGAACTGTGCGCATTGCCCGAAGTGTGATATAGAGAGCAGAACTGTGCGCATTGCCCGAAGTGTAATCTAGAGACCAGAACTGTGCGCATTGCCCGAAGTGTGATATAGAGACCGGAACTGTGCGCATTGCCCGAAGTGTAATCTAGAGACCAGAAATGTGCGCATTGCCCGAAGTGTGATATAGAGACCAGAACTGTGCGCATTGCCCGAAGTGTAATATAGAGACCAGAGTGTGCGCATTGCCCTAAGTGTAATCTAGAGACCAGAGTGTGCGCATTGCCCTAAGTGTAATCTAGAGACCGGAACTGTGCGCATTGCCCTAAGTTTGATATAGAGACCCGAACTGTGCGCATTGCCCTAAGTGTGATATAGAGACCAGAACTGTGCACATTGCCCGAAGTGTAATATAGAGACCAGAACTGTGCGCATTGCCCGAAGTGTAATATAGAGACCAGAGTGTGCGCATTGCCCTAAGTGTAATCTAGAGACCAGAGTGTGCGCATTGCCCCAAGTGTAATCTGGAGACCGGAACTGTGCGCATTGCCCTAAGTGTGATATAGAGACCGGAACTGTGCGCATTGCCCTAAGTGTAATATAGAGACCGGAACTGTGCGCATTGCCCGAAGTGTGATATAGAGACCGGAACTGTGCGCATTGCCCTAAGTGTGATATAGAGACCAGAACTGTGCGCATTGCCCGAAGTGTAATCTAGAGACCAGAACTGTGCGCATTGCCCGAACTGTGATATAGAGACCAGAACTGTGCGCATTGCCCTAAGTGTAATATAGAGACCAGAACTGTGCCCATTGCCCGAATTGTAATATAGAGACCAGAACTGTGCGCATTGCCCTAAGTGTAATATAGAGACCAGAACTGTGCGCATTGCCCAAAGTGTAATCTAGAGACCAGAACTGTGCGCATTGCCCTAAGTGTAATATAGAGACCAGAACTGTGCGCATTGCCCGAAGTGTAATATAGAGACCAGAACTGTGCGCATTGCCCTAAGTGTAATATAGAGACCAGAACTGTGTGCATTGCCCGAAGTGTAATATAGAGACCAGAACTGTGCGCATTGCCCTAAGTGTGATATAGAGACCAGAACTGTGCGCATTGCCCGAAGTGTGATATAGAGACCAGAGTGTGTGCATTGCCCGAAGTGTAATCTAGAGACCAGAACTGTGCGCATTGCCCTAAGTGTAATCTAGAGACCAGAACTGTGCGCATTGCCCTAAGTGTAATATAGAGACCAGAACTGTGTGCATTGCCCGAAGTGTAATATAGAGACCAGAACTGTGCGCATTGCCCAAAGTGTAATCTAGAGACCAGAACTGTGCGCATTGCCCTAAGTGTAATATAGAGACCAGAACTGTGTGCATTGCCCGAAGTGTAATATAGAGACCAGAACTGTGCGCATTGCCCGAAGTGTAATCTAGAGACCAGAACTGTGCGCATTGCCCTAAGTGTAATCTAGAGACCAGAACTGTGCGCATTGCCCGAAGTGTAATATAGAGACCAGAACTGTGCGCATTGCCCGAAGTGTAATCTAGAGACCAGAACTGTGCGCATTGCCCGAAGTGTAATATAGAGACCAGAACTGTGCGCATTGCCCGAAGTTTAATCTAGAGACCAGAACTGTGCGCATTGCCCGAAGTGTGATATAGAGACCAGAACTGTGCGCATTGCCCTAAGTGTGATATAGAGACCAGAACTGTGCGCATTGCCCGAAGTGTAATATAGAGACCAGAACTGTGCGCATTGCCCGAAGTGTAATATAGAGACCAGAACTGTGCGCATTGCCCGAAGTTTAATCTAGAGACCAGAACTGTGCGCATTGCCCGAAGAGTGATATAGAGACCAGAACTGTGCGCATTGCCCTAAGTGTGATATAGAGACCAGAACTGTGCGCATTGCCCGAAGTGTGATATAGAGACCAGAGTGTGCGCATTGCCCGAAGTGTAATCTAGAGACCAGAACTGTGCGCATTGCCCTAAGTGTAATCTAGAGACCAGAACTGTGCGCATTGCCCTAAGTGTAATATAGAGACCAGAACTGTGTGCATTGCCCGAAGTGTAATATAGAGACCAGAACTGTGCGCATTGCCCAAAGTGTAATCTAGAGACCAGAACTGTGCGCATTGCCCTAAGTGTAATATAGAGACCAGAACTGTGTGCATTGCCCGAAGTGTAATATAGAGACCAGAACTGTGCGCATTGCCCGAAGTGTAATATAGAGACCAGAACTGTGCGCATTGCCCTAAGTGTAATCTAGAGACCAGAACTGTGCGCATTGCCCGAAGTGTGATATAGAGACCAGAACTGTGCGCATTGCCCTAAGTGTAATCTAGAGACCAGAACTGTGCGCATTGCCCTAAGTGTAATATAGAGACCAGAACTGTGCGCATTGCCCTAAGTGTAATATAGAGACCAGAACTGTGCGCATTGCCCTAAGTGTAATATAGAGACCAGAACTGTGCGCATTGCCCAAAGTGTAATCTAGAGACCAGAACTGTGCGCATTGCCCTAAGTGTAATATAGAGACCAGAACTGTGCGCATTGCCCGAAGTGTAATATAGAGACCAGAACTGTGCGCATTGCCCTAAGTGTAATATAGAGACCAGAACTGTGTGCATTGCCCGAAGTGTAATATAGAGACCAGAACTGTGCGCATTGCCCTAAGTGTGATATAGAGACCAGAACTGTGCGCATTGCCCGAAGTGTGATATAGAGACCAGAGTGTGTGCATTGCCCGAAGTGTAATCTAGAGACCAGAACTGTGCGCATTGCCCTAAGTGTAATCTAGAGACCAGAACTGTGCGCATTGTCCTAAGTGTAATATAGAGACCAGAACTGTGTGCATTGCCCGAAGTGTAATATAGAGACCAGAACTGTGCGCATTGCCCAAAGTGTAATCTAGAGACCAGAACTGTGCGCATTGCCCTAAGTGTAATATAGAGACCAGAACTGTGTGCATTGCCCGAAGTGTAATATAGAGACCAGAACTGTGCGCATTGCCCGAAGTGTAATCTAGAGACCAGAACTGTGCGCATTGCCCTAAGTGTAATCTAGAGACCAGAACTGTGCGCATTGCCCGAAGTGTAATATAGAGACCAGAACTGTGCGCATTGCCCGAAGTGTAATCTAGAGACCAGAACTGTGCGCATTGCCCGAAGTGTAATATAGAGACCAGAACTGTGCGCATTGCCCGAAGTTTAATCTAGAGACCAGAACTGTGCGCATTGCCCGAAGTGTGATATAGAGACCAGAACTGTGCGCATTGCCCTAAGTGTGATATAGAGACCAGAACTGTGCGCATTGCCCGAAGTGTAATATAGAGACCAGAACTGTGCGCATTGCCCGAAGTGTAATATAGAGACCAGAACTGTGCGCATTGCCCGAAGTTTAATCTAGAGACCAGAACTGTGCGCATTGCCCGAAGTGTGATATAGAGACCAGAACTGTGCGCATTGCCCTAAGTGTGATATAGAGACCAGAACTGTGCGCATTGCCCTAAGTGTAATCTAGAGACCAGAACTGTGCGCATTGCCCTAAGTGTGATATAGAGACCAGAACTGTGCGCATTGCCCGAAGTGTAATATAGAGACCAGAACTGTGCGCATTGCCCGAAGTGTAATATAGAGACCAGAACTGTGCGCATTGCCCGAAGTGTAATCTAGAGACCAGAACTGTGCGCATTGCCCGAAGTGTAATATAGAGACCAGAACTGTGCGCATTGCCCTAAGTGTGATATAGAGACCAGAACTGTGCGCATTGCCCTAAGTGTAATATAGAGACCAGAACTGTGCGCATTGCCCTAAGTGTAATATAGAGACCAGAACTGTGCGCATTGCCCTAAGTGTGTTCTTACCAAGGCTCGATACAGGTTTAATATAACTTCACTGCCTTTGAATTCTATCCCTCTAGAAATGAAACCCGGTGCTGCATTTGCACTTTTTATGACTTTGTTAACCAGCATTGCTGCTTTTAATGATTTGTGAATTTGTACCCTGAGATCGCTTTGCTCCTCTACCCCATTTGGACTCTTATTATACAAGGAGTAGGTGGCCTCTTTATTCTTCTTACCAAAATGCACCAGCTCACACTTAGCTATATAAAATTAATTTGCCAATTACATGCCCATTCTGCAAATTTGCTAACGTCTTCTTGTATTTTGTCACAGTCTTCCTCAGTATTAAGTCTCAGGGGTACGGTAGTGCCGTGGTTATGTCACTGGACTAGTAATACCGAGGCCTGAATCCAGCGATGTGAGTTCAAATTCCACCACAGCAGCTGGGGGAATTTAAATTAAGTGAATTAAATAAATCTGGAATTAAAAAGCTAGTATTAGTAATGATGCCCGTGAAACTATTGGATTGTCATGAAAACTCTGGTTCCCAATCCCCTTTGGGGAAGGAAACTCTCTGGCCTATATGTGACTCCAGACCCACAACAATGTGGTTGACTTTTAACTGCCCTCTGAAATGGCCGAGCCTTTCAGTTGTAACAAACAGCTGTGACAAATAACAACAGAAAACGCTGGAAAAACTCAGCAGGCCAGGACAGCATCCGTGGAGAGAAAAACAGAGTTAATGTTTCAGGCCGATGACCCTTCGTCAGAACTCTATGACAAAGTCAGCAGCTTCACCACAAGGACTAGAGCGGTTGAAGAAGGTAACTCACCAGCACCTTCTCAAGCGCAGTTAGGGCTGGGCAATAAATGTCGACCACGCCACCAACGGCCACATCCTGTTAATTGAATACATTTTTTTTTAAACTACTCCCCCACCCCAATTTAGTGTCATCCGCAAATTTTGATATTGTAGTTCCAATTCCCAAGTCCAAATTATTTATGTAACTCGTGATTAACAGTGGTCCCAGCACCTTCTGCCAGCCTGAGTAGCTACCCTACCTATAGATAGTGTCTACAGCTACACTATTTGTTTTCTGTTTTGTAGCCAGTTTGCTATACATTCTGCTACTTATCCTGAATCCACATGCTCTGACCTTAGTCATGAGTCTACTATGAGGTACCCTTTCGAAGGTCTTTTGAAAGTCCAAGCATATCACATCCACAGCATTACCCTTGTCTACTGTTTCTGCTGCGATTAACCGGTCCTCCACCTCCTGCCACACCAGTCACCCGTAGTCCCAGCTGCCTCATCATTAGCACGTGTAAATTTTCACCAGTGTGTCTTGTATTAATGTTTGGCTCAGCGATTTAATGAGTTACACCAATTTATACACAGAATAATGCATACTGGGGAGTGAGTTACAGGCTGGAATCTAATCGAGGGGTTCGGGAGGTTTATATATAGAACAGCTACCCGGGAGTGAGATACAGGCTGGAATCTAATCGAGGGGTTCGGGTGGTTTATATATAGAACAGATACCCGGGAGTGAGATACAGGCTGGAATCTAATCGAGGGGTTCGGGTGGTTTATATATAGAACAGATACCCGGGAGTGAGATACAGGCTGGAATCTAATCGAGGGGTTCGGGTGGTTTATATATAGAACAGATACCCGGGAGTGAGTTACAGGCTGGAATCTAATCGAGGGGTTCGGGGGGTTTATATATAGAACAGATACCCGGGAGTGAGTTACAGGCTGGAATCTAATCGAGGGGTTCGGGAGGTTTATATATAGAACAGATACCTGGGAGTGAGTTACAGGCTGGAATCTAATCGAGGGGTTCGGGTGGTTTATATATAGAACAGATACCCGGGAGTGAGTTACAGGCTGGAATCTAATCGAGGGGTTCGGGGGGTTTATATATAGAACAGATACCCGGGAGTGAGATACAGGCTGGAATTTAATCGAGGGGTTCGGGAGGTTTATATATAGAACAGATACTCGGGAGTGAGATACAGGCTGGGATCTAATCGAGGGGTTCGGGTGGTTTATATATAGAACAGATACCCGGGAGTGAGATACAGGCTGGAATCTAATCGAGGGGTTCGGGTGGTTTATATATAGAACAGATACCCGGGAGTGAGATACAGGCTGGAATCTAATCGAGGGGTTCGGGAGGTTTATATATAGAACAGATACCCAGGAGTGAGATACAGGCTGGAATCTAATCGAGGGGTTCGGGGGCTTTATATATAGAACAGATACCCGGGAGTGAGATACAGGCTGGAATCTAATCGAGGGGTTCGGGAGGTTTATATATAGAACAGATACCCGGGAGTGAGATACAGGCTGGAATCTAATCGAGGGGTTCGGGGGGTTTATATATAGAACAGATACTCGGGAGTGAGTTACAGGCTGGAATCTAATCGAGGGGTTCGGGTGGTTTATATATAGAACAGGTACCCGGGAGTGAGATACAGGCTGGAATCTAATCGAGGGGTTCGGGGGGTTTATATATAGAACAGATACCCGGGAGTGAGTTACAGGCTGGGATCTAATCGAGGGGTTCGGGTGGTTTATATATAGAACAGATACCCGGGAGTGAGATACAGGCTGGGATCTAATCGAGGGGTTCGGGAGGTTTATATATAGAACAGATACCCAGGAGTGAGATACAGGCTGGAATCTAATCGAGGGGTTCGGGGGCTTTATATATAGAACAGATACCCGGGAGTGAGTTACAGGCTGGAATCTAATCGAGGGGTTCGGGAGGTTTATATATAGAACAGATACCCGGGAGTGAGATACAGGCTGGAATCTAATCGAGGGGTTCGGGTGGTTTATATATAGAACAGATACCCGGGAGTGAGATACAGGCTGGAATCTAATCGAGGGGTTCGGGTGGTTTATATATAGAACAGATACCCGGGAGTGAGATACAGGCTGGAATCTAATCGAGGGGTTCGGGGGGTTTATATATAGAACAGATACCTGGGAGTGAGATACAGGCTGGAATCTAATCGAGGGGTTCGGGTGGTTTACATATAGAACAGATACCCGGGAGTGAGATACAGGCTGGAATCTAATCGAGGGGTTCGGGAGGTTTATATATAGAACAGATACCCGGGAGTGAGATACAGGCTGGAATCTAATCGAGCGGTTTGGGGGGTTTATATATAGAACAGATACCCGGGAGTGAGATACAGGCTGGAATCTAATCGAGGGGTTCGGGGGGTTTATATATAGAACAGATACCCGGGAGTGAGTTACAGGCTGGAATCTAATCGAGGGGTTCGGGAGGTTTATATATAGAACAGATACCCGGGAGTGAGATACAGGCTGGAATCTAATCGAGGGGTTCGGGTGGTTTATATATAGAACAGATACCCGGGAGTGAGATACAGGCTGGAATCTAATCGAGGGGTTCGGGGGGTTTATATATAGAACAGATACCTGGGAGTGAGATACAGGCTGGAATCTAATCGAGGGGTTCGGGAGGTTTATATATAGAACAGATACCCGGGAGTGAGATACAGGCTGGAATCTAATCGAGGGGTTCGGGAGGTTTATATATAGAACAGATACCCGGGAGTGAGATACAGGCTGGAATCTAATCGAGGGGTTCGGGAGGTTTATATATAGAACAGATACCTGGGAGTGAGATACAGGCTGGAATCTAATCGAGGGGTTCGGGTGGTTTATATATGGAACAGATACCCGGGAGTGAGATACAGGCTGGAATCTAATCGAGGGGTTCGGGAGGTTTATATATAGAACAGATTCCCGGGAGTGAGATACAGGCTGGAATCTAATCGAGCGGTTTGGGGGGTTTATATATAGAACAGATACCCGGGAGTGAGATACAGGCTGGAATCTAATCGAGGGGTTCGGGAGGTTTATATATAGAACAGATACCCGGGAGTGAGTTACAGGCTGGAATCTAATCGAGGGGTTCGGGAGGTTTATATATAGAACAGATACCCGGGAGTGAGTTACAGGCTGGAATCTAATCGAGGGGTTCGGGGGGTTTATATATAGAACAGATACCCGGGAGTGAGTTACAGGCTGGAATCTAATCGAGGGGTTCGGGAGGTTTATATATAGAACAGATACCCGGGAGTGAGTTACAGGCTGGAATCTAATCGAGGGGTTCGGGAGGTTTATATATAGAACAGATACCCGGGAGTGAGATACAGGCTGGAATCTAATCGAGGGGTTCGGGAGGTTTATATATAGAACAGATACCCGGGAGTGAGATACAGGCTGGAATCTAATCGAGGGGTTCGGGAGGTTTATATATAGAACAGATACCCAGGAGTGAGTTACAGGCTGGAATCTAATCGAGGGGTTCGGGTGGTTTATATATAGAACAGATACCTGGGAGTGAGATACAGGCTGGAATCTAATCGAGGGGTTCGGGTGGTTTATATATAGAACAGATACCCGGGAGTGAGATACAGGCTGGAATCTAATCGAGGGGTTCGGGTGGTTTATATATAGAACAGATACCCGGGAGTGAGATACAGGCTGGAATCTAATCGAGGGGTTCGGGGGGTTTATATATAGAATAACAGATACCCGGGAGTGAGATACAGGCTGGAATCTAATCGAGGGGTTCGGGAGGTTTATATATAGAACAGATACCCGGGAGTGAGATACAGGCTGGAATCTAATCGAGGGGTTCGGGAGGTTTATATATAGAACAGATACCCAGGAGTGAGATACAGGCTGGAATCTAATCGAGGGGTTCGGGGGGTTTATATATAGAACAGATACCCAGGAGTGAGATACAGGCTGGAATCTAATCGAGGGGTTCGGGAGGTTTATATATGGAACAGATACCCGGGAGTGAGATACAGACTGGAATCTAATCGAGGGGTTCGGGAGGTTTATATATAGAACAGATACCCGGGAGTGAGATACAGGCTGGAATCTAATCGAGGGGTTCGGGTGGTTTATATATAGAACAGGTACCCGGGAGTGAGTTACAGGCTGGAATCTAATCGAGGGGTTCGGGAGGTTTATATATAGAACAGATACCCGGGAGTGAGATACAGGCTGGAATCTAATCGAGGGGTTCGGGGGGTTTATATATAGAACAGATACCCGGGAGTGAGTTACAGGCTGGAATCTAATCGAGGGGTTCGGGAGGTTTATATATAGAACAGATACCCGGGAGTGAGATACAGGCTGGAATCTAATCGAGGGGTTCGGGTGGTTTATATATAGAACAGGTACCCGGGAGTGAGTTACAGGCTGGAATCTAATCGAGGGGTTCGGGAGGTTTATATATAGAACAGATACCCGGGAGTGAGATACAGGCTGGAATCTAATCGAGGGGTTCGGGGGGTTTATATATAGAACAGATACCCGGGAGTGAGTTACAGGCTGGAATCTAATCGAGGGGTTCGGGTGGTTTATATATAGAACAGATACCCGGGAGTGAGTTACAGGCTGGAATCTAATCGAGGGGTTCGGGTGGTTTATATATAGAACAGATACCCGGGAGTGAGATACAGGCTGGAATCTAATCGAGGGGTTCGGGAGGTTTATATATAGAACAGATACCTGGGAGTGAGATACAGGCTGGAATCTAATCGAGGGGTTCGGGTGGTTTATATATAGAACAGATACCCGGGAGTGAGATACAGGCTGGAATCTAATCGAGGGGTTCGGGTGGTTTATATATAGAACAGATACCCGGGAGTGAGATACAGGCTGGAATCTAATCGAGGGGTTCGGGAGGTTTATATATAGAACAGATACCCGGGAGTGAGATACAGGCTGGAATCTAATCGAGGGGTTCGGGAGGTTTATATATAGAACAGATACCCGGGAGTGAGTTACAGGCTGGAATCTAATCGAGGGGTTCGGGTGGTTTATATATAGAACAGATACCCGGGAGTGAGATACAGGCTGGAATCTAATCGAGGGGTTCGGGAGGTTTATATATAGAACAGATACCCGGGAGTGAGATACAGGCTGGAATCTAATCGAGGGGTTCGGGAGGTTTATATATAGAACAGATACCTGGGAGTGAGATACAGGCTGGAATCTAATCGAGGGGTTCGGGTGGTTTATATATAGAACAGATACCCGGGAGTGAGATACAGGCTGGAATCTAATCGAGGGGTTCGGGAGGTTTATATATAGAACAGATACCCGGGAGTGAGATACAGGCTGGAATCTAATCGAGGGGTTCGGGAGGTTTATATATAGAACAGATACCCGGGAGTGAGTTACAGGCTGGAATCTAATCGAGGGGTTCGGGTGGTTTATATATAGAACAGATACCCGGGAGTGAGATACAGGCTGGAATCTAATCGAGGGGTTCGGGTGGTTTATATATAGAACCGATACCCGGGAGTGAGATACAGGCTGGAATCTAATCGAGGGGTTCGGGTGGTTTATATATAGAACAGATACCCGGGAGTGAGATACAGGCTGGAATCTAATCGAGGGGTTCGGGTGGTTTATATATAGAACAGATACCCGGGAGTGAGTTACAGGCTGGAATCTAATCGAGGGGTTCGGGAGGTTTATATATAGAACAGATACCCGGGAGTGAGTTACAGGCTGGAATCTAATCGAGGGGTTCGGGGGGTTTATATATAGAACAGATACCCGGGAGTGAGATACAGGCTGGAATCTAATCGAGGGGTTCGGGTGGTTTATATATAGAACAGATACCCGGGAGTGAGATACAGGCTGGAATCTAATCGAGGGGTTCGGGTGGTTTATATATAGAACAGATACCCGGGAGTGAGATACAGGCTGGAATCTAATCGAGGGGTTCGGGTGGTTTATATATAGAACAGATACCTGGGAGTGAGTTACAGGCTGGAATCTAATCGAGGGGTTCGGGAGGTTTATATATAGAACAGATACCCGGGAGTGAGTTACAGGCTGGAATCTAATCGAGGGGTTCGGGAGGTTTATATATAGAACAGATACCCGGGAGTGAGATACAGGCTGGAATCTAATCGAGGGGTTCGGGAGGTTTATATATAGAACAGATACCCGGGAGTGAGATACAGGCTGGAATCTAATCGAGGGGTTCGGGTGGTTTATATATAGAACAGGTACCCGGGAGTGAGTTACAGGCTGGAATCTAATCGAGGGGTTCGGGAGGTTTATATATAGAACAGATACCCGGGAGTGAGATACAGGCTGGAATCTAATCGAGGGGTTCGGGAGGTTTATATATAGAACAGGTACCCGGGAGTGAGTTACAGGCTGGAATCTAATCGAGGGGTTCGGGTGGTTTATATATAGAACAGATACCTGGGAGTGAGTTACAGGCTGGAATCTAATCGAGGGGTTCGGGAGGTTTATATATAGAACAGATACCTGGGAGTGAGTTACAGGCTGGAATCTAATCGAGGGGTTCGGGAGGTTTATATATAGAACAGATACCCGGGAGTGAGTTACAGGCTGGAATCTAATCGAGGGGTTCGGGAGGTTTATATATAGAACAGATACCCGGGAGTGAGTTACAGGCTGGAATCTAATCGAGGGGTTCGGGTGGTTTATATATAGAACAGATACCCGGGAGTGAGATACAGGCTGGAATCTAATCGAGGGGTTCGGGTGGTTTATATATAGAACAGATACCCGGGAGTGAGATACAGGCTGGAATCTAATCGAGGGGTTCGGGAGGTTTATATATAGAACAGATACCCGGGAGTGAGATACAGGCTGGAATCTAATCGAGGGGTTCGGGTGGTTTATATATAGAACAGATACCCGGGAGTGAGATACAGGCTGGAATCTAATCGAGGGGTTCGGGTGGTTTAGATATAGAACAGATACCTGGGAGTGAGTTACAGGCTGGAATCTAATCGAGGGGTTCGGGAGGTTTATATATAGAACAGATACCCGGGAGTGAGATACAGGCTGGAATCTAATCGAGGGGTTCGGGAGGTTTATATATAGAACAGATACCCGGGAGTGAGATACAGGCTGGAATCTAATCGAGGGGTTCGGGAGGTTTATATATAGAACAGGTACCCGGGAGTGAGATACAGGCTGGAATCTAATCGAGGGGTTCGGGAGGTTTATATATAGAACAGATACCCGGGAGTGAGATACAGGCTGGAATCTAATCGAGGGGTTCGGGAGGTTTATATATAGAACAGATACCCGGGAGTGAGATACAGGCTGGAATCTAATCGAGGGGTTCGGGAGGTTTATATATAGAACAGATACCCGGGAGTGAGTTACAGGCTGGAATCTAATCGAGGGGTTCGGGAGGTTTATATATAGAACAGATACCCGGGAGTGAGATACAGGCTGGAATCTAATCGAGGGGTTCGGGTGGTTTATATATAGAACAGATACCTGGGAGTGAGATACAGGCTGGAATCTAATCGAGGGGTTCGGGTGGTTTATATATAGAACAGATACCTGGGAGTGAGTTACAGGCTGGAATCTAATCGAGGGGTTCGGGAGGTTTATATATAGAACAGATACCTGGGAGTGAGATACAGGCTGGAATCTAATCGAGGGGTTCGGGTGGTTTATATATAGAACAGATACCCGGGAGTGAGATACAGGCTGGAATCTAATCGAGGGGTTCGGGAGGTTTATATATAGAACAGATACCTGGGAGTGAGTTACAGGCTGGAATCTAATCGAGGGGTTCGGGTGGTTTATATATAGAACAGATACCCGGGAGTGAGTTACAGGCTGGAATCTAATCGAGGGGTTCGGGTGGTTTATATATAGAACAGATACCTGGGAGTGAGATACAGGCTGGAATCTAATCGAGGGGTTCGGGTGGTTTATATATAGAACAGATACCTGGGAGTGAGATACAGGCTGGAATCTAATCGAGGGGTTCGGGTGGTTTATATATAGAACAGATACCTGGGAGTGAGATACAGGCTGGAATCTAATCGAGGGGTTCGGGAGGTTTATATATAGAACAGATACCCGGGAGTGAGATACAGGCTGGAATCTAATCGAGGGGTTCGGGTGGTTTATATATAGAACAGATACCCGGGAGTGAGATACAGGCTGGAATCTAATCGAGGGGTTCGGGAGGTTTATATATAGAACAGATACCCGGGAGTGAGATACAGGCTGGAATCTAATCGAGGGGTTCGGGTGGTTTATATATAGAACAGGTACCCGGGAGTGAGATACAGGCTGGAATCTAATCGAGGGGTTCGGGAGGTTTATATATAGAACAGATACCCGGGAGTGAGATACAGGCTGGAATCTAATCGAGGGGTTCGGGAGGTTTATATATAGAACAGATACCTGGGAGTGAGATACAGGCTGGAATCTAATCGAGGGGTTCGGGTGGTTTATATATAGAACAGGTACCCGGGAGTGAGATACAGGTTGGAATCTAATCGAGGGGTTCGGGGGGTTTATATATAGAACAGATACCCGGGAGTGAGTTACAGGCTGGAATCTAATCGAGGGGTTCGGGTGGTTTATATATAGAACAGATACCCGGGAGTGAGATACAGGCTGGAATCTAATCGAGGGGTTCGGGTGGTTTATATATAGAACAGATACCCGGGAGTGAGATACAGGCTGGAATCTAATCGAGGGGTTCGGGTGGTTTATATATAGAACAGATACCCGGGAGTGAGTTACAGGCTGGAATCTAATCGAGGGGTTCGGGTGGTTTATATATGGAACAGATACCCGGGAGTGAGATACAGGCTGGAATCTAATCGAGGGGTTCGGGAGGTTTATATATAGAACAGATACCCGGGAGTGAGATACAGGCTGGAATCTAATCGAGGGGTTCGGGTGGTTTATATATAGAACAGGTACCCGGGAGTGAGATACAGGCTGGAATCTAATCGAGGGGTTCGGGTGGTTTATATATAGAACAGATACCCGGGAGTGAGATACAGGTTGGAATCTAATCGAGGGGTTCGGGGGGTTTATATATAGAACAGATACCCGGGAGTGAGTTACAGGCTGGAATCTAATCGAGGGGTTCGGGTGGTTTATATATAGAACAGATACCCGGGAGTGAGATACAGGCTGGAATCTAATCGAGGGGTTCGGGTGGTTTATATATAGAACAGATACCCGGGAGTGAGATACAGGCTGGAATCTAATCGAGGGGTTCGGGAGGTTTATATATAGAACAGATACCCGGGAGTGAGTTACAGGCTGGAATCTAATCGAGGGGTTCGGGGGGTTTATATATAGAACAGATACCCGGGAGTGAGATACAGGCTGGAATCTAATCGAGGGGTTCGGGAGGTTTATATATAGAACAGATACCCGGGAGTGAGATACAGGCTGGAATCTAATCGAGGGGTTCGGGAGGTTTATATATAGAACAGATACCCGGGAGTGAGATACAGGCTGGAATCTAATCGAGGGGTTCGGGTGGTTTATATATAGAACAGATACCCGGGAGTGAGATACAGGCTGGAATCTAATCGAGGGGTTCGGGTGGTTTATATATAGAACAGATACCCGGGAGTGAGATACAGGCTGGAATCTAATCGAGGGGTTCGGGTGGTTTATATATAGAACAGATACCCGGGAGTGAGATACAGGCTGGAATCTAATCGAGGGGTTCGGGAGGTTTATATATAGAACAGATACCCGGGAGTGAGTTACAGGCTGGAATCTAATCGAGGGGTTCGGGGGGTTTATATATAGAACAGATACCCGGGAGTGAGATACAGGCTGGAATCTAATCGAGGGGTTCGGGAGGTTTATATATAGAACAGATACCCGGGAGTGAGATACAGGCTGGAATCTAATCGAGGGGTTCGGGAGGTTTATATATAGAACAGATACCCGGGAGTGAGATACAGGCTGGAATCTAATCGAGGGGTTCGGGAGGTTTATATATAGAACAGATACCTGGGAGTGAGATACAGGCTGGAATCTAATCGAGGGGTTCGGGAGGTTTATATAGAGAACAGATACCCGGGAGTGAGATACAGGCTGGAATCTAATCGAGGGGTTCGGGAGGTTTATATATAGAACAGATACCCGGGAGTGAGATACAGGCTGGAATCCAATCGAGGGGTTCGGGTGGTTTATATATAGAACAGATACCCGGGAGTGAGATACAGGCTGGAATCTAATCGAGCGGTTCGGGTGGTTTATATATAGAACAGATACTCGGGAGTGAGATACAGGCTGGAATCTAATCGAGGGGTTCGGGTGGTTTATATATAGAACAGATACCCGGGAGTGAGATACAGGCTGGAATCTAATCGAGGGGTTCGGGTGGTTTATATATAGAACAGATACCTGGGAGTGAGATACAGGCTGGAATCTAATCGAGGGGTTCGGGTGGTTTATATATAGAACAGATACCCGGGAGTGAGATACAGGCTGGAATCTAATCGAGGGGTTCGGGTGGTTTATATATAGAACAGGTACCCGGGAGTGAGTTACAGGCTGGAATCTAATCGAGGGGTTCGGGGGTTTATATATAGAACAGATACCCGGGAGTGAGATACAGGCTGGAATCTAATCGAGGGGTTCGGGTGGTTTATATATAGAACAGGTACCCAGGAGTGAGATACAGGCTGGAATCTAATTGAGGGGTTCGGGTGGTTTATATATAGAACAGGTACCCAGGAGTGAGATACAGGCTGGAATCTAATCGAGGGGTTCGGGTGGTTTATATATAGAACAGATACCCGGGAGTGAGATACAGGCTGGAATCTAATCGAGGGGTTCGGGTGGTTTATATATAGAACAGATACCCGGGAGTGAGTTACAGGCTGGAATCTAATCGAGGGGTTCGGGAGGTTTATATATAGAACAGATACCCGGGAGTGAGATACAGGCTGGAATCTAATCGAGGGGTTCGGGAGGTTTATATATAGAACAGGTACCCGGGAGTGAGATACAGGCTGGAATCTAATCGAGGGGTTCGGGAGGTTTATATATAGAACAGATACCCGGGAGTGAGATACAGGCTGGAATCTAATCGAGGGGTTCGGGAGGTTTATATATAGAACAGGTACCCGGGAGTGAGATACAGGCTGGAATCTAATCGAGGGGTTCGGGAGGTTTATATATAGAACAGATACCCGGGAGTGAGATACAGGCTGGAATCTAATCGAGGGGTTCGGGTGGTTTATATATAGAACAGATACCCGGGAGTGAGTTACAGGCTGGAATCTAATCGAGGGGTTCGGGAGGTTTATATATAGAACAGATACCCGGGAGTGAGTTACAGGCTGGAATCTAATCGAGGGGTTCGGGTGGTTTATATATAGAACAGATACCCGGGAGTGAGTTACAGGCTGGAATCTAATCGAGGGGTTCGGGAGGTTTATATATAGAACAGATACCCGGGAGTGAGTTACAGGCTGGAATTTAATCGAGGGGTTCGGGAGGTTTATATATAGAACAGATACCCGGGAGTGAGATACAGGCTGGAATCTAATCGAGGGGTTCGGGTGGTTTATATATAGAACAGATACCCGGGAGTGAGATACAGGCTGGAATCTAATCGAGCGGTTTGGGGGGTTTATATATGGAACAGATACCCGGGAGTGAGATACAGGCTGGAATCTAATCGAGGGGTTCGGGAGGTTTATATATAGAACAGATACCCGGGAGTGAGATACAGGCTGGAATCTAATCGAGGGGTTCGGGAGGTTTATATATAGAACAGATACCTGGGAGTGAGATACAGGCTGGAATCTAATCGAGGGGTTCGGGAGGTTTATATATAGAACAGATACCCGGGAGTGAGATACAGGCTGGAATCTAATCGAGCGGTTTGGGGGGTTTATATATGGAACAGATACCCGGGAGTGAGATACAGGCTGGAATCTAATCGAGGGGTTCGGGAGGTTTATATATAGAACAGATACCCGGGAGTGAGATACAGGCTGGAATCTAATCGAGGGGTTCGGGAGGTTTATATATAGAACAGATACCCGGGAGTGAGTTACAGGCTGGAATCTAATCGAGGGGTTCGGGTGGTTTATATATAGAACAGATACCTGGGAGTGAGTTACAGGCTGGAATCTAATCGAGGGGTTCGGGTGGTTTATATATAGAACAGATACCCGGGAGTGAGATACAGGCTGGAATCTAATCGAGGGGTTCGGGAGGTTTATATATAGAACAGATACCCGGGAGTGAGATACAGGCTGGAATCTAATCGAGGGGTTCGGGAGGTTTATATATAGAACAGATACCCGGGAGTGAGTTACAGGCTGGAATCTAATCGAGGGGTTCGGGTGGTTTATATATAGAACAGATACCCGGGAGTGAGATACAGGCTGGAATCTAATCGAGGGGTTCGGGTGGTTTATATATAGAACAGATACTCGGGAGTGAGATACAGGCTGGAATCTAATCGAGGGGTTCGGGTGGTTTATATATAGAACAGATACCTGGGAGTGAGATACAGGCTGGAATCTAATCGAGGGGTTCGGGTGGTTTATATATAGAACAGATACCTGGGAGTGAGATACAGGCTGGAATCTAATCGAGGGGTTCGGGTGGTTTATATATAGAACAGATACTCGGGAGTGAGATACAGGCTGGAATCTAATCGAGGGGTTCGGGTGGTTTATATATAGAACAGATACCCGGGAGTGAGTTACAGGCTGGAATCTAATCGAGGGGTTCGGGAGGTTTATATATAGAACAGATACCCGGGAGTGAGATACAGGCTGGAATCTAATCGAGGGGTTCGGGAGGTTTATATATAGAACAGATACCTGGGAGTGAGATACAGGCTGGAATCTAATCGAGGGGTTCGGGTGGTTTATATATAGAACAGATACCCGGGAGTGAGATACAGGCTGGAATCTAATCGAGGGGTTCGGGTGGTTTATATATAGAACAGATACCTGGGAGTGAGATACAGGCTGGAATCTAATCGAGGGGTTCGGGAGGTTTATATATAGAACAGATACCCGGGAGTGAGATACAGGCTGGAATCTAATCGAGGGGTTCGGGAGGTTTATATATAGAACAGATACCCGGGAGTGAGTTACAGGCTGGAATCTAATCGAGGGGTTCGGGAGGTTTATATATAGAACAGATACCCGGGAGTGAGATACAGGCTGGAATCTAATCGAGGGGTTCGGGTGGTTTATATATAGAACAGATACCCGGGAGTGAGATACAGGCTGGAATCTAATCGAGGGGTTCGGGTGGTTTATATATAGAACAGATACCCGGGAGTGAGTTACAGGCTGGAATCTAATCGAGGGGTTCGGGTGGTTTATATATGGAACAGATACCCGGGAGTGAGATACAGGCTGGAATCTAATCGAGGGGTTCGGGTGGTTTATATATAGAACAGATACCCGGGAGTGAGTTACAGGCTGGAATCTAATCGAGGGGTTCGGGAGGTTTATATATAGAACAGATACCCGGGAGTGAGTTACAGGCTGGAATCTAATCGAGGGGTTCGGGAGGTTTATATATAGATCAGATACCTGGGAGTGAGATACAGGCTGGAATCTAATCGAGGGGTTCGGGAGGTTTATATATAGATCAGATACCTGGGAGTGAGATACAGGCTGGAATCTAATCGAGGGGTTCGGGAGGTTTATATATAGAACAGATACCCGGGAGTGAGATACAGGCTGGAATCTAATCGAGGGGTTCGGGAGGTTTATATATAGAACAGATACCTGGGAGTGAGATACAGGCTGGAATCTAATCGAGGGGTTCGGGTGGTTTATATATAGAACAGATACCCGGGAGTGAGATACAGGCTGGAATCTAATCGAGGGGTTCGGGTGGTTTATATATAGAACAGATACCTGGGAGTGAGATACAGGCTGGAATCTAATCGAGGGGTTCGGGAGGTTTATATATAGAACAGATACCCGGGAGTGAGATACAGGCTGGAATCTAATCGAGGGGTTCGGGTGGTTTATATATAGAACAGATACCCGGGAGTGAGATACAGGCTGGAATCTAATCGAGGGGTTCGGGTGGTTTATATATAGAACAGATACCCGGGAGTGAGATACAGGCTGGAATCTAATCGAGGGGTTCGGGTGGTTTATATATAGAACAGATACCTGGGAGTGAGATACAGGCTGGAATCTAATCGAGGGGTTCGGGTGGTTTATATATAGAACAGATACCCGGGAGTGAGTTACAGGCTGGAATCTAATCGAGGGGTTCGGGGGGTTTATATATAGAACAGATACCCGGGAGTGAGTTACAGGCTGGAATCTAATCGAGGGGTTCGGGAGGTTTATATATAGAACAGATACCTGGGAGTGAGTTACAGGCTGGAATCTAATCGAGGGGTTCGGGTGGTTTATATATAGAACAGATACCCGGGAGTGAGATACAGGCTGGAATCTAATCGAGGGGTTCGGGTGGTTTATATATAGAACAGATACCTGGGAGTGAGTTACAGGCTGGAATCTAATCGAGGGGTTCGGGTGGTTTATATATAGAACAGATACCCGGGAGTGAGATACAGGCTGGAATCTAATCGAGCGGTTTGGGGGGTTTATATATAGAACAGATACCCGGGAGTGAGATACAGGCTGGAATCTAATCGAGGGGTTCGGGTGGTTTATATATAGAACAGATACCCGGGAGTGAGATACAGGCTGGAATCTAATCGAGGGGTTCGGGAGGTTTATATATAGAACAGATACCTGGGAGTGAGTTACAGGCTGGAATCTAATCGAGGGGTTCGGGGGGTTTATATATAGAACAGATACCCGGGAGTGAGTTACAGGCTGGAATCTAATCGAGGGGTTCGGGAGGTTTATATATAGAACAGATACCCAGGAGTGAGTTACAGGCTGGAATCTAATCGAGGGGTTCGGGTGGTTTATATATAGAACAGATACCCGGGAGTGAGATACAGGCTGGAATCTAATCGAGGGGTTCGGGTGGTTTATATATAGAACAGATACCCGGGAGTGAGTTACAGGCTGGAATCTAATCGAGGGGTTCGGGAGGTTTATATATAGAACAGATACCCGGGAGTGAGATACAGGCTGGAATCTAATCGAGGGGTTCGGGAGGTTTATATATAGAACAGATACCTGGGAGTGAGATACAGGCTGGAATCTAATCGAGGGGTTCGGGAGGTTTATATATAGAACAGATACCTGGGAGTGAGATACAGGCTGGAATCTAATCGAGGGGTTCGGGGGGTTTATATATAGAACAGATACCTGGGAGTGAGATACAGGCTGGAATCTAATCGAGGGGTTCGGGAGGTTTATATATAGAACAGATACCCGGGAGTGAGATACAGGCTGGAATCTAATCGAGGGGTTCGGGTGGTTTATATATAGAACAGATACCTGGGAGTGAGATACAGGCTGGAATCTAATCGAGGGGTTCGGGTGGTTTATATATAGAACAGATACCCGGGAGTGAGATACAGGCTGGAATCTAATCGAGGGGTTCGGGTGGTTTATATATAGAACAGATACCCGGGAGTGAGATACAGGCTGGAATCTAATCGAGGGGTTCGGGAGGTTTATATATAGAACAGATACCCGGGAGTGAGTTACAGGCTGGAATCTAATCGAGGGGTTCGGGTGGTTTATATATAGAACAGATACCCGGGAGTGAGATACAGGCTGGAATCTAATCGAGGGGTTCGGGTGGTTTATATATAGAACAGATACCCGGGAGTGAGATACAGGCTGGAATCTAATCGAGGGGTTCGGGAGGTTTATATATAGAACAGATACCCGGGAGTGAGTTACAGGCTGGAATCTAATCGAGGGGTTCGGGAGGTTTATATATAGAACAGATACCCGGGAGTGAGATACAGGCTGGAATCTAATCGAGGGGTTCGGGGGGTTTATATATAGAACAGATACCCGGGAGTGAGTTACAGGCTGGAATCTAATCGAGGGGTTCGGGAGGTTTATATATAGAACAGAAACCCGGGAGTGAGTTACAGGCTGGAATCTAATCGAGGGGTTCGGGTGGTTTATATATAGAACAGATACCCGGGAGTGAGTTGCAGGCTGGAATCTAATCGAGGGGTTCGGGAGGTTTATATATAGAACAGAAACCCGGGAGTGAGTTACAGGCTGGAATCTAATCGAGGGGTTCGGGTGGTTTATATATAGAACAGAAACCCGGGAGTGAGATACAGGCTGGAATCTAATCGAGGGGTTCGGGTGGTTTATATATAGAACAGATACCCGGGAGTGAGTTACAGGCTGGAATCTAATCGAGGGGTTCGGGAGGTTTATATATAGAACAGATACCCGGGAGTGAGATACAGGCTGGAATCTAATCGAGGGGTTCGGGAGGTTTATATATAGAACAGATACCCAGGAGTGAGTTACAGGCTGGAATCTAATCGAGGGGTTCGGGAGGTTTATATATAGAACAGATACCCGGGAGTGAGATACAGGCTGGAATCTAATCGAGGGGTTCGGGTGGTTTATATATAGAACAGATACCCGGGAGTGAGATACAGGCTGGAATCTAATCGAGGGGTTCGGGTGGTTTATATATAGAACAGGTACCCGGGAGTGAGTTACAGGCTGGAATCTAATCGAGGGGTTCGGGAGGTTTATATATAGAACAGATACCTGGGAGTGAGATACAGGCTGGAATCTAATCGAGGGGTTCGGGGGGTTTATATATAGAACAGATACCCGGGAGTGAGATACAGGCTGGAATCTAATCGAGGGGTTCGGGAGGTTTATATATAGAACAGGTACCCGGGAGTGAGTTACAGGCTGGAATCTAATCGAGGGGTTCGGGGGGTTTATATATAGAACAGATACCTGGGAGTGAGATACAGGCTGGAATCTAATCGAGGGGTTCAGGAGGTTTATATATAGAACAGATACCCGGGAGTGAGATACAGGCTGGAATCTAATCGAGGGGTTCGGGTGGTTTATATATAGAACAGATACCCAGGAGTGAGATACAGGCTGGAATCTAATCGAGGGGTTCGGGTGGTTTAATATAGAACAGATACCCGGGAGTGAGATACAGGCTGGAATCTAATCGAGGGGTTCGGGGGGTTTATATATAGAACAGGTACCCAGGAGTGAGATACAGGCTGGAATCTAATCGAGGGGTTCGGGTGGTTTAATATAGAACAGGTACCCGGGAGTGAGTTACAGGCTGGAATCTAATCGAGGGGTTCAGGAGGTTTATATATAGAACAGATACCCGGGAGTGAGATACAGGCTGGAATCTAATCGAGGGGTTCGGGAGGTTTATATATAGGGAGTGAGATACAGTCTGCATTAGTTTGTGATTTGCTAGACTGCTACACAAGGCTGGTGTGTGTCAGTCGGGAGATGTTTGTCAAATGTCTAACAGTGAGATGTCGTGGGTTCTGTTGCCTGCAGTGTTTGGTTCAGTCATGTTGCTGGCTTTATGCCGGAGATGAGCTGAGCTGACAGGTCAGTAACGGGTCATCTGCTGCCAAGTCCTAGACAGGGGCCGTCAGTGCTGGCACGGGTTACACCCCCTCAGGAACAAGCTCGATAAGGCAGTTTTGAAAGTTATTTTGTTACAGAGGATCGTGTTCTCCTTGCTCCTCGCCCTGATGTCCTACCGTTCCTTTCAGTGGGATCAGGAGGTGTTGCCGATCAGCCAGGCTTTGTGAGCTGTGTCTCAGGATGCGGTGCTGCTGCCACCCGCTGGACAGTACAATCAGTGCAAGAGGTCGGCACCAGCTTTCAGGACATGCGTGTGCTACCAGCCTGGGAGCAGATATGCTCACCCTCCTTCTCTGTGACCGCGGGGAGAGGTGCGAGGCTGGGTTGGAAGAGGGTGAACATGGGGTTGGAGCTCGGGGGAATGGAAGAGAGTCACAGTAAACAGGCGGACAGGGGAGAGTGACCGGGGAGTGAGAGTTGGGAATGGGATCACGATGAGAGAGAGCGAGAGAGAAAGACTGGAAGTCAGGGGGTGAGGATAGAAGGAGACTGGGGAATGGAGTGGGTGGATGTGGGAACCAGCATTTTCTGCAGAGCCAGGAGCAGCAGCATTGTGATGAGTGGGGTGGCACCAAGAGAAGCAGGAAATAAAGGTGTGGGTGAAGGGACTTTATTGTGGGTAAATGCTGTGATTGTTTCTATTGGTGGGCGAATGGGGAACAAGGAGACGGAGACTCAGGATTCTCATTGGAAGAACCAATGGAGAAGGAAGGTCCTTGAACTGAGGACTATTATACTGTGGGATCCTTCACCACACGTGGCTATTGAGGTAGAGTAGAACATCATTTAAGAGAATGGGATAAATATTTGAAATTGAGGAATATAAAAGGACCTGGAGGAATGGGGTTACAGGAGAGAGCTCCTCCTGTGCTGTCATTTCTATAATTCCACGAAAACTCTCCCGATATTGAGTCTGAGCTCAGGGAGTGGATTAGAATTGTTGGTGCTGAGCTGAGTTTGGGACGATCTGCCCTGTGAGAAGTGCCCCAAACACTGAGCCCGCTGCCCTTTGTGCGATCTCTCGGTTTGGTTCAGGTCAGTCTGTACCAGTCAGTTTTGACGTGTGAAGTCCAAGTACAGATCAGCTCTGACTGAGGCTCCCAGTCCAGAGCTGTCACCTTCACATGGAACCGAAGTCCAAACCAGAGTCCAAGGAGATAGGGAGAGAGATCGAGCCTATTACAACTGGGGAGCCTGACCGCTCCTTGTGCTGTGCAGGGGGATTCTGGCTATGACTTCAGGGTGAATATCAGTGGGTTGTAGGAAGACGACCTATCTGGGTTCTGACCTAATCCGTAGGCCTCCCTGCCCAATGTACAGTGGGGGGAGGGCCCGTGGGGATTCGGGCAGGCCCTGGAGTGCAGCTACACGTACACCCCGTGTCAATGGGTGCAAGGGAACAGATAGCTCTGGAAGTACAGGGCAAGCTTGCCCTGGGAGTAATCCAGCCATCCCACAGCCTGTGGTTAGCCAATATCATCATGATATAGCACAGTCTACCAACATGGTCCTGATAGAATATAAGCTATCTGAGCCCCTGACTAGATTCCAGCCTGGAATTCATTCTCACATTGATGCAGGGGTTTTCCTCAGGATGTGGGCTAATCCCATGGAGGGCTCCAACAGGCTCCTCTCTGAGATTTCTGCCGCTTTCACTGTTTTGTGCATTTTGAGAGATGTTGAGCTTGTGACAGACCAGGTAAAAGAGAGGATTGCAACAATAAGAGTCTGTGTTCACTCTCTGTTGGGAAGCACTCCAATGCTGATAGCATCTCCACGGGGCTTTGTGACCAGCCTCTGTGCACTCTGCTCCCCCTGAACACTGACAGCTGATAGTCAATGTCAGTGGGGTGTCGTGCTGGGACAAATCAGACAGTCAGACCAGTCCCAGCTGTGAGAAATAATGGATTACAGATTCAAATAGGGCCGGTCGGGAGAAATCCAGGCTGAAAGCAGCGTCCTCCTTTCAAAGAGCTCAATTGGAGAGAGAAAGGAAACCCAGTTCTGTATGTTCAGTTTAAACGTGTGTCTTAGTGGGTCATAAATCTAGGTTATTAAACATGAGATTCTTAACAAATCTAGGAGGGGGAGAGGAGAGGAGCTGGGGGGGGTGGAGGAGCTGGGGGGGGGAGAGGAGAGGAGCTGGGGGGGGAGAGGAGAGGAGCTGGGGGGTGGAGAGGAGAGGAGCTGGGGGGTGGAGAGGAGCTGGGGGGGAGAGGAGAGGAGCGGGGGGGAGAGGAGAGGAGCTGGGGAGGGAGAGGAGAGGAGCTGGGGGGTGGAGAGGAGCTGGGGGGGAGAGGAGAGGAGCAGGGGGGGAGAGGAGAGGAGCTGGGGCGAGAGGAGAGGAGCTGGGGGGGAGAGGAGAGGAGCTGGGGGGGAGAGGAGAGGAGCTGGGGGGGAGAGGAGAGGAGCGGGGGGGAGAGGAGAGGAGCGGGGGGGGGAGAGGAGAGGAGCTGGGGCGAGAGGAGTGGAGCTGGGGGGAGAGGAGAGGAGCTGGGGGGAGAGGAGAGGAGCTGGGGGGGAGAGGAGAGGAGCTGGGGGGAGAGGAGAGGAGCTGGGGGGGGGAGAGGAGAGGAGCTGGGGGGAGAGGAGAGGAGCTGGGGGGGAGAGGAGAGGAGCTGGGGGGAGAGGAGAGGAGCTGGGGGGGAGAGGAGAGGAGCTGGGGGGAGAGGAGAGGAGCTGGGGGGGAGAGGAGAGGAGCTGGGGGGGAGAGGAGAGGAGCTGGAGGGAGAGGAGAGGAGCCGGGGGAGAGGAGAGGAGCTGGGGGGGGGAGAGGAGAGGAGCTGGGGGGAGAGGAGAGGAGCTGGGGGGGAGAGGAGAGGAGCTGGGGGGGAGAGGAGAGGAGCTGGGGGGAGAGGAGAGGAGCTGGGGGGGAGAGGAGAGGAGCTGGGGGGGAGAGGAGAGGAGCTGGGGGGGAGAGGAGAGGAGCTGGGGGGAGAGGAGAGGAGCTGGGGGGTGGAGAGGAGCTGGGGGGGGAGGAGAGGAGCTGGGGGGAGAGGAGAGGAGCTGGGGGGAGAGGAGAGGAGCTGGGGGGGAGAGGAGAGGAGCTGGGGGGGAGAGGAGAGGAGCTGAGGGGGGTGGAGAGGAGCGGGGGGGGAGGAGAGGAGCTGGGGGGAGAGGAGAGGAGCTGGGGGGGAGGAGAGGAGCTGGGGGGAGAGGAGAGGAGCTGGGGGGGGAGGAGAGGAGCTGGGGGGGAGAGGAGAGGAGCTGGGGGGGAGAGGAGAGGAGCGGGAGGAGAGGAGAGGAGCTGGGGGGGAGAGGAGAGGAGCTGGGGGAGAGGAGAGGAGCTGGGGGGAGAGGAGAGGAGCTGGGGGGGGAGAGGAGAGGAGCTGTGGGGGAGAGGAGAGGAGCTGGGGGGAGAGGAGAGGAGCTGGGGGGAGAGGAGAGGAGCGGGGGGCTGGAGAGGAGCTGGGGGGGAGAGGAGAGGAGCTGGGGGGAGAGGAGAGGAGCGGGGGGGTGTTGTGTACCTTTCTACCTAGACACAATTAGAACTCACAACCCAGAGATTCAAACATGAAGTGCTTTATTCAGGAAGGAAAGGAAAGTTCTGGAGAGTTCCGAACAAAGAGAGCTAAACTTAACCAAGAGAACACCCAACCCTGTATCTGCTGTGACAGCGCCACCACATGTGGGAGGAGAACACACAATACATAACATATTCTGCCCTTCTTAAATGAAAGGTCCACATTATTCCTCAACAGGTAAGTTACTTTCAATGCATTCAACTAACCAAGGGTAGAGGTCGACTGCCTCAAACCCTGACTTTACCCTGGGGTTTATTCTGCCCCAGTCTTGTGGCTAAGTCACTAAGCCTACAGATCCAAGCGTCTTGGAGGCCGCCGCTCTCTTACAGGATACCGGCGGTCATCGCTGGCTTCCACAGCAGTAGGCATTGACACAGGCCTAGATAGAGAAGGTGCCTGTGTCAGTCGAAAGTCAGGAGTTTGCACAGGTGGAACAGTTTCTATGATTTCCTGTGTTGGAGAAGAGCACTGTGGCAAAGGATGCTGGTTTGCGGTATCATCCGGAAACAGTTCAGGCCAACCAGCCGTTGGAGCCTCTGTGGCTGTCTCTGCTCCTAGCAACAGTTGATCTGTGTGTCTTCTCCAGACGACGTCCTCAGCAGTCTCAACCGTGTAAGACACAGGGCCCGTCTGCGCGATCACCGTAGCAGGAACCCATTTCGGTCCAGTGTTGTAGTTTCAAGCTAGGACGTGCTCGCCAGGGTGAAACCGTCTCTCCTTGGCTCTTTTCTCTCTCTTTTCAACTTGAGCTTGTTGTTGACAATGGACAACCTGTTCTGCCCTTGGAGGTTTGAGTAAGTCAAAACTTGTCCGCAACTGCCTCTTCATCATAAGCGAAGCGGGGGACGTTTTGGTTGTGGCATGCGGCTCGTTCCTGTAGGATAACAGGAAGCTGTTCAGACGTTGGTGGATTGAGCCCTGACCTTGCGATGCCTTCAAGGCGTGCTTCAAAGTTTGCACGAACCTTTCTGCCAGGCCGTTAGTAGAGGGATGATAGGGCGCAGACCTGATGTGTTGGACACCATTCACATGCAGGAAGGTTGCAAACTCCTGTGATACAAATTGTGGACCGTTGTCACTTATGAGTTGTTCCGGTGAGCCATAACGGCTGAACATCTCACCAAGTTTCTCAATTGTTTTCTCTGCCGTGGTAGACCTCATCACAGCGACCTCCAGCCACTTGCTACGAGCGTCCACAACCACCATAAACATCTTCTCTTCGAAAGGACCGGCGAAGTCCACATGTACTCGCTGCCACACTTCTGCAGACCAATCCCAGGGGTGTAGGGTTGCCAGCTGTGGAACATTCCGGACCTTTTGACATGGGGAACATGTTTTGGCTTTCTCCTCAATATTTCCATTGAGACCTGGCCACCAGAAGTAGCTTCTTGCCATTTCCTTCATCCGAACCATCCCACTGTGGCCTGTATGAAGTTGTTGCAATATAGGTTCCCTCAGAGGTGGCGGAATGATGACACGGCGTCCCCAAAGAAGACAACCTGCCTGGACGGAGAGCTCATTTCTTTTTGAAACGTAAGGTTTCAAACTAGGAGAATCTCCTATAGCTCTCCCTCGAATGACATCGTCCATTACCTCAGACAGGACTGGATCGTTGCGGGTGTACCTTCGCACCTGAACTGCCGTGACAGGTGCTCCCTCCACTTGTCTAAAGGAGAAGATGTCTATCTGACGAGGCTCTGGGGGAGTAACAGGCAAGGGTAGCCTCGAGAGACCGTCTGCGTTGCCGTGCAAGTCTGATTTGCGATATTTGATGTTGTATGTGTGTCCTGACAACAGTAAAGCCCACCTTTGCATCCTGCTTGCAGCAAGAGACGGAATTCCGGTGTGGGGCCCGAAGATTGAAGTCAATGGACGGTGGTCCATCAGGAGTGTGAACCTTCTCCCAAACAGGTACTGATGACATTTTCGAATTCCAAAAACGATTCCCAAGGCCTCGCGCTCGATCTGCGCATAGTTACTCTCGGCCTTGTTCAAGGTGCGTGATGCGAAGGCGATAGGTTTCTCTTCACCAGAAGGCATGATGTGGGATATGACTGCTCCCACCCCATATGGTGATGCATCACATGCTAGCTGCACGGGTAGCTTTGGGTCGAAGTGTGTCAGGACCTCCAATTTCAGCAATGCTTTCTTTGCTTGGGCGAAAGCTTCGTTGCACAGTTCAGTCCATTTCCATGTTTTGCCTTGACATAGCAACTGATGTAACAGCTTCAGCAATGTTGCTAAGTCTGGAATAAACTTCCCATACTAGTTAAGTAGCCCCAGAAATGAACGTAACTGGCTCACATTCTGGGGTGCTGGGGCCTCCACGATTGCCTTGACCTTTGACGGCACCTTATGCAGGCCAGTAGCATCAATCACATGCCCCAGGTACTCAACTGAAGACTGAAAGAATTCACATTTGTCTTTACGAACTCTGAGTTCGTACCCTTTCAGTCGTTGTAGTGTCGCATCCAAGTTCAGAAGATGATCCTCCTCATTTGTCCCAGTGACAAGGATGTCGTCCAGGTAGCACTGGACTCCTGGCAGTCCACTCAAAATCTGATCCATTGCCCTTTGGAATAGAGCAGGGGCCGACGTAATTCCAAACGGAAGGCGGCAGTACCTGTATAGCCCCTTGTGTGTCACAATTGTCAGCAGCTCCTTTGATTTGTCATCGACATGCATTTGTAGATAAGCCTGGCATAAGTCTATTTTGCTGAACTTTTGCCCTCCAGCCAGGCCCGTAAAAAGATCATCAATGAGGGGAAGAGGGTACTGTTCCGCAGACAGCACCGGGTTAATAGTCACTTTAACATCCCCGCAGATTCGAACAGATCCATCCTTTTTCAGAACAGGAACAATGGGTGTGGCCCATTTGCTCACGCTCACAGGCTCCAGGACTCCATTCTCGACTAGCCTCAACTTTTGGCCTAATTGCATAGGGTACAGGTCGGGCTTCTTGAAACTTCGGCTTGCTGTCAGGTTTAATGTCCAGTCTCACACTGATCTTTTTCATGCTCCCAAGTTCCCCATTGAAGAGTTCTGCATGTTTGTTTAACACTGCAGTCAGACCTGACTCCCTTTTTGACATCATGTGGACTGCAGGCCAGTCCAGCGTGATTTTCTCTAGCCACGCACGCCCCAGTAGCGATGGGTAATTTCCCTTTACCACATATAGTGGCAGTTTTGCAGTCTGTCCGTTCAATTTAACTGTCACCTCAATGGCGCCTCTCATGGCCACAGGTTCGCCGGTATACGTCTTTAGCACAATGTTTGTTGGCTGAAGGGTAAGATGCTTTAGCATTTTGTTGTAGACAGTGTCTGAAACAAGGGACACAGCCGTGCCTGTGTCCACCTCCATCCGCACTGATTGTCCCTCCACCAGTGGTGATACCCAGTAGCCATTTGAACCACCTGCAACCGTCAGTATATGCACCTCTTCCTCCTCAGAGGTGTCGCTCCCCTCTGTTTTGCTTGTTCCATCATGCTGCACTGAACGAACACTCTTTTTCCTCTCTTGTCCAAATACAGACATTTTGCTTTCATGCTTCCCAGCTCTGTCCTTTTTTTACCTCTACAGGCGCGTTCAATGTAACCCTTTTTGCCACAATTTCAGCATTCCAGCTCCGTACACCAGCAGTCATTAGCGTGATGGCCCGTTTTCCCACAACGGTAACATGTGCCGTTCCGCGCACCTTTAGGCACAGACGACACCTTGTGAACTCTCCCTGTTGAACTCAACTGGTGAGCCTCCTTTTCCGCCATCTCCATGGAGACACTAACTTCAATGGCCTTTTCAAGAGTAAGGTTGTCCTCAGTAAGAAGGCGCTTCTGTGTGGCTGCACTTTGCAGACCACACACAAGTCTGTTTCTAATGGTGTCATTCAGCACCTCCTTGAACTCGCAGTGTTCTGACAACCTTTTTAAAGCAGCAATAAACATCATCACTGATTCCCCCTCCTCTTGATTCCGTTTGTGAAATCTAAATCTCTCAGCAATAACCAGAGGTTTTGGTGAAAAATGTGCTCCAAGAATTTCCACTAGTTGCTTATATGTTTTAGTTCCTGGCTTATCTGGCTGCACAAGGCTGCGAAGTAAATTGAATGTCTTCGGCCCCATTACACTCAAAAAGGTAGGCACAACCTTTTCATTTGCCACCGCATTCGCCAAAACAAAATAGTCAAAACGTTCCATATAAGCGCTCCATTGCTCCACATTTTCATCAAAATCACCGATGTTTCCTAATATAGTAGCCATCTCACGTTTCAAATTAAAATTTCTGTTTACTCACTGCACCCATAACGTTAATGTGATGCTGCAATCTCTGTTCTGAGTGTTTTGTAGTTGAAAACAAGAAAGTTCCCACAACGCAGATTCATCCGATCCTCATCGCCACTTTGTTGTGTCGGTACCTTTCTACCTAGACACAATTAGAACTCAGAACCCAGAGATTCAAACATGAAGTGCTTTATTCAGGAAGGAAAGGAAAGTTCTGGAGAGTTCTGAACAAAGAGAGCTAAAATTAACCAAGAGTACACCCAACCCTGTATCTGCTGTGACAGTGCCACCACAGGTGGGAGGAGAACACACAATACATAACAGGGGGGAGAGGAGAGGAGCTGGGGGATGAGAGGAGAGAAGCTGGGGCGGGGAGGAGAGGAGCTGGGGGGGGAGAGGAGAGGAGCTGGGGGGGGAGAGGAGAGGAGCTGGGGGCGGAGAGGAGAGGAGCTGGGGGGAGAGGAGAGGAGCTCGGGGGGAGAGGAGAGGAGCTGGGGGGAGAGGAGAGGAACTCGGGGGGAGAGGAGCTTGGAGGGGGAGAGGAGAGGAGAGAGGAAAAGGGAGAGGAGCTCGGGGGGGAGAGGAGAGGAGAGAAGGTCAGGAGCTCTTAGACGTGGATCACATTCTTCCAACTGGATGATTTAGTGAATCCCTTTTCTTACACACTGAGCAGGCGGTCTCTCCCCAGTGTGAACTCACTGCTGTGCCAGCAGGTTGTTGCACCGAATGAATCTCTTCCCAAACACGGAGCAGGAAAATGGCCTCTCTCCAGTGTATGTACGCTGGTGTATCATCAGAACCAAGGGCTTTTAAAGCTCTTCCCACAGTCAGAACATTTAAACAGTCACTCATCAGTGTGAATTCGCTAGTGTGTCAGCAGGTTGGATGTCTAAGTGAATCCCTTTCCACACACGGAGCAAGTGAACGGGCTGTCCTGGTGTGACTGTACTGATGAACTTTCAATGCAGATAGAGAATTAAATCCCTTCCCACCCCACACACACACCACACACACACACCCCACACACAAACACACCCCACACACAAATGCACCCCCCACACACACACCCCACACACAAACGCACCCCACACACACACACCCCACACACAAACACACCCCACACACACACACAAATGAACCCTACACACATACCCACAGACGCACCCCAGAAACACATCCCACATACACACACCCCACACATGCATCCTCACACACGCACACCACAGACATCTACCCCACATACATGGACCCCACACACACAGTCACTTCATTACAGGACAACTATAATTACTATTGCAGAACACTAGATAACAGAGGATCTTCACAAAGCTATCTACACTGCCACTTTCTATAGTCTGTCCGACAAGACTGGATCAAGTTATACATTTCAGGTACTCTAAAGCAGGCTGGATCAAATTACACTTTCCAGACAAACTGTTCGGTGTACCTTGTCCTCCAATCAGAAAGCTGGTCCAACCCACTGATGTTGCAAATAAATGCTGCCTTAATCTGCCAGCCACTCATTTATCAGGCGAGCAATGGGCAGGTGGCAATTAGAATTGCCCCCATGTCTGAAAGCACTTTCAGTCGAACTCCATGGGGGTAATTTTTATCTTTAGTTCTAGTCTAAAATAATTGTATTCTACTTCACCACATGCTGGTAACACACAAATTTCATGGTGAACTTGGATTTATCGATTCACAATTCCAGGTGCAAACTCCATTGATTGAAACATAGAAACATAGAAACATAGAAGATAGGAGCAGGAGTAGGCCATTCGGCCCTTCCAGCCTGCTCCACCATTCAATGCGATCATGGCTGATCATCCAAATTCAGTACCCTGTCCCTGCCTTCTCCCCATACCCCTTGATCCCTTTAGCCTTAAGAAATATATCTAACTCCTTCTTGAATATATTTAATGAACTGGCCTCCACCGCCTTCTGTGGTAGAGAGTTCCACAGGTTCACCACTCTCTGGGTGAAGAAATTCCTCCTCATCTCAGTTCTAAATGGCCTACTCTTTATCCTTAGACTGTGTCCCCTGGTTCTGGACTCCCCGACCATCGGGAACATCCTTCCTGCATCTAGTCTGTCCAGTCCTGTCAGAATGTTATAAGTTTCAATGAGATCACCTCTCATTCTTCTAAACTCCAGCGAGTACAAGCCCAATCGACCCAATCTCTCCTCATATGTCATTCCTGCCATCCCAGGTATCAGCCTGGTGAATCTTCGCTGAACTCCTTCCATGGCAAGAACATCCTTCCTCAGATAAGACGACCAAAACTGCACACAATACTCAAGGTGTGGTCTCACCAAGGCCCTGTACAACTGCAGCAAGACATCCTTGTTCCTGTACTCAAACCCTCTCGCTACGAAGGCCAACATACCATTTGCCTTCTTAACCGCCTGCTGCACCTGCATGCTTACCTTCAGTGACTGGTGCACAAGGACACCCAGGTCTCGTTGCATTTCCCCTTCTCGCAATCTATTGCCATTTAGATAATAATCTTCCTTCCTGTTTTCGCCACCAAAGTGGACAACCTCACATTTATCCACATTATATTGCATCTGCCATGTTTCTGCCCAATCACCCAAGATGTCCAAATCATCCTGGAGTTTCTCGACATCCTCCACATAGCACACACGCCCACCCAGCTTTGTGTCGTCTGCAAATTTGGAGATATTACATCTAGTTCCCTTGTCTAGATCATTAATATATATTGTGAATAGCTGGGGTCCAAGGACCGATCCCTGCGGTACCCCACTAGTCACTGCCTGCCACTCGGAAAAGGACCCATTTATTCCAACTCTTTGCTCTCTGTCTGCCAACCAGTTCTCTACCCAAGTCAATACCTTGCCCCCAATCCCATGTGCCTTAACTTTACACGCTAATCTCTTATGTGGGACCTTATCGAAGGCCTTCTGAAAGTCCAGATACACCACATCCACTGGTTCTCCCTTATCTATTTTACCAGTTACATCCTCAAAAAATTCCAGTAGATTAGTCAAGCATGATTTACCTTTTGTGAATCCATGTTGACTTTGTCTGATCCTGTCACTGTTTTCCAAGTGCTCTGCTATTACATCTTTTATAATGGACTCTAGCATTTTCCCCACTACCGATGTCAGGCTTACCGGTCTGTAATTCCCCGTTTTCTCTCTACCACCTTTTTTGAATAGTGGGGTAAAGTTAGCTACCCTCTAATCCATGGGCACTGTTCCAGATTCCATCGAATGTTGGAAGATGATCAGCAATGCATCTACTATTTCTAGGGCCACTTCCTTAAGTACCCTAGGATGTAGATTATCGGGCCCTGGGGATTTATTGGCCTTCAATCCCATCAATTTCCCTAACACCATTTCCCTACAAATACTGATTTCTTTCAGTTCCTCCCTTTTATCAGACCCTATGTTCCCCGGCATCTCTGGGAGGTTATTTGTGTCCTCCTTTGTGAAGACAGAACCAAAATATGTATTTAGTTGGTCTACCATTTCTTTGTTCCCCATTATAAATTCCCCTGATTCTGACAGCAAGGGACCTACGCTTGACTTCACCAATCTTTTTCTCTTCACATATCTATAAAAGCTTTTACAGTCAGTTTTTATGTTCCCTGAAAGCTTACTCTCATATTCTATTTTCCCCTTCTTAATTAATCCCTTTGTCCTCCTTTGTTGAATCCTAAATTGCTCCCAATCCTCAGGATTATTGCGTTTTCTGGCCAATTTATATGTCCTCTCCTTGGATCTTATGCTATCCCTAATTTCCCTTGTTAGCCACGGTTGAGTCACCTTTTTTTGTTTTATTTTTGTGCCAAACTGGGATGAACAAATTCTGTAGTTCATCCATGCGGTCTTTGAATGTTTGCCATTGCCTCTCCACCGTCAACCCTTTGAGTGACATTCCCCAATCAATCCTACCCAACTCGCGCCTCAGACCATCGTAGTTTCCTTTATTTAAATTTAGGACCCTAGTCTCTGAGTCAACTATTTCATTCTCCATCTTAATGAAGAATTCGATCATATTATGATCGCTCCGACCCAAGGGGCCTTGTACAACAAGATTGCTAATTAATCCTTTCTCGTTACATAATACCCAGTCTAAGATGGCCTGATCTCTGGTTGGTTCCTCGACATATTGGTCCAGGAAACCATCCCATAATCACTCCAGGAATTCCTACTCCACAGTATTATTACTAATTTGGTTAGCCCAATCTATATGTAGATTAAAGTCACCCATGATGACTGCTGTGCCCTTATTGCACGCTTCTTTAATTTCCCTTTTAATGTCATCCCCAACCTCCGCCTTACTGTTTGGAGGTCTATATACCACTCCCACTAACGTTTTCTGCCCATTGGTATTTCTCAATTCTACCCATACAGATTCCACATCATCAGAGCTCATATCCTTCCTTACAATTGTGTTAATCCCTTCTTTAACCAGTAATGCTACCCCATCTCCCTTTCCTTTTTGCCTAGCTTTCCTGAATATCGAATACCCCTGGATGTTGAGTTCCCAGCCTTGGCCATCCTTGAGCCACGTTTCCGTAATCCCAACAAAATCATATTTGTTTACCTCTATTTGTGCACCCAATTCATCCACCTTATTACAAATGCTCCTCGCATTAAGACACAAATCCTTCAGGCTTATTTTTTAATGCTCTTAGACCTGTTAGAATTATTATTTACTGTGGCCATGTTTGATTTAAACCCTTGATTTCTCTGACTGCCACTTTTGTTTTTCTCCTTCCATTCTTTTGCTTTTATTCTTGTTTCCCTTTCCTCTGTCCCCCTCCCCCTGCCATCTTAGTTTAAACCCTCCCCCAGATTGTACACTCATGTAAACATGTGCCAGTCAAATTTAAAGGGATGGGGACAATTAAAGGGGAGTTACACAAGGCGGGAGATATGAATTGGGAAAACTTTTAAGTTCATGAACAACACTCAGCTAGAGGCCAGTCAAATGGGGCCTGAGCCAAATCTCAGTCTCTATCCCTCTAATAATAGTGGGTTCACCAGGTCTGTGCTTTGGACCAGAGCAAGTCGCTTTGGCCAGTTTCCTTCCTGAATAGGACATTACCCACCCACGTACATTGTGTACACAACTAATTTTTCAGAAATTTACAGACGTCCCCTAACATTGAGGACAGTTATAATACAAAGAAAGATTATGGATTTAGTGAAAGCATTGTCACATCTGAGTCAGAGGGTTCTGGGTTCAAGCCCCATTCCAGAGACTCTAGGCTGACACCCCCATTGCGGGATTTAGGGAGTGCTGCAGTGTCGGAGGTACCGTCTACAACCCATTTACAACACGCTTTATCACATCCTCTAGACATCCCAAAGCACTTCCCAGCCAATGAGCCATTTTGAAGTGCAATCACTGCGAGCAACTGCAGCAGTCAAGGAGCACACAATAGGATCCCACAAACAGATGAACAAGCAGTTAATCTGATTTTGGTGGTCAGGACAATGCTGTTCTTCTTTGAAATAGTGCCAAGGGATCTTTTATGTCCACCTGAGAGGGCAGATGGGACTTCGGCTTAACGGCCCAGAACTTGGTGTCGGGGGCTTGCCGCGCGTGCAAGCCCCCGATGTGCACTTACCCGGCGCGCCGACATCTGAAACCTGGCCCGCAGTGGATTTCCTGTCAGTGGCCCGGTTCTGATCTCGGCGCGCTGTGCTAACCTGACCCAGCGGCGTAGTTAGTGCGATGTGCCGGCTGGGATCAGGTGAGCACTGTTCAGCCAATCAGGGGAGGGGAAACTTCATTCATAAGTTTGAGAGTAAGAACTGTCAAACTCATGAGAAGTACTGCACCCCAAAGCACTACTTAAACTTTAAATAAAATTTAAAAAAACATCCCAATCATTAAATTAAGTATAAATAAGTTTTAAAAAATAATTTACCAATAATTTCTTTTTGAAAAAAATAATTTTTTAATAAAAAGGGTCTAAAACTAAACTTACCTTATTGTAGTTTCTTTAAAATAATAAACCTGTGGGAAAAAAAATTCTAAATTGCACTAAAACACCACTTACCTGTAAAAATAAATACTTACATGTGCTTTTTACAAGCGTAAAGACCGCAGGCATTTACACATGCGCAAATCTTCCAAAACAGAGGAAATCCAAGACGCACGCGCTGCCGCCTACAGCGCATGCGCTAGCCTCTTCACCTCTTGGGTTAGAGGAGAGGAAATGCCGGTTTTCAGCGCATGCGCTGTGCATGCTGAAAACCGGCATTTCCTCCGGCCAGACGCGTGAGTACCCCTTCCATACTCATGCGTTTGGGGAGGAATTACTGCCCCAACGTCTCATTTGAAAGACGGTACCTCTGACAGTGCAGCACTCCCTCAGCACTGCACTGGAGTGTCAGTCTGGATTTTTTTTTGAATTCACTTATGGGATCTGGGCCTCACTGGCAAGGTCAGCATTTATTGCCCATCCCTAATTGCCCTTGAGAAGGTGGTGGTGAGCCGCCTTCTTGAACCGCTGCAGTCCGTGTGGTGATGGTACTCACACAGTGCTGTTAGGTAGGGAGTTCCAAGATTTTGACCCAGCGACGATGAAGGATCGGCGATATACTTCTAAGTCAGGATGGTGTGTGACTTGGAGGGGAACTTGGAGGTGGCGGTGTTCCCATGCGCCTGCTGCCCTTGTCCTTCTAGGTGGAAGAGGTCACGGGTTTGGGAGGTGCTGCCGAAGAAGCCTTGGCGAGTTGCTGCAGTGTATCTTATAGATGGTACACACTGCAGCCACGGTACGCCGGTGGTGGAGGAAGTAAATGTTTAAGGTGGTGGATGGGGTGCCAATCAAGTGGGCTGCTTTGTTCTGGATGGTGTCGAGCTTCTTGAGTGTTATTGGAGCTGCACTCATCCAGGCAAGTGGAGAGTATGCCATCACACTCCTTACTTGTGCCTTGGATTATGGGCTTGTAGCGGGTGGCGTGTGTGCAGTCAGCTCACCTCTGACTGGGTTCCCGAGCGTTTCGAATCGCTCCCACACCCCTGGGTTCTAGACACCGGACTTAGGTACAGGCGGCGATACAGAATTGGAGTAGACAACTGGTTTGGTACAAGAAAACCGTATTTTTATTAAAAGGCACAATAAATTTACAACACTGGAAAAATTACTAGAATAGTTACAGACTTACAAGAGTGCACTTAATTAGGAATGGGGAACACACGGCACATCAAGGGAAAAATCACAGTATTAATCCCCTTACCCTTGTCCCACCCCCAATACCTAACTAATTGTGCTGTGAGGGGCCAGGGATTATGCTCACCAATAAGGTTTTCTGGACAGGTCGAATCCTGTCGATTGGGCCGGTTGCGGTTTTTGGGGTTCGCTCTTTGTGTCCTTTGGGGCCTGCCGTCGTCACTTGGTCCCAGGGCGTGGCGGTGGATTCATCTGAGTAAAGTACCCTCTTTTCCTCCGTTAGAGATAGGGAGCAAAGTCTTTGTTGGGTACTTTACCTTGCAGAATGGAAACTTCGGGTTTTGTTCTTCTGGTAGTGGTCTGGTCATCGAAGCTTTGTTGCGGTTGGGGTTCGGTGTTGGCTTGGTCGCGGTGGCCTAGATCGTTACCTGTGCAGTGGTAATGATCCGAATGTATAGTTTACCTGGCCCTTTGTTACCGCGGTGCTCATGGTCGTTGGCTTCTTCTTCTACCCTTGCTTCGAACGTCAGCTTATGCCTGGACCGGGGTGTGTGCCCGATTGTCCCCAACACTTCTCTACGCTGCCCTTCTCTGCTTATTGGCCTTGCCGTTCACCTCGTCTCGCCTGCCCGCTTGCTGCCCCATGCGTCCTGTGTGTTTTGAGTCCTGTGTCGAGTCCCATCTCTCAGTTCGGTTACCGGTGGGCCTACAATTATACTATTTCGGAGGTTCGTTATCTGCGCGCCAAATCAGGGTTAGTTCTTTGTCTAATTTTGGCAGGCTCGTTAAAGTGATTATAGTCATTCACTTTAACTGCTTTTTGGGTGGTTGCCCCGCTGTTAAATGTTCCTTAATGTCTCGGTGTTTGTTATTCATAATGTTTAGTCGGCATTTTCCTGGCTTGGTGGCTACTTCGAACTGTAACCAATTATTTATGCAAAAGGTTTGATGGGTTGAAGATTAAGTCTTTCCTGAGTTGATTGGTTTCAGAAATAAAGAATGCGTATTCTGCATTATCTAATGTCTGGCTTCAGAAATAACAAGTTCCTCACAGACCCAGGCATGTCATCTGACCTGCCGTTTTTGCAGGGCCCTGCTCTTCTTCAATCTTGCAGGCTTCTGCCACGAGGTCCAAAAGCCATTTTGTTTTGGGTTTCCTTATAACTTCGTCCTTCAGGGTCACTTTATTAATAATTCTGGGGAATGTGGGAATTTTGAGAACCCTACAGGCTCAGGTCTCTGGAGTGGGGCTTGAACTCCCAACCCTCTGACTCAGAGGGGAGAGTGCTATCACTGAGCCATGGCGGACACTGCACTAATAAAGCTGACTAAGGGGGCCTCTGTTAGAATCCACGTTAGGACTGGTGCCCAGGCTCCCTGATCTAGGCCTGGTGCCCAGGCTCCCTGATCTAGGCCTGGTGCCCAGGCTCCCTGATCTAGGCCTAGTGCCCAGGCTCCCTGATCTAGGCCTGGTGCCCAGGCTCCCTGATCTAAGCCTGGTGCCCAGGCTCCCTGATCTAGGCCTGGTGCCCAGGCTCCCTGATCTAGGCCTAGTGCCCAGGCTCCCTGATCTAAGCCTAGTGCCCAGGCTCCCTGATCTAAGCCTGGTGCCCAGGCTCCCTGATCTAGGCCTGGTGCCCAGGCTCCCTGATCTAGGCCTGGTGCCCAGGCTCCCTGATCTAGGCCTGGTGCCCAGGCTCCCTGAGCTAGGCCTGGTGCCCAGGCTCCCTGATCTAAGCCTGGTGCCCAGACTCCCTGATCTAGGCCTGGTGCCCAGGCTCCCTGATCTAGGCCTGGTGCCCAGGCTCCCTGATCTAGGCCTTGTGCCCAGACTCCCTGATCTAGGCCTGGTGCCCAGACTCCCTGAAATAAAGAATAGATTTGCCTTTCTAATCTAGGCTTTATTAACTTTAAAATCCTGTAGCACATCTTTCCACACCCAGTCCCAACCAAAGCTAGAAAGAACTGAATTTAAGATGGCCACCACAAATCACATGACATCAACTACCAATGAGATTACAGCATATATCCCAAGGCAAGAAACAAACAACCAATCACAATACTTCTTACTAACATAAAGAATAATCACCACATTCACCCCTCCTTTTAAAATATACTCCAACCTAAATAACCTTTACAATTTATAATTAATTATTTACAACTAAAACTATGCACAGACAAGAATAAAACTATTTAACATGACACAATACTAAGTGACAACAACAAATAGTAACATTGCACATAAGTATTAAGTATCTCTCAACTAAAACAATATAATATAATATTTCAACAATTTTAAAACACCACTATCAATTTAAAAGTCCATTTTCAATCGGTCGACCGGATATCTTGTTCGTGTCGACCTTCTTAACCTTGGTGAAATTCCTTGCCCTCCCACACCAGGAGACACAGAAGTATCTTCTGCAGGAAGGCTATCCATATCCCGATTCTCAACGGTTTCCGGATTAGAAATCCCATCAGGAGGTAAACTGGGACGATCATAAACATCCATCGAGGGCTGACTAATAGAAGTATAATTATCTGCAATCGGATTGGAAATATTCGTAGTATCTGTAACAGCATCCACATTATCTGAATCATGACTATTGTTAATATCCTCAGAAGAGGGCTGGCCACCACAAGGAGCCAAGTCTTTAATTGAAACGGTACTTTCTTTCCCATCTTGGAATCGAATATGAGCATATTGGGAATTTGCCTCCAACAGCTCCACCTCCTCCACTAAAGGATCATATTTTGACAATCTAACATGGCGTCGAAGCAGCACAGGTTCCTGCATAGTAAGCCATGAAGGTACCGAATATCCCGTAGTAGATCTCGGCGGATAGTTAAAGAGCCTTCATGGGGGGTCACATTAGTAGCCGTTGAAAGCAATGATCTAATGGAATGCAGGGCATCAGGCAGTACCATTTCCCACTGTGTATTCTTAAGGTTCCGGGATGTCAAAGCCAACATAACTGCCTTCCAGATCACCCCATTGTATCGTTCGCACTGTCCATTACCCTGGGGATTATACGGGGTAGTTCTACTAGTAGAAATTCCCCGACTCTGAAGGTATTCCTTCAACTGGGAAGACATAGAAGAACTTCCCTGATCCGAATGGATATACGCAGGCATCCCAAAGATAACAAAAAGTTGAGTCAGACATTTGATAACTGTAACAGCTGATACATCTGCGCAAGGAAAAGCAAAAGGGAACCTTGAAAACTAATCCACAACAGTAAATATATATCGGTTTTGAGTCGTTGAAGGAAGAGGCCCCTTAAAATCGACGCTCAAACGTTCAAAAGGAGAAGTAGCCTTTATAAGATGAGCTCGTTGAGGCTTAAAGAAATTCGGTTTACACCGAGCACAGATAGAACATGATGAAGTCATCCGCTTGACATCTTCAACTGAAAAGGGCAAATTCTTACTGCGTACGAAGTGTATCATCCTCGTAACCCCAGGATGGCATAAGGCATTGTGAAGATTAATAAGCGTATCTCCGTGAATCACAGAACAATAAGCCCTCGACAGTGCATCAGCAGCAACATTATCCTTCCCCGGACGATAAACTATATCAAAATGGTAACATGCCAACTCAATCCTCCACCTCATTATTTTATCATTCTTAATCTTTCCAAAATGTTTGACATCAAACATAAAGGACACAGACTTTTGATCAGTTACCAACGTAAAATGTCGCCCCGATAAATAATGTCTCCATTTACGCAGTGCTTCTACTATTGCATACACCTCTTTCTCTATTGAAGAATGCCTTTTTTCACTATTGTTCAAGGTACGTGAGAAAAAGGCCACAGGTCTTCCATTTTGGTTCAGAGTAGCCCCAATTGCAAAATCAGAAGTGTCCGTCTCAATCACAAAAGGAACCTGCTCATCAATAAAATGCACAACTGCTCCAAGGATATCCTTTTTAAAATTATCAAAACACGTCCTGGCCTCCCATGATAGAGGATATGTCGTAACCCGAATAAGAGGCCGGATCTTCTGTGAAAAATTTGCAATCCAATTAGAATAATAAGAAAACAGTCCAACAACTCGTTGCAAAGCCTTAGAATTAGTAGGACAAGGTAAATCAATCAATGGTCGCAGACGTTCTGGATCTGGTTTAATCTTGTTTCCTGAGATAATATACCCCAATAGATTTACCTCAGTGGTCGAAAAGATACACTTCTCTTTATTAAAAGTTAAACCAACTTTTTCCGCAGCTTGAAGGAATCTTTTTAAATTAGAATCATGCTCCACCCTTGATTTGCCACACACTGTGATGTCATCTAAGTGTGAAAAGGTGTCAGAGAGAGAGTTATCACTTATAAAAGCATCCATTGTCCGTTGAAAACAAGCAACACCATTTGTAACACCAAATGGTATTCGGCAAAACTGATACAGCTTTCCACCAGCCTCAAAGGCCGTATATGGTTGATTCTTCTTAACAATCGGAATCTGATGATAAGCACTCTTTAAGTCAATAGTGCTAAAAACCTTATACTGAGATACTTTGTTGATAAGCTCATCAATCTTAGGCAAGGGGTACGCATCTAATTGAGTATACCTATTAATAGTTTGGGAATAGTCTATCACCATTCGTTTCTTATGTCTCTCGTTAGTCGTGACAACTACCTGTGCTCGCCAAGGCGAACAACTAGGTTCAATGATTCCTTCCAATAAGAGACGTTGAACTTCAGAATTAATAAATTCTCTATCCTGACTGCTATACCTTCTTGACTTGGTAGCAATTGGCTTACAATCCGGCATCAAATTGGAAAAAAGTGATAATGGAGAAATGGATAAAGAGGTTAATCCACAAATAGATAAAGGTGGCTTAGTCCCTCCAAATGAAAGACTAAGAGACTCGTGTAACTGAAGCACATCATGACCAATCAAAATATCCGCACAGAGATTAGGCAAAACAGATAGGCGTATATCAGTATACGTATTACCTAGAAGAATCAATTTCACAAGGCAACAACCAGCTACTTGTGAAGTGAGAGTCGTCTGAGCCATACACACCTGTTACGTAACAGGCGAAATTTTCAAATGCTTCTCCTTCACAAACTGAAGACTTATAAAACTCTCGGTACTGCCCGTATCTATAAGGGCCTTCACTTCCAACCCATTAACTTGGGCCGTAACTATAGCTTTGTTTAGGCCATGAGCAAATGCAGCAGAAATTGATGCAATAAACGCCCTATCTAAAGGCTGAATAGTCACAGAGGAGGTAATTGAACCTGATGATTTACACACACGTGCGTAATGACCTCTCTTGCCGCATTTACTACACACAGCCTCCCGAGCAGGACACTTCAGACGAGGGTGCCGGACGTTCCCACAAAAATAACACTTCTGAATCCTAGAGGCAACAGCCGCCGAAGTAGAAACTGTTTCAGAATCTAGTAAACCACTCCTATTAAGTCCACATAATTCCTTTTCATCCGGAACTGCCGAAACCACAGTCACAGGCCGATTAAAAAGAGCATAAGAATCCGAACTTCTCTGAGCCACATCCAATGTAGAAGCTTGCTCAAAAGCACTCTTAAGAGCCAAAGTCTTATTTTCTAACAACCGCTGACGAATTGATCTAGACAGTAATCCATTAATAAAAGCATCCCGTACCGATTCTTCCTTATATTCTTCAGCCGTCACGGCCTTATAATTACAATTAACATTAAGGCACCGAAGTGCTTGTAAATAAGTATCCAAAGATTCTCCCACCTGCTGCCTACGGGCAGATAGAAGGTGACGTGCAAATACCTCATTCTTTGGTTTAACAAAAATCTTTTCCAATGTAGAAACAGCCACTTCGTAAGTTTTACAGTCCAAAATATACTTATACACAACCGGAGCAATGTAGTTGATCAGCATATTCAACTTATTTAGAGACTCTTGATCCAACACGCCCAAAAAGTTTTTAAATGTACAATACCAGTGTTTCCATTTATCATCCACTCCAGCAGAATTAGGGTCAGCATTGAATCGTTCTGGTTGAAGATATCGCTCCATTCTGACATAAAGTTAATAAATTGAAATAAAGAATAGATTTGCCTTTCTAATCTAGGCTTTATTAACTTTAAAATCCTGTAGCACATCTTTCCACACCCAATCCCAACCAAAGCTAGAAAGAACTGAATTTAAGATGGCCACCACAAATCACATGACATCAACTACCAATGAGATTACAGCATATATCCCAAGGCAGGAAACAAACAACCAATCACAATACTTCTTACTAACATAAAGAATAATCACCACACTCCCCGATCTAGGCCTGGTGCCCAGGCTCCCTGATCTAGGCCTGGTGCCCAGGCTCCCTGATCTAGGCCTGGTGCCCAGGCTCCCTGATCTAGGCCTGGTGCCCAGGCTCCCTGATCTAAGCCTGGTGCCCAGACGCCCTGATCTAGGCCTGGTGCCCAGGCTCCCTGATCTAGGCCTGGTGCCCAGGCTCCCTGATCTAGGCCTGGTGCCCAGACTCCCTGATCTAGGCCTGGTGCCCAGGCTCCCTGATCTAGGCCTGGTGCCCAGGCTCCCTGATCTAGGCCTGGTGCCCAGGCTCCCTGATCTAGGCCTGGTGCCCACGCTCCCTGATCTAGGCCTGGTGCCCAGGCTCCCTGATCTAGGCCTGGTGCCCAGACTCCCTGATCTAGGCCTGGTGCCCAGGCTCCCTGATCTAAGCCTGGTGCCCAGGCTCCCTGATCTAGGCCTGGTGCCCAGGCTCCCTGATCTAGGCCTGGTGCCCAGGCTCCCGGATCTAGGCCTGGTGCCCACGCTCCCTGATCTAGGCCTGGTGCCCAGGCTCCCTGATCTAGGCCTCGTGCCCAGGCTCCCTGATCTAAGCCTGGTGCCCAGGCTCCCTGATCTAGGCCTGGTGCCCAGGCTCCCTGATCTAGGCGTGGTGCCCAGGCTCCCTGATCTAGGCCTGGTGCCCAGGCGCCCTGATCTAGGCCTGGTGCCCAGGCTCCCTGATCTAAGCCTGGTGCCCAGGCTCCCTGATTTGGCCTCGTGCCCAGGCTCCCTGATCTAGGCCTGGTGCCCAGACTCCCTGATCTAGGCCTGGTGCCCAGGCTCCCTGATCTAGGCCTCATGCCCAGGCTCCCTGATCTAGGCCTGGTGCCCAGACTCCCTGATCTGGGCCTGGTGCCCAGGCTCCCTGGTCTAAGCCTGGTGCCCAGGCTCCCTGATCCATGCCTGGTGCCCAGACTCCCTGATCTAGGACTGGTGCACAGACTCCCTGATCTAGGCCTGGTGCCCAGGCTCCCTGATCTAGGCCTGGTGCCCAGGCTCCCTGATCTAGGCCTGGTGCCCAGACTCCCTGATCTAAGCCTGGTGCCCAGGCTCCCTGACCCATGCCTGGTGCCCAGACTCCCTGATCTATGCCTGGTGCTCAGACTCCCTGATCTAGGCCTGGTGCCCAGACTCCCTGATCTAGGCCTGGTGCCCAGGCTCCCTGATCTAGGCCTGGTGCCCAGGCTCCCTGATCTAGGCCTGGTGCCCAGGCTCCCTGATCTAGGCCTGGTGCCCAGGCTCCCTGATCTAGGCCTGGTGCCCAAGCTCCCTGATCTAGGCCTGGTGCCCAGGCTCCCTGATCTAGGCCTGGTGCCCAGGCTCCCTGATCTAGGCCTGGTGCCCAGACTCCTTGATTTAAGCCTGTTGCCCAGGCTCCCTGATCTAGGCCTGGTGCCCAGGCTCCCTGATCTAGGCCTGGTGCCCAGGCTCCCTGATCTAGGCCTGGTGCCCAAGCTCCCTGATCTAGGCCTGGTGCCCAGGCTCCCTGATCTAGGCCTGGTGCCCAGACTCCCTGATCTAGGCCTGGTGCCCAGGCTCCCTGATCTAGGCCTGGTGCCCAGGCTCCCTGATCTAGGCCTCGTGCCCAAGCTCCCTGATCTAAGCCTGGTGCCCAGACTCCCTGATCTAGGCCTGGTGTCCAGGCTCCCTGACCTAGGCCTAGTTCCCAGGCTCCCTGATCTAAGCCTGGTGCCCAGGCTCCCTGATCTCAGCCTGGTGCCCAGGCTCCCTGATCTAAGCCTGGTGCCCAGGCTCCCTGATCTAGGCCTGGTGCCCAGGCTCCCTGATCTAGGCCTCGTGCCTAGGCTCCCTGATCTAGGCCTGGTGCCCAGGCTCCCTGATCTAGGCCTGGATCCCAGACTCCCTGATCTAGGCCTCGTGCCCAGGCTCCCTGATCTAGGCCTGGTGCCCAGGCTCCCTGATCTAGGCCTGGAGCCCAGACTCCCTGATCTAGGCCTGGTGCCCAGGCTCCCTGATCTAGGCCTCGTGCTCAGGCTCCCTGATCTAGGCCCAATCCTCCGAGTTTTACTTAAGTGATCTCTAATTTAAATTTTTTTTATTTCACAGGAAATGATGTTGCCACAGACGCAGCTGCTGATTGGCTTGCTGTGTCACGTGATGTGCCTGGAGGTGTTGAGTGTGCCAATGGAGCAGGCGGCAGAGGACAGGTCCGCGTTCTCGGCGGCCAGGACCAACAGCATGGTGGGGGGGCCCCGGATGGTGGTGACCTTCGACAAGGTGTACGTGAACGTCGGGCGTGACTTTGACCCCCACACGGGCCTCTTCACCTGCCGCGTACCCGGGGCCTACTACTTCTCCTTCACCGTGGGCAAGTACCCCAAGAAGAGCCTGTCGGTGATGCTGATGAAGAACAGAAATGAGGTGCAAGTCATCGTGTACGACGAGCACCATCGGCAGGAGCGCAAGGTGCGGAGTCAGAGCGCCATGCTGCGGCTGGACCGCGGTGACACCGTGTGGCTCCGCTTGCATGGTGACCCGAAGTACGCGCTGTACAGCAACATGGGACCCTACACCACCTTCAACGGCTACCTGATCTATCCCGACAGCGACCCCTACTCTGGGAAGAGTGGCGCATCCCAGCAGACTGAGACCCCCCGTCAGCTGGAGACCTGGCACGAGAGCACGGAAAGGAACAGTGTCGAGCTGGCCGGGAACCACCTGCGAGAGGACATGCCCACTCTGGCCGAGCAGTCGGCCCCGGCGGGAGAGGAGCAGCCGACCGCAGGAGGGCCTTCCCTGATTGAGCAACCTGCCCCACGGTCGGCCTTCTCTGCCGCCAGGACAGAGAGCCTCCTGGGAGACAATGGCGACAGGTACAAGCATGACCCCATGCCCTTTGACACGGAGTTCGTCAACATCGGCGAGGACTTTAACACCTCCCTGGGGGTGTTTACCTGCCGCGTGCCCGGGGCCTACTACTTCTCCTTTAACATCGGCAAGCTGCCCTACAAGACCATGTCGGTCAAGCTGATGAAGAACGAGGACGAAGTGCAGGCCATGATCTACAATGACAGCCACTCCAAGCGGCGGGAGATGCAGAGCCAGAGCCTGATGTTGTCACTGCAGAGGGGGGACCATGTCTGGCTGTACAGTTACCAGCACGATGGCTACGGAGCCTACAGCAACCATGGCAAATACATCACCTTCACCGGATTCCTGGTCTACCCGGAACCCCAGCCATACAGCTGGAAAACAGGCCCCAAGACTAATAAACTGTGACGACAAAACCCCAACTGCATGAAGATAACTTCACTCCCAGTTAAAAAGAGAGAATTTAAACGATAGTGACATGTAATGCTAAACATTGTGTCTCTCTGTGTGTAAATGTTTCATTATTTCATTGTACAAATGTTTGGTATCAACTCAAATTATTGGAAATATAGCTGCAGAAATGTAATGAATATTTTATTGAAACAAGTGGCCTGTTTATCTGTCATTTAATCCGCATTGAGATCAGGAGTGTGAGCAAGAGGAGGAGTTGGGTGGGGAGCTGAACGAGGTAACACCTGGATTAAATACATCACCAGTTACTGAGCTGATCCGGGGAAAGGGTCCCACTGTCACTAACCAATCAGTAGGAGAGCACAAGTAAGTTAACTTCATCAGAAAAACAAATTGATCAAGAGACATGGGCATTTAACGGAAGTAAAATACACCACTGGTTTAGACAAGAAGTGGAGCAGGGCTGGAGAGAAGAGCTACAACAGGCGGCAGGGAGCCAGCAGAGTTTGGGGCTGAGTGAATGGGTCAATGGCTGCAAGCTGCACTCACACCTTCAGCATTGGTGCTCACTATGACCTTTCTGGGCAAGGTACAGGACACCAGGGTCTGCGGGTTAGTCACTGTTCCTGATAGTCTGCACACCTCAGAGATCAACACATGGCCTGGAATATCAATACACCTCTTGGGGAGGCTGGATATCGGGAGGAGCACACACTGCTTAAAGGTAGCCAGCACCTCTTAAAGAGGAGGTGGATTCTGGCTGTAAGAACTGCTGTATCATTCAAATGGCTGAAGGAGGGGGAGAGTGGGCATTAAGTTTCTCTGATGCTGCACTGGAGGCCTTGGTGCAGGGTGTGGAGAGGAGGAGGGACATCCTTTATTCCCCAGCGGGCAGGAAGCCCTCCAGGCTGCTGATGTGAAGGCGGTGGGAGAGATCACCAGTGAAGTCAACGGCAGGAGCATTATTCCAAGTATATGGATGCAATGCAGGAAAAAGTTTAATGATAGTGGAGTTGTCAAGGTAAGAGCACTGTTGAAATACTTTCTAATCACAGTTGGACCACTCACAGCCACATTAATTGCAACACGTACAACACTCCCCTCTCCCACCTTCGTGCAATCAGAACAACACACTTCACTAAACATTCCTCACCTCATCCTTACACATTCAGCACTAAAAGAAAGACTCTCATTTACATATCACCTTTCACGTCCCAAAGCACTTTACAGCCAATGAAGTACTTTTGGAGTGTAGTCACTGTTTTAATGTAGGAAACATGGCAGCCAATTTGTGCACAGCAAGCTCCCACAAACAGCAATGTGATAATGACCAGAGATAATCTGTTTTACTAATGTTGATTGAGGGATAAATATTGTCCAGGACCCGGGGAGAACTCCTCTGCTCTTCTTCAAAATAATGCCATGGGATGTTTTATGTCCACCTGAGAGAGCAGACGGGGCCTCGATTTAACGACTCATTGGAAAGATGGCTCCTCTCTGCTCTCCCTCACACCCAACCTACTTCTTGTCCCTTTTTCATTTCAGCTCGTCAGAATGTAGAAGCCCCTCAGCCAGTGGAGGAAGAGAACCCACCTTTGACCCTCTATCCTTGCAAACCACCGTCCCATCTCCAACCTTCCTTTCCTCTCCAACCTTGAATGTGTCCTAAATCCGTGCCCATCTTTCTCGCAACTCCATGTTTGAATCCCTCCAATCAGGTTTCCGCCCCGCCACAGTACTGAAACGGCCCTTATCAAAGTCACAAATGACATCCTATGTGACTGTGACCATGGTAAACTATCTCTCCTTGTCCTTCTCAACCTGTCTGCAGCCTTTAACATGGATGACCACACCATCCTCCCCCAACTCCTCTTCACCGTTGTCCAGCTGGGTGGGACTGCACTCACCTGGTTCCATTCTTATCTATCTAATCACAGCCAAAGAATCACCTGCAATGGCTTCTCTTCCCGCTCCCACACCATTACCTCTGGTGTCCCCCAAGAATCTCTCCTTGTCCCCCTCCTATTTCTCATCTACATGCTGCCCCTCAGCGACATCATCCGAAAACACGATGCCAGGTTCCACATGTGCACTGGCGACACTCAGCTCTACCTCACCACCACCTCTACCGATCTCTCCACTGTCTCTAATTTGTCAGACTGCTTGTCCAACATCCAGTATTCGATGAGCAGAAATTTCCTCCAACTAAATATTGGAAAGACCAAAGCCATTGTCTTCGGTCCCTGCCGCAAACTTCCTTCCCTAGCCACTGAACTCCATCCCTCTCCCTGGCAACTGTCTGAGGCTGAACCAGACCATCTGCACCCCTGGTGTTGTATTTGACCCCTAGGTGAGCTTCCGGCCACATATCCGCTCCATCACCAAGGCCACCAACCTCCACCTCCGTAACATTGCCTGACTCCGCCCCTGCCTCAGCTCGTCTGCTGCTGAAACCCTCATCTGTGTCTTTGTTACCCCTGGACTGCTGGCTGGCTCCACTCTTCCACCCTCCATAAACTTGAGTTCATCCAAAACTGTGCTGCCCGTATCTTAACTTGCACCAAGCCCCGTTCACCCATAACCTCTGTGCTCACTGACCTACAATGGCTCCCGGTCCGGCAACACCTCAATTTTAAAATTTTCATCCTTATTTTCAAATCCCTCCATGGCCTCACCCCTCCCTATCTCTGTAACCTCTTCCAGCCCTACAGCCCTCCGAGATCTCTGCACTCCTCCAATTCTGGCCTCTTGTGCATCTCCGATTTTAATCGCTCCACCATTGGTGACCGTGCCTTCAGCTGCCTAGGCCCTAAGCTAGGGAATTCTCTCTCAACCTCTCCCCCTCACTACCGCTCTCTCCTCCTTTAAGACGGTCCTTAAAACCTACCTTTTTGACCAGGCTTTTGGTCATCTGCTCTAATATCTCCTTATATGACTGGTGTCAAATTTTGTTTGATAACGCTCCTGTAAAGCACCTTGGGAGGTTTTACTGCATTAAAGGTGCTATATAATTCAAGTTGTTGTTGTTATTGAGTGAACATGAAGACACACTGTCACTTGATCTCACAGTGTCAGCTGTGGCTCAGTGGGTAACACACTCATTTCTGAGTCAGAAGGTTGTGGATTCAAATTCCACTCCAGGGACTTGAGCTCAAAAATCTAGTCTGATACTCCAGTGCAATGCTGAGGGAGTGCTGCACTGTCAGAGGTGCCGTCTTTCGGATGAGACGTTAAACCGAGGTCCCGTCTGCTCTCTCAGGTAAATGATCCCATGGCACTATTTTGAAGAAGAGCAGGGGAGTTATCCCCAGTGTCCCGGCCAATATTTATCCCTCAATCAACATAACAGAAACAGATTATCTGGTCATTATCACATTGCTGTTTGTGGGAGCTTGCTGTGTGCAAATTGGCTGCCACGTTTCCCACATTACAACAGTGACTGCACTCCAAAAATACTTAATTGGCTGTTAAGCGCTTTGGGATGTCCGGTGGTTGTGAATGGCGCTATATAAATGCAAGTCTTCCTTCTTTCATGCAACCACCAGCTCAGATACTGACACAACGTGACCTTAGAGGTCAGGCTAGAGGGGAGTTTAGCATGTGGTGACTCACTGAGCACAAATGCGCAGGTTCCAGCTCTCCGGAGGGTGAGGTCACATGCTAGTTCTGCTACAGAACACTCAGGTGCAGACTTCGATGGGTCAGGATACACGAAGAAGGCTAATGGGTAAACACCAGGAAATGCTTTGTGCACTGGGCAGCCTACCGCAGATCTTGTGCACAATGTTGCGGAATCCATTCCTTCCAACGTGGAATGAGTGGTAAGCTTCATTAGCAACACTTTGGATCCCACCATGATGGAAGGTCTCATGACAAATCTGACAGCTTCCATGGCAGTACACTATGCTGCCATCTTGGCTCTGGGTGCCACTGTTGAAAGGGGCTTCCAGGGTGTCACAGCAGTCTAGCAGTCTATTCTCCAACAGAGCACCAGGAATGCTGAGGTGCCGTTCAAGGAACATGGCCTTGGCTACATGGGTCACCATTGACCAGAAACTTAACTGGACGAGCCACATAAATACTATGGCTACAAGAGCAGGCCAGAGGCTGGGTATTCTGTGGCGAGTGTCTCACCTCCTGACTCCCCAAAGCCTTTCCATCATCTACAAGGCACAAGTCAGGAGTGTAATGGAATACTCTCCACTTGCCTGGATGAGTGCAGCTCCAACAACACTCAGGAAGCTCAACACCATCCAGGACAAAGCAGCCCGCTTGATTGGCACCCCACAAGCCTGTTCCGCCATTCAATTAGATGATGGTTGATCTCAACTCCATTTACTCGCCTTTGCTTCATATCTCCGGATACCCTTACTCAACAAAAATCTATCAATCTGTCTTGAAAGCTCCAATTGACCAGCTACAACAGCTTTTGGGGGAGAGAGTTCCAAATTTCTCCCACTTTGTGTGAAATAGTTCTTCCTAAATTCACCCCTGAATGGCCTGGCTCTAATATTAAGATTATGCCCTCTTGTTGTGGATTCCCCACCAGGGGAACTCGTTCCTCTGTATGTGTCCTATTAAATCCCTTTATCATTTTAAATACTTTGATTAGATCATCTCTCAATCTTCTAAATTCAAAGTTTATGCAGCTTGTCCCCATAATTTAACCCTTTACGTCCCTTTGAGGCGAGAGGCACCATATCCACAGCCCAAACTGCATGCTCGAAATGGAAATAATCCAGGTGAACATTCTGGGGCCTCATTCAGTCCATTTGGGTTTGGGATTTTCCATTTGAAAGAAATGGCAGTGTAGGTGTGGAGAGGGACACCTGGTGGGTTGTCTCCTTCCTGTCCACTCTCAGATACCTTTACAGTGGCAGCAGATCTGTGCTTTACCTCTTATTTCGTTTTTACTTAAACTGGGAAAATGAAGGAGCTGTTCAGTGTGCTAGGACCGACCCCACTCGCTCCCAGGCATGAGGCCCTGGAGAAAGCAGGGCAGGAGGAGGCCCAGGTCACCTCCAGCAAGGTGGAGAAGGAATTAAAATAACTACTTGCATTGTGCTGATTGATATCTTCCCTCTAAATCTCTTTGTACAGGTCCTGGATCTCTTTGGACTCTTACCAGATCTGTGCTTTGATAATCTAATCTCATGATTCATGAGCTAAAGGATCAGACAAGAGCAACTGGCCTGTTATGGCCTACCCACCCCGGCGTGGTGATTCTTATATAGACCATCAACACCCCCCCCACCCCCGACCATTCCCCCGCCCCGACCATCCCCCCACCCCGACCATCCCCCCACCCCCCACCACTGACCATCCCCCACCCCGACCATCCCCCACCCCCGACCATCCCCCACCCCGACCATCCCCCACCCCGACCATCCCCCACCCCGACCATCCCCCCACCCCCCACCACTGACCATCCCCCACCCCCGACCATTCCCCCACCCCGACCATCCCCCACCCCGACCATCCCCCACCCCCGACCATCCCCCACCCCGACCATCCCCCACCCCGACCATCCCCCACCCCGACCATCCCCCCACCCCCCACCACTGACCATCCCCCACCCCGACCATCCCCCACCCCCGACCATCCCCCACCCCGACCATCCCCCACCCCGACCATCCCCCCACCCCCCACCACTGACCATCCCCCACCCCCGACCATCCCCCACCCCGACCATCCCCCACCCCGACCATCCCCCACCCCGACCATTCCCCCACCCCGACCATCCCCCACCCCGACCATCCCCCACCCCGACCATCCCCCACCCCCGACCATCCCCCACCCCCGACCATCCCCCACCCCGACCATCCCCCACCCCGACCATCCCCCACCCCGACCATCCCCCACCCCGACCATTCCCCCGCCCCGACCATCCCCCCACCCCCCACCACTGACCATCCCCCACCCCCGACCATCCCCCACCCCGACCATCCCCCACCCCCGACCATCCCCCACCCCCGACCATCCCCCACCCCGACCATCCCCCACCCCCGACCATCCCCCCATCCCGACCATCCCCCCACCCCCCACCACTGACCATCCCCCACCCCCGACCATCCCCCACCCCGACCATCCCCCACCCCGACCATCCCCCACCCCCGACCATCCCCCACCCCGACCATCCCCCACCCCGACCATCCCCCCACTCCCCACCACTGACCAGCCCCCACCCCCGACCATTCCCCCACCCCCCACCACTGACCATCCCCCCACCCCGACCATCGCCCACCCCCGACCATCCCCCCACCCCGACCATCCCCCCACCCCGACCATCCCCCCACCCCGACCATCCCCCACCCCCGACCATCCCCCCACCCCTGACCATCGCCCACCCCCGACCATCCCCCACCCCCGACCATCCCCCACCCCCGACCGTCCCCCCATCCCCGACCATCGCCCACCCCCGACCATCCCCCACCCCCGACCATCCCCCCACCCCCGACCATCCCCCACCCCCGACCATCCCCCACCCCGACCATTCCCCCACCCCGACCATCCCCCACCCCCGACCATCCCCCACCCCCGATCATCCCCCACCCCCGACCGTCCCCCCATCCCCGACCATCGCCCACCCCCGACCATCCCCCACCCCCGACCATCCCCCCACCCCCGACCATCCCCCACCCCCGACCATCCCCCACCCCGACCATTCCCCCACCCCGACCATCCCCCACCCCCGACCATCCCCCACCCCCGACCATCCCCCACCCCGACCATTCCCCCACCCCGACCATCCCCCACCCCCGACCATCCCCCACCCCCGACCATCCCCCCACCCCCCACCACTGACCATCCCCCCACCCCGACCATCCCCCCACCCCGACCATCCCCCCACCCCGACCATCCCCCACCCCCGACCATCCCCCCACCCCGACCATCGCCCACCCCCGACCATCCCCCACCCCCGACCATCCCCCCACCCCCGACCATCCCCCACCCCCGACCATCCCCCACCCCGACCATTCCCCCACCCCGACCATCCCCCACCATCCCCCACCCCCGACCATCCCCCACCCCCGACCATCCCCCCACCCCGACCATCCCCCCACCCCGATCGTCCCCCACCCCAGACCATCCCCCACCCCGACCATTCCCCCACCCCGACCATCCCCCAACCCCGACCATCCCCCACCCCCGACCATCCCCCACCCCCGACCATCCCCCCACCCCGACCATCCCCCCCACCCCGACCATCCCCCACCCCCGACCATCCCCCCACCCCCGACCATCGCCCACCCCCGACCTTCCCCCACCCCGACCATCCCACCACCCCCGACCATCGCCCACCCCGACCATCCCCCCACCCCGACCATCCCCCCACCCCGACCATCCCCCACCCCCGACCATCCCCCCACCCCGACCATCGCCCACCCCCGACCATCCCCCACCCCGACCATTCCCCCAACCCGACCATCCCCCACCCCGACCATCACCCCACCCCCGACCATCGCCCCACCCCCGATCATCCGCACCCCGACCATCCCCCCACCCCGACCATCCCCCACCCCCGACCATCCCCCCTCCCCGACCATCGCCCACCCCCGACCATCCCCCACCCCGACCATTCCCCCAACCCGACCATCCCCCACCCCGACCATCACCCCACCCCCGACGTTCGCCCCATCCCCGATCATCCGCACCCCGACCATCCCCCCACCCCCGACCGTCCTCCACCCCCGACCGTCCCCCACCCCGACCATCCCCCCACCCCCGACCGTCCCCCACCCCCGACCGTCCCCCACCCCCGACCGTCCCCCACCCCCGACCGTCCCCCCACCCCCGACCATCCCCCCACCCCCGACCGTCCTCCACCCCCGACCGTCCCCCACCCCGACCATCCCCCCACCCCCGACCGTCCCCCACCCCCGACCGTCCCCCACCCCCGACCGTCCCCCACCCCCGACCGTCCCCCACCCCCGACCATCCCCCACCCCCGACCATCCCCCGCCACCGACCATCCCCCACCCCCGACCATCACCTGTGATCAGAATGTCATCCAGGCCACATAGCTAAAGTATGCCGGTCAGGAAAGAAGACCAGCAATAAAAAGTCACCGCAAGGAAAATATGCAAAGGTACACAAGGTGACAAAGAACAGTTTGACTGAACAGAAGTCAGATTCAGACGCTAGCAGTAATGAACTGGATAGCTTAAGAATACACAACGTTGGTAAGGATACAGACCTCCAGACAATTTGGGTCACTCTTAAGATAGCAGGAGTCCAAGTAAAAATGGAATTGGACACTGGATCGGCATTGACGGTCATGAATAAGAAAGATTACAGAAGGTTATTCCAACATATTCCCTTACAGGATACGGAGATTATATTGAAAACGTACACGGGGCAAAGAGTGTACCCCATCGGAAAAATAGAGGTAGAAGTGGTCCACAAGGGCGAAGGAAGCCAAGTAATGGACTTATATGTGCTACCTGAAGGAGGTCCACCACTACTAGGACGGGAGTGGATTAGGAAAATGAATATGGACTGGCACTCCTTGAAAGCACTAACGGTAGATTCCGGGGAAACAGCTGTCAAACCTAAACGATTGTCCAGAATATTGGATGAGGCTAAAGAGGTGTTCCAGCCGGGACTGGGAACACTGAGAGGAATTACGGCAAACATCAAGATTGATGAACATGCACAACCAAAATTTTTTAAAGCCAGACCGGTACCCTATGCAATACGACCTGCGGTTGAAGCGGAGCTGGAAGCACTAGAACGTTCAGGGGTACTGTCTAAAGTAGATTGGAGTGAGTGGGCTACGCCCATTGTTCCCGTTATGAAACATCCTGCGAACAATAAGCCAGGAGATCCAGGGAAGGTTCGCATCTGTGGAGATTTCAAGATCACCGTTAATCCGGTGCTTCACACGGTGCAGTATCCGCTTCCACGGATTGAGGATATTTTCGCTTCACTGTCTGGCGGGAAACACTTCATCAAGATAGACCTGGCGCAGGCGTACTTGCAGATGGAGGTTGACGAAGAGTCACGCCAATACCTCACGATCAACACGCATCGAGGGTTGTACCGGTACAATAGGCTGGTTTTTGGTGTGGCATCGGCTCCAGCAATTTGGCAGAGGGCCATGGAGCAGGTATTACAGGGAATTCCAGGCACACAATGTTACCTGGATGACATTCTGATCACAGGTGATGGTGATGAACAGCATCTCGCTAACTTGGAACTGGTGCTCAACAGACTGAAAGAGTATGGACTTAGGGTAAATCGGCAGAAATGTGAGTTCTTCCAGAAGCGGATCTCGTACTGTGGTCATGTCATTGACCGGGAGGGGCTTCATAAGTCTCCTGACAAGATAGCGGCAGTTGTAAAGGCTCCCGCTCCGGAGAATGTCTCTCAGTTGAGGTCGTTTCTAGGATTAATTAACTACTACCATAAATTTCTGCCAAATCTATCCACGGTGCTGCATCCGTTGAACACTCTTTTACAGAAAGGGGTACCATGGGAATGGGGCGAAAACTGTAAGAAGGCATTTCGCAAAAGCAAAGAATTGATCACCTCAGAGGAAGTGTTGGCTCACTTCAACCCGACACTGCCTATTCGGTTGGCTTGTGATGCTTCTCCATATGGTATTGGGGCAGTACTCTCACATAAATTGCCAAATGGCACGGAAAGGCCAGTCGCGTTTGCATCCAGATCATTGACCTCCGCTGAGCGTAACTATGCGCAGATCGATAGGGAGGCCCTTAGCCTTGTATGGGGAGTGAAGAAGTTTAATCATTACCTACAGGGCCAAAAATTCACACTTCTGACGGACCATCAACCATTGGTGTCCATTTTTAACCCTAAGAAGGGTATTTCGGTGATGACAGCACAGCGTCTCCAGAGATGGTCTCTTTTCTTAGGGGCACATCAATATCAGATAGAATTCAAAGGTACGAAACAGCATGGCAATGCTGATGGCCTGTCGCGCCTGCCACTACCTGAAGATGAAGACACGACGGAAGTTGACCCTGTTGAGTTATTTCATTCGACCATTATCGAGTGTTTACCTGTCACCAACGCAAGTATTGAAAGAGAAACCAGGAACGACCCGACACTGTCCAGAGTCTACGAGGTGACAGTGCAAGGATGGCCAACACGGGGTGATCCTCTGTTACCGGCATTCTCGGCAAGGCGAGACCAGCTGTCCGTCTGCCATGGTACTTTGATGTACGGGACAAGAGTGATTATTCCTCCCAAGTTAAGGGAAAGAGTTTTAAAAGAACTACATGAAGGTCATCTGGGGGGAGTTAAAATGAAAAGTCTTGCTAGGGCTTACGTATGGTGGCCGGGTATTGACCAACAGATTGAGGAGTTAACGAAAAGCTGCGCTGGGTGTCAAAAAGTGCAAAATGCACCTCCGATAGCACCGCTACACCCATGGGAATGGCCTTCAGCCCCATGGCAACGCGTACACATTGACTTTGCTGGTCCATTCATGGACTCCATGTTCCTAATCGCGGTGGACGCACATTCCAAATGGCCAGAAGTGATCAAGATGAATACCACTACTTCAGAAAAGACAATTGCGGTGTTAAGAACAATATTCGCAAGGAACGGATTGCCAGAACAGATCTGTTCGGACAACGGACCACAGTTTGTATCGGAAGAATTCCAACAATTCTTAAAGAAGAATGGAGTTAAACATTATACCTCTGCCCCATATCATCCGGCGACAAACGGGTTGGCTAAAAGATTTGTCCAGACATTCAAAAAGGCTATTAAGGCCATGAATGATGATCAGATTCCGCTGCAACACAAGGTCGATAAGTTCCTGATGTCATATAGAAACGCCGATCATGCCGTGACTAACCAAAGTCCTGCTATGATGTTTTATAACAGGAGGTTGCGGTCCAAGTTGGACTTGTTAAAACCAAATGTGCGGAGGGAAGTGGAAAACAAACAGTTTCGGCATATTAACAGCAAGACCACTCGAACTTTCGACGTAGGACAACCAGTGATGGCAAGGGGCTATGGAAATGACAAATGGCAGTCCGGAACAATCCGGGCCAGACAAGGACCTCTGATGTACACCGTAGATATTGGTCATAATGTGATAAGGCGTCATGCGGATCAACTGGTAGAGTCGAGAGCAAGGGTCGAACCCATGGTTGTGACAGAGACAGCTGTGGAAGACGTTCATGAACCTGAAGCATCTACCTCGGCCGAGAATGTATTTGATGATGATGACACCCAATACATTGGCAACCAACTAGAGGAGGCACCTCAACAACAAGCATCAGAGACCACTGAAAGGCGTTATCCAAGCCGAATCAGAAAGCCTCCTGAGGGACTGAACCTTTGAACTGTTATACCTGAAGTTATATATGTATATATGTTATGTTTATTTGGGGATATGACTGTTAAGCTAAAAAGGGAGGATTGTGGTGTATGTAACCTGTTCCACCTTAAGAGAACTTAAGCCTGGTCCACTTTAAGAAAGGTACTACTTTCTTTGGCTGCTGTATACGTAATACTGGTGGTGATCACACCGGTATATAAGCACAGTGTAATAATATTGTATTCAGTATAGTCCGACCTCCAACCAGTAAAGACCTGTTAAATTTACTCTTGTGGTCTGTGTAGTAATTCTCACTATAACACACAGACTTAACACCCCACCCCAACCATCCCCCCGCCCCCGACCATCCCCCCACCCCCGACCATCCCCCCGCCCCGACCATCCCCCCACCCCCGACCATCCCCCCACCCCCGACCATCCCCCCACCCCGACCATCCCCCACCCCCGACCATCCCCCACCCCCGACCATCCCCCCGCCCCCGACCATCCCCCACCCCCGACCATCCCCCCGCCCCGACCATTCCCCCACCCCCGACCGTCCCCCACCCCCGACCATCCCCCACCCCCGACCATCCCCCACCCCCGACCATCCCCTCACCCCCGACCATCCCCCCGCCCCCGACCATCCCCCGCCCCCGACCATCCCCCACCCCCCGACCATCCCCCCGCCCCGACCATCCCCCACCCCCGACCGTCCCCCACCCCCGACCATTCCCCCACCCCCGACCATCCCCCACCCCGACCATCCCCCCACCCCGACCATCCCCCCGCCCCGACCATCCCCCACCCTCGACCATCCCCCACCCCCGACCATCCCCCACACCCGACCATCCCCCCACCCCCGACCATCCCCCACCCCCGACCATCCCCCCACACCGACCATCCCCCCACCCCCGATCATCCCCCACCCCCGACCATCCCCCACCCCCGACCATCCCCCACCCCGACCATCCCCCACCCCGACCATCCCCCACCCCGACCATCCCCCCACCCCCGACCATCCCCTCACCCCCGACCATCCCCCCCGCCCCCGACCATCCCCCACCCCCGACCATCCCCCCGCCCCGACCATCCCCCACCCCCGACCGTCCCCCACCCCCGACCATCCCCCCACCCCCGACCATCCCCCACCCCGACCATCCCCCACCCCCGACCATCCCCCCGCCCCGACCATCCCCCACCCCCGACCATCCCCCACCCCCGACCATCCCCCCACACCGACCATCCCCCACCCCCGATCATCCCCCACCCCCGACCATCCCCCCACCCCCGACCATCCCCCACCCCCGACCATCCCCCCACCCCGACCATCCCCCACCCCGACCATCCCCCACCCCTGACCATACCCCCCACCCCGACCATCCCCCACCCCTGACCATCCCCCACCCCCGACCGTCCCCCACCCCCGACCATCCCCACCCCCGACCATCCCCACCCCCGACCATCCCCCCACCCCCGACCATCCCCCACCCCCGACCATCCCCCCACCCTGACCATCCCCCCACCCCGACCATCCCCCACCCCCGACCATCCCCCACCCCCGACCATCCCCCACCCCCGACCATCCCCCCACCCCCGACCATCCCCCCGCCCCCGACCATCCCCCCACCCCCGACCATCCCCCACCCCGACCATCCCCCGACCATCCCCCACCCCCGACCATCCCCCACCCTGACCATACCCGACCATCCCCACCGCCGACCATCCCCCACCCCCGACCATCCCCCCACCCCCCCACCCCCGACCATCCCCCACCCCGACCGTCCCCCACCCCGATCATCCCCCACCCCGACCATCCCCCCACCCCCGACCATCCCCCACCCCCGACCATCCCCCACCGCTCCATCACACAACCTAAAGTCTGGGAAATTCCTCTCCAACCCTTGAAGACAATAAATCAAGCTCCAGGACACTGCCGTAATGTACAAAAAACATTAATCCCAGCAACCTACCATTTATAACAAATGTTTTCTTCTATTCTGCTCCCCCTCGAAGGGCTGCAAGGAAGCCATACTCCTCACACACTTGGGTAATCTGTCCCAGAAGTCAGTAACTCTGTGAAAAAAAACTTCTCAACATATAACTATCCTCATAACTAAGAGCCGTAAAATTGGGTATAAGAACATAAGAAACATAAGAAACAGGAGCAGGAGTAGGCCATATGGCCCTTTGAGCCAGGTCCGCCATTCAATAAGATCATGGCTGATCTTCAACCTCAATTCCACCTTTCCGCCCTAGCTCCATATCCCTTGACTCCCCTAGAGTCCAAACACCTTTCAATCTCAGCCTTGAATGTACTCAACGACTGAGCATTCACAGCCCTCTGGATGAAAAAAATGTCCCCTCATCTCAGTCCTAAATGGCCGAGCCCTTATCGTCTAGGGCACCCTCCTCTGAACTTTCTCCTCAACATCCCCCAGGGACCAATACTGGACACCGTCCTTTAAATGCATCTGAGCAGGCTCTTGTACAACCTTACAGTATTCCTGTTTTTATATCATACTGCCTGCACAGGACTACCAGAAACACAATTTGTTTTCCCAATAGCCTCATCACACTGTATGTGGACCTTCAGTATTTATTGTCTATGACCCCCAGGTCACTATCCTGCTCTGTAACTTTTGCAGGTGCCCGTGTATTTTATACACATGCTTGGAGTTACCCAGAGCCCAACATCATAATACTGCATATATCCAGAGTGAAGGACATCCACGGACCCATTCCCCCATGGTATCTCCAGCTGTTTCACTGATAAATTCTGACCACCCATACCATTCTTTGAAATTTTGTCATTAATGCTCTCAGCCAAGAAATTTCTGAAGGTTAACCGGTCCCTGCGTTCCTCAGCTTCTGATTGGCCCATGTAGAACTACTTCCATTGAATGTTATGCTCTGCCAACCAGATTGTAACCAATTCATACTCCAGCTAAATATGACCACCAATCCCACAGGATGAGATCTTACCCAATGGCCTTCAATGTGACACCTTATCAAAGGCTTTCTGAAAATCAAGGTGTATGACAGCAAGCTTCCTGATAATAAATTTAATATTTTAAAGAAATATTTAATTTTTTGAAAAAATAATAATTTTTGAAAAAATATAATAATATTTTTTAACAGGGCTAAAAATAAACTTTCCTTTTTAAAAAGTATTTAAAAATTATAAATGACTGAAATTTTTTTTAAAAACTTTTTTTCAACTCTTACGCTAGTAAAAGCAGGCCTTACTCTTGCTTTTACCAGGCGTAAGATTTCTAAGGGTTTTCTGTGGGCGGAGGTTCTCCAGAAAGCGGAACTATCCACCCACAGAGGCTCTTCTCCAGGGCAGGCGTCCGATCCGTCAAGAGCATTCTTGACAAATCAGAAATACCGGTTTTCAGCACATGTGCTTCGCATGCCTGAAACCGGCATTTCCGATGTCCCTACAGTGTGTACACAACCCGTACACACTTGGAGTAACGGAATAAACGGGCCAATGTTGTTTTAGATACACAGGAATTTCACAGCCACAAAACAGGCAACCATAAGCTGAATTTCTCTCAGTGTATGTGCATTGGGAGAGTTAATTCCCAAACTTCAGCTCAACCAAGACTCCGCTATCCTATCCTGCACCAGGACCCATTCACCCATTACCCATATCCTCGCTGACCTTCATTGGCTCCAAATACCCCCACACTGCCAATTTAAAATTCTCATCCCTGTGTTCAAATCCCTTAATGGCCTCACCACCTCCTGTCTCTGTAACCTCCTCCAGCCCTACAACCCTCCACCATTACCATCTCTGTCTCTCAATCTGGCCTCTTGTGCATCCGCCCACCCCACACACTTTGTCGAACCATTGGTGGCCATGGCTTTAGCCGTCCAGCCCAAATGCTAATTCCCTCTGCCTCTTCACCTTCCTCTCCTCCTTTAACACCCTCTGTAACAACATGTCTTTGACCGAGCTTTTGGTCACGTGTAGGAATTAACACTGGCGGGGTTGGGGTTATTGTCTCTGGCCAGTCAGAAGCCTCTGAGCTGCTCCAGGGACCCCCGTGCAGTTTCGAAGTGCTCCCCTATTCCTGGTTCTGACCACCGGACTTATTCGGTAGCGATGTGGACAGAAAACGTGACTCGTGGTTTGGGTGCAAAACAGACCAGTATTTATTGAAACAAAAGAAAGAAACAACTTAAAATGTAATCGATACAGCACTTATGCCTGGTACAGCACTTTTGCTTAACGCAGTACACTCAGTGTCCACTAGAGCGCTCCTTGCTCAGTGCAACACTCCTTTAAATACAGTACTTTAAAAACAGCTACACAGTGTTCACCACAGCACTTCTCTGCTAGGTGCAACACCCCTTTTAATACAGTTTTAAATACAGTACTTTAAAAACAGCTACACAGTGTTCACCACAGCACTTCTCTGCTTGGTGCAACACCCCTTTTAATACAGTCTCAATACAGAACTCAGTGTTCACTATAGCACTTTTCTGCTAGTACAACACCGTCTTACTAAATAGGGGAGGAGAAACAGACACAATGAGGGAAAATCGACTAAAATCACAGTTTAACAAAATTCCCACTTAATTCCCACCCCTATACCTATCCTAAGTTGCCTTGTAAAGGGGCCAGAAAAATATATGCTCACCAATGAAAATGCCCTCTCTGTGCCCTGTGATCTTTGATCTTCACTGCCCCGAAGTAAAAACATCCCAGTATTTTAAAAGTAAACTGCTGGTGTTCCACTTCTTCAGGCAGACTCCCACATTGTAGAGGGCACAGAGGCGAGGCCAGAGAGAGAGAGATGGCTTCTGAGAAGCTATCTTTTATACTCCATATGGGGCCGAAACCTTCCCGCCCAGATCCGGATGTATCTGGGCTAAAACAAAAGGGATCCAAGCTGCCCCATTGTCTAGGATGGGTTTGGATGAATTACCCATTTGTTTAAACTGTTCCTTTTCTCAGTTTAAATGTGTCTTTAATTGTCTGTGATGGGCTTTCGAATAAAGCTGCAGTGGTTAGAAATGTGTCCTCATTGTCTGTGATAGGCTGTTGGATAAAGCTGCAGTGGTTTGAATGTGTCTTCAATTGTCTATGATGGTCTTTGAATGTATTCCCATTCATCATGATGGGTTTGAATGAAACTGCCTTGGTGAAAAAAAGCATGTCTATTTCCTTGATTGCTTTGAGTAAACAGCCATGAAGGTATTGTAAACAGAAAGTCATTGTCCTTGTGGTCACCTGAAACCACAGTCTGAAGTGGATAATCCTTTGTGTACACAAAGTAGCAGTTTCTGTAAACGCATCGATTGTCTGCGGCAGGGAGGGGAACTCCCCTTTGATTGGCAGATCTGACTGCTCCATTGAACCTCTTCCCCAGACCCAGGCTGCTCTTTCAAGTCCTTTCTCTTCTGCCATGCGATCTGACAGACATTTTGATCCCCTGGATTTTTAAAGGTATATTACCCAGGTATTCTTTAATCAAAAATTAATCTTCAGAACTGTAGGAAATTTCAAAATTATAGCAAAATCCTACAGTCCCCCATCAGATACTAAAACTTGCTTGTAGTATCCTTGCCAAAAGTGAGCAATAATTTCTGAACCCCCGCAGAAAACCTTCCCTTATACTTATCTAAATCTATCTTTGATCCCCGACACCTCCATCTCCCCTGCCCAGAGAGAATCGTAGTACGGCAGGCATCTATCAACAGAAAACCCAAAATTAATGAAATAATCAATACACAGAGGGGGTCCAATGCCCTTGCACCACTTATATTCACAATAAGTCAAGCATGGAGGGTGTCCTACGCCCATGCACCACTTGTAACATAATTTTAACATGATACAACATCTTTAAAGGGATTGTCACCCAGCCAACATATCTGCTAAAAAAACAGATAGAAGACAAATGAGCTTCCTTTAACTCCAAACAAGCAGTAAAATAATTAACAAGTTCCTGTAAATTCTTAGTCTTCAATTGTATTTCCAGCAGCAGTTTTTAAATGTTGTGGGCATCTGTTTCCTGCAGACCCCTTCCTTCGTGGACTAGGGGTGCTTCCTCTCTCGAATCCCACGACACGCTGGTCCCCTGTGCTTTCCGGAACTCTGAAAAAGGACAAAGAAAACATCTCGCCAGGTCCCCTGGCTCGGGGAAGTGTAATCAGGTCCTGTGACCTTGATCCACAATACAATTCTGGAACCGTACCACACTCAAAACTTATACACTAATATTAATTTCAATACAAAAACAAAAATTAACACGTCCTACCTTAATACACGTTCTACCTTAACCTTATACACACTACTTGCACAAAGCTATATACAAGCGCCGCCCATCTCCGGGCGGCTAGCTTAATCCCTGGTTGGGCTGCCACAGGCTGCTCCCTGCGACATGGCTGGACTGATTCCAGCTTCCAGTCCCTCGCAGCTTATGGCTGCTGGTTGGGGACCTCTGCCTTTTGGCCTCTCCCTGACTCGGGAGACCACCCTACTCCACTGGAAAGTGGGTAACCATACTTTCTTGGGCTGGGGTACCCAAAGAGATCTCCTAGGGAGTGTTACTGGTGGGGCTAACCTGGCGAGCAGACCCATAGCTCGGGTCACACTCCCTGCTGGCTGGGGACCTCCTCCTTCGGGTCCCTCCCTTCCCAAACCTGGGCTGGGGACAGGCAATCCCTTGCCACTGGCTGCCGGTGGCTGAGAGCCTTCCCCTTCAGGTGTAAAACCTGGTTCAGGCTCATCCCTGGAGTCCCACAAGAGAGGGGGTATTGCTCGGGCCAAGTGCTGGGGAGCTTCTACAATCCCAGCTGCCTGTTTCCCTGCCCCCTGCTTAAACAACCCGCATTGTTTGATATAACTGGCTGCCTGCCAGTAATCCTGTTCAAAATCATGAATAGCTCCTCCCCTGACACAAACCACAACGCCTGCCTGTGCAGCCTGTGAGCTTGTACCTGCTGTGGGCTGAGGATTTCTGTCCTCAGGTTCACTCCCAGCTGCCTGTTTCCCTGTGGGTTCCATTAAGCTAGATGGGACCCCGTTAGACCGGGGTGAATTGGTCAGGTCCTCCAAGTGGACCACTGTGCTGGAGGCTCCAGTCTCCACTGAATATCTCCCCTGCACCATCTTCACCCCTGTCCCAACATAGGGCCTGCTCCCCTCAGCATTTTTGCGGGGACACAGGTCAACAGGTTGCGCTGGCTCCAGCCATTGCTGGGAGTGGGATGGGGTCAAAGCACCGGTGGTGGCTGCTATGCTCCCCTGGCCAGTCAGAAGAGACCGCACTGCCTCCAATAGTGACTCGACCCGGGGGGGGGGGAAATTCCTGTCTCTACCACCTCATCCTTCACCCCCCTTTGCTGCCAGAGCTCCTGAAAGCTCGGACCTGCCGTCGGGCTGATCAGACATAGCATCCCCTTGGCCCTCCTTAAAGCCATCTTCAGGCTTTCTATCTCTGCCCTACAGGGGCCATGATCTGCTTCCTCAAACCCTTGCTCGCAGGCTAGCTTATATGCTGCCTTTACTTCCCTAACATTCTCCTCCAGCTCTTTTATTTCTTGTATGAGGTGAGCGTTCTCCTCCCGCACCCTCATCTCATTGTTCTTGGCCTCTGCCACTAGGCACTTCAGGTACTCTGACTTGTACCTCATGTGGCTTTTGCCCTCACTAAACTGGAACACCAGGCGCTCTACCTTGGCCTGGTATTCCTCAACCTCCCTTTCCCTATCCCAGCTCTCTGCCCTGGCTTCCCAAAGCCTGCGGGTAACCTCCCCAAGCCTGCGGGAACCTAACCACAAACAAACCAGTGGGATAAAAAGAAACCCAATAACTGCTGCTCTCTCCAGACTCAAACCACTGTCTGCCACATCGCACACTGTTGCCGACGTCCTGCCGCGGTCGCCATTTTGTAGGAATTAACACTGGCGGGGTTGGGGTTATTGTCTCTGGCCAGTCAGAAGCCTCTGAGCTGCTCCAGGGACCCCCATGCGGTTTTGAAGCGCTCCCCTATTCCTAGTTCTGACCGTTGGACTTATTCGGTAGTAATATGGACAGAAAACGTGACTTGTGGTTTGGGTGCAAAACAGACCAGTATTTATTGAAACAAAAGAAAGAAACAACTTAAAATGTAATCAATACAGCACTTATGCCTGGTACAGCACTTTTGCTTAACGCAGTACACTCAGTGTCCACTAGAGCACTCCTTGCTCAGTGCAACACTCCTTTAAATACAGTACCTTAAAAACAGCTACACAGTGTTCACCACAGCACTTCTCTGCTTGGTGCAACACCCCTTTTAATACAGTTTTAAATACAGTACTTTAGAAACAGCTTCACAGTGTTCACCACAGCACTTCTCTGCTTGGTGAACACCCCTTTTAATACAGTTTTAAATATAGCACTTTAAAAACAGCTACACAGTGTTCACCACAGCACTTCTCTGCTTGGTGCAACACCCCTTTTAATACAGTCTCAATACAGAACTCAGTGTTCACTATAGCACTTTTCTGCTAGTGCAACACTGTCTTACTTACATAGGGGAGCAGAAATGGACACAACGAGGGAAAATCGACTAAAATCACAGTTTAACAAAATTCCCACTTAATTCCCACCCCTATACCTATCCCAAGTTGCCTTGTAAAGGGGCCAGAAAAATATATGCTCACCAATGAAAACGCCTTCTCCATGCCCTGCGATCTTTGATCTTCACTGCCCCGAAGTAAAAACACCCCAGTATTTTAAAAGTAAACTGCTGGTGTTCCACTTCTTCAGGCAGACTCCCACGTTGTAGAGGGCACAGAAGCGAGGCCAGAGGGAGAGAGATGGCTTCTGAGAAGCTATCTTTTATACCCCATTTGGGGCCAAAACCTTCCCGCCCAGATCCGGATGAATCTGGGCTAAAACAAAAGGGATCCAAGCTGCCCCATTGTCTAGGATGGGTTTGGATGAATTACCCATTCGTTTAAACTGTTCCTTTTCTCAGTTTAAATGTGTCTTCAATTGTCTGTGATGGGCTTTCGAATAAAGCTGCAGTGGTTTGAAATGTGTCTTCAATTGTCTGTGATGGGCTTTGAATGTATTCCCATTCATCATGATGGGTTTGAATGAAACTGCCTTGGTGAAAAAAAGCATGTCTATTTCCTTGATTGCTTTGAGTAAACAGCCATGAAGGTATTGTAAAGAGAAAGTCATTGTCCTTGTGGTCACCCGAAACCACAGTCTGAAGTCGATAATCCTTTGTGTACACAAAGTAGCAGTTTCTGTAAACACATCGATTGTCTGCGGCAGGGAAGGGAACTCCCCTTTGATTGGCAGATCTGACTGCTCCATTGAACCTTTTCCCCAGACCCAGGCTGCTCTTTCAAGTCCTTTATCTTCTGCCATGCGATCTGACGGCCATTTTGATCCCCTGGATTTTTAAAGGTATATTACCCAGGTATTCTTTAATCAAAAATTAATCTTCAGAACTGTAGGAAATTTCAAAATTATTGCAAAATCCTACACACGTCTCCTAATAATTGCTTCTGTGACATTTTTGACTAATTAAATCCTTTGAAGCAATTTGGGATGTTTTTCCATGTTAAAGGTGCCATATAAATGCAAATTGCTGTCACCTCACTGGGGGTCTCTACCCTACCCCTCACTGAGGTGAAGTTACCTCACTGGGAGTCTCTACCCTACCCCTCACTGCGGTGAAGTTACCTCACTGGGAGCCTCTACCCTGTCCCTCACTGAAGTGTAGTTACCTCACTGGGAGCCTCTACCCTGTCCCTCACTGAGGTGTAGTTACCTCACTGGGAGCCTCTACCCTGTCCCTCACTGAGGTGTAGTTACCTCACTGGGAGCCTCTACCTCAGCCCTCACTGAGGTGTAGTTACCTCACTGGGAGCCTCTACCTCGGCCCTCACTGAGGTGTAGTTACCTCACTGGGAGCCTCTACCCTGTCCCTCGCTGAGGTGTAGTTACCTCACTGGGAGCCTCTACCCTGTCCCTCACTGAGGTGTAGTTACCTCACTGGGAGCCTCTACCCCGTCCCTCACTGAGGTGCTGGCATTACATAGGATCACATTGGATATGCTGCACTTGAACAGGCCATTCAGCCCAACCAGTCCATGCCGGCGTTTATGCTCCACACGAGTCTCCTCCCGTCTTTCCTCATCTAACTCTGTCAGCATAACCCTCTATTCCCTTCTCCCTCATATGCTTTTCTAACCTCCCCTTAAATGCATCTATACTATTCGCTTCAACCACTCCCTGTGCTAGCGAGTTCACATTCTCACCACTCTCTGGGTAAAGAAGTTTCTTCTGAATTCCCTATTTGATTTCTTATTGACTATCTTATATTGGCCTCTAGTTTTGCTCTTCCCCACAAGTGGAAACATTCTCTCTGTGTTTACTAAATCAAAACCTTTCATCATTTTATAGACCTCTATTAGGTCACCAGCCTTCTCTTTTCCAAGAGAAAAGAGACCCAGCCTGTTCGTCCTTTCCTGATGGGTATACCCTCACATTTCTGGTATCATCCTTGTAAATCTTCTCTGCACCCTCTCCAGTGTCTCTATATCCTTTTATAATATGGCGACCAGAATAACATAAGAACATAAGAAATAAGAGCAGGAGTTGGCCATTTGGCCCTTCGAGCCTGCTCCACCATTCAATAGATTATGGCTGATCTTCTACCTCAACTCCACTTTCCTGCACTATCCCCATATCCCTTGGTGCCCTTAATATTCAAAAATCTATCAATTTCTGTCTTTAATATGCCTAACTACTGAGCCTCCACAGCCCTCTGGGGTAGAGAATTCCAAAGATTCACCACCCTCTGAGTGAAGAAATTTCTCCCCATCTCAGTCCTAAATGGCCGACCCCTTATTCTGAGACTGTGACCCCTGGTTCTAGACTCCCCAGCCCGGGGAAACAACCTCTCAGCATCTACTCTATCAAGCCCTGTAAGAATTTTGTATGTTTCAATGAGATCACCTCTCATTCTTCTAAACTCTAGCGAATAGAGGCCTAGTCTACTCAATCTCTCCTCATAGGACAATCCCCCCATCCCAGGAACCAGTCTGGTGAACCTTCGTTGCACTCTCTCTATGGCAAGTATATCCTTCCTTAGGTAAGGAGACCAAAACTGTACACAATACTCCAGGTGTGGTCTCACCAGGGCCCTATATAATTGTAGTAAGTCGTCTTTACTCTTATACTCAAATCCTCTTGTATTAAAGACCAACATACCATTTGCTTTCCTAATTACTTGCTGTACCTGCATGTTAACTTTCAGTGATTTGTATACAAGGACACCCAGGTCCCTCTGAACACCAACATTTCCCAATCTCGCACCATTTAAAAAATACTCTGCTTTTCTATTTTTCCTACCAAAGTGGATAACTTCACATTTCTCCACATTATATTCCATTTGCCATGTTCTTGCCCACTCACTTAGCTTGTCTATATCCCTTTGCATCCTCCTCACAACTTACATTCCCACCCAGCTTTTTATCATCAGCAAACTTAAATATATTACATTTGGTCCCCTCATCCAAATCATTGACATAGATTGTGAATAGCTGAGGCCTAAGCACTGATCCTTGTAGTACCCCACTAGTTACAACCTGCCAACCCAAAAATGACCCGTTTATGCCTACTCTCTGTTTTCTGTCCATTAACCAATCCTCAATCCATGCTAGTATATTACCCCCAATCCCATGAGCCCTAATTTTGTTTAATAACCTCTTGTGTGGCATCTTATCGAATGTCTTCTGAAAATCCAAATACACCACATCCACTGGTTCCCCCTTATCTATTCTGCTAGTTTCAACCTCAAAAAACTCTAACAGATTCGTCAAACATGATTTCCCTTTCATAAATCTGTGTTGACTCTGCCCAATCCTATTATTATTTTCTAAGTGCCCTGTTACCATGTCCTTAATAATAGATTCTAGCATTTTCCCTACTACTGATATCAGGCTAGCTGGTCTGTAGTTCCCCGTTTTCTCTCTCCCTCCTTTCTTAAATAGTGGGGTTACATTTGCTGCCTTCCAATCCACGGGAACCATTCTAGAATCTATGGAATTTTGGAAGGTGACAACCAATGCATCCACTATCTCTACAGCCACCTCTTTCAAAACCCTAGGATGTGGGCCATCAGGTCCAGGGGATTTATCAGCTTTCTGTTCCATTAATTTCTCCGGTACTATTTTTTTACGAATACTAATTTCTTTCAGTTCCTCATTCTTGCTAGAGCCTTGGTTCTCCACTATTTTCGGGAGGTGGTTTGCGTCTTCTTCCGTGAAGACAAACACAAAGTATTTGTTTAATTTCTCTGCCATTTCCTTATCCCCCATTATAATTTCTCCTGTCTCAACCTGTTTACTTTCGCTAACCTTTTTCTTTTTACATACCTATAGAAGCTTTTACAGTCTGTTTTTATGTCTCCTATTTCTTATGTTCTTATGAATTCTAAAATTCTCCCAATCCTCAGGCTTACTACTCTTTTTGGCAAAATTATAAGCCTCTTCCTCTGATCTTGTACCATCTTTAACTTCTCTTGTTAGCCACAGTTGGACCACTTTTCCTGTGGGGTTTTTGTGCCTTAAAGGAATGTATATTTGTTGCAATTTATGTATTAATTCTTTAAATGCTAGCCATTGCTTGTCTAGCATCATACCTTTTAATGTCATTTCCCAATCTACCTTAGCCAACTTGCCCCTCATACCTACGTAGTTTGCCTTGTTTAGATTTAAGACCCTAGTTTCAGATTTAACTAAATCACATTATGGTCACTCTTTCCTAAAGGCCCCTTTACACAAGGTTATTAATTAACCCTTTCTCATTGCACAATACTAGATCTAAAATAGACTGTCCCCTAGTTGGTTCCTCAATATACTCTACCAGAAAACTATCTTGTATACATTCCATGAATTTGTCCTCCACACTATTACTGCAAATTTGGTTTGCCCAGTTTATATGTCGATTAAAGTCCCCCATGATTACTGTATTACCCTTGTTACATGCGCCTCTAATTTCCTGATTTATACTCTGCTCTATATTACAACTACGATTTGGGGGGCCTATAAACAACTCCCACCAATGTTTTCTGCCCCTTGCTGTTTCTTAGCTCCACCCAAACTGATTCTGCTTCTTGATTTTCGGAGCTAAGATCCTTTCTCCCTACTGTCTTTATCCCATCCTTTATTATTAGGGCTACCCCTCCTCCTCCTTTCCATTTTGTCGATCTCTTCTAAAAGTTAAGTATCCTGGAATATTTAGTTCCCAACCTTGGTCACTTTGCAACCATTTCTCCGTAATGGTTATTAGATCAAACCTATTAATTTCTATATGCGCTATTAATGCATCTATTTTGTTGCGAATGCTTCGCGCATTCAGATATAGTGCCTTTAGCTTTGACTTTTTTCTATTTTTTTCCTAATGTCACTTTAGTCACTGATGCCCTGTTACCTTTGTTACTCTCTCTGTCCCTTCCTGACCCACTGTGTTTATTTTTACCCAAAACTCAATTCTGCTCTAGAGCCTTGACATTTCTCTCGCTGCATTTAAATTGACTCTTGCCTGAATCCTCCCACCTCCCTTTCATTAGTTGAAAGCCCTGTCTACTGCCTAGTTATTGAATTCGCCAGGACACTGGTTCCAGCCCGTTTTAATTGGAGCCCATCCCAACAGACCTGCTCCCTCTTTCCCCAGTACTAGCGTCAGTGCCCCATGAAGCAAAACCCCTGCCTCCCACACCACCCTTTGAGCCATACATTTAACCTTCTAATCTGCTGTGCAGCACCTTGGGACGTTTTACTACATAAATACAAGTTGTTGTAGTTGTTGCTTATCCCTATGCCAATTTTCGTGGGACTCAGGTAACAATCCAGCGATTATTACCTTTGAGGTTCTGTGTTTTAATTTTGACCCTAGCTCCTCAAACTCTCTCAGCAGGACCTCATTCCTAGTTCTACCTGTGTTGTTGATTCCTGCATGGACCACGACAACTGGATCCTCCCCCTCCCACTCCAAGTTCTTCTCCAGCCATGAGGAGATGTCTTTAAGCCTGGCACCAGGCAGGCAACACAACCTTCGGAACTCTCGGTCGCAGCTGCAGAGAACAGTATCTATCCCTCTGACTATAGTGTCCTCTACCACAAATACATTCCCTTTCACTCCCCCCACTTGAATGGCCTCCTGTACCCCGGTGCCATGGTGAGTTTGCTCACCCACCCTGCAGACTTTGCTCTCATCCACACAGGCAGCAAGAAATTCATCCCTGTTGGATAAGGACAAATTCCGAAGCGCCTCCAGCACTGCCCCTGGGGTCCCCTTACCTGCCTGAGTTGCAGTCACACCCTCCTGTCCCTGACCACTAACCAGACCTGTACCACTATCTAACCTAAGGGCTGGGACTGCCTCCTGGATCAAAGGGGGAAGAATTGGGTATCGCCCATTTTGGGGCGCTAATACCGGCCGGGCACAAAGTTTAGCTAATTATCACTGCCGACTGCGAAATTCATCTCCATCGCCCCTGGAGCTGAATGGAGCACTAAATCAAGCGCTACACACCTCTCTTAAGGCACCAACATTGGGGAGCGAGGCGCTACCTCAGAACGCTACCGAAGCTCAGGCGATGTCAATTTCCCTGGAACTCAGACAGATTGGTGCCGTCCAGTTCTTAAAGGGGCGGGGCCATCTTGCTGCACAGCCACACCCTGCTCATTGCAATGTTTGACCTCGGCCTGCAAACACCTACTCATTGAGATTGCTCAAACAATTGTGATGGATACTCAGAGGCCCAGGGAGAGAGCTCGCTGCTTTAGCGACCAAGCTTTGGTGGCTCTGGTTGGCGCTGTTGAATGGCGATGGGCAGTGCTCTTTCCAGACACTGGCAGGAGGCCATTGCCCCGGGAGTTCACAAGGATGTGGAGGGAGGGTGCCCATTACATCTCATCCAGGAGCCTGGTCCAAAGGACTCGCACGCTGTGCCGCAAGAAGTTCAACGACCTCACTCGGGTGGTCAGGGTGAGTAGATGCTTGAAATACCTCAACATCCCACCATCTCAACCTCACTCTGTGCACAGACGGTGTAAAGTGCCAAGCCCCCAACACTCACCCAACAACTATGCCCATCTACTAAAAGTCACATCCACATCCCACACCTTGCAGACAATAACGGCTATTCAACTATGGTTGGCACATCAGCGTCACATTCACTAAGACGCTGTCCTTTTTTTGCAGGCCAAGCTGTCACATAACCGGAGGGAGCAACAACACATGGGAGGAGGACAGGCGGAGCTGCACCCCTTCACACAACTGGAGGAGCAAGTCCACAGACTCATCGCAAGTAATGTCGTCAGCGCTGTGGCCATTGGAGAAGTCGACCCCCTTGGGACTGCAGCGGTATGTTCGCCAGCTTTATGTACTCTCTCATACCACTTCCCTCTCACAATACCAGCCTTTGCAACTTTCCATCTAACTACAGGAAACTCTTTGGTATCCGGCACCGACGGAACTGGGATGGTGCCGGTTGATTAAAAATTCCGGATGACGGAGAGGGTTATCTACCGAGGCTATTTTTAACAAACAAAAATAAAAAAATCAAGAAATGTGCAGTATAATTGGGTACTCACCTACAGAATGTTGTGTTAAAGAGACTATTGGCAGTGCGGGAGAGTCAGACTCCTGTTATTGAGGTGTTCGGACTTCCGACAGCGCCAAGAAGCTGACTGGTGGCAGAACTACTCCCACTGACTAACTCGGCCACCGCGGGAGACTCGGACTCGGGCTCGGCAACATTGCCGGTTATTGAGGTGTTGTTTTCAGAGTGAGAATTTTGCCGGTTAATAGAGAATTCCGGATATTTAGGTGTCGTTTAAACAAGAGTTTCCTGTATACTGTCTCCATTCCTTGCTCCCTTCCTGCCCTCATGTTAAAGCCACTCTTGTGCGTTCCTGCTTTCAGATAGTGAACCACCAGCTGACCAGCCCGTCCCTCAGCCTCCCAGTGGCAGCGACGCGCCAGAGGAGGAGGAACACGAAGCCGGAGCCTCACCGCCTGCGTCTCCTGAGGGCGAGACATCTGATACTGGGGCCACGCGTTCACTTTGCTGTTTGTAGTGTACATTAATGATTTAGATATGAATATAGGAGGTATGCTCAGCAAGTTCGCAGATGACACGAAAATTGGTGGAGTGGTAAATAGCGAGGAGGGAAGCCTCAAGCTACAGGATGATATAGACGGGCTGATTAGATGGGCAGAACAGTGGCAAATGGAATTTAACCCTGAAAAGTGTGAGGTGATGCATTTTGTGAGGACTAACAAGGCAAGGGAATACACAATGAATGGGAGGACCCTAGGAAGGACAAAGGACCAGAGGGACCTTGGTGTGCATGTACATAGATCCCTGAAGGTAGCAGGACAGGTAGATAAGGTGGTTAAAAAGGCATATGGGATACTTGCCTTCATTAGCTGAGAGCACTAGCAAGCGCAGGGTTAAGCGATCCTGGTGAATCTCCTCTGCAGCCCTCTCCAATGCAATCACATCCCTCTTCTAGTGGTGGCGCCACACTAGAAGAGGGATGTGATTGCATTGGAGAGGGTGCAGAGGAGATTCACCAGGATGTTACCTGGGCTGGAGTGCTTCAGCTATGAGGAGAGACTGGATAGGCTGGGGTTGTTTTCCTTGGAGCAGAGAAGGCTGAGGGGGGACCTGATTGAGGTGTACAAAATTATGAGGGGCATAGATAGGGTAGATAGAAAGGAACTTTTCCCCTTAGTAGAAGGGTCAATAACCAGGGGGCATAGTTTCAAGGTAAGGGGCAGGAGGTTTAGAGGGGATTTGAGGAAAAACCTTTTCACCCAAAGGGTGGTTGGAATCTGGAACTCACTGCCTGAAAGGGTGGTAGAGGCAGGAATCCTCACAACATTCAAGAAGCATTTAGATGAGCACTTGGAATGCCATAGCATACAAGGCTATGGACCAAGTGCTGGATAATGGGATTAGAATAGACAGGGCTTGATGGCCGGCGCGGACACGATGGGCCGAAGGGCCTCTTTCTGTGCTGCATAACTCTATGGCCTAGAAATTCAGTTTGGGGCGGCCAGCTCGCTCGCGCCCAGAAAGTACCGCTGCACGCGGAGCCACTTGTGCCCGCCGGAAATTCAGTTTCAGCGCCCCAACTCGAAGGCGGCCGCTATTCAAGGGTTTCGGCGCCCCCGCTTGGGGCGCTGAAACTGAATATCGGCGCGCTAGGTGCCGCAGCGCCACCCGCTGCGGAGCGGCAGGCTGCAGTACTGCAGGCCTGCCTCCCTCTCTTAAGGGGGAGGTGCCTGTAACAGCGAGATCGCCGCTCGCTAGTGCCGGCAAATGAGCCCGGCACCACGGAGAAGTGCCGGGCTCCCGGAAAACAGCCGGCAATGCCGCGGGGGGGGGGGTGTGGAGGAGGCCGGGGAAGGAGGTGCGGGCAGGCGGCCGCCGAAAAAGCGGCCGACCGCACCTCCGCCTTAACTCGCCCCACTAACGCTACAGGACGGCCCCGTTTTCTGATCGCTGTTTGCGGCCGCTGCGGAAGAGGCGGCTGCAACTAAATATGGCGGTCGGGCCGGTAGCGGGGCGGCAGCGGGGCACTGCGCACACCAATGACGTCATCGGTGGCGGCGCAGCGCTACTGGCTAACGCCGCCATTACCGCAGCGCTGAATATCGGCGAAAGCTCAGCAAGTGGCGGAAAAGCCCTCTTTCGGCGAAAACTGGGCGCAAAGCCTACTGAATTTCTAGCCCTATGACTGGAGGGGAGCGGGGGGTTTGCACCTGATGTGGGTGAAGCTCCGGGACCCAGCGGGCTGCAGCAACGCCATGGGAGAAAGGAAGCTCGGGGGCCATCTCCCCAGAGGGTGAGTGCATGCACGAGTCCTGCTGCACAGGACTCGGATTAGGACCTCGATATCGTAGCGATGAATACTCAGGCAATGAGCATGCATACTGAGCTCATTGGTGCAATGGCAAGGGTGCCCGAGAGCTTGGATGCACTGGCTAGGCGCGTCGAGGAGTCCGCCGCCAGCACAGCTGTCATCTGTGCGCAAACCCTCGAACCCATCCTTGCCTCATTACAGAGGATGGTTGACTTGCAGAGAGACCGTGGGGACCCAGACCCCATGTCACGTGTAATGGATGAGGATGCAGCATCCATTGCAGCACAGGCTGAGGCAATGCAATGGCTTAGTGCTGGAATCGAGTCATTGGCTGGTGCCATCCAATGTCAGACTGCTCTGATGCAGTCTCAGATTGATGCCACACAAGCGCTGACTGCTGCCATCGGGGATCTCACAGTGCCGAAGCAGGCCAGCAATCTGTGCTCGAGCAGATTGCTCCGGATGCTGAGGTTCTGCCCCGAGGGAGTGGCAGTGTGTCGGTCAAGCAGGAAGGTGCTGTCCTCTCTCAGGATGACAGCATTCCTGCTGACACTGCTGCCACTCCACCATTGCACTTGCCACAGCCTGTAATCCAGTCAGCCCAGACTGCTGCTGCCCATGTAGAGTTGGTGCAGTCTGCAGCCGGGCCCTCCAGGCCCAGAGCCGGTCGAGGGTGTCCTTCAAGGCCATCTGCAGCCTCTGGATCCAGCACTTAGCAGCCTTCCACCAGCCTTGCTGCAGCCACTGGGACCACATTACGGAGGAGCAGTAGGGTGGGAAGGAGGGAAGTGCGAAGGGGAGGGAGATCATTCAAGAAGTGTGAATAACTAAAAATTTGCAAACAAATGGGGGGAATGTTTGTACCAAAGTTGGATGTGTATGTAAATATATTGTTCACTCTGTTAACGCTTATCTCAATGTGGTAAGAATCAGTTTTGTTTGTTAATGAATTGCTGTGTTTGTTTGTTATTGGTTGTGCTTAATAAGACACAGTTTGTTACAAAAACAAATATTTTTATTGAAACTTGACAACTTTTCTCATTTTACTCATTGGAACTTTGCCCGGTAATAGGGGCCTTGGGATGGCTGTAATGTTGTGCTTGTTGGTCCCAAAAGCCATCTTCTCTGTCATTCATCAGAAGCGCTGTGTTATGAGGCGTTCACGAACGGCCCTTGCAGAAGCAATATTGAGCGCCTCCCTCCCACGTTGTTGCTGCTGATCCTCCTCTTCATCCTCCTCCTCCACCTCCTCCACCTCCTCTCCCTCTTTCTCCTCCTGAGGTGATGCACCAATCCCTGGTGGCAATGGTTGTGTCCTCAGAATTGTGAGGTTGTGCAGTATGCAGCACACAACAATGAAAGCCGATTATCAATCAGGGGATTACTGAAGGGCTCCTCCAGAGTAGTCAAGACACCAGAACTGTTGCTTCAGCACACCGATCGTCCATTCAATGAGATTCCTAGTGGCGCTATGGCTCTCATTGTATGCGAGCTCAGCAGGAGTGTTGGGGTTATGGAGCGGTGTCATCAGCCAGGTGTAGAGTGGATAACCCTTGCCCCCGAGGAGCCAGCCACGAGGTTGATGCGGTGGTTGGAACAGGTCTGGGACACCAGTCTGGCACAGGATGAATGCTTCGTGGCTGCTGCCAGGATAGCGGGCATTGATGGCGAGGATGCGCTGTCTGTGGTCACAGACCAACTGAACGTTCAGAGAGTGGAAGCCTTTGCGGTTGCGGAAAACCTCTGCATTCTCATGAGGTGCCCGCAATGCTACGTGCGTGCAGTCAAAGGCGCCCTGAACCATGGGGAAGCCCGCTATCCTAGCGAAGCCACATGTGCGTTCACGCTGTTTGTCCCGTGTCATGGGGAAAGAGGTGTACTTCCTTTTCCTTTTGTACAGAGCATTTGTCACCTCCCGGATGCAACAATGGACGGCAAACTGGGAGATATTTGCAATATCCCCAGTTGAAGCCTGGAAGGAGCCACTGGCATAGAAATTGAGAGCCACCGTCACCTTCACTGCCGCCGACAGAGACGTCCTGGTCCTGAGCTGAGTATGCAGATCTGGTTGCAGCAGGTGGCAGAGCTCAGTGACCACCTCCTTGCTGAAGCGCAGCCTGCGCAAACACTGCTCCTCGGACAAATGAATGTAGGAGAATTGCTCCCGGAATACCCTGGGAGGGTAAGGTCTCCTGTGCAGAGGCCTGTTGGTCCTCCTCCCTCTGGCCACGTTTGTCACTCTCTCTCGGCCTCTGCTGCCTCCAAAGGTGAGGCTGGAGGACGATGCCCAGGGTTAGTACAGCCCCCATTTAATCTTCTAAATGTGGTAGTAATAAAGCTGACAGAAATGGGAACCTGAAAAGTGTTGGTGAGGAACAAAACTCCTTGTAGGACAGTGAGACACCTCTCTCCCTCTCTCAACCTGCGGATGTAAAATATTTTGCCGACAGGAAAATGCAGGAAGCGCACGCCTTTAACTAGCATTCCCCCAGCTCCCAGCAGACTGCAAAACGACCCCCTCTACCTGTCGTTTCTAGCAGCAGGCACTAAGGTAGGAGGTGAAAACCCATTTCCGCTCCGGGGCGCTACCGGGGAGTTGCACACTTGGATGACGTCATGATCTCCGGGCGCAGGTGATTGTGGCGGTAGCCTTTAGCAGCACCGCAATCCACCAGGTCAATTTCGTGGGCAGCGCTAAAACCCTCACGTTCGGGCAGTAAGTCGTTAGCACTCCATTAGCAGCCCCCGGAGGTGCTAACAGGAGGTGCTAACCAACCACATTTTTCCCCCAAAGTGTCCAGGTAACTCTCCCCCTCCCTGATGGCCCACAATGTCTGCACCTCAGACTTCAGCTCAAAAACTCTGATCTGAAGTTCCTCAAGGTGCAGGCACTTATTGCAAACGTGATTGTCCGGGTTCACAACGTTCTCCACAAACTCCCACATGCTGCAGTCGTGGCTCACCACCTGCACTGCCCTCCCGATATGACCTTGTTCTATGTAATTAAATATAATTACATTTGTATTTAAGTAATTAGTTTACAGTTTAGTTTCTTGACTACTTGATCTAGATAAGTTATGGTTATAGAATTAAATATCTACCTGTAACACAAAACACTACAAGTAGTGTAGGCAAAAAGCAACAATTCCTTCCCCCTCTTCTCCGAATTCCCATTCTTTCCAAATTCCCAAGTAAAACACTCTATTTACGTGCACTCCGTTTACTGTCGCTCTGTGCAGTACTCCAAGTGTGGTCTGACCAAGGTTCGATACAAATTTAGCATAACTTCACTACTTTTCAATTCTATCCCTCTAGAAATTAAACCCTAGTGCTTGGTTTGCTTTTTTATGACCTGTGTCGATATTTTTAGTGATTTGTGTATTTGTACTCCGAGACTCCTTTGCGCCTCTACCCCATTTAGATTCTTATTTCCAAGTAATAAGTGACCTCCCTATTTTTCTTACCAAAATGTAATACCTCACTTTTATCTGTGTTGAAATTCATTTGCCAATTATATGCCCATTCTGCAAGTTTATTAATGTCCTCCTGTAATTTGTTGCAGTCCTCCTCAGTATTGACTATCGCCCCCAATTTGGTGTCGTATGCAAATTTAGAAATTGGGTATTTTTGATTCCAAAGTCTAAATCATTAATATAAGTTGTGAACAACAGTGGTCCCAGCACTGATCCTTGTGGTACACCACTTCCCACCTCCTGCCACAGTGAATAGCTACACTTTACCCCTACTCTCTGCTTCCTGTCTTAAAGCCAGCTAGCTATCCAATATGCAATGTGTCCCCTGACTCTGCATTCCCTGACCTTTTTCATTAGTCTATTATGAGGTACCTTTTTGAAGGCCTTTTGAAAATTTAGATAAATTACATCTACTGCGTTACCCTTGTCTACTCTCTCTGTTACCTCTTCAAAAAACTCAATGAGGTTGGTTAAGCAAGACTTTCCCTTTTGAAATCCATGTTGACTGTTCATTATTATATTTTTGGTTTCTAGATGTTCTTCTATTCTCTCCTTTAGTAGGGATTCCATTATTTTTCCTACCACCGATGTTAAGCTGATTGGTCTATAATTCCCTGGACATGTTCTATCTGTTAGATCCGTGATTCTGAGAGTATGCTGTTTTTCAATTACCACACGGATGCTGTAACTTAATGATAAACAGGTATTTACTGGAGGAGGGTAGTCTCAAGACTGGGGGTACAGAGGCATGTGCAAAGCTTATATACAGGTGTGGTCACTGCCGGTACTACAGTATACAGGAGCTGTAAAAGTAGTTCTGTCTTAAAGGCACATACACTACAATTCCTCCCCTTTTAGATTAGTAGTACCCCTAATATTCAAATAACAATTTAACACTTTAACATGTATATTAAACAACAATAGTCCATTTATAGATTCAGTCTTTGGGGCGGCTTCCTGACCCTTTCGGGATAGCGCCTTTCCGGAGGTTCTTGTTCTTGGTGCAGAGGCGATTCTGACCCCTTTTCATCGGGTTCCACTGCTACTGGTTCTGAGGTAGATGCTACCGGTATGTCGGGTTCATCCCCAGGTACTCGAGACATGGGGTTGACGCGTTCCTGTGACGCTAAGATCTGATCGACGTGGCGTCTCACAATGTTCTCCCCGACATCCACTGTGTACATTAATGGCCCCTGCCTTGTGCATATCGTTCCGGGTTGCCATTTCTCTGTTCGATAGTCACGGGCCAAGACTGGTTGTCCTACATTGAAGCTCCTTGTCGGCTTCTCATTGATGTGCTGGAATTGTTTGTCCTCAACATTTCTTCGCACATTTGGTCTGAGCAAGTCCAGACGAGATCTCAACCTTCGGTTAAAGAACATCATGGCCGGGGTCTGGTTGGTAACTGCATGTGTCGCGTTTCGGTAGTCTAATAAGAAATTGTCCATCTTATGCTGTAGTGGAATTTCATCATCGCACATGGCCTTTATCGCCTTCTTAAAGGTTTGTACGAACCTCTCAGCCTATCCATTTGTGGCTGGATGATACGGGGCGGATGTATAATGCCTTACCCCATTCCTTCTCATAAATTTTTGAAACACTTCGGACACAAACTGTGGTCCATTATCAGAGCAAATCTGCTCTGGCAAACCGTTTCTGGCAAATTTGGTCCATAGGACTGCAATCGTTTTCTCTGTAGTGGTTGAGGACATTTTTATTACCTCAGGCCACTTCGAATGAGCATCCACTGCTATTAAGAACATTGAGTCCATGAATGGACCAGTGAAATCAATATGCACCCATTGCCATGGAGAGGAGGGCCACTCCCATGGGTGTAGAGGGGCATGTGGTGGTGCATTTTGGACCTTCTGGCATCCTAAGCAGCTCTTAGTTAGGTCTTCGATTTGTTGATCGATTCCCGGCCACCACACATAAGCCCTAGCAAGGCTTTTCATTTTCACTCCCCCCAGATGACTTTCATGTAGCTCATTTAGCACTCTCTCCCTTAACTTGGGTGGAATCACCACTCTGGATCCACACATCACTGTCCCCTGGCATATTGACAGCTGTTCTCTTCTGGATGAGAATGCTGGCAACAGTGAGTCGCCATGTGTTGGCCATCCCCTCACCGTCAATTCATATACCCGAGACAGCGTCGGATCATTGCGGGTCTCCTTCTCTATATCCGCGTTCGTTACTGGCAATCGTTCAATTATTGACAAATAAAATATCTCGATAGGGTCCACTGCTGGTGCTTCCTCCACGGTAGGCAGTGGCAGGCGCGATAGCCCATTAGCGTTCCCATGCTATTTCGTGCCTTTATATTCTATTTCATATTGATTTGCCCCTAGAATCAGGGACCATCTTTGTAACCATTGTGCAGTCATCACTGGAACGCCCTTCTTAGGATTAAAGATGGAGACAAGTGGTTGGTGGTCAGTCAGCAAGGTGAACTTCTGCCCATGCAGATAGTGGTTGAATTTTTTTACTCCCCATACTAGGCTGAGGGCCTCCCTGTCAATCTGGGCGTAGTTGCGCTCGGCTGAGTTTAGTGACCAAGACGCAAAGGCTACTGGCCTCTCCAACCCGCCTGGGAATTTGTGCGACAGCACCGCTCCAATACCATAGGGTGATGCATCACATGTCAAACGAATTGGTAGCGCTGGGTTGAAATGGGCCAACACCTCTTTTGATGTGATCAGTTCTTTACACTTCTGGAAAGCTCGTCTACGTTCGTCATCCCACTTCCATGGTACCCCTGTTTGCAGTAGAGTGTTCAGTGGGTGTAATACCGTGGACAAATTTGGTAAGAACTTGTGGTAGCAGTTTACCAGCCCGAGGAACGACCTCAGTTGTGACACATTTTCCGGTGCTGGAGCCTTCACTACTGCCTCAATCTTTTCAGGGGACTTATGTAACCCCTCTTCATCGATGACGTGGCCACAATACGAGATCAGTTTCTGGAAAAACTCGCACTTGTGGCGATTAGCTCATAGCCCATACTCCTTTAATCTGGTGAGCACATTCTCCAAGTTGGCGAGGTGGCCACTGTCATTTTCGCCCGTGACCAAGATGTCATCCAAATAACACTGGGTCCCTGGAATCCCTTGCAGGACTTCATCCATTGCCCTTTGCCAGATAGCCGGAGCTGAGGCTACCCAGAACACCAGCCGGTTGTATTGATAGAGACCTTTATGACTGTTAATCGTAAGGTATTGTTTTGAAGCTTCTTCTACCTCCATTTGCAAGTACGCCTGGGCTAGATCAATTTTGGTGAAGCATTTACCTCCAGATAGTGAGGCGAAAATATCCTCAATTCCTGGAAGCGGATATTGTACCGTGTGAAGGATTGGGTTCACTGTCACCTTAAAATCCCCACAGATGCGGACCTTCTTTGGTTCCCCAGGCGTATTACTCAACGACCTCTTCATTACAGGAACGATGGGTGTAGCCCACTCGCTCCAGTCCACTTTGGACAGTACTCCTGAACGTTCCAACCCTTCCAGCTCTGCTTCGACAGCTGGTCTGATCGCATAAGGCACTGGTCTGGCCTTAAGAAACTTTGGGCTTGCATTTTCCTCTATTTTAATCATTGCTGTTATGCCTTTTAGTGTTCTTAGTCCCTCCTGGAACACTTCTTTTGCATCAGTTAGCATTTTTGACAGTCGTCCAGGTGTGACGTCATCATCCTTTTTGGCCTCAACCTTCAGTGCCTGTATGGAATGCCAATCTAATTGTATCTTCCGGATCCATTCACGTCCTAGCAGTGGTGGTCCTCCATCTGGCAATACATATATATCCATTTTAGGTATTTCCTGGCCTTTATATATCACTTTCACCCTTATTTTTCCTTTGGGGTAGACTTTTTGCCCTGTATACGTCTTCAAGACAATCTCTGTAGCTTTCAAGGGTATATGTGAAATAGCCGCTTGTAGTCCCTTTGGTTTATGACTGTTAGGGCTGATCCTGTGTCCAATTCCATTTTCACTTGGACTCCGTCTATCTTGAGTGTAACCCAGATAGTCTGGTGATCCTCCATTTTGGTTACCTTATGTAGTTTCAGACAACCCAGCTCCTTGCTTCCGCAGTCTGTGTCACTTTTCTGTTCATCTGAACCACTGTCCATCACCTGGTGTACCTTTTTGTACTTCTCCTGTGGAGATTTCTTACTGTTGGTTTTCTTCCCAGACCTGCAGACTCTTGCTATGTGTCCTGCTTTTCCACACTGTCTGCACACTTGGTCCTTGAACCAACAATCCTTCTGGTTATGTGTTGTTCTGCCGCAGCGATAGCACTTCCCTGTTCCATAGGACATTTCATTGGTGCCATATCCTTGTGGTCTCCATTGTATCTCTGCAGCTCCCCTTGCGGCTGCTTCGTGTGATACTGCCATACTGAAAGCCTTGTCCAGCGTAAGATCCTTTTCTGATAGAAGCCGTTTCTGGGTTCCTTCACTTTGTAGCCCACACACAAACTTGTCCCTTAACGTATCTGCTAGTCCCGCTCCAAACTGGCAGTGTTTCGATAGCTTGCGCAGTTCCGTTAGGTACTCAGCATTGCTTTCGTCTTTGTGTTGGTTCCTTTTATGGAACTTAAATCGTTCTGCTATCAGCAGCGGTGTGGGGTTTAAGTGGTCCTGTAGGATTTCTACTATGCTTTTGAAATTCTTGTTCACCGGCTTCTCTGGGGTTATTAGATTTCGCAGTAACCCATAAGTTTTTGCACCCATGGAATTTAACAAAACCAGTGCTTTACTAGCATCTGGCACTTCATTTGCCCTGCAGTACACCTCAATACGTTCCACATATGTCGCCCAATCTTCGACTTCATTGTCGAACGTAGAGATACTGCCACTCTTCGGCATCCCTGGGTGTGATTTAACTGTCAAAAATGGCATCTCCCGCGCTTCCCCTTCTTCTCCGCTGGCACAAAATGGCGTCTCCCGCGCTTTCCTTCCTTCCCGCGCTCGCCCTTCTTCTCCGCTGTGGCTTCTAAAAATGGCATCTCCCGCGCTCTTCCTTCTTCTCCGTGGCTCAATGGCATCTCCCGCACTCTCCCTTCTTCTCCCCATGGACACTGTTCAGCCCTTGAGCCCTGGCTGTGCTCTGCGCGTTTTTTTTTTTTTTTTTTTCTCGACGCCGCTCGGTCCTGAACCTGGCTGTTGCTTTACCCTCTCTCTCTCCGTTTTTTTTTTTTTTTCTCGACGTCGCTCTGTTTTCAACCCCCGGCTGCGCCCTGTACGCTTCACCCTCTGCCTTACCCCATCGACGCTGCTCGGCTTTCTCTCCGCCGTCGGTCGGCTCCAGCCGCCGCTGTCCGGGAAGGGTCTGCGCTGGACCTGTCATCGGTCTCTTGCTGATCGTCGTGGCTGGGGAACCAAGCCCGGCTCTCCACAGCCTCCCCTGCGATGTTCACTCTCTGCCGGACGACTGGGCGGTTGCTCGTGGTCGACGCCCGTGTTCCTGGCCTCGACTTTTTTTTTTTTTGTTACTCCGCCCTCCCGGAGCGAATCCTCGAAGGGAAATGCAGAGTTGCAGGTAGATTCGAATCGACACTCGTCGCCACTGTTAGATCCGTGATTCTGAGAGTATGCTGTTTTTCAATAACCACACGGATGCTGTAACTTAACGATAAACAGGTATTTACTGGAGGAGGGTAGTCTCAAGACTGGGGGTACAGAGGCATGCGCAAGGCTTATATACAGGTGTGGTCACTGCCGGTACTACAGTATACAGGAGCTGTAAAAGCAGTTCTGTCTTTAAGGCACATACACTACACTATCCCCCTTCTTAACTATAAGTATTATGTTAGCTATCCACCAGTCCTCTGGCACTGCACCTTTTTCTAATGAATTACTAAATATGTGTAGTAATGCCTCTGCTATCTCTTCCTTAGATTGTTTTAAAATGCGCAGATGTAATCCGTCCGGACCAGGGGTTTTATCCTCTTTGTGTTTCATTAGTTTAGTTAACTTATCTCCTCGTTTTATTTTAAATGCAGTTATCTCATTATTAATCTCATCCTCCGATGCCATCTCCACCTGTTGTATCTCCCTGGTAAATTCTGAAACAAAGTAATTATTTAATATCTCTGCCATCTCTCTGTTGCTGCCTGTGGTATTATCCCGTCCATCCCTTAGTGGCCCTATTCCCATCCCGACCTTCCTTTTTTATTTACATGCCTGTAAAATATTTTACTATTTTTTTTATGTTCCTTGATAATTTGATTTCATAGTTCCTCTTTGCCTTCCTAAGTGATTTTTTTGACTTCTCTCCTAATCCCTTCGTATTCTCTCTTGTCATGCTCTCCCTTGCTGCCCATGTAGTTAATGTATGCCTCTTTCCTTACTCGCAATTTTTCCCTTATGGCTTTATTCATCTGGGGTGTCTCATTAGTGTTTAGCTTGCTTTTGTTTTTTAGCGGAATATATTTTTCCTGGACTCTGTTGAACACCATTTTAAATGTTTCCCATTGCTGTTCTACATCATTGTTTGCCCATTTTATCTTCCCAAGTTCTATTCTCAGGCCCTCAAAATCAACATTTCTCCAATCTATTATCCTGGTCTTTGTCATACTTATATCTTTCTCAATTATTATCTTAAAGCATATTATATTATGGTCACTATTGCCTAGATGTTCCTCTACTTTTACATCTCTTCTCTGCTCTGGTTATCATAGAATCATAGAATTATAGAATGGTTACAGCATGGAAGAAGGCTATTCGGCCCGTTGAGCCTGTGCCGACTCTCTGCAAGAGCACTTCAGCTAGTCCCACACCCCCGCCCTTTCCCCGTAGCCCTTTTCTTTCCTTCAGATACTTATCCAACTCCCTTTTGGAAGCTGTGATTGAATCTACCTCCACCACACTTTCAGGTAGTCCATTCCAGATCTTAACTACTCACTGCGTAAATTTTTTTTTCTTACATCACCTTTGGTTCTTCTGCCAATCACCAATCTGTGTCCTCTGGTTCTCAACCCTTCTGCCAATGGGAACAGTTTCCCTCTATCTACTCTGTCCAGACCCCTCATGATTTTGAACACTGCTAGCAAATCTTCTCTCAATCTTCTCTGTTCCAAGGAGAACAACCTCAGCTTCTCCAGTCTATCAACATTACTGAAGTCCCTCATTCATGGAATCATTCTCGTAAATCTTTTCTGCACCCTCTCTAAGGCCTTCACATCCTTCCTAAAGTGTGGTGCCCAGAATTGGACACAGTACTCCAGTTGGGACCAAACCAGTGTTTTATACAGGTCCATCATAATTTCCACACTTTTGTACTCTATACCTCTATTTATGAAACCCAGGAGCCTGTAGCCTTTTTAACTGCTTTCTCAACCTGCCCTGCCACCGTCAACGATTTGTGTACACATACTCTCTCTGTCCCTCTGTTTGTGCACCCCCTTCAGGATTGTACCATTTAGCTTATATTTCCTCTCCTCATTCTTTCTACCAAAAATGTATCACTTCATACTTTGCTGCATTAAATATCATCTGCCACGTGTCTGTCCATTCACCAGCCTGTCTATGTCTTCCTGAAGTCTATCACTCTCCTCCTCACTGTTCACTATATTTCCAAGTTCTGTGTCATCTGCAAATTTTGAGATTGTACCCTGTACACCCACATCCAAGTCATTAATATACATCAAGAAAAGCAGTGGTCCTAGAACCGATCCCTGGGGAACACCACTGTATACCTTCCACCAGTCCAAAAAACAACCATTCACCACTACTCTGTTTCCTGTCACTTAGCAAATTTCGTATCCATGCTGCCACTGTCCCTTTTATTCCATGGGCTTCAACTTTGCTGGCAAGCCTATTATGTGGCACTTTTGTCGAATGCCTTTTGGAAATCCATGTACACTACATCAACCGCATTACCCTCATCAACCCTTTCTGTTACCTCATCAAAGAACTCAATCAAGTTAGTTAAACACGATTTGCCTTTAATAAATCCGTGCTGGCTTTCCTGAATTAATCCACACCTATCCAAGTGATTGTTAATTTTGTCCCTGATTACTGTTTCTAAAAGCTTCCCCACTACCGAGGTCAAACTGACTGGCCTGTAGTTTCTGGGTTTATCTTTACACCCTTTTTCGAACAATTGGGTAACATTTGCAATTCTCCAGTTCTCTGGTACCACCCCCCGTATCTAAGGAGGATTGAAATATTATGGCCAGTACCTCCGCGATTTCCACCCTCAATTCCCTCAGCATCCCAGGATGCACCCATCCACTCCTGGTGATTTATCTACTTTAAGTACAGCCAGCCTTTCTAATACCTCTTCTTTATCAATTTTTATTCCATCCAGTACCTCCACTAACTCCTCCTTTACTATGTCTGTGGTAGCATCTTCTTCCTTGATGAAGACAGATGCAAAGTACTCATTTAGTACCTCAGCCATACCCTCTGCCTCCATGCGTAGGTCTCCTTTTTGGTCCCTAATTGGCCCCACCTCTCCTCTTACTACCCATTTACTATTTATATGCCTATAGAAGACTTTTGGATTACCGTTTATGTTAGCTGCCAATCTATTCACATACTCTCTCTTTGCCCCTCTTATTTCCTTTTTCACTTCTCCTCTGACCTTTCTATATGTAGCCTGATTCTCAGATGTATTTGCAACCTGACATCTGTCATACGCACTCTTTTTCTGCTTCATCATATTCTGTATCTGTTTCGTCATCCAGGGAGCTCTGACTTTAGTTGCCCTGCCTTTCCCCCTGGTGGGAATGTGCCTCAACTGTACCTGAACCATCTCCTCTTTAAAGGCAGCCCATTGTTCCATTACAGTTTTGTCTGCCAATTCTTGATTCCAATTTACCCGGGCCAGATCCGTTCTCATCCCACTGAAATTGGCCTTCCCCCAGTTAAACATTTTTGCTCCCTGTCCTTTTCCATAGCTAATCTAAACCTTATGATGCTATGATCACTTTCCTAGATGTTCACTGACTGACACTTGCTCCACTTGACCTACCTCATTCCCCAGAACCAGATCCAGCAATACCTCCTCCCTCGTTGGGCCAGAAACATACTGATCAAGAAAGTTCTCCTGAACACACTCCAGAAATTCTTCCCCTTCTATAATGATCCCAGTCTATATTAGGATAGTTGAAGTCCCCCATTATTACTAATCTATAGTTCTTGCACCTCTCTAATTTCTCTGCAAATTTGCTCCTCCATATCTTTCCCACGATTTGGTGATCTATAGAATACATCTAGTAGTGTAATGGCACCTCTATTATTTCTTAACTCTAGCCATTTAAATTCTGTCCTTGACCTGTCCAGGACATCCTCCCTCTCCAGCACTGAAACAGTCTCCTTGATTTGGATGAGGGGACCAAATGCAATATATCCAAGTTTGCTGATGATACAAAGTTGGGTGGGAATGTAAGGAATGTTGTGAGGAGGATGCAAAGAGGCAAAGTGAATGGGCAAGAACATGGCAAATGGAATATACAGGAAACTTTGTGCTATCCGGCACCCACGGGACCGAGCTGCTGCCATTGCCTCAAAACTGCCGTACTCTCCAGAGTTAATGTTGAGAGATACGGAGGTTCTTATCTCCGTATTTGACAACAAACACTGTTGCTTAGCAACAGCTTCTAAACATTCAGGTGTGGCCTGCAAGCTCTGTAGCTGAAGCTGTTGCTATAGCTACAGACCTTGCACAACTTGACTGTTCAAACAAAGCAAAAAAAACAAACAAAAAGAATAAAAAACGGCTGCTGATTTTTGCTGGTGGCTCCAGATTGCCGGATAGCTCACCTCCGGATAGCACAAAGTTTCCTGTAATGTGGAAAAATGTGAAATTATCCACTTTGGGATGAAAACTAGAAAAGCAGAGTATTTTTTAAATGGTGAGACACTGTGAAATGTTGGTGTTCAGAGGGACCTGGGTGTCCTTGTACACCAATCACTGAAAGTTAACATGCAGGTACAGCAAGTAATTAAGAAAGCAAATGGCATGGTGGCTTTTATTACAAGAGGATTTGAGTATAAGAGTAAAGACATCTTACTGCAATTATATAGGGCCCTGGTGAGACCACACCTGGCGTATTGTGTACAGTTTTGGTCTCCTTACCTAAGGAAGGATATGCTTGCCATAGAGGGAGAACAACGAAGGTTCACCAGACTGATTCCTGGGATGGGGGGATTGTCCTATGAGGAGAGATTGAGTAGACTAGGCCTATATTCTCTAGAGTTTAGAAGAATTGGATATGGGCTTCGTTGGCAAGGCCAGCATTTATTGCCCTGCCTTGAGAAGGTGGGGGTGAGTCGCCTTCTTGAACCTCTCCAGTCCGTGTGGTGAAGGTACTCCCACAGTGCTGTTAGGTAGGGAGCTCCAGGATTTTGACCCAGCAACGATGAAGGATCGGCAATATACTTCTAAGTCAGGATGGTGTGTGACTTGGAGGAGAACTTTGAGGTAGTGGTGTTCCCATGCGCCTGCTGTCCTTGTCCTTCTAGGTGGAAGAGGTCGTGGGTTTGGGAGGTGCTGCCAAAGAAGCCTTGGCGAGTAATGCCATTGAATGTCAAGAGGCGGTGGTTAGACTCTCGCTTGTTGGAGATAGTCATTGCCTGGCACTTGTGTGGCGCGAATGTTACCTGCCACTTATCAGACCCAAGCCTGAACATCGTCCAGGTCTTGTTGCATGTGGGCATGGACTGCTTCATTATCTGAGGAGTTGTGAATGGCACTGAACACTGTGCAGTCATCAGCGAACATCCCCATTTCTGACCTTATGTTGGAGGGAAGGGCATTGATGAAGCAGCTGAAGATGGTTGGGCCTAGGACACTGCCCTGAGGAATTCCTGCAGCGATGTCCTGGGGCTGTGATGATTGACCTTCAACCACCACAACCATCTTCCTTTGTGCTAGGTATGACTCCAGCCAGTGGAGAGTTTAACCCCCCGATTCCCATTGACTTCAATTTTACTAGGGCTCCTTGATGTCACACTTGGTCAAATGCTGCCTTGATGTCAATGGCAGTCACTCTCACCTCACCTCTGGAATTAAGCTCCTTTGTCCATGTTTGGATCAAGGCTGTAATGAGGTCGGCAGCCGAGTGGTCTTGGATGAACACAAACTGACCATCAATGAGCAGGTTATTGGTGAGTAAGTGCCGCTTGATAGCACTGTCGATGACACCTTCCATCACTTTGCTGATGATTAAGAGTAGACTGATGGGGCAGTAATTGGCCGGATTGGATTTGTCCTGCTTTTTGTGGACTGGGCATACCTGGGCAGTTTTCCACATTGTCGGATAGATGCCAGTGTTGTAGCTGTACTGGAACAGCTTGGCTAGAGGCGCGGTTTGTTCTGGAGCACAAGTCTTCAGCACGATAGACGGGATGTTGTCGGGGCCCATTGCCTTTGCTGTATCCAGTGCACTCAGCCGTTTCTTGATATCACGTGGAGTGAATCAGATTGGCTGAAGACTGGCTTCTGTGATGGTGGGGCCCTGAGGAAGAGGCCGATATGGATCATCCACTTGGCACTTCTGGCTGCAAACGCTTCAGCCTTGTCTTTTGCACTCACGTGCTGGGCTCCACCATCATTGCGGATGGGGATATTCATGGCGCCTCCTCCTCCCGTTAGTTGTGTAATGGTCCATCACCAATCATGACTGGATGTGGCAGGACTGCAGAGCTTTGATCTGATCCATTGATTGTGGGATCGCTTAGCCCTGTCAGGACTTCTGCTTTTTAGCATGCATGTAGTCCTGTGTTGCAGCTTCCCCAGGTTAGCACTTACTCACCAATATCCTGCTCACTGATGCCCAGTTTGGGTTGCGCCAGGACCACGAGTCTCCACAATGGCTGTACCATGGTCACTGCTACCAATACTGTCATGGACAGATGCATCTGTGACAGTTAGATTGGTGAGGACGAAGCCAAGTAGGTTTTTCCCTCGTGTTGGTTCTCTCACCGCCTGTAGCAGGTCCAGACTCGCAGCTATGTCCTTCAGGACTCGGCCAGCAGTGGTGCTACCGAGCCACTCTTGGTGATGGACATTGAATTCCCCATGTGCCCTTGCTACTCTCAGTGTTCCTTCCAAGTGGTGTTCAACATACAGCACTGATTCATCAGCTGAGGGAGGGCGGTAGGTGGTAATCAGCAGGAAGTTTCCTTGCTCATGCTTGACCTGAAGCCATGAGACTTCATTGGGTCCGAAGTCAATGTTGAGAACTTCCAGGTCCACTCCTTCCCAACTGTATACCACAGTGCCGCCACCCCTGGTGGGTCTGACCTGCCGGTGGGACAGGACATACCCAGGGATGGTGATGGAGGAGTCTGGGACATTGGCTGAACGGTATGATTCTGTCAGGCTGCTGCTTGACTAGTCTGTGGGACAGCTCTCCCAATTTTGATACCCCAGATGTTGGTGAGGGGGGCTTTGCAGGGTTGACTGCGCTGTTGCCGTGCCTGTAGCCGGTGCCAAGGTCAATGCTGGGTGGTCCATCTGGTATCATTCTTATTATTGTTTCGTAGCGGCTTGTTACAACTGACTGACTTGCTCGGCCATTTCAGAGGGCAGCTAAGAGTCAACCACATTGTTGTGGATCTGGAGTCACATATAGGCCAGACCAGGAAAGGACGGCAGATTTCCTTCTACTAAATGACATAAGTGAACCAGATGGGTTTTTACAACGATCTGATAGTTTCATGGTTACCATTACTAATACTAGCTTTTTATTCCAGATTTATTTAATTAACTGAATTTAAATTCCCCAGCTGCCGTGGTGGGATTTGAACTCACGGCTCTGGATCATTAGTCCAGGCCTCTGGATTACGAGCCCAGTGACATTACCACTATGTTACCGTACCCATTGATCTCATTGAAGCATACAAAATTCTTACAGCTCTTGACAGGGTAGATGCAGTGAGGATGTTTCCCCTGGCTGGGGAGTCCAGAACCAGGGGTCCCAGTCTCAGAATAAGGGGTCAGCCATTTAGGACTGAGGTGAGGAGAAATTTCTTCACTGAGGGCGGTGAATCTTTGGAATTCTCTACCCCAGAGGGCTGTGGAGGCTCAGTTGTTGAGCATATTCAAGACTGAGATCGATAGATTTTTGAATATTAAGGGAATCAAGGAATATGGGGATAGTGCAGGAAAGTGGAGTTGAGGTAGAAGATCAGCCATGATCTTATTGAATGGCGGAGCAGGCTCGAGGGGCCGAATGACCTACTCCTGCTCCGATTTCTTATGTTCTTATGTTATTCTGGTCGCCATATTATACAAAGGATATAGAGACACTGGAGAGGGTGCAGAGAAGATTTACAAGGATGATACCAGAAATGCGAGGGTATAAATATCAGGAAAGGACGAACAGGCTGGGTCTCTTTTCTCTTGAAAAAGAGAAGGCTGAGGGGTGACCTAATAGAGGTCTATAAAATCATGAGAGGTTTTGATTGAGTAGACACAGAGAGAATGTTTCCACGTGTGGGGAAGAGCAAAACCAGAGGCCATCAATATAAGATAGTCACCAAGAAATCCAATAGGGAATTCAGAAGAAACTTCTTTACCCAGAGAGTGGTGAGAATGTGGAACTCGCTACCACAGTGAGTGGTTGAAGCGAATAGTATCGATGCATTTCAGGGGAGGCTGGACATGTATATGAGGGAGAAGGGAATAGAGGGTTAGATGAGGAAAGACAGGAGGAGGCTCTTGTGGAGCATAAACGTCAGCATGGGCTGGTTGGGCCGAATGGCCTGTTCCTGTGCCGCATATCCTACGTAACCCTATGTAATCTTATGTAATGCAAGCACCTCAGTGAGGGACAGGGTAGAGGCTCCCAGCGAGGTGACAGCACCTCAGTGAGGGGCAGGGTAGAGGCTCCCAGTGAGGTAACTACTCCTCAGTGAGGGGCAGGGTAGAGGCTCCCAGTGAGGTAACTACACCTCAGTGAGGGCCGAGGTAGAGGCTTCCAGTGAGGTAACTACACCTCAGTGAGGGACAGGGTAGAGGCTCCCAGTGAGGTAACTGCACCTCAGTGAGGGGCAGGGTAGAGACTCCCAGTGAGGTAACTACACCTCAGTGAGGGGCCAAGGTAGAGGCTCCCAGTGAGGTAACTACACCTCAGTGAGGGGCAGGGTAGAGGCTCCCAGCGAGGTAACTACACCTCAGTGAGGGGCAGGGTAGAGGCTCCCAGTGAGGTAACTACACCTCAGTGAGGGACAGGGTAGAGGCTCCCAGTGAGGTAACTACACCTCAGTGAGGGACAGGGTAGAGGCTCCCAGCGAGGTAACTGCACCTCAGTGAGGGGCAGGGTAGAGGCTCCCAGCGAGGTAACTACACCTCAGTGAGGGACAGGGTAGAGGCTCCCAGTGAGGTAACTACACCTCAGTGAGGGACAGGGTAGAGGCTTCCAGTGAGGTAACTACACCTCAGTGAGGGGCAGGGTAGAGGCTCCCAGTGAGGTAACTACACCTCAGTGAGGGACAGGGTAGAGGCTCCCAGTGAGGTAACTACTCCTCAGTGAGGGGCGAGGTAGAGACTCCCAGTGAGGTAACTACACCTCAGTGAGGGACAGGGTGGAGGCTCCCAGTGAGGTAACTACATCTCAGTGAGGGACAGGGTAGAGGCTCCCAGTGAGGTAACTACACCTCAGTGAGGGACAGGGTAGAGGCTCCCAGTGAGGTAACTACACCTCAGTGAGGGGCGAGGTAGAGACTCCCAGTGAGGTAACTACACCTCAGTGAGGGACAGGGTGGAGACTCCCAGTGAGGTAACTACACCTCAGTGAGGGACAGGGTGGAGACTCCCAGTGAGGTAACTACACCTCAGTGAGGGACAGGGTAGAGGCTTCCAGTGAGGTAACTACACCTCAGTGAGGGGCAGGGTAGAGGCTCCCAGTGAGGTAACTACACCTCAGTGAGGGGCAGGGTAGAGGCTCCCAGTGAGGTAACTACACCTCAGTGAGGGGCAGGGTAGAGGCTCCCAGTGAGGTAACTACTCCTCAGTGAGGGGCAGGGTAGAGGCTCCCAGTGAGGTAACTACTCCTCAGTGAGGGGCAGGGTAGAGGCTCCCAGTGAGGTATGCTTCACAGGATATAATTAGACTGAAATGTCACAGAAGCAATTATTAGGAGACGTGACCAATAGCTCGGTCAAAGACATGTTGTTACGGAGGGTGTTAAAGGAGGAGAGGAAGGTGAAGAGGCGGAGGGAATTAGCATTTGGGCAAGACGGCTGAAGCCATGGCCAACAATGGTTCGACAAAGTATGTGGGGTGGGCGGATGCACAAGAGGCCAGATTGAGAGACAGAGATGGTAATGGTGGAGGGTTGTAGGGCTGGAGGAGGTTACAGAGACAGGAGGTGGCGAGGCCATGAAGGGATTTGAAAACGGGGATGAGAATTTTAAATTGGAGGTGTGGGGGTATTTGGAGCCAATGAAGGTCAGCGAGGATATGGGTAATGGGTGAACGGGACCTGGTGCAGGATAGGATAGCGGAGCCTTGTTTGAGCTGAAGTTTGGGAATTAACTGTCCCAATGCACAGACACGGGGAGACATTCAGCTTACGGTTGCCCGTTTTGCGGCTGTGATATTCCTGTGTGTCTAAAACAACACTGTTACCCTCCAGGCTGGAAAGGACAGTCGGTGATGTTTGTGGCTGAACACATAACTCATTCGTATGATGGTCCCCGACCCGATATTCTGATGCGGGTGTTAACCTGCTTATTTTAAATGAGCCGGTGACTCCCCTAAAGCCTTAGCCAGAGGAGTGTCACATGATGCATCGTCCTGCTCACGTCACCAGCTGTTTTCCTCAGCTTCCATCCGGGGACCAACAGCGGAGATTTGGCGAGTGCCACAGGCCACTGCTCCCATCAAAGGCTGAAAGTAGCAGCAAGAGTTCAAACAAATGGATAAATGTCAAGGATGGCAAAGTGTGAATCCCCGTAGTCCTGTGCTCTGATCTTGTTATAACGCGCAGTCTTTTATGAACATATGAACAGGAGGAGGCCATTCAGCCCCTCGAGCCTGTTCCGCCATTCAATGAGATCATGGCTGATCTGCGACCTAACTCCATTTCCTGAAAATTCAATGAAGCTTAGAATAAATAAAACCGGGGAAACCATGGAATCCTTCTTGAGATCAACACAACAGATATGGAGAGCTGATTGGTCAACTTTTGTAGATCAAAAAATAAATGTGGTTAAAGGAAAATTGCCACAAGTTGATTAACAAGTTTATTGGTAAAGGCAGTGGAGTTGTGGCCTCGGCTTCCTGCCCCTCCCCCTTTGATTGGGGCCTATCTCTGAAGGGGGGAGGGGCACTTCGGTGGGATGCCCCACTGACTCGGCCCGACTTTCTGGCCTCAGGGTCATTATCACGCGAGCTATGTTTCATATTTTAGCAACCCATTCCATTCGTCCGAAGGAGGCGCACGTGGGTCTAATATTTAAGAACAGGAAGAAATCAGGCCCTGGGGATTATACGTCCAGTTCGTTTGATGGTTGTGGGGAAGATTCCGGAAGACATTTGCCTGGAATCTCCACAGGGGTTCTTCCCATCTCTCGCCATAAGGAAACTCCATAGAAATAAGTTACGGTGGGAGATGAGGGAGATGCTGCAGGGTTGTACCCCAGTATTTGGCATGTGATAGAGACGTCAGCAGCTGTTAGACAATCCCAGCATGGATCTAGCAGACTAACCCGAGTGAGGTCTTTGATGAGGTGATGCTAATGGATGATGGCAGGAAGCTTGCTGTCATACACCTTGATTTTCAGAAAGCCTTTGAGCAGGCTCGAGGGGCCGAATGGCCTACTGCTCCTCCTATTTCTTATGTTCTTATGTTGACCAATACTGCCACACCACCTGCTATCTTTCCTTCCCTATCTTTCCTGAACACCTTATAACCAGGAATATTTAATAACCAATCCTGCCCTTTTTGAGCCAGGTCTCAGTTATTGCCACAACATCATATTCCCATGTGGCTATTTGTGCCTGCAGCTCACTTACCTTGTTTACTATGCTTCGTGTGTTCACATACATACACTGTAAACCCACCTTAGACCATCCTGTATTCTCTCTTAGCTTGACCCCACCTAATACCTTACTATTTCTTACTTTAGCGCTCTCTGCCTCTCCCAATCCATTGAGCACTTTATTTCCCCTTTCTAATGTTACATCCTGGTGCCCATCCCCCTGCCAAATTAGTTTAAACCCTTCCTAACAGCACTAGCAAATCTCCCCGCGAGGATATTGGTTCCGGCCCTGTTGAGGTGCAACCCGTCCGGCCTGTACAGATCCCACCTCCCCCAGAACCGGTCCCAATGTCCCAGGAATCTAAAGCCTCCCTACTGCATCATCTCTCCAGCCACGCATTCATCTGCGCTATCCTTCTATTTCTATATACTCACTAGCACGAGGCACTGGGAGTAATCCGGAGATTACTACCTTTGAGGTCCTGCTTTATAATCTCTTTCCTAGCTCCCTGAAATATGTCTGCAGGACCTCATCCCTCTTTCTCCCTATGTCGTTGAAACCCGGAGCTTGAGCTCCTCCAGTTGAAGACACTGACTGCTCATGTGGTTGTTCAGGACACGGGAAGCGTTGTGGAGTCCCCACATGGCACAGGATGTGCATTCCACGGGATCGAGGTGCCCTGCCATGCCTCTATTTATTAGACTATTTGCTAAAAACACTTACCGCCTACCTACTCACCAATCAGCTCCTTCCCCGGTTGTGATGTCACTTTAGCTGTTTTGCAGTTTTTGCTTCTGGTGTTGTTTATTCCCCTTTACTAGATCCAATAGTGAATCCTCCCGTGTTGGGCTTTTTACATACTGGGTTAGAAAGGAGTCCTGTACACATTGTTGGAACTCCAGTCCCTTATCCCCTTTACCTACTTCTTCTGTCCAATTAATTTTGGGGTAGTTGAAATTCCCCATAATTATTATTCTATGGCCTAGAAATTCAGTATCGGCACGTTTGGGGCGCTACAGTTGAGCGTGCGCTAAATTTAGCGCCCAGTGCAAATTATCGCCACCTTCAGCGAAATTGAGTTGCTTCGCCCCAAGAGGTTCTTGCTGCGCTAAAGCAGGCGCTGCACGACTATCCTAAGGCGCTAAGCCGGAGAGGCGAGGCGCTACCACCAAGGGCGGGCGCAGCGCAGGTTCGGCCAGTTAGCGATTGCAGGCAGGCACGCTGGCGCCGGTCACCTCTTAAAGGGGGAGGGTCGATTTGGCTTGTAGCCACGCTCTGCACATTGGAGCCCTGATTCTCGGCCTGGACAGACCTGCTGCGACATTGTAATGCCTACGACCATGGGGAGGGCCAAGGAGCGAGCGCAGCGGTTAAGTGAGGGGGCCCTGAAGGTTCTGGTTGGCGCAGTGGAGCGCAGGCAACCTATCCTGTTTCCGGACAGTGGCAGGAGGCCGCTGCCCAACGAATATCGAAAAACTTGGAGGGAGGTGGCACACAGAGTGACCTCCAGCAGCATGGTACCTAGGACCCCAACGCAATGCAGGAAGAAGTTCAACGACCTCACTCGGGTTGTCAGGGTGAGTACCCTTTCCAGTATCCTCTTCATCCCTGCATGTGCACCTCACTTTATGACCAAAGGGTCCTGAAAGCCCCAATGCCCAGCCCTCATCCAACACCTATGGGCCTCTCATGAAACTCACATGCACATTCACCACTTTACTCACTGTAAGGGCTATTCTACCATGGGAGGCAGTGCAGCGAAGATCAGGGTTTGACACTGTAAGGGCTATTCCACCATGGGAGGCAGTGCAGCCGAGCTCAGGGCTTGACACTGTAAGGGCTATTCCACCATGGGAGGCAGTGCAGCCAAGATCAGGGCTTGACACTGCAAGGGCTATTCCACCATGGGAGGCAGTGCAGCCAAGCTCAGGGCTTGACACTGTAAGGGCTATTCCACCATGGGAGGCAGTGCAGCCAAGATCAGGGCTTGACACTGCAAGGGCTATTCCACCATGGGAGGCAGTGCAGCCAAGATCAGGGCTTGACACTGTACTGAGAGCCCGTCCTTTCTCTTGCAGGGCAAGCTGGCACACAATAGGAGGCAGCAGCAACGGACCGGGGGAGGCCGTCCTGAACTTAAAGACCTCAGTGATCTGGAGCAGTGAGTGGAACGGATTATGGCAGGACGGATGATTGGCCCCGTTGCCACTGGAGATGCCGACCCCGTTCTGGACAGCAATGGTAAGGTCATCACCTTTTTGACCTCTCTCCTTCCACTTGTGCCTCACACCAGCATCCTTTGCCACTATCGAACCAATGCAGTGCATTGCAGCACTCATGCCTCCCTCGCTGCTGCCCTGTCCTCACTCTAAAGCAACTCTTGTACCTCCCTGCTTTCAGATGCTGATTCGCCAGGCGAGGAGGCGGGCCCTCAAGCTGCCACTGTGAGTGATTCTGAAGGCGAGGAGGAGGAAGAGGAAGCCGGACCATCAGTGCCACCCTCAGCTGAGGCAGCCCATGGCCATAATGGGGACACGTCTTCCCTGGAGGGGAGCAGGGGGGAAGGGTCTGAGGAGGGTGAAGCTCCGGGGCCCAGCGGGCTGCAGCAATGCGGGGGGGTAGGGAAGCTCGGCGGCCTTCTCCCTGGAGGGAGAGTCTGGCCTCCAGTCCTGCTACAGTGAGCGCAGAGGAGGTGCGGCTCCTCACTGAAATGGGTGCCCAGGCAGAGAACAGGCACACTGAGCTCATAGAAACATAGAAACATAGAAGATAGGAGCAGGAGTAGGCCATTCGGCCCCTCGAGCCTGCTCCACCATTCAATGTGATCATGGCTGATCATCCAAATTCAGTACCCGGTCCCTGCCTTCTCCCCATATCCCTTGATCCCTTTAGCCTCAAGAAATATATCCAACTCTTTCTTGAATATATTTAATGAACTGGCCTCCACCGCCCTCTGTGGCAGAGAATTCCACAGGTTCACCACTCTCTGGGTGAAGAAACTCCTCCTCATTTCAGTCCTAAATGGCTTACCCCTTATCCTTAGACTATGACCCCTGGTTCTGGACTCCCCGGCCATCAGAAACATCCTTTCTGCATCTAGTCTGTCCAGACCTGACAGCATTTTATAGGTTTCGATGAGATCCCCTCTCAATCTTCTAAACTCCAGTGAGTATAAGCCCAATTGACACAATCTCTCCTCATACGTCATTCCTGCCATCCCAGGTATCAGCCTGGTGAATCTTCGCTGCACTCCCTCCATGGCAAGAACGTCCTTCCTCAGGTAAGGTGACCAAAACTGCACACAGTACTCAAGGTGCGGTCTCACCAAGGCCCTGTACAACTGCAGCAAGACATCCTTGTTCTTGTACTCGAACCCTCTTGCTACGAAGGCCAACATACCATTTGCCTTCTTAACCGCCTGCTGCACCTGCATGCTTACTTTCAGCGACTGGTGCACAAGAACACCCAGGTCTCTTTGCACTTCCCCTTCTCCCAATCTATTGCCATTCAAATAATAATCTGCCTTCCTGTTTTTGCCACCAAAGTGGATAACCTCAAATTTATCCACATTATAGTGCATTTGCCATGTTTCTGCCCAATCACCCAACCTGTCCAAATCGTACTGGAGTTTCATGACATCCTCCTCACAGCATACCCTCCCACCCAGCTTTGTGTCGTCTGCAAATTTGGAGATATTACATCCAATTCCCTCGTCCAGATCATTAATATATATTGTGAACAGCTGGGGTCCTAGGACCGATCCCTGTGGTACACCACTAGTCACTGCCTGCCACTCGGAAAACAACCCGTTTATTCCAACTCTTTGCTTTCTGTCCGCCAACCAGTTCTCTATCCAAGTCAATACCTTGCCCCCAATCCCATGTGTCTTAATTTTGCACGCTAACCTCTTATGCGGGACCTTATTGAAAGCCTTCTGAAAGTCCAAATACACCACATCCACTGGTTCTCCCTTATCTATTTTACCAGTTACATCCTCAAAAAATTCCGGTAGATTAGTCAAGCATGATTTACCTTTTGTAAATCCATGTTGACTTTGTCCGATCCTGTCACTGCTTTCCAAGTGCTCTGCTATTACATCTTTTATAATGGACCCTAGCATTTTCCCCACTACCGATGTCAGGCTTACCGGTCTATAATTCCCCGCCTTTTCTCTGCCACCTTTTTTGAATAGTGGGGTAACATTAGCTACCCTGCAATCCATGGATACTGTTCCAGAGTCTATCGAGTTCTGGAAGATGACCAGCAATGCATCTACTATTTCTAGGGCCACTTCCTTAAGTACCCTGGGATGTAGATTATCAGGCCCTGGGGATTTATCGGCCTTCAGTCCCACCAATTTTCCTAACAACATTTCCCTACAAATACTGATTTCTTTCAGTTCCACCCTTTCATCAGACCCTATGTTCCGCGGTATTTCTGGGAGGCTATTTATGTCCTCCTTGTGGCTGCAGTGGCAAGGATGCCTGACTCCATAGAGTCACTGGCAAGGAGTGTACAGGAATTCGGGGCAGCACAGGCAAGGAGTCTGCAGGACTTCGGTGCAGCACAGGCAGCACAGGCGGCTTCCACGCAAGTGCTTAGTTGTGCCATGCAGTCAGTGGCTGGCCTGATGCAGACACAGATTAGGGCCACACGAGCCCTCGCTGGATCGGGCAGGATTCGCCGGGGCCCTCGCCGCGCCGCAGCAGGCCAGCAGTCTGTGCTTCAGCAGATTGCTGCGCATGTCTTCAGTGCTGCCCCGTGCGAGTGCCAGTGTGTCGTCTGACCAGGGAGTGCCTGTGCTCTGTCAGGATGGCAGCATTCCTGCTGCCAACACTGTCACTCCTCCACTGCAGCTGCCACCACCCGTAGGACAGACTGCTGCCGCCCAAGCAGAGTTGGAGCAGTCAGCAGCTGGGCCCTCCAGGCCAAGTGCTGGGCCAGGCCGTCCCCCAAGGGCATCTGCCGACTCAGTACCTGACACTCAGCAGCCTTCCCCCAGCCTTGCTGCAGCCACTGGGGTCCCATTGTGGAGGAGTTGCAGGGTGGGAAGGGGCCAATCTCGCCTCACAGCGCCAGGGACCCGGGTTCAAATCCGGCCTCGGGTGACTGTCTGTGTGGAGTTTGCACATTCTCCCCGTGTTTGCGTGGGTTTCCTCCGGGTGCTCCGGTTTCCTCCCACAGTCCAAAGATGTGCGGGTTAGGTTGATTGGCCATGATAAAAATTGACCCTTAGTGTTAGGGGGGATTAAATACGTGGGGTTACGGGGATAGGGCTTGGGTGGGATGGCTGTCGGTGTAGGGACCGGGTTTGGATGATCAGCCATGATCCGTTGAATGGCGGAGCAGGCTCAAAGGGCCGAATGGCCTACTCCTGCTCTTATCTTCTATGTCTATGTCTATGTCTATGCAAGCGAGGCAGATCACCCTCGCAGGCCAAAAAGTTGGAGGTGTGGCAAAATGCTGTGATTTTTTTTGTGAAGGCCGAGGATCATGGTCATTTTTGGTTAACTCTTTTGTTCATTGTCTGCAGGTTGTTCGAGCCAGTTATGTGTTTGACTGTTTTTTTGGGGGTTTCTCTGTATTTGTTTGTCATGCGGGAAGGGCACAGAGTTTGTTAAATAAATAATTGTCTTTATTCAGATTGTGCATGTTTGTACTTTGAACTATTTGTTGCCTTGACCAGCTCAGGGTTTGTGGACCGGTTCCATTCATGTTCTTTCAATGGCACAAGCCATTCCCTGAGAGGGGGCCTAGAACCGACTTGCAATAAGCCACTGACGGACGGCCCTTGCACTTTGTGCCTCCCTCCCGTCTTGGTGCTCCTCCTCCTCCTCCTCTGGTGGTCCTCCAATGTCTGCTGGCAGTGGCTGAGTCCTGAGGATAGCCAGGTTGTGCAGCATGCAGCACACTACAACGAAATGGGAGACACGCTCAGGCGAGTACTGAAGGGCTCCCCCGGAATGGTCCAGGCAGCGGAACCGTTGCTTTAGCACGCCGATTGTGTGCTCAATGATGTTCCTGGTCGTTTGATGGCTGTCATTGTATCGCTCTTCAGCAGGGGTGCTGGGCGCACGGAGCGGGGTCATCAGCCAGGTGCACAAAGGATAGCCCTTGTCCCCGAGAGGCCAGCCTCCTGGGTGAGCAGGGGCTTCGAAAAGGTCTGCCACAGAAGTCTGGCGCAGGATGAAGGCGTCATGGCTGCTGCCTGGAAAGCGGGCATTGACAGCTAGTATCAGCTGTCTGTGGTCACACACCAACTGCACGTTCAACGAATGGAACCACTTCCGGTTGTGGTAATCCTCAGCATTCTCTAGAGGCGCCTGCAAAGCCACATGCGTGCAGTCAATGGTGCCCTGGACCATGGGGAAGCCCGCTATTCTTGCAAATCCCATTGTGCGCTCCTGCTGCTTGTCCAGGGTCATGGGGTAGGAAATGTACTGATGACTCCTTTTGAATAGGCCATTCGTGACTTGGCGGATGCAGCAATGCACCGCGAACTGGGAGACATTGGCAATGTCCCCAGTAGCGGATTGGAAGGAGCCGGTGGCATAGAAGTTGAGAGCCACTGTCACCTTCACTGCCACCGACAGAGACGTCCTGCTCCTCAGCTGAGGCTGCAGATCTGTCTGAAGCAGGTGGCAGAGCTCAGTGACCACCTCCCTTCTGAATCGAAGCCTCCAAATACACTGCTCCTCAGACATGTTGAGGTATGAGAACTGCTGGCGGTATACCCTGGGAGGGTAAGGCCTCCTGTGCCGACGCCTGTTGGCCCTACTCCGCCTGGCCATGATTGGCACTCTCTCTCGGCGTCTCTGAGCCCTTTCAATGCAATGCAGAAACCCAACATTTCCACCCATTGCAGCCCCCATTATATGTGGCCACTCAAGGCTATGGCACTGAAAAATCAATCCAACTGCAAAGCTCTGGCCTGAAGCCAGAAGTACCTGTGCGAGCGCTGAGTCAATGCAGAAAGCTCTCTCCCCTTGTCTCTCTGCAAATCTCTCACACAGGAGTGGTGCAAAAATGGCTACCACTAAGAAGCCAGGAAGAGCCCCCTTTAAATAGCGCCCCCCCAGCCCCACAGCGACTGGGAACTGTTCCAGTCAACCAGTCACTGGGAGCACCAGGCGGAAAGAAGGGGGGCGCCACTGAAGTTCCGGCTCGGGGCGCACCAAGGGCGTTGCACCATGAAATGACGTCAGGATCTGCGCGCGCAGGTGAGTGGGCGTTGCGGTTTTACGCCGCCGCTCAATTTCGTGAGAGGCGCAGTTCGCGCCGCGCCCGGGCGCTAGCCACTTCGCGACCCACTTATCGCCCTCTTAAGGCGCTAGCGGCTGGCGCTAAAAACTGAATTTCTCCCCCTGTGTCTTTTACTCATTTCCCTAATTTGTTTGCATAGTTCTTCCTCCACCTCCCTTCCACTATTAGGTGGTCTGTCAACTACCCCTATTAGTGTGATTGATCCTTTATTATCTTTTATCTCTATCCACATGGATTCTATTTCTGTCTTGCTGATAGCTGCGTCGCTTTTTTCTACAGCCATTATGTTATCCCTAATAAGTACAGCTGCTCCACCTCCCCTTTTTCCCTCTCTATCTTTTCGAAATACTTTGGGGTAAAAATTGGGTGGCGCCCCGAAAAAGTTATCGCCCTCCCGCCATAAATTCAGTAGTAGCGCCCCAAGCAGGAGGTGGGGCACTACTGGAAAGCGTTCCAGCTCCTGCTTGAGGCGCTACTACTGAATATCACGGCGCTACATGTAGCAGCACCATGCGCGGTGGCACATAGTACCGTGTCATTGCAGGCCTCCTCCCCTGATTAAAGGGGAGGGGCCTAGCACTGCACGCATCGGGGCCCTGCTAGATCACCAGGGAGTGGGGTGCCGTGAAAACAGGCCGGCACTAAAGAGGAGTGCCGGGCTGAGTGATTGCGGCCAGCATCCCGCATAGAAAAGTGAAAGGGGGCAGGTGCTGGCAGTTGACCAAAATAAAAATGGCCGTCTGACACCTGTCCTTAAACTTGCGCCGCCGCCGCTGCCAAACCGCCCCCTGATCCTATTGCACATATTGTCCGGCGATAGGTCAGGGGGCGCAAGGAAGTTTGCGGCTGGGGCATTAGCGGCGCTGCGCATGGGCGCGAGGGGATTTGCGCCCCGTTAGGGGGCGCTAACGAGAGGCGCAAAGCAACCCGATTTTTCCCCTTGATACCCTGCAATGTTTAATTCCCTGTCCTGACTTTTCTGTAGCCATGTCTCAGTAATTCCGACAATGTCTGGTTCCTCACAACGCATGATTGCCTCCAGCTTCCCTATTTTATTACGGACACTGTGTGCATTGCTGTACAGACAGTTTAACTCATTTTAATAGCAGTTCCTTTTACTTTATTTTTAACCATCTGTTTAAACTCCTGGGGGGGAAAATTTGGTTGCTTTGCGCCTCCCGTTAGCGCCCTAAGAGGGCGCTAATGGGGCGCAAAGCAACTAGTGCCCGGGCGCGGTGATGTTTGCGCCACTCGCGAAATTGACCAGACATTTTGTATCGGCAATAAACACTACTGCCACGATCTCCTGCGCCCGCAGATCGTGACGTCAGTCGAGCGTGCAACGCCCCGGTAGCGCCCCGGACCAGATATTGAGTGGCGCCCCCTGCCTTACCACCTACCACTAGCAACGACAGGTTGAGGGGAGTGTTTTGCAGTCAGGAAGGGACGGGGGGAGCGCTATTTAAAGGCGACCGCTTCCTGCCTTTTTTTGATGCCGACATTTTTGCACCACGCATTCTGAGAGAGAGAGAGACTTCTGGAGAGATTCAACGCTGTGTGAAGGAGTTTTGGGTACTGAGCAGCACTTTGCAGGTTCATTTTGATTTGACCTTCCTTGCATCGATTTAGAAGAGACTTTGGGGGCTGCACTCTGAGCTCTTTCACTTACCTCTCCATTGTTCTTTCCAGCAGAATTGATGTACAGGTCTCTCCAGGCCGAGATTCAAGGCTACAATGAGCAGGGTCTGGATGGGGAGCAAGATCAACCCTTCCCTTTAAGAACTGGCCAGCGCCATTGTGTCTGTATTCCATTGCTGACTGACATCACATGAGCTTCACCAGCGCTCTGAGGTAGTGCCTCGCGTTAGCGCCTTAAGAGAGGTGTGTAGCACCTGACTTAGCGCTCCAATCACCTCCAGGGGCGATAAAAACCAAGTTTGCAGTTGGAGGCGCTAACTGGCACCAGGCGCTAAACTTTGCACCCGGCCGATAATTGCGTCCCAAATGGGGCGATACCGAATTTCTCCCCCCTGTTCTATAACTCTATTTCTTCCCTGACCATCAATGTCCTCCCTTACTTTACTCGTTCCTATGCTCTCTATTATGTCCGTGTATAATTGAGACACGGACTGCAGGAGTTGATTATAACAAGTCTTTACTGAATGGAGACAACCTGGAAACTGAAACTACAGAAGCCTGCTAGGGCCTTTTATACAGGGGTGGTCACTGCCGGTACTGCATTCTGAGACCAGTTATTCCCTTAAAGGTACATACACAACAATTCCTCCCCTTTTAGATAAACAGTACATAACATTCATTTAACAACTAAATAATAACTAATTACAATTACAGTTACGGTTGCTAGATACATTGGTTGAAGTTAAGCAATTATAAGTTCAGTCTTTGAGGAGGCTTCCTGATTCTGTCTGGATAACGCCTCTTTGGGAGATCAGGTTCTTCTGGCAAGGTTGAGTCAGGATCAATGTCGTTGTTTGGTTCGTCTGCTTCCAATATCACCGATTCTGCGGTAGATGCAATTGGTACTTCGGTTTCATCGCCAGCTGTATCAGATCGTGGTGTGGAGTTGACGTTTTCCAGTGACTCCAGAATCTGGTCAGCATGGCACCTTACAATGCTCTCTCCAACATCCACGGTATACATTAGAGGTCCTTGCCGTGTACAGATCGTTCCTGGCTGCCATTTCTCTGTGCGGTAGTCCCGGGCCAAAACTGGTTGACCTATCTTAAAACTCCTGGTCGGCCTCTCTGAACCATCAAGGAATTTATGTGACAGTACCGCCCCAATGCCGTAGGGAGACGCATCACACGCCAGTCTTATCGATAGTGATGGGTTGTAGTGAGCCAATACTTCTCTTGAAGTGATTAGGTCCTTACTCTTCTGAAAGGCCCGCTTACATTCATCGCTCCATTTCCATGCTACTCCCGTTTGTAGTAGGGCGTTCAGTGGATGCAGAATTGTGGACAAATTCGGCAAAAACTTATGGTAGTAATTCACCAATCCGAGGAATGACCTCAGTTGCGACACATTTTCAGGCGCTGGAGCCTTAACGACCGCTTCAATTTTGTCAGGGGACTTATGCAACCCCTCTTCATCAATCACGTGGCCACAATACGATATCCGTTTCTTAAAAAACTCGCACTTGGGGCGATTGGCTCGTAGCCCATGTTCACGTAGTCTAGTGAGCACCTGCTCTAGGTTGGCAAGGTGTTCACTGTCATCTTCACCTGTCACTAGGATATCGTCCAAGTAACACTGAGTCCCCGGAATCCCTTGCAGGACTTGTTCCATCGCTCTTTGCCATATCACCGGAGCTGATGCTACTCCGAATACCAGTCGATTATACTGGTAAAGACCTTTGTGAGTGTTTATCGTGAGATACTTCCTAGAGGATTCTTCAACCTCCATCTGCAAATATGCTTGTGCTAGGTCAATTTTTGTAAAACGCTTCCCTCCAGATAGTGAGGCGAAGATATCTTCTATCCTTGGAAGAGGATATTGTACTGTGTGAAGGACTGGGTTCACTGTCACCTTGAAGTCCCCACAGATGCGAACCTTCCTTGGCTCCTCAGACTTATTGTTTAACGTTTTCTTCATGACAGGAACGATGGGTGTCGCCCACTCGCTCCAGTCTACCTTAGATAACACGCCTGCATTCTCCAGATTCTCCAGCTCTGCCTCGACGGCTGGGCGAATTGCATATGGTACTGGTCTTGCTTTGAAAAACTTGGGAATTGCATTCTCCTCTATTTTTATCGAGGCGGTTACGCCTTTAACTGTGCCCAGTTCTTGTTGAAATACCTCTTTGGCGTCAGCTAAGATTGTTGACAATCGTCCAGGAGTGACGTCGTCATCCTTTTTACCAGCCACCGTCAGTGCCTGAATGGAGTGGCAGTCTAAACTTATCTTTCTGATCCATTCACATCCCAATAACGGTGGTCCACCATCTTGCAGAATGTAGAGATACAATTTCCATATTTTCTTGCCGTTGTGTTCGACAGGCACCCTTATTTTTCCTCTGGGGTATACTTTTTGCCCCGTATATGTCCTCAAGACAATGGATGTCTCTCTCAAGGGTATGTGTGAGAATAGCCGCTCGTATTCTCGTCGATTCATGACGGTTAGAGCTGATCCTGTATCCAATTCCATTTTGACTTGGGACCCTGCTATCGTGAGGGTGACCCAAATGGCTCGGTGATCCTCTTTTGTGATTACGTTGTGAAGTTTGAGACAGCTTAGTCTCTTGTTCCCGGATTCACTATCGCTCATCTGGTCTTCGGAACTACTGTCCGTCATCTTTTGTACTTTCCTGTACGGTTCCTTAGTAGACTTTTTGTTGTCGTTGGTCTTCTCCCAGACCTGCAAACTCGTGCAATGTGTCCCATCTTTCCGCATTGCCTGCATATTTTGTCCTTGGACCAGCAGTCCTTCTGGTCATGGTTTGTTCTGCCGCAGCGATAACATTTTGCAAATCCCCGTGTCATTTCGTGGGTGCCGTATTCCTGTGGCTTTTGTTGTATTTCCGCAGCTCCCCTTGCTGCTGCTTCGTACGATACTGCCACGCTGAAAGCCTTATCTAGCGTCAGCTCTTTCTCTGAGAGTAACCTCTTCTGGGTTCCTTCACTCAGGAGTCCACAGACAAATTTGTCCCGTAAGGTATCTGCCAGTCCTGCTCCGAACTGGCAGTGCTTTGATAGCTTGCGTAGTTCCGTAAGGTAATCAGCATTGCTCTCATTTTTATGCTGATTTCTCCTGTGGGATTTAAATCGTTCTGCTATCAGCAGCGGTGTAGGATTTAGGTGTCCCTGTAGGATAGCAACAATTTTGTTAAAACTCTTCGCCTTCGGTTTGGCTGGAGTAATCAGGTCCCGCAATAGGCCGTACGTTCTTGCGCCCATTAAATTTAGCAATACCGATGCCTTTTTCTCATCGGCTATTTCGTTTCCCTCGCAATATACCTCGACTCTTTCCACATACGTGGTCCAGTCTTCTATTGCATTATCGAAGGCAGTGATATCGCCAGTCTTTGGCATCTTGAAAATCTAAGATGGCGCCTCCCGTGCTTTTCCTTCATCCCCGATGGATCAAAATGGCGCCTCCCACGCTTTTCCTTCTTCCCTGCCGAGTTAAGATGGCGCCTCCCGCGCTTTCCCGCCGCTGCCGCTGCTGCCAACGCTGTTGCTGGCGATTATATTTATTTTACTATCCTGTAATGGCGACGCCCTATGGTCTTCGCGCCTCCCCGATCGCTGCTGCCAACGCCGCTCTCCGCGGTATTTTTATTTTTCTATCGCGCTTCAATATTTGGTCCGTTAATTGAAGAACCGTTCCCGTCATGGAGCGGACCCTCTGGGACACTTCCCTCCCTCTTCTTAGGTCCGAACGCTGCCCGGCTTCGAAGCACCGGCCGCGCCCTGTGTGCTCCACCCTCTCTCTCTCTCTTTGCTTCCCGACTCGCTGCCCGGCCCCGTTGCAGAGCCACCCGATCGAGCTCTAGCCCGCCGCAGCCCAGGAAGGATCAGTGCACTACCTGCCACCAGCCCAATTAGCTGGGAAACCACAGACTGGAGAACCAAGCCTGGCTCTCGACAGTCTCTCCTGCAACTTTTCAATTCGATGATTTGGAGGGCGGTTGCCCACAGTCGACGCCCGTTTCTCGAGTTCCTTTGGATTATTTTTTTTTTCTTTCTTCTGGCTTCGACCATCAATAACATCGTCTGAGGTGCTGCTGAGTTGCAGCTAAGTTCATTTCTTACTCGTCGCCAGTATTATGTCTGTGTATAATTGAGACACGGACTGCAGGAGTTGATTATAACAAGTCTTTACTGAATGGAGACAACCTGGAAACTGAAACTACAGAAGCCTGCTAGGGCCTTTTATACAGGGGTGGTCACTGCCGGTACTGCAGTCTGAGACCAGTTATTCCCTTAAAGGTACATACACAACAGTCTCCTTTCCTGTTTTGTCTATATTTAGGTTGGTTTCATTTCTTGTAGATCCCTCCGCCGTCTTACTAGTTTAAAGCCTTTGCCACCTCCCTATTTGCCCTTTCTGCTAGGACACAGGTCCCATCCCGGTTAAAGTGGAGCCCGTCCCATTGATACAGCTCATTTCTGCCCCAGCACTGGTGCCAGTGTCCCATGAAAAGGAACCCCTCTTTCTCACACCAGCCCTTTAGCTACATGTTCATTCGTCCGATCTGACTGTTACTATGTCAATTTGCATGTGGCTCGGGCAGTAATCCAGAGATTATTACTCTTGAGGTCCTGCTTTTTAATTTAGCTCCTAACGCCTGATACTCCTTCAGCAAGACCTCCTCCCTGTTCCTACCTACATTGTTTGTTCCGACATGGACCACAACAACTAGATTTACCCCTTCCCTTTCAAAGTTCCTATCCAGCTGCCTCGAGATATCCCTTACCCTTCCCATTCTTGGCTGCAGCGAACGCTAACAATCCCCTTAATTATAGAATCCCCTATCACTACCACATTTCTATTCTGCTCTTCACCCACTTGGACAGCTTCTGAGCCATGGTGCCTTGGCCTGAATTGTGGCTGTCCTCCCACAGTCTTTCTCGCTGTTCTCACAAGTAGCGAGTACATCGCACCTGTTACATAGAAACAGAGAAACATAGAAGATAGGAGCAGGAGTAGGCCATTCGGCCCCTCCAGCATGCTCCGCTATTTAATAAGATCATAGCTGTTGGACAGGACCAGTAGCTCGCTGGGAGCCTCTACCCTGTCCCTCACTGAGGTGCAGTTACCTCACTGGGAGCCTCTACCCTGCCCCTCACTGAGGTGTAGTTACCTCACTGGGAGCCTCTACCCTGTCCCTCACTGAGGTGCAGTTACCTCACTGGGAGCCTCTACCTCGCCCCTCACTGAGGTGTAGTTACCTCGCTGGGAGTCTCTACCCTGTCCCTCACTGAGGTGCAGTTACCTCACTGGGAGCCTCTACCCTGTCCCTCACTGAGGTGCAGTTACCTCACTGGGAGCCTCTACCCTGTCCCTCACTGAGGTGCAGTTACCTCACTGGGAGCCTCTACCCTGTCCCTCACTGAGGTGTAGTTACCTCACTGGGAACCTCTACCCTGTCCCTCACTGAGGTGTAGTTACCTCACTGGGAGCCTCTACCTCGCCCCTCACTGAGGTGAAGTTACCTCACTGGGAGCCTCTACCCTGTCCCTCACTGAGGTGTAGTTACCTCACTGGGAGCCTCTACCCTGTCCCTCACTGAGGTGTAGTTACCTCACTGGGAGCCTCTACCCTGTCCCTCACTGAGGTGTAGTTACCTCACTGGGAGCCTCTACCCTGTCCCTCACTGAGGTGTAGTTACCTCACTGGGAGCCTCTACCCTGTCCCTCACTGAGGTGTAGTTACCTCACTGGGAGCCTCTACCCTGTCCCTCACTGAGGTGTAGTTACCTCACTGGGAGCCTCTACCTCGCCCCTCACTGAGGTGAAGTTACCTCACTGGGAGCCTCTACCCTGTCCCTCACTGAGGTGTAGTTACCTCACTGGGAGCCTCTACCCTGCCCCTCACTGAGGTGTAGTTACCTCACTGGGAGTCTCTACCTCACCCCTCACTGAGGTGTAGTTACCTCGCTGGGAGCCTCTACCCTGTCCCTCACTGAGGTGAAGTTACCTCACTGGGAGCCTCTACCCTGTCCCTCACTGAGGTGAAGTTACCTCACTGGGAGCCTCTACCCTGTCCCTCACTGAGGTGCAGTTACCTCACTGGGAGCCTCTACCCTGCCCCACACTGAGGTGAAGTTACCTCACTGGGAGCCTCTACCCTGCCCCTCACTGAGGTGCAGTTACCTCACTGGGAGTCTCTACCCTGCCCCTCACTGAGGTGTAGTTACCTCACTGGGAGCCTCTACCCTGTCCCTCACTGAGGTGTAGTTACCTCACTGGGAGCCTCTACCCTGTCCCTCACTGCGGTGTAGTTACCTCACTGGGAGCCTCTACCTCGGCCCTCACTGAGGTGAAGTTACCTCACTGGGAGCCTCTACCCTGCCCCACACTGAGGTGAAGTTACCTCACTGGGAGCCTCTACCCTGCCCCTCACTGAGGTGCAGTTACCTCACTGGGAGCCTCTACCTCGCCCCTCACTGAGGTGTAGTTACCTCACTGGGAGTCTCTACCCTGTCCCTCACTGAGGTGTAGTTACCTCACTGGGAGCCTCTACCCTGTCCCTCGCTGAGGTGCAGTTACCTCACTGGGAGCCTCTACCCTGTCCCTCACTGAGGTGTAGTTACCTCACTGGGAGTCTCTACCCTGTCCCTCACTGAGGTGCAGTTACCTCACTGGGAGCCTCTACCCTGTCCCTCACTGAGGTGTAGTTACCCCACTGGGAGCATCTGCCCTGTCCCTCACTGAGGTGCAGTTACCTCACTGGGAGCCTCTACCCTGTCCCTCACTGAGGTGTAGTTACCTCACTGGGAGCCTCTACCCTGTCCCTCACTGAGGTGTAGTTACCTCACTGGGAGCCTCTACCCTGTCCCTCACTGAGGTGTAGTTACCTCACTGGAGCCTCTACCCTGCCCCTCACTGAGGTGCAGTTACCTCACTGGGAGCCTCTACCCTGCCCCTCACTGAGGTGTAGTTACCTCACTGGGAGCCTCTACCTCGGCCCTCACTGAGGTGAAGTTACCTCGCTGGGAGCCTCTACCCTGTCCCTCACTGAGGTGTAGTTACCTCACTGGGAGCCTCTACCCTGTCCCTCACTGAGGTGTAGTTACCTCACTGGGAGCCTCTACCCTGTCCCTCACTGAGGTGTAGTTACCTCACTGGGAGCCTCTACCTCGCCCCTCACTGAGGTGAAGTTACCTCACTGGGAGCCTCTACCCTGCCCCTCACTGAGGTGTAGTTACCTCACTGGGAGCCTCTACCCTGTCCCTCACTGAGGTGTAGTTACCTCACTGGAGCCTCTACCCTGCCCCTCACTGAGGTGAAGTTACCTCACTGGGAGCCTCTACCCTGCCCCTCACTGAGGTGTAGTTACCTCACTGGGAGTCTCTACCCTGCCCCTCACTGAGGTGTAGTTACCTCACTGGGAGTCTCTACCTCACCCCTCACTGAGGTGTAGTTACCTCACTGGGAGCCTCTACCCTGTCCCTCACTGAGGTGTAGTTACCTCGCTGGGAGCCTCTACCCTGTCCCTCACTGAGGTGTAGTTACCTCACTGGGAGCCTCTACCCTGTCCCTCACTGAGGTGTAGTTACCTCACTGGGAGCCTCTACCCTGTCCCTCAGTGAGGTGTAGTTACCTAGCTGGGAGCCTCTACCCTGTCCCTCACTGAGGTGTAGTTACCTCACTGGGAGCCTCTACCCTGTCCCTCACTGAGGTGTAGTTACCTCACTGGAGCCTCTACCCTGCCCCTCACTGAGGTGAAGTTACCTCACTGGGAGCCTCTACCCTGCCCCTCACTGAGGTGTAGTTGCCTCACTGGGAGCCTCTACCCTGCCCCTCACTGAGGTGTAGTTACCTCACTGGGAGCCTCTACCCTGCCCCTCACTGAGGTGAAGTTACCTCACTGGGAGCCTCTACCCTGCCCCTCACTGAGGTGTAGTTACCTCACTGGGAGCCTCTACCCTGTCCCTCACTGAGGTGTAGTTACCTCACTGGGAGCCTCTACCCTGTCCCTCACTGAGGTGTAGTTACCTCACTGGGAGCCTCTACCCTGTCCCTCACTGAGGTGTAGTTACCTCACTGGGAGCCTCTACCCTGTCCCTCACTGAGGTGTAGTTACCTCACTGGGAGCCTCTACCCTGTCCCTCACTGAGGTGTAGTTACCTCACTGGGAGCCTCTACCCTGTCCCTCACTGAGGTATAGTTACCTCACTGGGAGTCTCTACCCTGTCCCTCACTGAGGTGTAGTTACCTCGCTGGGAGCCTCTACCCTGCCCCTCACTTAGGTGCTGTTTTTCAAATGATGTGCCAGGGGTCGTCTGATGAGAACGAAAAAGAAACAACTTGCATTTACACAGCACCTTTCATGTCCTCAGTATGACCCAAAGTGCTTTACTACCAGCGACATGCTTGTGAAGTGTAGTTGCTGTGTTGAAGCAGGAAGGCGTTTTACTGTGAGTTGGAGGAAAGAAGGAATCGTGACACCAGGGCAAAAGTTTGGCGATGTTTGTTGTATTAGGAGAACATAACAAATATATCTGTGAGGATAATAGGGCCCTCAACCGTTGGTATAAATCAGTGTGCAACAGTGCGTTGCCTGGCAACAGGTTGTCTGTCTTCCTATAAAAATCTGTGTCACAAAAACAGCAGCAAACTATCAGGGTACGGGATTGACACATTCTGGAGCATCTGGATGCTGATTGGCCGATTCCCACCATATCAGGGAGCCAAGCTTTGTTCCTTTCACTGAACTGATGTCCTGTAATAACTGGGTTAGAATGATAATTATCAGAAAGAGCAAGACACTGGGCCCTCACAGACTGGGATCTGAAGGCACAACTTGAGAGTCTAACACATGACCACCTTCTCTGACAGATCGTGGGTTAGCGCAGCCACCAGATGACAGAACAGCCCGCCCCAGGCCTGCCTGTCCGTCTCATTGCTGCGCTGTGCTCGATGGGCTGTGTAGACTGCCGCCAGCACCAGTTGTTCAAATGTGTCCATTTCCAAAGCTTCTCCTGTGTTTGAAACATCAGCCAGCCTTTTCCTGATGGCAGAGGGAGTCTTTGGAACGTGTGTGTTCATTATGCTGTGGAACACTTTGGCTGAGTGCATTGAAGATAGTTCCTCATCCTTCAGAGTAACAGTGCTGTTCTCATCAATCTCCAGGCCCCCTAACAAGAACTGAAAAAACAGGAGCAGTTACACAGAAAACAGTACATCACCATCTTTCCACACAAAGGAGCTCGGGTTCACTGCTCAGATACTTGAATAATAGGATGCACTATGTTCCATAGATTGGTTCCAGAAGGTGGGAAGAGGGAGCCCGGGCTCAACTCAGACCTGGGTCTGAATTCAGGGCTCAACTCAGGCCTATGTCCGAACTCAGGGCTCAACTCAGGCCAGTGTCCGAACTCAGGGCTCAACTCTGACCTGTGTCCGAACTCAGGGCTCAACTCAGGCCTGTGTCCAAACTCAGGGCTCAACTCAGGCCTGGGTCTGAACTCAGGGCTCAACTCTGACCTGTGTCCGAACTCAGGGCTCAACTCAGGCCTGTGTCCGAATTCAGGGCTCAACTCAGGCCTGTGTCCGAACTCAGGGCTCAACTCAGGCCTGTGTCCGAACTCAGGGCTCAACTCTGACCTGTGTCCGAACTCAGGGCTCAACTCAGGCCTGTGTCTGAACTCAGGGCTCAACTCAGGCCTGTGTCCGAACTCAGGGCTCAACTCAGGCCTGTGTCCGAACTCAGGGCTCAACTCAGGCCTGTGTCCGAACTCAGGGTTCAACTCTGACCTGTGTCCGAACTCAGGGCTCAACTCAGGCCTGTGTCCGAACTCAGGGCTCAACTCAGGCCTGTGTCTGAACTCAGGGCTCAACTCAGGCCTGGATCTGAACTCAGGGCTCAACTCTGACCTGGGTCTGAATTCAGGGCTCAACTCAGGCCTGTGTCCCACCTCAGGGCTCAATTCAGGCCTGGGTCCAAACTCAGGGTTCAACTCAGGCCTGTGTCTGAACGCAGGCCTCAACTCAGGCCTGGGTCTGAACTCAGGGCTCAATTCAGGCCTGTGTCCGAACTCAGGGCTCAACTCTGACCTGGGTCCGAACTCAGGGCTCAACTCTGACCTGGGTCTGAACTCAGGGCTAAACTCTGACCTGGGTCTGAATTCAAGGCTCAACTGAGGCCTGGGTCCGAACTCAGGGCTCAACTCAGGCCTGGGTCCGAACTCAGGGCTCAACTCTGACCTGTGTCCGAACTCAGGGCTCAACTCTGACCTGTGTCCGAACGCAGGCCTCAACTCAGGCTTGGGTCTGAACTCAGGGCTCAATTCAGGCCTGTGTCCGAACTCAGGGCTCAACTCTGACCTGGGTCTGAATTCAGGGCTCAAATCTGACCTGGGTGCGAACTCAGAGCTCAACTCAGGACTGGCTCCGAACTCAGGGCTCAACTCTGACCTGGGTCTGAACTCAGGGCTGAACTCAGGCCTCTGTCCGAACTCAGGGCTCAACTCAGGCCTCAACTCTGACCTGGGTCTGAATTCAGGCCTCAACTCAGGCCTGTGTCTGAACTCAGGGCTCAACTCTGACCTGGGTCCGAACTCAGGGCTCAACTCAGGCCTGTGTCCGAACTCAGGGCTCAACTCAGGCCTGGGTCTGAACTCAGGGCTCAACTCTGACCTGTGTCTGAACTCAGGGCTCAACTCAGGCCTGTGTCTGAACTCAGGGCTCAACTCAGGCCTGTGTCCGAACGCAGGCCTCAACTCAGGCCTGTGTCCGAACTCAGGGCTCAACTCTGACCTGGGTCTGAACTCAGGGCTAAATTCTGACCTGGGTCTGAATTCAAGGCTCAACTGAGGCCTGGGTCCGAACTCAGGGCTCAACTCAGGCCTGTGTCCGAACTCAGGGCTCAACTCAGGCCTGGGTCTGAACTCAGGGCTCAACTCAGGCCTGGGTCTGAACTCAGGGCTCAACTCTGACCTGTGTCCGACCTCAGGGCTCAACTCTGACCTGGGTCCGAACTCAGGGCTCAACTCTGACCTGGGTCTGAACTCAGGGCTCAACTCAGGCCTGGGTCTGAACTCAGGGCTCAACTCAGGCCTGTGTCCGACCTCAGGGCTCAATTCAGGCCTGGGTCCGAACTCAGGGCTCAACTCCGGCCTCTGTCCGAACTCAGGGCTCAACTCGGACCTGGGTCTGAACTCAGGGCTCAACTCAGGCCTGGGTCCGAACTCAGGGCTCAACTCAGGCCTCTGTCCGAACTCAGGGCTCAACTCTGACCTGGGTCTGAACTCAGGGCTCAACTCAGGCCTGGGTCCGAACTCAGGGCTCAACTCAGGCCTCTGTCCGAACTCAAGGCTCAACTCAGGCCTCAACTCTGACCTGGGTCTGAACTCAGGCCTCAACTCTGACCTGGGTCTGAACTCAGGCCTCAACTCTGACCTGGGTCTGAACTCAGGCCTCAACTCTGACCTGGGTCTGAATTCAAGGCTCAACATGGGCCTAGGTCTGAACCCTGACTTGAATCACCTTGCTGACACCCGGTCCGGTGTGCCTGACGGTGTGTCCATGCCCTGAGTGCTCTGTCCGACAGCCACAGATGTTTGGATTCTACTATCCATCCTGGGATATTGTGTGCGCTACAGTAACAGAGACAGGCGGGAAGTTGCTGGGATCCGCTCCCTCTCCGCCAGCGTTATGGTGTATTCCTGTTTCCACATGTAACCGAGGTGTCAGCACCCTGCCGTCACATAAACCCAGCGGAGCGGAGCGGGAGTTCCTCCTGGTGATCTGCCGGCCGGCCCAGCCTCACCGTGCGATCCCCAGCCAGCACTGCTTGGTGATGGGAAAGGCAGCTGTAGGAATGCTGAGCATCAGCAGGAGGCCAGGACCGGTCAGAGCCAATCTCTCCGCACCATCCTCGCCCAGGGCTCAGTGCAGCACCCTTACCCTCCCCCCCACACCCCCATCTCATTACCCAGCACCAACACCAAATTCACCCGCCGCTGCCCAGCAGATGGGCTTGCTGTGACCTGGGAGCTGCTATTAGACTATTACATACCAGAGTACTTACACAGTGCACGTCAACAGCTCCTGACTCACTCAGAGACATGGACTTCGACAGGTGCCTGTACAAGTATTGTGTACATGCACAGGACTATCCCACAAAAGTCCAGCCTGACTTTGATGAACGGAAAAGAACTACCTGTGAGCTGCTGATGAGCGGCACTGTGATATCCCATTTAAAAAAAGGCTCCGAGACTGAGAATGCAAATAGAGAGAAGGATCCAAGAAATGAGCTCTGGAAAAAACATGCTGTAACACTGCCAGCTTGAACTCATTATTACCGCACAGAAAATGTTCAATTCCCAAGACCTTACATGTGGATATCTCTGTACGCAAGAAAGCGTGTGTGAGCATGTGTCTGTGAGTGTGTGTGTCTGTGTGAGCGTGTGTGTCTGTGTGAGTGTGTGTCTGTGTGAGTGTGTGTGTCTGTGTGAGCGTGTGTGTCTGTGTGAGTGTGTGTCTGTGTGAGTGTGTGTGTCTGTGTGAGCATGTGTGTCTGTGTGAGCGTGTGTGTCTGTGTGAGTGTGTGTCTGTGTGAGTGTGTGTGTCTGTGTGAGCGGGTGTGTCTGTGTGAGTGTGTGTGTCTGTGTGAGCGTGTGTGTCTGTGAGTGGTTGTCTGTGTGAGCGTGTGTGTCTGTGAGTGTGTGTCTGTGTGCGTGTGTGTCTGTGTGAGTGTGTGTGTCTGTGTGAGTGTGTGTCTGTGTGAGCGTGTGTGTCTGTGTGAGTGTGTGTCTGTGTGAGTGTGTGTGTCTGTGTGAGCATGTGTGTCTGTGAGTGGGTGTCTGTGTGAGTGTGTGTCTGTGTGAGTGTGTGTGTCTCTGTGAGCATGTGTGTCTGTGTGAGCGTGTGTGTCTGTGTGAGTGTGTGTCTGTGAGCGTGTGTGTCTGTGTGAGTGCGTGTGTCTGTGTGAGCGTGTGTGTCTGTGTGAGTGTGTGTGTCTGTGTGAGCGTGTGTGTCTGTGTGAGTGTGTGTGTCTGTGTGAGCGTGTGTGTCTGTATGAGCATGTGTGTCTGTGTGAGAGCGTGTGTCTGTGTGAGCGTGTGTGTCTGTATGAGCATGTGTGTCTGTGTGAGTGTGTGTGTCTGTGTGAGCGTGTGTGTCTGTGTGAGTGTGTGTGCCTGTGTGAGTGTGTGTGTCAGTGTGAGCGTGTGTGTCTGTGTGAGCGTGTGTGTCTGTGTGAGCGTGTGTGTCTGTGTGAGCGTGTGTGTCTGTGTGAGCGTGTGTCTGTGTGAGTGTGTGTGTCTGTGTGAGCGTGTGTCTGTGTGAGTGTGTGTGTCTGTGTGAGCGTGTGCTTTTGTGAGTGTGTGTGTCTGTGTGAGTGTGTGTGTCTGTGTGAGCATGTGTGTCTGTGTGAGTGTGTGTGTCTGTGTGAGCGTGTGTGTCTGTGTGAGCGTGTGTGTCTGTGTGAGCGTGAGTGTCTGTGTGAGCGTGTGTGTCTGTGTGAGTATGTGTGTCTGTGTGAGCGTGTGTGTCTGTGTGAGCGTGTGTGTCTGTGTGAGTGTGTGTGCCTGTGTGAGCGTGTGTGTCTGTGTGAGTGTGTGTCTGTGTGAGTGTGTGTGTCTGTGTGAGTGTGTGTGTCTGTGTGAGCGTGTGTGTCTGTGTGAGCGTGTGTGTCTGTGTGAGAGTGTGTCTGTGTGAGCGTGTGTGCCTTTGTGAGTGTGTGTGTCTGTGTGAGTGTATGTGTCTGTGTGAGTGTGTATCTGTTTGAGCGTGTGTGTCTGTGTAAGCGTGTGCCTTTGTGAGTGTGTGTGCCTGTGTGAGCAAGTGCGTCTGAGTGTGTGTGTCTGCGTGAGTGTGTGTGTCTGTGTGAGTGTGTGTGTCTGTGTGTGTGTGTGTCTGTAAGTGGGTGTCTGTGTGAGCGTGTGTGTCTGTGTGAGTGTGTGTGTCTGTGTGAGTGTGTGTGTCTGTGTGAGGGTGTATCTGTTTGAGCGTGTGTGTCTGTGTAAGCGTGTGCCTTTGTGAGTGTGTGTGCCTGTGTGAGCAAGTGCGTCTGAGTGTGTGTGTCTGCGTGAGTGTGTGTGTCTGTGTGAGTGTGTGTGTCTGTGTGAGCGTGAGTGTCTGTGTGAGCATGTGTGTCTGTGTGAGCGTGTGTGCCTGTGTGAGCGTGTGTGTCTGTGTGAGTGTGTGTGTCTGTGAGTGTGTGTGTCTGTGTGAGTGTGTGTGTCTGTGAGTGTGTGTGTCTGTGTGAGCGTGTGTGTCTGTGTGAGCGTGTGTGTCTGTGTGAGTGTGTGTGTCTGTGTGAGTGTGTGTGTCTGTGTGAGCGTGTGTGTCTGTGTGAGTGTGTGTGTCTGTGTGAGTGTGTGTGTCTGTGTGAGTGTGTGTGTCTGTGTGAGTGTGTGTGTCTGTGTCTGTGTGAGTGTGTGTGTCTGTGTGAGCGTGTGTGTCTGTGTGAGTGTGTGTGTCTGTGTGAGTGTGTGTGTCTGTGTGAGCATGTGTCTGTGTGAGTGTGTGTGTTTGTGTGAGCGTGTGTGTCTGTGTGAGTGTGTGTGTCTGTGTGAGTGTGTGTGTCTGTGTGAGCGTGTGTGTCTGTGTGAGCGTGTGAGTCTGTGTGAGCATGTGTGTCTGTGTGAGTGTGTGTGTCTGTGTGAGCGTGTGTGTCTGTGAGTGTGTGTCTGTGTGAGTGTGTGTGTCTGTGTGAGCATGTGTGTCTGTGTGAGCGTGTGTGTCTGTGTGAGTGTGTGTCTGTGTGAGTGTGTGTGTCTGTGTGAGCGTGTCTGTCTGTGTGAGCGTGTGTGTCTGTGTGAGTGTGTGTGTCTGTGTGAGTGTGTGTGTCTGTGTGAGCGTGTGTGTCTGTGAGTGGGTGTCTGTGTGAGTGTGTGTCTGTGTGAGTGTGTGTGTCTATGTGAGCATGTGTGTCTGTGTGAGCGTGTGTGTCTGTGTGAGTGTGTGTCTGTGTGAGTGTGTGTGTCTGTGTGAGCGGGTGTGTCTGTGTGAGTGTGTGTGTCTGTGTGAGCGTGTGTGTCTGCGAGTGGTTGTCTGTGTGAGTGTGTGTGTCTGTGAGTGTGTGTCTGTGTGCGTGTGTGTCTGTGTGAGTGTGTGTGTCTGTGTGAGTGTGTGTCTGTGTGAGCGTGTGTGTCTGTGTGAGTGTGTGTCTGTGTGAGTGTGTGTGTCTGTGTGAGCGTGTGTGTCTGTGTGAGCGTGTGCCTTTGTGAATGTGTGTGTCTGTGTGAGTGTGTGTCTGTGTGAGCGTGTGTGTCTGTGTGAGTGCGTGTGTCTGTGTGAGCGTGTGTGTCTGTGTGAGCGTGTGTGTCTGTGTGAGTGTGTGTGTCTGTGTGAGTGTGTGTGTCTGTGTGAGTGCGTGTGTCTGTGTGAGTGTGTGTGTCTGTGTGAGCGTGTGTGTCTGTGTGAGTGTGTGTGCCTGTATGAGCGTGTGTGTCTGTGTGAGTGTGTGTGTCTGTGTGAGCGTGTGTGTCTGTGTGAGTGTGTGTGTCTGTGTGAGCGTGTGTGTCTGTGTGAGTGTGTGTGCCTGTGTGAGCGTGTGTGTCTGTGTGAGCGTGTGTGTCTGTGTGAGTGTGTGTGTCTGTATGAGCGTGTGTGTCTGTGTGAGTGTGTGTGTCTGTATGAGCGTGTGTGTCTGTGTGAGTGTGTGTGTCTGTGTGAGCGTGTGTGTCTGTGTGAGTGTGTGTGCCTGTGTGAGTGTGTGTGCCTGTGTGAGCGTGTGTGTCTGTGTGAGCGTGTGTGTCTGTGTGAGTGTGTGTGTCAGTGTGAGCGTGTGTGTCTGTGTGAGTGTGTGTGTCTGTATGAGCGTGTGTGTCTGTGTGAGTGTGTGTGTCTGTGTGAGCGTGTGTGTCTGTGTGAGTGTGTGTGCCTGTTTGAGCGTGTGTGTCTGTGTGAGCGTGTGTGTCTGTGTGAGTGTGTGTGTCAGTGTGAGCGTGTGTGTCTGTGTGAGTGTGTGTGTCTGTGTGAGTGTGTGTGTCTGTGTGAGCGTGTGTGTCTGTGTGAGTGTGTGTGTCAGTGTGAGCGTGTGTGTCTGTGTGAGCGTGTGTGTCTGTATGAGCGTGTGTGTCTGTGTGAGTGTGTGTGTCTGTGTGAGCGTGTGTGTCTGTGTGAGTGTGTGTGCCTGTGTGAGCGTGTGTGTCTGTGTGAGCGTGTGTGTCTGTGTGAGTGTGTGTGCCTGTGTGAGCGTGTGTGTCTGTGTGAGCGTGTGTGTCTGTGTGAGTGTGTGTGTCTGTATGAGCGTGTGTGTCTGTGTGAGTGTGTGTGTCTGTGTGAGCGTGTGTGTCTGTGTGAGTGTGTGTGCCTGTGTGAGCGTGTGTGTCTGTGTGAGCGTGAGTGTCTGTGTGAGTGTGTGTGTCAGTGTGAGTGTGTGTGTCTGTGTGAGTGTGTGTGTCTGTGTGAGCGTGTGTGTCTGTGTGAGCGTGTGTGTCTGTGTGAGTGTGTGTGTCTGTGTGAGCGTGTGTGTCTGTATGAGCGTGTGTGTCTGTGTGAGTGTGTGTGTCTGTGTGAGCGTGTGTGTCTGTGTGAGTGCGTGTGTCTGTGTGAGCGTGTGTGTCTGTGTGAGCGTGTGTGTCTGTGTGAGTGTGTGTGTCTGTGTGAGTGTGTGTGTCTGTGTGAGTGCGTGTGTCTGTGTGAGTGTGTGTGTCTGTGTGAGCGTGTGTGTCTGTGTGAGTGTGTGTGCCTGTATGAGCGTGTGTGTCTGTGTGAGTGTGTGTGTCTGTGTGAGCGTGTGTGTCTGTGTGAGTGTGTGTGTCTGTGTGAGCGTGTGTGTCTGTGTGAGTGTGTGTGCCTGTGTGAGCGTGTGTGTCGTGTGAGCGTGTGTGTCTGTGTGAGTGTGTGTGTCTGTATGAGCGTGTGTGTCTGTGTGAGTGTGTGTGTCTGTATGAGCGTGTGTGTCTGTGTGAGTGTGTGTGTCTGTGTGAGCGTGTGTGTCTGTGTGAGTGTGTGTGCCTGTGTGAGCGTGTGTGTCTGTGTGAGCGTGTGTGTCTGTGTGAGTGTGTGTGTCAGTGTGAGCGTGTGTGTCTGTGTGAGTGTGTGTGTCTGTATGAGCGTGTGTGTCTGTGTGAGTGTGTGTGTCTGTGTGAGCGTGTGTGTCTGTGTGAGTGTGTGTGCCTGTTTGAGCGTGTGTGTCTGTGTGAGCGTGTGTGTCTGTGTGAGTGTGTGTGTCAGTGTGAGCGTGTGTGTCTGTGTGAGTGTGTGTGTCTGTGTGAGCGTGTGTGTCTGTGTGAGCGTGTGTGTCTGTGTGAGTGTGTGTGTCTGTGTGAGCATGTGTGTCTGTATGAGCGTGTGTGTCTGTGTGAGTGTGTGTGTCTGTGTGAGCGTGTGTGTCTGTGTGAGTGTGTGTGTCAGTGTGAGCGTGTGTGTCTGTGTGAGCGTGTGTGTCTGTATGAGCGTGTGTGTCTGTGTGAGTGTGTGTGTCTGTGTGAGCGTGTGTGTCTGTGTGAGTGTGTGTGCCTGTGTGAGCGTGTGTGTCTGTGTGAGCGTGTGTGTCTGTGTGAGTGTGTGTGCCTGTGTGAGCGTGTGTGTCTGTGTGAGCGTGTGTGTCTGTGTGAGTGTGTGTGTCTGTATGAGCGTGTGTGTCTGTGTGAGTGTGTGTGTCTGTGTGAGCGTGTGTGTCTGTGTGAGTGTGTGTGCCTGTGTGAGCGTGTGTGTCTGTGTGAGCGTGTGTGTCTGTGTGAGTGTGTGTGTCAGTGTGAGCGTGTGTGTCTGTGTGAGTGTGTGTGTCTGTGTGAGCGTGTGTGTCTGTGTGAGCGTGTGTGTCTGTGTGAGTGTGTGTGTCTGTGTGAGCGTGTGTGTCTGTATGAGCGTGTGTGTCTGTGTGAGTGTGTGTGTCTGTGTGAGCGTGTGTGTCTGTGTGAGTGTGTGTGTCTGTGTGAGTGTGTGTGTCAGTGTGAGCGTGTGTGTCTGTGTGAGCGTGTGTGTCTGTGTGAGTGTGTGTGTCTGTGTGAGCGTGTGTCTGTGTGAGCGTGTGTGTCTGTGTGAGCGTGTGTGTCTGTGTGAGCTTGTGTGTCTGTGAGTGTGTGTGTCTGTGTGAGCGTGTGTCTGTGTGAGCGTGTGTGTCTGTGTGAGCGTGTGTGTCTGTGTGAGTGTGTGTGTCTGTGTGAGCGTGTGTCTGTGTGAGTGTGTGTGTCTGTGTGAGTGTGTGTGTCTGTGTGAGCGTGTGTGTCTGTGTGAGCGTGTGTGTCTGTGTGAGCGTGTGTGTCTGTGTGAGTGTGTGTGTCTGTGTGAGCGTGTGTCTGTGTGAGTGTGTGTGTCTGTGTGAGTGTCTGCGTCTGTGTGAGCGTGTGTGTCTGTGTGAGCGTGTGTGTCTGTGTGAGTGTGTGTGTCTGTGTGAGCGTGTGTGTCTGTGTGAGCGTGTGTGTCTGTGTGAGTGTGTGTGTCTGTGTGAGTGTGTGTGTCTGTGTGAGCGTGTGTGTCTGTGTGAGTGTGTGTGTCTGTGTGAGCGTGTGTGTCTGTGTGAGTGTGTGTGTCTGTGTGAGTGTGTGTGTCTGTGTGAGCGTGTGTGTCTGTGTGAGTGTGTGTGTCTGTGTGAGCGTGTGTGTCTGTGTGAGCGTGTGTGTCTGTGTGAGCGTGTGTGTCTGTGTGAGTGTGTGTGTCTGTGTGAGCGTGTGTGTCTGTGTGAGCGTGTGTGTCTGTGTGAGCGTGAGTGTCTGTGTGAGCGTGTGTGTCTGTGTGAGTGTGTGTGTCTGTGTGAGCGTGTGTGTCTGTGTGAGCGTGTGTCTGTGTGAGTGTGTGTGTCTGTGTGAGTGTGTGTGTCTGTGTGAGCGTGTGTGTCTGTGTGAGCGTGTGTGTCTGTGTGAGCGTGTGTGTCTGTGTGAGTGTGTGTGTCTGTGTGAGCGTGTGTCTGTGTGAGTGTGTGTGTCTGTGTGAGTGTCTGCGTCTGTGTGAGCGTGTGTGTCTGTGTGAGCGTGTGTGTCTGTGTGAGCGTGTGCCTTTGTGAATGTGTGTGTCTGTGTGAGTGTGTGTGTCTGTGTGAGTGTGTGTGTCTGTGTGAGCGTGTGTGTCTGTGTGAGTGTGTGTGTCTGTGTGAGCGTGTGTGTCTGTGTGAGCGTGTGTGTCTGTGTGAGCGTGAGTGTCTGTGTGAGCGTGTGTGTCTGTGTGAGTGTGTGTGTCTGTGTGAGCGTGTGTGTCTGTGTGAGCGTGTGTGTCTGTGTGAGTGTGTGTGCCTGTGTGAGCGTGTGTGTCTGTGTGAGTGTGTGTCTGTGTGAGTGTGTGTGTCTGTGTGAGTGTGTGTGTCTGTGTGAGCGTGTGTGTCTGTGTGAGCATGTGTGTCTGTGTGAGTGTGTGTCTGTGTGAGTGTGTGTGCCTTTGTGAGTGTGTGTGTCTGTGTGAGTGTGTGTCTGTAAGTGGGTGTCTGTGTGAGCGTGTGTGTCTGTGTGAGTGTGTGTGTCCGTGTGAGTGTGTGTGTCTGTGTGAGGGTGTATCTGTTTGAGCGTGTGTTTCTGTGTAAGCGTGTGCCTTTGTGAGTGTGTGTGCCTGTGTGAGCAAGTGCGTCTGAGTGTGTGTGTCTGCGTGAGTGTGTGTGTCTGTGTGAGTGTGTGTGTCTGTGTGAGCGTGAGTGTCTGTGTGAGCGTGTGTGTCTGTGTGAGCATGTGTGCCTGTGTGAGCGTGTGTGTCTGTGTGAGTGTGTGTGTCTGTGTGAGTGTGTGTGTCTGTGAGTGTGTGTGTCTGTGTGAGCGTGTGTGTCTGTGTGAGCGAGTGTGTCTGTGTGAGCGTGTGTGTCTGTGTGAGTGTGTGTGCCTGTGTGAGTGTGTGTGTCTGTGTGAGCGTGTGTGTCTGTGTGAGTGTGTGTGTCTGTGTGAGTGTGTGTGTCTGTGTGAGTGTGTGTGTCTGTGTGAGTGTGTGTGTCTGTGTGAGTGTGTGTGTCTGTGTGAGTGTGTGTGTCTGTGTCTGTGTGAGTGTGTGTGTCTGTGTGAGCGTGTGTGTCTGTGTGAGTGTGTGTGTCTGTGTGAGTGTGTGTGTCTGTGTGAGCGTGTGTCTGTGTGAGCGTGTGTGTTTGTGTGAGCGTGTGTGTCTGTGTGAGTGTGTGTGTCTGTGTGAGTGTGTGTGTCTGTGTGAGCGTGTGTGTCTGTGTGAGCATGTGTGTCTGTGTGAGCGTGTGTGTCTGTGTGCGTGTGTGTGTCTGTGTGAGCGTGTGTGTCTGTGTGAGCGTGTGTGTCTGTGTGAGCGTGTGTGTCTGTGTGAGCGTGTGTTTCTGTGTGAGTGTGTGTGTCTGTGTGAGCATGTGTGTCTGTGTGAGTGTGTGTGTCTGTGTGAGTGTGTGTGTCTGTGTGAGCGTGTGTGTCTGTGTGAGCGTGTGTGTCTGTGTGAGTGTGTGTGTCTGTGTGAGCGTGTGTCTGTGTGAGTGTGTGTGTCTGTGTGAGCGTGTGTGTCTGTGTGAGTGTGTGTGTCTGTGTGAGCGTGTGTGTCTGTGAGTGAGTGTGTCTGTGTGAGTGTGTGTGTCTGTGTGAGTGTGTGTGTCTGTGTGAGCGTGTGTGTCTGTGTGAGCGTGTGTGTCTGTGTGGGTGTGTGTGTCTGTGTGTGTCTGTGTGAGCGTGTGTGTCTGTGTGAGCGTGTGTCTGTGTGAGTCTGTGTGCCTGTGTGAGTGTGTGTGTCTGTGTGAGTGTGTGTGTCTGTGTGAGTGTGTGTGTCTGTGTGAGTGTGTGTGTCTGTGTGAGCGTGTGTGTCTGTGTGAGTGTGTGTGTCTGTGTGAGTGTGTGTGTCTGTGTGAGTGTGTGTGTCTGTGTGAGTGTGCGTGTCTGGTGTGAATGTCTGTGAGTGTATGTGTCTGTGAGTGTGTGTGTCTGTGTGAGTGAGTGTGTCTGTGAGAGGGTGTCTGTGTGAGTGTGTGTGTCTGTGTGAGTGTGTGTGTCTGTGTGTGTGTGTGTGTCTGTGTGAGTGTGTGTGTCTGTGTGAGTGTGTGTGTCTGTGAGTGGGTGTCTGTGTGAGTGTGTGTGTCTGTGTGAGCGTGTGTGTCTGTGAGTGTGTGTCTGTGTGTGTGTGTGTCTGTGTGAGTGTGTGTGTCTGTGTGAGTGTGTGTCTGTGTGAGTGTGTCTGTCTGTGTGAGTGTGTGTCTGTGTGCGTGTGTGTCTGTGTGAGTGTGTGTGTCTGTGTGAGTGTGTGTCTGTGTGAGTGTGTGTGTCTGTGTGAGTGTGTGTCTGTGTGCGTGTGTGTCTGTGTGAGCGTGTGTGTCTGTGTGAGTGTGTGTCTGTGTGCGTGTGTGTCTGTGTGAGTGTGTGTGTCTGTGTGAGTGTGTGTCTGTGTGAGTGTGTGTGTCTGTGTGAGTGTGTGTCTGTGTGAGTGTGTGTCTGTGTGAGTGTGTGTGTCTGTGTGAGCGTGTGTGTCTGTGAGTGGGTGTCTGTGTGAGTGTGTGTCTGTGTGAGTGTGTGTGTCTGTGTGAGCATGTGTGTCTGTGTGAGCGTGTGTGTTTGTGTGAGTGTGTGTTTGTGTGAGCGTGTGTGTCTGTGTGAGTGTGTGTCTGTGTGAGTGCGTGTGCCTGTGTGAGCGTGTGTGTCTGTGTGAGTGTGTGTCTGTGTGAGTGTGTGTCTGTGTGAGTGTGTGTGTCTGTGTGAGCGTGTGTGTCTGTGAGTGGGTGTCTGTGTGAGTGTGTGTCTGTGTGAGTGTGTGTGTCTGTGTGAGCGTGTGTGTTTGTGTGAGTGTGTGTTTGTGTGAGCGTGTGTGTCTGTGTGAGTGTGTGTCTGTGTGAGTGCGTGTGCCTGTGTGAGTGCGTGTGCCTGTGTGAGCGTGTGTGTTTGTGTGAGTGTGTGTTTGTGTGAGCATGTGTGTCTGTGTGAGTGTGTGTCTGTGTGAGTGTGTGTCTGTGTGAGTGTGTGTGTCTGTGTGAGCGTGTGTGTCTGTGAGTGGGTGTCTGTGTGAGTGTGTGTCTGTGTGAGTGTGTGTGTCTGTGTGAGCATGTGTGTCTGTGTGAGCGTGTGTGTTTGTGTGAGTGTGTGTTTGTGTGAGCGTGTGTGTCTGTGTGAGTGTGTGTCTGTGTGAGTGCGTGTGTCTGTTTGAGCGTGTGTGTCTGTGTGAGCGTGTGTGTCTGTGTGAGTGCGTGTGTCTGTTTGAGCGTGTGTGTCTGTGTGAGCGTGTGAGTCTGTGTGAGCGTGTGTGTCTGTGTGAGTGTGTGTGTCTGTGTGAGCGTGTGTCTGTGTGAGCGTGTGTGTTTGTGTGAGCGTGTGTGTCTGTGTGAGTGTGTGTGTCTGTGTGAGTGTGTGTGTCTGTGTGAGCGTGTGTGTCTGTGTGAGCATGTGTGTCTGTGTGAGCGTGTGTGTCTGTGTGAGCGTGTGAGTCTGTGTGAGCGTGTGTGTCTGTGTGAGTGTGTGTGTCTGTGTGAGCGTGTGTCTGTGTGAGCGTGTGTGTTTGTGTGAGCGTGTGTGTCTGTGTGAGTGTGTGTGTCTGTGTGAGTGTGTGTGTCTGTGTGAGCGTGTGTGTCTGTGTGAGCATGTGTGTCTGTGTGAGCGTGTGTGTCTGTGTGCGTGTGTGTGTCTGTGTGAGCGTGTGTGTCTGTGTGAGCGTGTGTGTCTGTGTGAGCGTGTGTGTCTGTGTGAGCGTGTGTTTCTGTGTGAGTGTGTGTGTCTGTGTGAGCATGTGTGTCTGTGTGAGTGTGCGTGTCTGTGTGAGTGTGTGTGTCTGTGTGAGCGTGTGTGTCTGTGTGAGCGTGTGTGTCTGTGTGAGTGTGTGTGTCTGTGTGAGCGTGTGTCTGTGTGAGTGTGTGTGTCTGTGTGAGCGTGTGTGTCTGTGTGAGTGTGTGTGTCTGTGTGAGCGTGTGTGTCTGTGAGTGAGTGTGTCTGTGTGAGTGTGTGTGTCTGTGTGAGTGTGTGTGTCTGTGTGAGCGTGTGTGTCTGTGTGAGCGTGTGTGTCTGTGTGGGTGTGTGTGTCTGTGTGTGTCTGTGTGAGCGTGTGTGTCTGTGTGAGCGTGTGTCTGTGTGAGTCTGTGTGCCTGTGTGAGTGTGTGTGTCTGTGTGAGTGTGTGTGTCTGTGTGAGTGTGTGTGTCTGTGTGAGTGTGTGTGTCTGTGTGAGCGTGTGTGTCTGTGTGAGTGTGTGTGTCTGTGTGAGTGTGTGTGTCTGTGTGAGTGTGTGTGTCTGTGTGAGTGTGCGTGTCTGGTGTGAATGTCTGTGAGTGTATGTGTCTGTGAGTGTGTGTGTCTGTGTGAGTGAGTGTGTCTGTGAGAGGGTGTCTGTGTGAGTGTGTGTGTCTGTGTGAGTGTGTGTGTCTGTGTGTGTGTGTGTGTCTGTGTGAGTGTGTGTGTCTGTGTGAGTGTGTGTGTCTGTGAGTGGGTGTCTGTGTGAGTGTGTGTGTCTGTGTGAGCGTGTGTGTCTGTGAGTGTGTGTCTGTGTGTGTGTGTGTCTGTGTGAGTGTGTGTGTCTGTGTGAGTGTGTGTCTGTGTGAGTGTGTCTGTCTGTGTGAGTGTGTGTCTGTGTGCGTGTGTGTCTGTGTGAGTGTGTGTGTCTGTGTGAGTGTGTGTCTGTGTGAGTGTGTGTGTCTGTGTGAGTGTGTGTCTGTGTGCGTGTGTGTCTGTGTGAGCGTGTGTGTCTGTGTGAGTGTGTGTCTGTGTGCGTGTGTGTCTGTGTGAGTGTGTGTGTCTGTGTGAGTGTGTGTCTGTGTGAGTGTGTGTGTCTGTGTGAGTGTGTGTCTGTGTGAGTGTGTGTCTGTGTGAGTGTGTGTGTCTGTGTGAGCGTGTGTGTCTGTGAGTGGGTGTCTGTGTGAGTGTGTGTCTGTGTGAGTGTGTGTGTCTGTGTGAGCATGTGTGTCTGTGTGAGCGTGTGTGTTTGTGTGAGTGTGTGTTTGTGTGAGCGTGTGTGTCTGTGTGAGTGTGTGTCTGTGTGAGTGCGTGTGCCTGTGTGAGCGTGTGTGTCTGTGTGAGTGTGTGTCTGTGTGAGTGTGTGTCTGTGTGAGTGTGTGTGTCTGTGTGAGCGTGTGTGTCTGTGAGTGGGTGTCTGTGTGAGTGTGTGTCTGTGTGAGTGTGTGTGTCTGTGTGAGCGTGTGTGTTTGTGTGAGTGTGTGTTTGTGTGAGCGTGTGTGTCTGTGTGAGTGTGTGTCTGTGTGAGTGCGTGTGCCTGTGTGAGTGCGTGTGCCTGTGTGAGCGTGTGTGTTTGTGTGAGTGTGTGTTTGTGTGAGCATGTGTGTCTGTGTGAGTGTGTGTCTGTGTGAGTGTGTGTCTGTGTGAGTGTGTGTGTCTGTGTGAGCGTGTGTGTCTGTGAGTGGGTGTCTGTGTGAGTGTGTGTCTGTGTGAGTGTGTGTGTCTGTGTGAGCATGTGTGTCTGTGTGAGCGTGTGTGTTTGTGTGAGTGTGTGTTTGTGTGAGCGTGTGTGTCTGTGTGAGTGTGTGTCTGTGTGAGTGCGTGTGTCTGTTTGAGCGTGTGTGTCTGTGTGAGCGTGTGTGTCTGTGTGAGTGCGTGTGTCTGTTTGAGCGTGTGTGTCTGTGTGAGCGTGTGAGTCTGTGTGAGCGTGTGTGTCTGTGTGAGTGTGTGTGTCTGTGTGAGCGTGTGTGTCTGTGTGAGTGTGTGTCTGTGTGAGCGTGTGTCTGTGTGAGTGTGTGTCTGTGTGAGTGCGTGTGTCTGTGTGAGCATGTGTGTCTGTGTGACTGTGTGTGTCTGTGTGAGCGTGTGTGTCTGTGTGAGTGCGTGTCTCTGTGTGAGCGTGTGTGTCTGTGTGAGCGTGTGTGTCTGTGTGAGCGTGTGTGTCTGTGTGAGTGTGTGTGTCTGTGTCTGTGTGTGTGTCTGTGTGAGTGCGTGCGTCTGTGTGAGCGTGTGCGTCTGTGTGAGTGTGTGTGTCTGTATGAGCATGTGTGTGTGTGAGTGTGTGTGTATCTGTGAGCGTGTGTGTTTTTGTGAGTGTGTGTGTCTGTGTGGGTGTGTGTGTCTGTGTGAGCGTGTGTGTCTGTGTGAGCATGTGTGTCTGTGTGAGTGTGTGTGTCTGTGTGAGCGTGTGTGTCTGTGTGAGCGTGTGTGTCTGTGTGAGCGTGTGTGTCTGTGTGAGTGTGTGTGTCTGTGTGAGCGTGTGTCTGTGTGAGTGTGTGTGTCTGTGTGAATGTCTGTGACTGTGTGAGCGTGTGTGTCTGTGTGAGCGTGTGTGTCTGTGTGAGTGTGTGTGTCTGTGTGAGTGTGTGTGTCTGTGTGAGTGTGTGTGTCTGTGTGAGCGTGTGTGCCAGTGTGAGTGTGTGTGTCTGTGTGAGCATGTGTGTCTGTGTGAGCGTGTGTGTCTGTGTGAGTGTCTGTGACTGTGTGAGCGTGTGTGTCTGTGTGAGCGTGTGTGTCTGTGTGAGTGTGTGTGTCTGTGTGAGTGTGTGTGTCTGTGTGAGTGTGTGTGTCTGTGTGAGCGTGTGTGCCAGTGTGAGTGTGTGTGTCTGTGTGAGCATGTGTGTCTGTGTGAGTGTGTGTGCCTTTGTGAGTGTGTGTGTCTGTGTGAGTGTGTGTCTGTAAGTGGGTGTCTGTGTGAGCGTGTGTGTCTGTGTGAGCGTGTGTGTCTGTGTGAGTGTGTGTGTCTGTGTGAGTGTGTGTGTCTGTGTGAGTGTGTGTGTCTGTGTGAGTGTGTGTGTCTGTGTGAGTGTGTGTGTCTGTGTCTGTGTGAGTGTGTGTGTCTGTGTGAGCGTGTGTGTCTGTGTGAGTGTGTGTGTCTGTGTGAGTGTGTGTGTCTGTGTGAGCGTGTGTCTGTGTGAGCGTGTGTGTCTGTGTGAGTGTGTGTGTCTGTGTGAGTGTGTGTGTCTGTGTGAGCGTGTGTGTCTGTGTGAGCATGTGTGTCTGTGTGAGCGTGTGTGTCTGTGTGCGTGTGTGTGTCTGTGTGAGCGTGTGTGTCTGTGTGAGCGTGTGTGTCTGTGTGAGCGTGTGTGTCTGTGTGAGCGTGTGTGTCTGTGTGAGTGTGTGTGTCTGTGTGAGCGTGTGTGTCTGTGTGAGTGTGTGTGTCTGTGTGAGTGTGTGTGTCTGTGTGAGCGTGTGTGTCTGTGTGAGCGTGTGTGTCTGTGTGAGTGTGTGTATCTGTGTGAGCGTGTGTCTGTGTGAGTGTGTGTGTCTGTGTGAGCGTGTGTGTCTGTGTGAGTGTGTTTGTCTGTGTGAGCGTGTGTGTCTGTGAGTGAGTGTGTCTGTGTGAGTGTGTGTGTCTGTGTGAGTGTGTGTGTCTGTGTGAGCGTGTGTGTCTGTGTGAGCGTGTGTGTCTGTGTGGGTGTGTGTGTCTGTGTGTGTCTGTGTGAGCGTGTGTGTCTGTGTGAGTGTGTGTCTGTGTGAGTCTGTGTGCCTGTGTGAGTGTGTGTGTCTGTTTGAGTGTGTGTGTCTGTGTGAGTGTGTGTGTCTGTGTGAGTGTGTCTGTCTGTGTGAGCGTGTGTGTCTGTGTGAGTGTGTGTGTCTGTGTGAGTGTGTGTGTCTGTGAGTGTGTGTGTCTGTGTGAGTGAGTGTGTCTGTGAGAGGGTGTCTGTGTGAGTGTGTGTGTCTGTGTGAGCGTGTGTGTCTGTGTGTGTGTGTGTGTCTGTGTGAGTGTGTGTGTCTGTGTGAGTGTGTGTGTCTGTGAGTGGGTGTCTGTGTGAGTGTGTGTGTCTGTGTGAGCGTGTGTGTCTGTGAGTGTGTGTCTGTGTGCGTGTGTGTCTGTGTGAGTGTGTGTGTCTGTGTGAGTGTGTGTCTGTGTGAGTGTGTCTGTCTGTGTGAGTGTGTGTCTGTGTGCGTGTGTGTCTGTGTGAGTGTGTGTGTCTGTGTGAGTGTGTGTCTGTGTGAGTGTGTGTGTCTGTGTGAGTGTGTGTCTGTGTGCGTGTGTGTCTGTGTGAGCGTGTGTGTCTGTGTGAGTGTGTGTCTGTGTGCGTGTGTGTCTGTGTGAGTGTGTGTGTCTGTGTGAGTGTGTGTCTGTGTGAGTGTGTGTGTCTGTGTGAGTGTGTGTCTGTGTGAGTGTGTGTCTGTGTGAGTGTGTGTGTCTGTGTGAGCGTGTGTGTCTGTGAGTGGGTGTCTGTGTGAGTGTGTGTCTGTGTGAGTGTGTGTGTCTGTGTGAGCATGTGTGTCTGTGTGAGCGTGTGTGTTTGTGTGAGTGTGTGTTTGTGTGAGCGTGTGTGTCTGTGTGAGTGTGTGTCTGTGTGAGTGCGTGTGCCTGTGTGAGCGTGTGTGTCTGTGTGAGTGTGTGTCTGTGTGAGTGTGTGTCTGTGTGAGTGTGTGTGTCTGTGTGAGCGTGTGTGTCTGTGAGTGGGTGTCTGTGTGAGTGTGTGTCTGTGTGAGTGTGTGTGTCTGTGTGAGCGTGTGTGTTTGTGTGAGTGTGTGTTTGTGTGAGCGTGTGTGTCTGTGTGAGTGTGTGTCTGTGTGAGTGCGTGTGCCTGTGTGAGTGCGTGTGCCTGTGTGAGCGTGTGTGTTTGTGTGAGTGTGTGTTTGTGTGAGCATGTGTGTCTGTGTGAGTGTGTGTCTGTGTGAGTGTGTGTCTGTGTGAGTGTGTGTGTCTGTGTGAGCGTGTGTGTCTGTGAGTGGGTGTCTGTGTGAGTGTGTGTCTGTGTGAGTGTGTGTGTCTGTGTGAGCATGTGTGTCTGTGTGAGCGTGTGTGTTTGTGTGAGTGTGTGTTTGTGTGAGCGTGTGTGTCTGTGTGAGTGTGTGTCTGTGTGAGTGCGTGTGTCTGTTTGAGCGTGTGTGTCTGTGTGAGCGTGTGTGTCTGTGTGAGTGCGTGTGTCTGTTTGAGCGTGTGTGTCTGTGTGAGCGTGTGTGTCTGTGTGAGCGTGTGTGTCTGTGTGAGTGTGTGTGTCTGTGTGAGCGTGTGTGTCTGTGTGAGTGTGTGTCTGTGTGAGCGTGTGTGTCTGTGTGAGTGTGTGTCTGTGTGAGTGCGTGTGTCTGTGTGAGCATGTGTGTCTGTGTGACCGTGTGTGTCTGTGTGAGCGTGTGTGTCTGTGTGAGTGCGTGTCTCTGTGTGAGCGTGTGTGTCTGTGTGAGCGTGTGTGTCTGTGTGAGCGTGTGTGTCTGTGTGAGTGTGTGTGTCTGTGTCTGTGTGTGTGTCTGTGTGAGTGCGTGCGTCTGTGTGAGCGTGTGCGTCTGTGTGAGTGTGTGTGTCTGTATGAGCGTGTGTGTGTGTGAGTGTGTGTGTATCTGTGAGCGTGTGTGTTTTTGTGAGTGTGTGTGTCTGTGTGGGTGTGTGTGTCTGTGTGAGCGTGTGTGTCTGTGTGAGCATGTGTGTCTGTGTGAGTGTGTGTGTCTGTGTGAGCGTGTGTGTCTGTGTGAGCGTGTGTGTCTGTGTGAGCGTGTGTGTCTGTGTGAGTGTGTGTGTCTGTGTGAGCGTGTGTGTCTGTGTGAGCGTGTGTCTGTGTGAGTGTGTGTGTCTGTGTGAGTGTCTGTGACTGTGTGAGCGTGTGTGTCTGTGTGAGCGTGTGTGTCTGTGTGAGTGTGTGTGTCTGTGTGAGTGTGTGTGTCTGTGTGAGTGTGTGTGTCTGTGTGAGCGTGTGTGTCTGTGTGAGTGTGTGTGTCTGTGTGAGCATGTGTGTCTGTGTGAGCGTGTGTGTCTGTGTGAGTGTGTGTGTCTGTGTGAGCGTGTGTGTCTGTGTGAGTGTGTGTGTCTGTGTCAGCATGTGTGTCTGTGTGAGCGTGTTTGTCTGTGTGAGCGTGTGTCTGTGTGAGTGTGTGTGCCTGTGTGAGCGTGTATGTCTGTGTGAGTGTGTGTGTCTGTGTGAGTGTGTGTGTCTGTGTGAGTGTGTGTCTGTGTGAGTGTGTATGTCTGTGTGAGTGTGTGTGTCTGTGTGAGCGTGTGTGTCTGTGTGAGCGTGTTTGTCTGTGTGAGTGTGTGTCTGTGTGAGTGTGTGTGCCTTTATGAGTGTGTGTGTCTGTGTGAGTGTGTGTGTCTGTGTGAGTGTGTATCTGTTTGAGCGTGTGTGTCTGTGTGAGCGTGTGTGCCTTTGTGAGTGTGTGTGCCTGTGTGAGCAAGTGCGTCTGAGTGTGTGTGTCTGCGTGAGTGTGTGTGTCTGTGTGAGTGTGTGTGTCTGTGTGAGCGTGAGTGTCTGTGTGAGCGTGTGTGTCTGTGTGAGCATGTGTGTCTGTGTGAGTGTGTGTGTCTGTGAGTGTGTGTGACTGTGTGAGTGTGTGTGTCTGTGTGAGCGTGTGTGTCTGTGTGAGCGTGTGTGTCTGTGTGAGCGTGTGTGTCTGTGTGAGCGTGTGTGTCTGTGTGAGCGTGTGTGTCTGTGTGAGCGTGTGTGTCTGTGTGAGCATGTGTGTCTGTGTGAGTGTGTGTGTCTGTGAGTGTGTGTGTCTGTGTGAGCGTGTGTCTGTGTGAGCGTGTGTGTCTGTGTGAGCGTGTGTGTCTGTGTGAGCGTGTGTGTCTGTGTGAGCATGTGTGTCTGTGTGAGTGTGTGTGTCTGTGAGTGTGTGTGTCTGTGTGAGCGTGTGTCTGTGTGAGCGTGTGTGTCTGTGTGAGCGTGTGTGTCTGTGTGAGTGTGTGTGTCTGTGTGAGCGTGTGTGTCTGTGTGAGCGTGTGTGTCTGTGTGAGTGTGTGTGTCTGTGTGAGTGTGTGTGTTTGTGTGAGTGTGTGTGTCTGTGTGAGTGTGTGTGTCTGTGTGAGTGTGTGTGTCTGTGTGAGCGTGTGTGTCTGTGTGAGTGTGTGTGTCTGTATGAGCGTGTGTGTCTGTGTGAGCGTGTGTGTCTGTGTGAGTGTGTGTGTCTGTGTGAGTGTGTGTGTCTGTGTGAGTGTGTGTCTGTGTGAGCGTGTGTGTCTGTGTGAGCGTGTGTGTCTGTGTGAGCGTGTGTGTCTGTGTGAGTGTGTGTGTCTGTCTGAGCGTGTGTGTCTGTGTGAGTGTGTGTGTCTGTGTGAGTGTGTGTGTCTGTGTGAGCGTGTGTGTCTGTGTGAGTGTGTGTGTCTGTATGAGCGTGTGTGTCTGTGTGAGCGTGTGTGTCTGTGTGAGCGTGTGTGTCTGTGTGAGTATGTGTGTCTGTGTGAGTGTGTGTGTCTGTGTGAGAGTGTGTGTATGTGTGAGCGTGTGTGTCTGTGTGAGCGTGTGTGTCTGTGTGAGCGTGTGTGTCGGTGTGAGCGCGTGTGTGTGTGTGAGTGCGTGTGTCTGTGTGAATGTCTTTGAGTGTATGTGTCTGTGAGTGTGTGTGTCTGTGTGAGCGAGTGTGTCTGTGTGAGTGTGCGTGTCTGTGTGAGTGTGTGTGTCTGGTGTGAATGTCTGTGAGTGTATGTGTCTGTGAGTGCGTGTGTCTGTGTGAGCGAGTGTGTCTGTGAGAGGTTGTCTGTGTGAGTGTGTGTGTCTGTGTGTGTGTGTGTGTCTGTGTGAGTGTGTGTCTGTGTGAGCGTGAGTGTCTGTGTGAGTGTGTGTGTCTGTGAGTGGGTGTCTGTGTGAGTGTGTGTGTCTGTGTGAACGTGTGTGTCTGTGTGAGCAAGTGTCTCTGTGAGTGGGTGTCTGTGTGATCGTGTGTGTCTGTGTGAGTGTGTGTGTCTGTGTGAGCAAGTGTCTCTGTGAGTGGGTGTCTCTGTGGTCGTGTGTGCCTGCGTGAGTATGTGTCTGTCTGTGTGAGCGTGAGTGTCTGTGTGAGCGTGTGTGTCTGTGTGAGCGTGTGTGTCTGTGTGAGCGTGTGTGTCCGTGTGAGCGAGGGTGTCTGTGTCTGTGTGAGTGTGTGTGTGAGTGTGTGTGTTTGTGTGAGTGTGTGTGTCTGTGTGAGTGTGTGTGTTTGTGTGAGTGTGTGTGTCTGTGTGAGTGTGTGTGCCTGTGTGAGTGTGTGTGTCTGTGTGAGCGTGTGTGTCTTTGTGCGTATGTGTCTGTCTGTGTGAGTGTGTGTGTCTGTGAGAATGTGTCTGTGTGAGCGTGAGTGTCTGTGTGAGCAAGTGTCTCTGTGAGTGGGTGTCTGTGTGATCGTGTGTGTCTGTGTGAGTGTGTGTCTGTGTGAGCAAGTGTGTCTGTGTGTGTGTGTGTTCGTGTGAGCGTGTGTGTCTGTGTGAGCGTGTGTGTCTGTGTGAGCATGTGTGTCTGTGTGAGTGTGTGTGTCTGTGAGTGTGTGTGTCTGTGTGAGCGTGTGTCTGTGTGAGCGTGTGTGTCTGTGTGAGCGTGTGTGTCTGTGTGAGTGTGTGTGTCTGAGTGTGTGTGTCTGCGTGAGTGTGTGTTTCTGTGTGAGTGTGTGTGTCTGTGTGAGCGTGTGTGTCTGTGTGAGCGTGTGTGTCTGTGTGAGCATGTGTGTCTGTGTGAGTGTGTGTGTCTGTGAGTGTGTGTGTCTGTGTGTGCGTGTGTCTGTGTGAGCGTGTGTGTCTGTGTGAGCGTGTGTGTCTGTGTGAGTGTGTGTGTCTGTGTGAGTGTGTGTGTCTGTGTGAGCGTGTGTGTCTGTGTGAGCGTGTGTGTCTGTGTGAGTGTGTGTGTCTGTGTGAGTGTGTGTGTTTGTGTGAGTGTGTGTGTCTGTGTGAGTGTGTGTGTCTGTGTGAGCGTGAGTGTCTGTGTGAGCGAGTGTGTCTGTGTGAGTGTGTGTGTCTGTGTGAGTGGGTGTGTCTGTGTGAGCGTGTGTGTCTGTGTGAGCATGTGTGTCTGTGTGAGTGTGTGTGTCTGTGAGTGTGTGTGTCTGTGTGAGCGTGTGTCTGTGTGAGCATGTGTGTCTGTGTGAGCGTGTGTGTCTGTGTGAGTGTGTGTGTCTGTGTGAGCGTGTGTGTCTGTGTGAGCGTGTGTGTCTGTGTGAGTGTGTATGCCTGTGTGAGCAAGTGCGTCTGAGTGTGTGTGTCTGCGTGAATGTGTGTGTCTGTGTGAGTGTGTGTGTCTGTGTGAGCGTGGGTGTCTGTGTGAGCGTGTGTGTCTGTGTGAGCGTGTGTGTCTGTGTGAGCATGTGTGTCTGTGTGAGTGTGTGTGTCTGTGAGTGTGTGTGTCTGTGTGAGCGTGTGTCTGTGTGAGCGTGTGTGTCTGTGTGAGCGTGTGTGTCTGTTTGAGTGTGTGTGTCTGTGTGAGCATGTGTGTCTGTGTGAGCGTGTGTGTCTGTGTGAGTGTGTGTGTCTGTGTGAGTGTGTGTGTCTGTGTGAGTGTGTGTGTCTGTGTGAGTGTGTGTGTCTGTGTGAGCGTGTGTGTCTGTGTGAGTGTGTGTGTCTGTATGAGCGTGTGTGTCTGTGTGAGCCTGTGTGTCTGTGTGAGTGTGTGTGTCTGTGTGAGTGTGTGTGTCTGTGTGAGTGTGTGTGTCTGTGTGAGTGTGTGTCTGTGTGAGTGTGTGTGTCTGTGTGAGCGTGTGTGTCTGTGCGAGCGTGTGTCTGTGTGAGCGTGTGTGTCTGTCTGAGCGTGTGTGTCTGTGTGAGTGTGTGTGTCTGTGTGAGTGTGTGTGTCTGTGTGAGCGTGTGTGTCTGTGTGAGTGTGTGTGTCTGTATGAGCGTGTGTGTCTGTGTGAGCGTGTGTGTCTGTGTGAGCGTGTGTGTCTGTGTGAGTATGTGTGTCTGTGTGAGTGTGTGTGTCTGTGTGAGTGTGTGTGTATGTGTGAGCGTGTGTGTCTGTGTGAGCGTGTGTGTCTGTGTGAGTGTGTGTGTCGGTGTGAGCACGTGTGTCTGTGTGAGTGCGTGTGTCTGTGTGAATGTCTGTGAGTGTATGTGTCTGTGAGTGTGTGTGTCTGTGTGAGCGAGTGTGTCTGTGTGAGTGTGCGTGTCTGTGTGAGTGTGTGTGTCTGGTGTGAATGTCTGTGAGTGTATGTGTCTGTGAGTGCGTGTGTCTGTGTGAGCGAATGTGTCTGTGAGAGGGTGTCTGTGTGAGTGTGTGTGTCTGTGTGTGTGTGTGTGTCTGTGTGAGTGTGTGTCTGTGTGAGCGTGAGTGTCTGTGTGAGTGTGTGTGTCTGTGAGTGGGTGTCTGTGTGAGTGTGTGTGTCTGTGTGAGCAAGTGTCTCTGTGAGTGGGTGTCTCTGTGATCGTGTGTGCCTGTGTGAGTGTGTGTGTCTGTGTGAGTGTGTGTCTGCGTGAGTGTGTGTCTGCGTGAGTATGTGTCTGTCTGTGTGAGCGTGTGTGTCTGTGAGTATGTGTCTGTGTGAGCGTGTGTGTCTGTGTGCGCGTGAGTGTCTGTGTGAGTGTGTGTGTCTGTGAGTGTGTGTCTGTGTGTGTGTGTGTCTGCGTGAGTGTGGGCTGTGAGTGTGTGTGTCTGTGTGAGTGTGCGTGTCTGGTGTGAATGTCTGTGAGTGTATGTGTCTGTGAGTGTGTGTGTCTGTGTGAGCGAGTGTGTCTGTGAGAGGGTGTCTGTGTGAGTGTGTGTGTCTGTGTGAGTGTGTGTGTCTGAGTGAGTGTGTGTGTCTGAGTGAGTGTGTATCTGTGTGAGCGTGTGTGTCTGTGTAAGCGTGTGCCTTTGTGAGTGTATGTGCCTGTATGAGGAAGTGTGTCTGAGTGTGTGTGTCTGCGTGAGTGTGTGTGTGTGTCTGTGTGAGTGTGTGTGTTTGTGTGTCTGTAAGTGGGTGTCTGTGTGAGTGTGTGAGTGTGTGTGTCTGTGTGAGTGTGTGTGTATGTGTGAGTGTGTGTGTCTGTGTGAGCGTGTGTGTCTGTGTGAGTGTGTGTGTCTGTGTGAGCGTGAGTGTCTGTGTGAGTGTGTGTCTGTGTGAGCGTGAGTGTCTGTGTGAGCGTGTGTGTCTGTGTGAGCGTGTGTGTCTGTGTGAGCGTGTGTGTCCGTGTGAGCGAGGGTGTCTGTGTCTGTGTGAGTGTGTGTGTGAGTGTGTGTGTTTGTGTGAGCGTGTGTGTCTGTGTGAGTATGTGTCTATCTGTGTGAGTGTGTGTGTCTATGAGTATGTGTCTGTGTGAGCGTGTGTGTCTGTGTCATGTGTGTCTGTGAGTGTGTGTGTCTGTGAGTGGGTGTTTGTGAGTGTGTGTCTGTGTGAGTGTGTGTGTCTGTGTGAGAGTGTGTCTGCGTGAGTGTGGGTCTGTGAGTGTGTGTCTATGTGAGTGTGTGTGTCTGGTGTGAATGTCTGTAAGTGTGTGTGTCTGTGTGAGTGTGAGTCTGTGAGTGGATGTGTCTGTGTCTGTGTGTGTCTGTGTGAGCGAGTGTGTCTGTGTGAGCGTGTATCTGTGAGTGTCTGTCTGTGAGTGTGTGTGTCTGTGTGAGCGAGTGTGTCTGTGTGAGCGAGCGTGTCTGTGTGAGCGTGTGTCTGTGTGAGTGTGAGTCTGTGAGTGGATGTGTCTGTGTCTGTGTGTGTCTGTGTGAGCGAGTGTGTCTGTGTGAGCGTGTATCTGTGAGTGTCTGTCTGTGTGTGTGCGTGTCCGTGTGAGCGTGTGCATCTGTGTGAGCGTGTGTCTGTGTGAGCATGTGTCTGTGTGAGCGTGTATGTCTGTGTGAGTGTGTGTGTCTGTGAGTGAGTGTGTCTGTGTGAGCATGTGTGTCTGTGTGTCTGTGAGCGTGTGTGTCTGTGTGAGCGTGTGTGTCTGTGTGAACGTGTGTCTGTGTGAGCGTGTGTGTCTGTGTGAGCGTGTGTGTCTGTGTGAGTGTGTCTTTGTGTGAGTGTGGGTCTGTGTGAGAGTGTGTATGTGTGAGTGTGTGTGTCTGTGTGAGTGTGTGTATGTGTGAGTGTGTGTGTCTGTGTGAGAGAGTGTGTCTGTGTGAGCATATGCGTCTGTGTGAGCGTGTGTCTGTGTGAGCGTGTGTCTGTGAGTGTGTGTGTCTGTGAGCGAGTGTGTCTATGTGAGCATGTGTGTCTGTGTGAGTTTGTGTGTCTGTGAGTGTGTGAGTCTGTGAGTGTGTGTGTCTGTGTGAGAGAGTGTGCCTGTGAGTGTGTGTGTCTGTGTGAGCGGGTGTGTCTGTGCGAGCGTGTGTGTCTGTGTGAGCATGTGTGTCTGTGTGAGCGTGTGTGTCTGTGTGAGTTTGTGTGTCTGTGTGAGTGTGTGTGTGTGTGAGCGTGTGTCTGTGAGTGTGTGTGTCTGTGACTGAGTGTGTCTGTGTGAGCGTGTGCATCTGTGTGACCGTGTGTCTGTGTGAGCGTGTGTCTGTGAGTGTTTGTGTCTGTGAGTGTGTGTGTCTGTGTGAGCGAGTGTGTCTGTGAGTGTGTGTGTCTGTGTGAGCGTTTGTGTCCGTGTAAGTGTGTGTGTCTGTGTGAACGAGTGTGTCTGTGTGAGCGTGTGTGTCTGTGTGAGTGTGTGTGTCTGTGTGAGTGTGTGTATCTGTGTGAGCGTGTGTGTCTGTGAGCGTGTGTGTCTGTGAGCGAGTGTGTCTGTGTGAGCATGTGTGTCTGTGTGTCTGTGAGCGAGTGTGTCTGTGTGAGCGTGTGTCTGTGAGTGTTTGTGTCTGTGAGTGTGTGTGTCTGTGTGAGCGAGTGTGTCTGTGAGTGTGTGTGTCTGTGTGAGCGTTTGTGTCCGTGTAAGTGTGTGTGTCTGTGTGAACGAGTGTGTCTGTGTGAGCGTGTGTGTCTGTGCGAGTGTGTGTGTCTGTGTGAGTGTGTGTATCTGTGTGAGCGTGTGTGTCTGTGAGCGTGTGTGTCTGTGAGTGAGTGTGTCTGTGTGAGCATGTGTGTCTGTGTGTCTGTGAGCGAGTGTGTCTGTGTGAGCATGTGTGTCTGTGTGAACGTGTGTCTGTGTGAGCGTGTGTGTCTGTGAGCGTGTGTGTCTGTGTGAGAGTGTGTATGTGTGAGTGTGTGTGTCTGTGTGAGCGTGTGTCTGTGAGTGTCTGTCTGTGAGTGGATGTGTCTGTTTGTGTGCGTGTCTGTGTGAGCGTGTGCATCTGTGTGAGCGTGTGTCTGTGTCAGCATGTGTCTGTGTGAGCGTGTATGTCTGTGTGAGTGTGTGTGTCTGTGAGTGAGTGTGTCTGTGTGAGCATGTGTGTCTGTGTGTCTGTGATCGAGTGTGTCTGTGTGAGCGTGTGTGTCTGTGTGAGTGCGTGTATGTGTGAGTGTGTGTGTCTGTGTGAGAGAGTGCGTCTGTGTGAGCGTGTGTCTGTGTGAGCGTGTGTCTGTGAGTGGGTGTGTCTGTGAGCGAGTGTGTCTATGTGAGCATGTGTGTCTGTGTGAGTTTGTGTGTCTGTGAGCGGGTGTGTCTGTGCGAGCGTGTGTGTCTGTGTGAGCATGTGTGTCTGTGTGAGCGTGTGTGTCTGTGTGAGTTTGTGTGTCTGTGTGAGTGTGTGTGTGTGTGAGCGTGTGTCTGCGAGTGTGTGTGTCTGTGACCGAGTGTGTCTGTGTGAGCGTGTGCGTCTGTGTGACCGTGTGTCTGTGTGAGCGTGTGTCTGTGAGTGTGTGTGTCTGTGAGCGAGTGTGTCTGTGTGAGCATGTGTGTCTATGTGAGTTTGTGTGTCTGTAAGTGTGTGAGTCTGTGAGTGTGTGTGTCTGTGTGAGCGAGTGTGTCTGTGAGTGTGTGTGTCTGTGTGAGCGTTTGTGTGTGTGTAAGTGTGTGTGTCTGTGTGAACGAGTGTGTCTGTGTGAGCGTGTGTGTCGGTGAGCGTGTGTGTCTGTGTGAGTGTGTGTGTCTGTGTGAGCGAGTGTGTCTGTGTGAGCACGTGTGTCTGTGTGAGTGTGTGTGTCTGTGTGAGCGACTGTGTCTGTGTGAGCATGTGTGTCTGTGTGAGTGTGTGTGTGTGAGCTTGTGTGTGTGTGTGAGTGTGTGTGTATCTGTGTGAGTGTGTGTGTCTGTGTGAGTGTGTGTGTGTGAGCTTGTGTGTGTGTGTGAGTGTGTGTGTATCTGTGTGAGTGTGTGTGTCTGTGTGAGTCTGTGTGTCAGTGTGAGCATGTGTGTCTGTGAGTGTGCTTGTCTGTGAGTGTGTGTCTGTGAGTGTGTGTGTCTGTGTGAGTGTGTGTGTCTTTGTGAGCCTGTGTTTGTTTCAGCGTGTGTACCTTTGTGAGAGTGTGTGTCTGTGTGAGCGTGTGTGTCTGTGTGAGTCTGTGTGTCAGTGTGAGCATGTGTGTCTGTGAGTGTGCTTGTCTGTGAGTGCGTGTCTGTGAGTGGGTGCGTCTGTGTGAGTAGTGAGTGTGTGTGTCTCTGAGTGTGTGTCTGTGTGAGTCCGTGTGCCTGTGTGAGTGTGTGTGTGTCTGTGTGAGCATGTGTGTCTGTGAGTGGGTGTGTCTGTGTGCGTATGTGTGTCTGTGAGTGTGTTTGTCTGTGAGTGGGTTTCTGTGTGAGCTAGTGTGTCTGCGAGTGTGTGTGTCAGTGTGAGCATGTGTGTGTGAGCATATGTCTGTGTGAGCGTGTGTGTCTGTGTGAGTGTGTGTCTTTGTGAGTCCGTGTGTCTTTGTGAGTCCGTGTGTCTGTGTGAGCGTGTGTGTCTGTGTGAGTGTGTGTGTCTTTGTGAGTCCGTGTGTCTGTGTGAGCGTGTGTGTCTGTGTGAGTGAGTGTGTCTGCGAGCGTGTGTGTCTGTGTGAGCGTGTGTCTGTGAGTGTGTGTGTCTGTGTGAGTGAGTGTGTCTGTGTGAGCGTGTCTGTGAGTGTGTGTGTCTGTGTGAGTTTGTATCTGTGATTGGGTGTGTCTGTGTGAATGTGTGTGCCTTTGTGAGTCTGTGTTTGTTTGAGCGTGTGTATCTTTGAGAGAGTGTGTGTCTGTGTGAGCACGTGTGTCTGTGTGAGTGTGTGTGTCTGTGTGAGTGAGTGTGTCTGTGTGAGTGTGTGTGTCTGTGTGAGTGTGTGTGTGTGTGAGCTTGTGTGTGTGTGTGAGTGTGTGTGTATCTGTGTGAGTGTGTGTTTGTGGGAGCGTGTGTCTGTGTGAGTGTGTGTGTCTGTGTGAGTGTGTGTGTCTTTGTGAGCCTGTGTTTGTTTCAGCGTGTGTATCTTTGTGAGAGTGTGTGTCTGTGTGAGCGTGTGTGTCTGTGTGAGTCTGTGTGTCAGTGTGAGCGTGTGTGTCTGTGAGTGTGCTTGTCTGTGAGTGTGTGTCTGTGAGTGTGTGTGTCTGTGTGAGTGTCTATCTGTGAGTGGGTGCGTCTGTGTGAGTATGTGAGTGTGTGTGTCTCTGAGTGTGTGTCTGTGTGAGTCCGTGTGCCTGTGTGAGTGTGTGTGTGTCTGTGTGAGCATGTGTGTCTGTGAGTGGGTGTGTCTGTGTGCGTATGTGTGTCTGTGAGTGTGTTTGTCTGTGAGTGGGTTTCTGTGTGAGCTAGTGTGTCTGCGAGTGTGTGTGTCAGTGTGAGCATGTGTGTGTGAGCATATGTCTGTGTGAGCGTGTGTGCCTGTGTGAGTGTGTGTCTTTGTGAGTCCGTGTGTCTTTGTGAGTCCGTGTGTCTGTGTGAGCGTGTGTGTCTGTGTGAGTGTGTGTGTCTTTGTGAGTCCGTGTGTCTGTGTGAGTCCGTGTGTCTGTGTGAGCGTGTGTGTCTGTGTGAGTGTGTGTGTCTTTGTGAGTCTGTGTTTGTTTGAGCGTGTGTATCTTTGTGAGAGTGTGTGTCTGTGTGAGCACGTGTGTCTGTGTGAGCGAGTGTGTCTGTGTGAGCGAGTGTGTCTGTGTGAGCATATGTCTGTGTGAGTGTGTGTGTCTTTGTGAGTCCGTGTGTCTGTGTGAGCGTGTGTGTCTGTGTGAGCGTGTGTGTCTGTGTGAGCATGTGTGTCTTTGTGAGCGAGTGTGTCTGTTTGAGCGTGTGTGTCTGTGTGAGTGTGTGTGTCTGTGAGAGTGTGTGTCTGTGTGAGTGTCTATCTGTGAGTGGGTGTGTCTGTGTGAGCGTGTGTGTCTGTGTGAGCGTGTGTGTCTGTGTGAGCGAGTGTGTCTGTGAGTGTGTGTCTGTGAATGGGTGTGTCTGTGTGAGTGTCTATCTGTGAGTGGGTGTGTCTGTGTGAGTATGTGAGTGTGTGTGTCTCTGAGTGTGTGTCTGTGTGAGTGAGTGTGTCTGTGTGAGCGTGTGTGTCTGTGTGAGCGAGTGTGTCTGTGAGTGTGTGTCTGTGAGTCTGTGAGTGTGTGTGTCTGTGTGAGTGTCTATCTGTGAGTGGGTGTGTCTGTGTGAGTATGTGAGTGTGTGTGTCTCTGAGTGTGTGTCTCTGTGAGTGTGTGTCTGTGTGAGTGTGTGTGCCTGTGTGAGTGTGTGTGTGTCAGTGTGAGCATGTGTATCTGTATGAGTGTGTCTGTGTGAGTGTGTGCGTCTGTGTGAGCGAGTGTGTCTGCGAGTGTATGTGTCTGTGTGAGTGAGTGTGTCTGTGTGAGCATGTGTCTGTGAGCGTGTGTCTGTGAGTGTGTGTGTCTGTGTGAGTGTGTGTCTGTGAGTGGGTGTGTCTGTGTGAGTGTCTATCTGTGAGTGGGTGTGTCTGTGTGAGTATGTGAGTGTGTGTGTCTCTGAGTGTGTGTCTGTGTGAGTGAGTGTGTCTGTGTGAGTGTGTCTGTGAGTGTGTGTGTCTGTGTGAGTGGGTGTGTCTGTGAGTGGGTGTGTCTGTGAGTGTGGGTGTGTCTGTGAGTGGGTGTGTCTGTATGAGTGTGTGTCTGTGTGAGCGTGTGTCTGTGTGAGTGTCTGTGTCTGTGTCCGCGTGTGTCAGTGTGAGCATGTGTGTGTGAACATATGTCTGTGTGAGCGTGTGTGTCTGTGTGAGTGTGTGTCTCTGAGTGTGTGTCTATGTGAGCGTGTGTGTCTATGTGAGTGTGTGTGTCTGTGTGAGTGTGTTTGTCTGTGTGAGTGTGTGTGTCTGTATGAGTGTGTGTCTATGAGCATGTGTGTCTGTGTGAGCATGTGTGAGTGTGTGTGTCTTTGTGAGTCTGTGTGTCTGTGTGAGCATGTGTGTCTGTGTGAGTGAGTGTGTCTGTGAGTGTGTGTGTCTGTATGAGTGTGTGTGTCTTTGTGAGTCCGTGTGTCTGTATGAGCGTGTGTGTCTGTGTGAGTGAGTGTCTCTGTGTGAGCGTGTCTGTGAATGTGTGTCTGTGAGTGTGTGTCTGTGAGTGTGTGTCTGTGTGAGTGTGTGTGTCTGTGAGTGTGTGTCTGTGTGAGTGTGTCTGTGAGTGGGTGTGTCTGTGTGAGCATGTGTGTCTCTGTGAGCACGTGTGTCTGTATGAGTTTGTGTCTGTGTGAGCGAGTGTGTCTGTGTGAGCGAGTGTGTCTGTGTGAGCATGTGCCTGTGAGTGTGTCTGTGAGTGTGTGTGTCTGTGTGAGCGAGTGTGTCTGTGTGAGCGAGTGTGTCTGTGTGAGCGTGTGTCTGAGTGTCTGTCTGTGAGTGGATGTGTCTGTGTGTGAGTGTGTCTGTGTGAGCATGTGTGTCTGTGTGTCTGTGAGCGAGTGTGTCTGTGTGAGCATGTGTGTCTGTGTGAGCATGTGTCTGTGTGAGCGTGTGTGTCTGTGTGAGCGTGTGTGTCTGTGTGAGTGTGTATGTGTGAGTGTGTGTGTCTGTGTGAGAGTGTGTATGCGTGAGTGTGTGTGTCTGTGTGAGTGTGTGTATGTGTGAGCGTGTGTGTCTGTGTGAGCGTGTGTCTGTGTGAGCGTGTGTCTGTGTGAGCGTGTGTCTGTGTGAGCGTGTGTGTCTGTGTGAGCGTGTGTCTGTGTGAGCGTGTGTCTGTGAGTGTGTGAGTCTGTGAGTGTGTGTGTCTGTGTGAGCGAGTGTGTCTGTGAGTGTGTGTGTCTGTGTGAGCGGGTGTGTCTGTGCGAGCGTGTGTGTCTGTGTGAGCATGTGTGTCTGTGTGAGCGTGAGTGTCTGTGTGAGTTTGTGTGTCTGTGTGAGTGTGTGAGCGTGTGTCTGTGTGAGCGTGTGTCTGTGAGTGTGTGTGTCTGTGAGCGAGTGTGTCTATGTGAGCATGTGTGTCTGTGTGAGTTTGTGTGTCTGTGAGTGTGTGAGTCTGTGAGTGTGTGTGTCTGTGTGAGCGAGTGTGTCTGTGAGTGTGTGTGTCTGTGTGAGCGGGTGTGTCTGTGCGAGTGTGTGTGTCTGTGTGAGCATGTGTGTCTGTGTGAGCGTGTGTGTCTGTGTGAGTTTGTGTGTCTGTGTGAGTGTGTGAGCGTGTGTCTGTGAGTGTGTGTGCCTGTGACCGAGTGTGTCTGTGTGAGCGTGTGCGTCTGTGTGATCGTGTGTCTGCGTGAGCATGTGTCTGTGAGTGTGTGTGTCTGTGAGTGTGTGTGTCTGTGTGAGCGAGTGTGTCTGTGAGTGTGTGTGCCTGTGACCGAGTGTGTCTGTGTGAGCGTGTGCGTCTGTGTGACCGTGTGCCTGTGTGAGCGTGTGTCTGTGAGTGTGTGTGTCTGTGAGCGAGTGTGTCTGTGTGAGCATGTGTGTCTGTGAGTGTGTGTGTCTGTGAGTGAGTGTGCCTGTGTGAGCATGTGTGTCTGTGTGAGTGTGTGTATCTGTGTGAGTGTGTGTGTGTCAGTGTGAGCATGTGTATCTGTATGAGTGTGTCTGTGTGAGTGTGTGCGTCTGTGTGAGCGAGTGTGTCTGCGAGTGTATGTGTCTGTGTGAGTGAGTGTGTCTGTGTGAGCATGTGTCTGTGAGCGTGTGTCTGTGAGTGTGTGTGTCTGTGTGAGTGTGTGTCTGTGAGTGGGTGTGTCTGTGTGAGTGTCTATCTGTGAGTGGGTGTGTCTGTGTGAGTATGTGAGTGTGTGTGTCTCTGAGTGTGTGTCTGTGTGAGTGAGTGTGTCTGTGTGAGTGTGTCTGTGAGTGTGTGTGTCTGTGTGAGTGGGTGTGTCTGTGAGTGGGTGTGTCTGTGAGTGTGGGTGTGTCTGTGAGTGGGTGTGTCTGTATGAGTGTGTGTCTGTGTGAGCGTGTGTCTGTGTGAGTGTCTGTGTCTGTGTCCGCGTGTGTCAGTGTGAGCATGTGTGTGTGAACATATGTCTGTGTGAGCGTGTGTGTCTGTGTGAGTGTGTGTCTCTGAGTGTGTGTCTATGTGAGCGTGTGTGTCTATGTGAGTGTGTGTGTCTGTGTGAGTGTGTTTGTCTGTGTGAGTGTGTGTGTCTGTATGAGTGTGTGTCTATGAGCATGTGTGTCTGTGTGAGCATGTGTGAGTGTGTGTGTCTTTGTGAGTCTGTGTGTCTGTGTGAGCATGTGTGTCTGTGTGAGTGAGTGTGTCTGTGAGTGTGTGTGTCTGTATGAGTGTGTGTGTCTTTGTGAGTCCGTGTGTCTGTATGAGCGTGTGTGTCTGTGTGAGTGAGTGTCTCTGTGTGAGCGTGTCTGTGAATGTGTGTCTGTGAGTGTGTGTCTGTGAGTGTGTGTCTGTGTGAGTGTGTGTGTCTGTGAGTGTGTGTCTGTGTGAGTGTGTCTGTGAGTGGGTGTGTCTGTGTGAGCATGTGTGTCTCTGTGAGCACGTGTGTCTGTATGAGTTTGTGTCTGTGTGAGCGAGTGTGTCTGTGTGAGCGAGTGTGTCTGTGTGAGCATGTGCCTGTGAGTGTGTCTGTGAGTGTGTGTGTCTGTGTGAGCGAGTGTGTCTGTGTGAGCGAGTGTGTCTGTGTGAGCGTGTGTCTGAGTGTCTGTCTGTGAGTGGATGTGTCTGTGTGTGAGTGTGTCTGTGTGAGCATGTGTGTCTGTGTGTCTGTGAGCGAGTGTGTCTGTGTGAGCATGTGTGTCTGTGTGAGCATGTGTCTGTGTGAGCGTGTGTGTCTGTGTGAGCGTGTGTGTCTGTGTGAGTGTGTATGTGTGAGTGTGTGTGTCTGTGTGAGAGTGTGTATGCGTGAGTGTGTGTGTCTGTGTGAGTGTGTGTATGTGTGAGCGTGTGTGTCTGTGTGAGCATGTGTCTGTGTGAGCGTGTGTCTGTGTGAGCGTGTGTCTGTGTGAGCGTGTGTGTCTGTGTGAGCGTGTGTCTGTGTGAGCGTGTGTCTGTGAGTGTGTGAGTCTGTGAGTGTGTGTGTCTGTGTGAGCGAGTGTGTCTGTGAGTGTGTGTGTCTGTGTGAGCGGGTGTGTCTGTGCGAGCGTGTGTGTCTGTGTGAGCATGTGTGTCTGTGTGAGCGTGAGTGTCTGTGTGAGTTTGTGTGTCTGTGTGAGTGTGTGAGCGTGTGTCTGTGTGAGCGTGTGTCTGTGAGTGTGTGTGTCTGTGAGCGAGTGTGTCTATGTGAGCATGTGTGTCTGTGTGAGTTTGTGTGTCTGTGAGTGTGTGAGTCTGTGAGTGTGTGTGTCTGTGTGAGCGAGTGTGTCTGTGAGTGTGTGTGTCTGTGTGAGCGGGTGTGTCTGTGCGAGTGTGTGTGTCTGTGTGAGCATGTGTGTCTGTGTGAGCGTGTGTGTCTGTGTGAGTTTGTGTGTCTGTGTGAGTGTGTGAGCGTGTGTCTGTGAGTGTGTGTGCCTGTGACCGAGTGTGTCTGTGTGAGCGTGTGCGTCTGTGTGATCGTGTGTCTGCGTGAGCATGTGTCTGTGAGTGTGTGTGTCTGTGAGTGTGTGTGTCTGTGTGAGCGAGTGTGTCTGTGAGTGTGTGTGCCTGTGACCGAGTGTGTCTGTGTGAGCGTGTGCGTCTGTGTGACCGTGTGCCTGTGTGAGCGTGTGTCTGTGAGTGTGTGTGTCTGTGAGCGAGTGTGTCTGTGTGAGCATGTGTGTCTGTGAGTGTGTGTGTCTGTGAGTGAGTGTGCCTGTGTGAGCATGTGTGTCTGTGTGAGTGTGTGTATCTGTGTGAGTGTGTGTGTCTGTGAGCGTGTGTGACTGTGAGCGTGTGTGTCTTTGTGAGTGTGTGTGTCTGTGTGAGCGAGTGTGTCTTTGTGAGTGTGTGTGTCTGTGTGAGCGAGTGTGTCTGTGTGAGCATGTGTGTCTGTGTGAGTGTGTGTATCTGTGTGAGCATGTGTGTCTGTGAGCGTGTGTGTCTGTGAGCGTGTGTGTCTTTGTGAGTGTGTGTGTCTGTGTGAGCGAGTGTGTCTGTGAGTGTGTGTGTCTGTGTGAGCGGGTGTGTCTGTGTGAGCATGTGTGTCTGTGTGAGCGTGTGTGTCTGTGTGAGTTTGTGTGTCTGTGTGAGTGTGTGTGTGTGTGAGCGTGTGTCTGTGAGTGTGCGTGCCTGTGACCGTGTGTGTCTGTGTGAGCGTGTGCGTCTGTGTGGCCGTGTGTCTGTGTGAGTGTGTGTCTGTGAGTGTGTGTGTCTGTGAGTGTGTGTGTCTGTGTGAGCGAGTGTGTCTGTGAGTGTGTGTGCCTGTGACCGAGTGTGTCTGTGTGAGCGTGTGCGTCTGTGTGACCGTGTGTCTGTGTGAGCGTGTGTCTGTGAGTGTGTGTGTCTGTGAGCGAGTGTGTCTGTGTGAGCATGTGTGTCTGTGAGTGTGTGTGTCTGTGAGTGAGTGTGTCTGTGTGAGCATGTGTGTCTGTGTGAGTGTGTGTATCTGTGTGAGCATGTGTGTCTGTGAGTGTGTGTGTCTGTGAGCGTGTGTGTCTTTGTGAGTGTGTGTGTCTGTGTGAGCGAGTGTGTCTGTGTGAGTGTGTGTATCTGTGTGAGCATGTGTGTCTGTGAGCGTGTGTGTCTGTGAGCGTGTGTGTCTTTGTGAGTGTGTGTGTCTGTGTGAGCGAGTGTGTCTGTGTGAGTGTGTGTGTCTGTGTGAGTGTGTGTGTGTGTGAGCTTGTGTGTGTGTGTGAGTGTGTGTGTCTTTGTGAGCCTGTGTTTGTTTCAGCGTGTGTATCTTTGCGAGAGTGTGTGTCTGCGTGAGCGAGTGTGAGTGTGTGCCTGTGAGTGTGTTTGTCTGTGTGAGTTTGTATCTGTGATTGGGTGTGTCATGTAAGTGTGTGTCTGTGAGTGGGTGTGTCTGTGTCCGCGTGTGTCAGTGTGAGCATGTATGTGTGAGCATATGTCTGTGTGAGTGTGTGTGTCTTTGTGAGTCCGTGTGTCTGTGTGAGCATGTGTGTCTGTGTGAGCATGTGTGTCTGTGTGAGCATGTGTGTCTTTGTGAGTGAGTGTGTCTGTGTGAGCTTGTGTGTGTGTGTGAGCGTGTGTGAGCGTGTGTGTCTTTGTGAGCAAGTGTGTCTGTGTGAGCGTGTGTGTCTGTGTGAGCGTGTGTGTCTGTGAGTGTGTGTCTGTGAGTGTGTGTGTCTGTGTGAGTGTCTATCTGTGAGTGGGTGTGTCTGTGTGAGCGTGTGTGTCTGTGTGAGCGTGTCTGTCTGTGTGAGCGAGTGTGTCTGTGAGTGTGTGTCTGTGAGTGTGTGTGTCTGTGTGAGTGTCTATCTGTGAGCGTGTGTGTCTGTGTGAGCGAGTGTGTCTGTGAGTGTGTGTCTGTGAGTGTGTGTGTCTGTGTGAGTGTCTATCTGTGAGTGGGTGTGTCTGTGTGAGTATGTGAGTGTGTGTGTCTCTGAGTGTGTCTCTGTGAGTGAGTGTGTCTGTGTGAGCATGTGTGTCTGTGTGAGCGAGTGTGTCTCTGAGTGTGTGTCTATGAGTGTGTGTGTCTGTGTGAGTTTCTATCTGTGAGCGTGTGTGTCTGTGTGAGCGAGTGTGTCTGTGAGTGTGTGTCTGTGAGTGTGTGTGTCTGTGTGAGTTTCTATCTGTGAGCGTGTGTGTCTGTGTGAGCGAGTGTGTCTGTGAGTGTGTGTCTGTGAGTGTGTGTGTCTGTGTGAGTGTCTATCTGTGAGTGGGTGTGTCTGTGTGAGCATGTGTGTCTGTATGAGTGTGTGTGTCTGTGTGAGTGTGTGTGTCTGTGTGAGTGCGTTTGTCTGTGTGAGTGTGTGTGTCTGTGTGAGCGAGTGTGTCTGCGAGTGTGTGTGTCTGTGTGAGTGAGTGTGTCTGTGTGAGCATGTGTCTGTGAGTGTGTGTCTGTGAGTGTGTGTGTCTGTGTGAGTGTGTGTCTGTGAGTGGGTGTGTCTGTGTGAGTGTCTATCTGTGAGTGGGTGTGTCTGTGTGAGTATGTGAGTGTGTGTGTCTCTGAGTGTGTGTCTGTGTGAGTGAGTGTGTCTGTGTGAGTGTGTCTGTGAGTGTGTGTGTCTGTGTGAGTGGATGTGTCTGTGAGTGGGTGTGTCTGTGAGTGTGTGTGTGTCTGTGAGTGGGTGTGTCTGTATGAGTGTGTGTCTGTGTGAGCGTGTGTCTGTGTGAGTGTCTGTGTCTGTGTCCGCATGTGTCAGTGTGAGCATGTGTGTGTGAGCATATGTCTGTGTGAGCGTGTGTGTCTGTGTGAGTGTGTGTCTGTGAGTGTGTCTGTCTGTGTGAGTTTGTGTCTGAGTGGGTGTGTCTGCATGAGTGTGTGTCTGTGTGAGTGTGTGTCTGTGTGAGCGTGAGTGACTGTGCGTGTGTGTCCGTGAGTGTTTGTGTCTGTGTGTCTGTGTGAGGGTGTGCCTGTATGTGTGTATGTCTGTGTCCGTGTGTGTCTTTGTGAGCATGTGTGTGTGAGCATGTGTCTGTGTGAGCGTGTGTCTGTCTGAGCTTGTGTGTGTGTGAGTGTGTGTGTGTGTGTGTGAGTGTGTGTTTGTGGGAGCGTGTGTCTATGTGAGCATGTGTGTCTGTGTGAGCATGTGTCTGTGAGCATGTGTGAGTGTGTGTGTCTTTGTGAGTCTGTGTGTCTGTGTGAGCATGTGTGTCTGTGTGAGTGAATGTGTCTGTGAGTGTGTGTGTCTGTATGAGTGTGTGTGTCTTTGTGAGTCTCTGTGTTTGTGTGAGTGTGTGTGTCTTTGTGAGTCCATGTGTCTGTGTGAGCGTGTGTGTCTGTGTGAGCGTGTCTGTGAGTGTGTGTCTGTGTGAGTGTGTGTGTCTGTGTGAGCGTGTCTGTGAGTGTGTGTGCCTTTGTGAGTCTCTGTGTTTGTGTGAGTGTGTGTGTCTTTGTGAGTCCGTGTGTCTGTGTGAGCGTGTGTGTCTGTGTGAGCGTGTCTGTGAGTGTGTGTCTGTGAGTGTGTGTCTGTGTGAGCGAGTGTGTCTGTGTGAGCGTGTCTGTGAGTGTGTGTCTGTGAGTGTGTGTCTGTGTGAGTGTGTGTGTCTGTGAGTGTGTGTCTGTGAGTGTGTGTCTGTGTGAGTGTGTGTGTCTGTGAGTGTGTATCTGTGAGTGTGTGTCTGTGAGTGGGTGTGTCTGTGTGAGCATGTGTGTCTGTGTGAGCACGTGTGTCTGTGTGAGTGTGTGTGTCTGTAAGTGAGTGTCTGTGTGAGTGTCTATCTGTGAGTGGGTGTGTCTGTGTGAGTATGTGAGTGTATGTGTCTGTATGAGTGTGTGTCTGTGTGAGCGAGTGTGTCTGTGTGAGCATGTCTGTGAGTGTGTGTCTGTGAGTGTGTGTCTGTGTGAGTGTGTGTGTCTGTGAATGTGTTTCTGTGAGTGTGTGTGCCTGTGTGTGTGCGTCTGTGTGAGTGTGTGTCTGTGAGTGAGTGTGTCTGTGAGTGTGTGTGTCTGTGTGAGCGTGTGTGTCTGTGTGAGCGTGTGTCTGTGTGAGCGGATGTCTTTGGGAAGAGAATTCCAAAGATTCACGACCCCCTGAGAAGAAATTCCTCCTCATTTCCAATTTAAATGGGTGCCCCCTTATTCTGAAACTATGCCCCCTAATTCTAGGTTCCCCCACGAGGGGTATCATTCTCTCTGCATCTACCCTGTCAAGTCCCTTCAGAATCTTATATGTTTCAATAAGACCTCCTCTCATTGTTCTAAACTCCAATGAGTATAGGCCCAACCTGCTCAACCTTTCCTCATAAAACAACCCCTTCATCTCCGGAATCAACCTCGTGAACCTTCTCTGAACTCAACTGCCTCCAATGCAAGTATGTCCTTCCTTAAATAAGGAGACCAAAACTGTACACAGTACTCCAGGTGTGGTCTCACCAACGCCCTGTACAGTTGTAACAGCACTTCCCTACTTTTATACTCCATTCCCTTTGCAATAAAGGCCAACACTCCATTTGCCTTCCTAATTACTTGTTGTACCTGCATGCTAACTTTTTGTGATTCATGTACGAGGACCCCCAGATCCCTCTGTACCTCAGCATTTTGTAACCTCTCCCCATTTAAATAATAATCTGCTTTTTATTTTTCCTACCAAAGCGGATAACCTCGCATTTTCTCACGTTAAGCTCCATCTGCCAGATTTTTGCCCACTCTCTTAGCCTATCTGTATCCCTTTGGAGATTCTTTGCGTCCTCCACACAATTTGCTTTCCAACCTATCTTTGTATCATCAGCAAATTTGGCTACATTACACTCGGTCCCTTCATCCAAGTCATTAATATAGATTGTAAATAGTTGAGGCCCCAGCACTGATCCCTGCGGCACCCCACTAGTTACAGTTTGCCAACCTGAAAATGACCCATTTATCCCGACTCTCTGTTTTCTGTTAGTTAGCCAATCCTCTATCCATGCTAATATATTAACCCCAACACTGTGAGCTCTTATCTTGTGCAGTAACCTTTTATGTGGCACCTTATCGAATGCCTTCTGGAAATCTAAATACACGACATCTACTGGTTCCCCTTTATCCACCCTGCTCGTTACATCCTCAAAGAACTCCAGCAAATTTGTCAAACATGATTTCCCTGTGATGCCTGTGTGGGTATACGTGTGACATTGCTGTGATCAGCAGATTCTGAGGAACTATACCTCATACATCAGGAAGGTATCCTCAACATCTCGATGAAACACAACTATTGCTTCTTGAACGAATTGACCTTGTCGCCAAAATGGGTCTGCAACCAAACAACAGGCAATGACCGCAATGTATATCAATCTAGTCCACCCCTCACACATACTCATCAGCAGCAGTCCACCCACCAGAACCCCAGCAAAACCACCACCACACCGAGTCCCATATCAACCCCATAGTAATTAAAGCTCCTGGGTAACTACCATCAGTAATCGAATCTAGTGAGTAAATTCTGTCAGTAATGAACATTATTGGATTAATACCCAGTAATTAAAGCTCATGGGTAAACACTCAGGTCTGGAAGCTGTACCACATTGTTTACACCTGTGGGTGTGTAGCTCCCTGTGTTTATTAACAGTTTTTTAGAGCACGGTGAGAGGTTGATTGAGGACCCTGTTGACTGCCCAGCACAGTACCCAGGTCCCAGCTCTGGGAACAGGGGAAGGCTGCAGCTGAGAAATGCTTCACAACAGCCTGGCAGCTGGTCCCAAGTCACTGTGGGATGAGGGCTCATCCTGCTCCACTGATTCTACAAACTCTTCCTGGGTCTATCCGTGCCCACTGGGTAGGAGATCCCCAGGGCCCTGTCTTTCTCTCCCGTACATACAGCGACCGGCCGTAGAGCGGTGTTGGGATTTTCCTGATCCCAGGTCCCTGGCACCCCTCCCACTGTACGAGAATTGAAACCAAAGGGGGAAGAAAGTAATTGAGCCCGCAGCAGGAAACTTTCAAAAGAAATGAGAATGAAACGGAAGAGCAATGGAGGTAGGGCTATAGGAGTGCCGAGTGTACAAGAGCTGACCTGCATCATTCTTCAGGCTGTTTATTGTGCACAGACTGGCAGTGAATGAGAGACAGACCATCAGGGACCAGCGCAGTCTCACTCCCATCCTCATCCTCTTCAGATCACTCTGGGCTGAAACCTTGCACCCTTGCAGCACTCTGATCGTTCGCTCTTCCTCTTCTCCCTCCACACACCGACTCCTCAACACATTCCTACTCTCTGAATCAGACACACAGCTTGGCAGCAGTTAGCTGGGACTGGGATTCAAGACGAGGCCCTGGCAAGCAATGCTCTCTCAGGGGCTCCTGTTCCACTATCCATTTTATATCGCATTGCACTGCCAGTAGAACTAATCCTCCACACCTCTTGGCAACAGCATAACCTTAGCAACAGTGGACAAGAGATGTGCTGTAGTACAAGGAGTAATCTATTTAGAAACTGCTTCTATTTACCACAGTGTGACAGTGTAGGGACAGAGATGAAGTGAAGGTTATCCACGGGGATCGCTTGTCCACCCACTATATATTTTTGTTGGGAGTTGCAAACACCGACAAAGACTTGTTCAGATATTTCAGCTTTAATTACACCAAAAACTGGAATGATTTGGACAGACTCCACAGGACACGAGTAGGGGGCAGTGTGGAACTTGAGTGAGCAGAGGGCAGGATGGCAGCGGAGCAGAGGGAGGGGGTGGGAAAGAGAACGATAACCCATACAACATTGTGGGGGCAACAGTGGAAGCATGAGGTGAGAAGCAGGTATCAGAGTGTCAGTGTACAGTGGGGCAGGAGTATTAGTCCAGGACTCATGCTGTAAGTGGACTCACCCCAGGTAACGAGGCCCTGTCCCAACAACCATTTCGGGTAACTAGACCCTGTCCAGAGAACCACTCCAGGTAACTAGGCCCTGTCCCGAGTACCACCCCAGGTATCTAGGTCCTGTCTCGAGACCACTCCAGGTAACTAGGCCCTGTCCCAAGTACCACTTCAGGTAACTAGACCCTGTCCAGAGTACCACCCCAGGTAACTAGGCCCTGTCCCGAGAACCACTCCAGGTAACTAGGCCCTGCCCCAAGTACCACTTCAGGTAACTAGACCCTGTCTCGAGTACCACACCAGGTAACTAGGCCCTGTCCCAAGTACCACCCCAGGTAACTAGGCCCTGCCCTGAGTACCACCCCAGGTAACTAGGCCCTGTCCCAAGTACCACCCCAGGTAACTAGGCCCTGTCCTGAGTACCACCCCAGGTAACTAGGCCCTGTCCCAAGTACCACTTCAGGTAATTAGACCCTGTCCCGAGTACCACCACAGGTAACGAGGCCCTGTCCCAAGTACCACCCCAGGTAACTAGGCCCTGTCCTGAGTACCACCCCAGGTAACTAGGCCCTGTCCCAAGTACCACTTCAGGTAATTAGACCCTGTCCCGAGTACCACCACAGGTAACGAGGCCCTGTCCCAAGTACCACCCCAGGTAACTAGGCACTGTCCCGAGTAACACCCCAGGTAACTAGGCCCTGTCCTGAGAACTGTAGTGTATGTGCCTTTAAGTCAGAACTACTTTTACAGCTCCTGTATACTGTAGTGCCGGCAGTGACCACACCGGTATATAAGCTTTGCGCATGCCTCTGTAGCCCCAGTCTTGAGACTACCCTCCTCCAGTAAAGACCTGTTTATTGTTAATGAGCAGCATCTGTGTGATTATTTAAACCAGCATATCCTCTGAATCACGGATCCAACAGTGGCGACGATTGTCGATTCGAATCTACCTGCAACATAAAAAAAAAAATAGTTGAGGCCAGGAACACGGGCGTCGACCACGAGCAACCGCCCAGCCGTCAGGCAGAGATTGAACTTCGCAGGGGAGGCTGTGGTTCCCCAGCCATCATAATATGATCGAATTCTTCATTAAGATGGAGAATGAAGTAGTTGACTCGGAGACTAGGGTCCTCAATTTAAATAAAGGAAACTACGATGGTCTGAGGAGCGAGTTGGGTAGGATTGATTGGGGAAGGCACTCAAAGGGCTGACGGTGGATAGGCAATGGCAAACATTCAAAGACTGAATGGATGAACTACAGAATTTGTTCATCCCAGTTTGGCATAAAAATAAAACAAAAAAGGTGACCCAACCGTGGCTAACAAGGGAAATTAGGGATAGCATAAGGTCCAAGGGGAGGGCATATAAATTGGCCAGAAAAAGCAATAATCCTGAGGACTGGGAGCAGTTTAGGATTCAACAAAGGAGGACAAAGGGATTAATTAAGAAAGGGAAAATAGAATATGAGAGTAAGCTTGCAGAGAACATAAAAACTGACTGTAAAAGCTTTTATAGATATGTGAAGAGAAAAAGATTGGTGAAGTCAAGCGTAGGTCCCTTGCAGTCAGAATCGGGGGAATTTATAATGGGGAACAAAGAAATGGCAGACCAACTAAATACATATTTTGGTTCTGTCTTCACAAAGGAGGACACAAATAACCTCCCAGAAATACCGCGGAACATAGGGTCTGATGAAAGGGTGGAACTGAAAGAAATCAGTATTTGTAGGGAAATGGTGCTGGAAAATTGATGGGACTGAAGGCCGATAAATCCCCAGGGCCTGATAATCTACATCCCAGGGTACTTAAGGAAGTGGCCCTAGAAATAGTAGATGCATTGCTGGTCATCTTCCAGAACTCGATAGACTCTGGTACGGTACCCATGGATTGGCGGGTAGCTAATGTTACGCCACTATTCAAAAAAGGTGGTAGAGAAAAGGCGGGGAATTATAGACCGGTAAGCTTGACATCGGTAGTGGGGAAAATGCAAGAGTCCATTATAAAAGATGTAATAGCAGTGCACTTGGAAAGCAGTGACTGGATCGGACAAAGTCAACATGGATTTACAAAAGGTAAACCATGCTTGACTAATCTACTGGAATATTTTGAGGATGTAACTGGTAAAATAGATAAGGGAGAACCAGTGGATGTGGTGTATTTGGACTTTCAGAAGGCTTTCGATAAGGTCCCGCATAAGAGATTAGTGTGCAAAATTAAGGCACATGGGATTGGGGGCAAGGTATTGACTTGGATAGAGAACTGGTTGGCGGACAGAAAGCAAAGAGTTGGAATAAATGGGTTGTTTTCCGAGTGGCAGGCAGTGACTAGTGGGGTACCGCAAGGATCGGTCCTAGGACCCCAGCTGTTCACAATATATATTAATGATCTGGACGAGGGAATTGGATGTAATATCTCCAAATTTGCAGACGACACAAAGCTGGGTGGGAGGGTATGCTGTGAGGAGGATGTCGTGAAACTCCAGCACGATTTGGACAGGTTGGGTGATTGGGCAGAAACATGGCAAATGCACTATAATGTGGATAAATGTGAGGTTATCCACTTTGGTGGCAAAAACAGGAAGGCAGATTATTATTTGAATGGTAATAGATTGGGAGAAGGGGAAGTGCAAAGAGACCTGGGTGTTCTTGTACACCAGTCGCTGAAGGTAAGCATGCAGGTGCAGCAGGCGGTTAAGAAGGCAAATGGTATGTTGGCCTTCGTAGCAAGAGGGTTCGAGCACAAGAACAAGGATGTCTTGCTGCAGTTGTACAGGGCCTTGGTGAGACCGCATCTTGAGTATTGTGTGCAGTTTTGGTCGCCTTACCTGAGGAAGGACGTTCTTGCCATGGAAGGAGTGCAGCGAAGATTCACCAGGCTGATACCTGGGATGGCAGGAATGACGTATGAGGAGAGATTTTGTCGATTGGGCTTATACTCACTGGAGTTTAGAAGATTGAGAGGGGATCTCATCGAAACATATAAAATTCTGTCAGGCCTGGACAGACTAGATACAGGAAGGATGTTTCTGATGGCCGGGGAGTCCAGAACCAGGGGTCATAGTCTAAGGATAAGGGGTAAGCCATTTAGGACTGAAATGAGGAGGAATTTCTTCACCCAGAGAGTGGTGAACCTGTGGAATTCTCTGCCACAGAGGGTGGTGGAGGCCAGCTCATTAAGTATATTCAAGAAAGAGTTGGATATATTTCTTAAGGCTAAAGGGATCAAGGGATATGGGGAGAAGACAGGGACAGGGTACTGAATTTGGATGATCAGCCATGATCTCATTGAATGGCGGAGCAGGCTCAAAGGGCCGAATGGCCTACTCCTGCTCCTATCTTCTATGTTTCTATGTTTCTATGACGAGCAGCAAGAGACCGACGACAGGTCCAGTGCAGACCCTTCCCGAGCAGCGGCAGCTGGAGCCGACCGACGGCGGAGAGAAAGCCGAGCAACGTCGACGGGGTAAGACAAAGGGTGAAGAGCGCAGGGCGCAGCCGGGGGTTGAACACCGAGCGGCGTCGAGAAAAAGAAAACAAACCGGAGAGAGAGAGGATAAAGATACAGCCGGGTTCTAGACGGAGCGGCGTCGAAAAATATAAAAAGAAGAACGCGCAGAGCACAGCCAGGGCTCATGGGCTGAACAGGGTCCGCGGGGCGAAGAAAGGGGAGCGCGGGAGATACCATTGAGCCGCGGAGAAGGAAGAGCGCGGGAGACGCCATTTTTAGAAGCCGCAGCGGAGAAGAAGGGCGAGCACGGGAAGGAAGGAAAGCGCGGGAGACGCCATTTTGTGCCAGCGGAGAAGAAGGTGAAGCGCGGGAGGCGCCATTTTTGACAGTTAACTCACATCCAAGGATGCCGAAGAGTGGCAGTATCTCTACGTTCGACAATGAAGTCAAAGATTGGGCGACATATGTGGAACGTATTGAGGTGTACTGCAGGGCGAATGAAGTGCCAGATGCTAATAAAGCACTGGTTCTGTTAAATTCCATGGGTGCAAAAACTTATGGGTTACTGCGAAATCTAATAACCCCAGAGAAGCCGGTAAACAAGAATTTTGAAAGCATAGTAGAAATCCTACAGGACCACTTAAACCCCACACCGCTGCTGATAGCAGAAAGATTTAAGTTCCATAAAAGGAACCAACACAAAGACGAAAGCAATGCTGAGTAACTAACGGAACTGCGCAAGCTGTCGAAACACTGCCAGTTTGGAGCGGGACTAGCAGATACGTTAAGGGACAAGGTTGTGTGTGGGCTACAAAGTGAAGGAACTCAGAAACGGCTTCTATCAGAAAAGGATCTTACGCTGGACAAAGCTTAAAGCTTTCAGTATGGCAATATCACACGAAGCAGCCGCAAGGGGCGCTGCAGAGATACAACGGAGACCGCAAGAATATGGCACAAATGAAAAGTCCTATGGAACAGGGAAGTGCTATCGCTGTGGCAGAACAACACATGACCAGAAAGATTGTTGGTTCAAGGACCAAGTGTGCAGACAGTGTGGGAAAGCAGGACACATAGCAAGAGTCTGCAGGTCTGGGAAGAAAACCAACAGTAAGAAATCTCCACAGGAGAAGTACAAAAAGGTACACCAGGTGATGGACAGTGGTTCAGGCGAACAGAAAAGTGACACAGACTCCGGAAGCAAGGAGCTGGGTTGTCTGAAACTACATAAGGTAACCGAAATGGAGGATCACCAGACTATCTGGGTTACACTCAAGATAGACGGAGTCCAAGTGAAAATGGAATTGGACATAGGGTTAGCTCTAACAGTCATAAATCAAAGAGACTACAAGCGGCTATTTTCACATATACCCTTGAAAGCTACAGAGATTGTCTTGAAGACGTATACGGGGCAAAAAGTCTACCCCAAAGGAAAAATAAGGGTGAAAGTGACATATAAAGGCCAGGAAATACCTAAAATGGATATATATGTATTGCCAGATGGAGGACCACCACTGCTAGGACGTGAATAGATCCGGAAGATACAATTTGATTGGCATTCCATACAGGCACTGAAGGTTGAGGCCAAAAAGGATGACGACGTCACACCTGGACGACTGTCAAAAATGCTAACTGACGCAAAAGAAGTGTTCCAGGAGGGACTAGGAACACTAAAAGGAATAACAGCAACGATTAAAATAGAAGAAAATGCAAGCCCAAAGTTTCTGAAGGCTAGACCAGTGCCTTATGCGATCAGATCAGCTGTTGAAGCAGAGCTGGAAGGGTTGGAACGTTCAGGAGTACTGTCCAAAGTGGACTGGAGCGAGTGGGCTACACCCATCGTTCCTGTAATGAAGAGGTCGTTGAGTAATACGCCTGGGGAACCAAAGAAGGTCCGCATCTGTGGGGATTTTAAGGTGACAGTGAACCCAATCCTTCACACGGTGCAATATCCGCTTCCACGAATTGAGGATATTTTCGCCTCGCTATCTGGAGGTAAACGCTTCACCAAAATTGTTCTAGCCCAGGCGTACTTGCAAATGGAGGTAGAAGAAGCTTCGAAACAATACCTTACGATCAACACTCATAAAGGTCTCTATCAATACAACCGGCTGGTGTTTGGAGTAGCCTCGGCTCCGGCTATCTAGCAAAGGGCGATGGATCAGGTCCTGCAAGGGATTCCAGGGACCCAGTGTTATTTGGACGACATCTTGCTCACGGGCGAAAATGACGGTGATCACCTCGCCAACTTGGATAAGGTGCTCACCAGATTAAAGGAGTATGGGCTACGAGCTAATCGCCACAAGTGCGAGTTTTTCGAGAAACAGATCTCGTTTTGTGGCCACGTCATCGATGAAGAGGGGTTACATAAGTCCCCTGAAAAGATTGAGGCAGTAGTGAAGGCTCCAGCACCGGAAAATGTGTCACAACTGAGGTCGTTCCTCGGGCTGGTAAACTACTACCACAAGTTCTTTCCAAATTTGTCCACGGTATTACACCCACTGAACACTCTACTGCAAACAGGGGTACCATGGAAGTGGGATGACAAACGTAGACGAGCTTTCCAGAAGTGTAAGGAATTGATCACATCAAAAGAGGTGTTTGCCCATTTCAACCCAGCACTACCAATTCGTTTGGCATGTGATGCATCACCCTATGGTATTGGAGCGGTGCTGTCGCACAAATTCCCAGACGGGTTGGAGAGGCCAGTAGCCTTTGCGTCTCGGTCACTAACCTCAGCCGAGTGCAACTATGCCCAGATTGACAGGGAGGCCCTCAGCCTAGTATGGGGAGTAAAAACATTCAACCACTATCTGCATGGGCAGAAGATCACCTTGCTGACTGACCACCAACCACTTGTCTCCATCTTTAATCCTAAGAAGGGCATTCCAGTGATGACTGCACAGCGGTTACAAAGATGGTCCCTGTTTCTAGGGTCGAATCAATATGAAATAGAATATAAAGGCACGAAACAGCATGGGAACGCTGATGGGCTATCGCGCCTGCCACTGCCTACTGTGGAGGAAGCACCAGCAGTGGACCCTATCGAGATATTTTATTCGTCAATAATTGAACGATTGCCAGTAACAAACGCGGATATAGAGAAGGAGACCCGAAATGATCCGACGCTGTCGCGGGTATATGAATTGACGGTGAGGGGATGGCCAACATATGGCGACTCACTGTTGCCAGCATTCTCATCCAGAAGAGAACAGCTGTCAGTATGCCAGGGGACAGTGATGTGTGGATCCAGAGTGGTGATTCCACCCAAGTTAAGGGAGAGAGTGCTAAATGAGTTACATGAAGGTCATCTGGGGGGAGTGAAAATGAAAAGCCTTGCTAGGGCTTATGTATAGTGGCCGGGAATCGATCAACAAATCGAAGACGTAACTAAGAGCTGTTTCGGATGCCGGAGGTCCAAAATGCACCACCACATGCCCCTCTACACCCATGGGAGTGGCCCTCCTCTCCATGGCAACGGGTGCATATTGATTTCGCTGGTCCATTCATGGACTCAATGTTCTTAATAGCAGTGGATGCTCATTCAAAGTGGCCTGAGGTGATAAAAATATCTTCAACCACTACAGAGAAAACGATTGCAGTCCTACGGACCATATTTGCCAGAAACGGTTTGCCAGAGCAGATTTGCTCTGATAATGGACCACAGTTTGTGTCCGACGAGTTCCAAAAATTTATGAGAAGGAATGGGGTAAGGCATTACACATCCGCCCCGTATCATCCAGCCACCAATGGATTGGCTGAGAGGTTCGTACAAACCTTTAAGAAGGCGATAAAGGCCATGTGCGATGAGGATATTCCACTGCAGCATAAGATGGACAATTTCTTATTAGCCTACCGAAACGCAACACATGCAGTTACCAACCAGACCCCGGCCATGATGTTCTTTAACCGAAGGTTGAGATCTCGTCTGGACTTGCTCAGAACAAATGTGCGAAGAAATGTTGAGGACAAACAATTCCAGCACATCAATGAGAAGCCGACAAGGAGCTTCAATGTAGGGCAACCAGTCTTGGCCCGTGACTATCGAACAGAGAAATGGCAACCCGGAACGATATGTACAAGGCAGGGGCCATTAATGTACACAGTGGATGTCGGGGAGAACATTGTGAGACGCCACGTCGATCAGATCTTAGCGTCACAGGAACGCGTCAACCCCATGTCTCGAGTACCTGGGGATGAACCCGACATACCGGTAGCATCTACTTCAGACCCAGTAGCAGTGGAACCTGATGAACTACCCGATGAAAAGGGGTCAGAATCGCCTCTGCACCAAGAACAAGAACCTCCGGAAAGGCGCTATCCCGAAAGGGTCAGGAAGCCGCCCCAAAGACTGAATCTATAAATGGACTTTTGTTGTTTAATGTACATGTTGAAATGTTAATTGTTATTTGAATATTAGGGGTACTACTAATCTAAAAGGGGAGGAATTGTAGTGTATGTGCCTTTAAGTCAGAACTAATTTTACAGCCCCTGTATACTGTAGTACCGGCAGTGACCACACCGGTATATAAGCTTTGCGCATGCCTCTGTACCCCCAGTCTTGAGACTACCCTCCTCCAGTAAAGACCTGTTTATTGTTAATGTACAGCATCCGTGTGATTATTTAATAACAGCATATCCTCTGAATCACGGATCCAACAAGAACCACCCCAGTTAACTAGGCCCTGTCCCAAGTACCACCCCAGGTAACTAGGCCCTGTCCTGAGAACCACCCCAGGTAACTAGGCCCAGTCCCAAGTGCCACCCCAGGTAACTAGACCCTGTCCCGAGTACCAACCCAGTTAACTAGGCCCTGTCCTGAGAACCACCCCAGGTAACTAGGCCCAGTCCCAAGTACCACCCCAGGCAACTAGACCCTGTCCCGAGTACCACTCCAGGTATCTAGGCCCTGTCCCGAGTACCACTCCAGGTACCTAGACACTGTCCCAAGTACCACTCCAGGTAACTAGGCCCCGTCTCGAGTACCACTCCAGGTACCTAGACACTGTACCAAGTACCACTCCAGGTAACTGGGTCCTTTCCCGAGTAGCACTCCAGGTAACTAGGCCCTGTCCCAAGTACCACCCCAAGTAACTAGGCCCTGTCCCAAGTACCACCCCAGGTAACTAGGCCCTGTTAGATGTACCACTCCAGGTATCGAGGCCCTGTCCTGAGTACCACCCCAGGTAACGAGACTCTGTCCCGAGTACCATTCCAGGTATCTAGGCCCCGTCCCAAGTACCACACCAGGTAACTAGGCCCTGTGCCGAGTACCACACCAGGTAACTAGACTCTGTCCCAAGTACCACCCCAGGTATCTAGGCCCTGTTAGAAGTACCATTCCAGGTATCTAGGCCCTGTCCCAAGTACCACCCCAGGTAACTAGGCCCTGCTAGAAGTACCATTCCAGGTACCTAGACACTGTCCCAAGTACCACACCAGGTAACTAGACTCTGTCCCAAGTACCACCCCAGGTATCTAGGCCCTGTCCCGAGTACCACCCCAGGTAACTAGGCCCTGTTTGAAGTACCACTCCAGGTAACTAGGCCCTGTCCCAAGTACCACCCCAGGTAACTAGGCCCTGTTAGAAGTACCATTCCAGGTATCTAGGCCCTGTCCCAAGTACCACACCAGGTAACTAGGCCCTGTGCCGAGTACCACCCCAGGTAACTAGACTCTGTCCCAAGTACCACACCAGGTAACTAGGCCCTGTGCCGAGTACCACTCCAGGTAACTAGGCCCTGTCCCAAGTACCACACCAGGTAACTAGGCCCTGTCCCAAGTACCACACCAGGTAACTAGGCCCTGTGCCGAGTACCACCCCAGGTAACTAGACTCTGTCCCAAGTACCACACCAGGTAACTAGGCCCTGTGCCGAGTACCACTCCAGGTTAACTAGGCCCTGTCCCGAGTACCACTCCAGGTATCTAGGCCCCGTCCCAAGTACCACACCAGGTAACTAGTCTCTGTCCCAAGTACCACACCAGGTAACTAGGCCCTGTGCCGAGTACAACCCCAGGTAACTAGGCCCTGTCCCAAGTACTACTCCAGGTAACTAGGCCCTGTCCCAAGTACCACGCCAGGTAACTATACCCTTTCCCGAGTACCACTCCAGGTATCTAGGTCCTGTCCCGAGTAACACTCCAGTAAAAATTAATCGAAGTGTGACGTCACCAGAAAGCTGGTAAGTGATTGGTTGGTGAGTATTTCTCTCTTTTTCGCTTTTTTCCAAACTTAATTTTTGTGGTTTAAAGTTTCTAGGGTCTCTGTTGTGTAGCGGGGAGTGGTAGTAAACAAAGGCCCTTGAGTATATCATTTAATTGTAGTGTAATTAGTGGTAATGATTTGATTTAATTTAAGTTGAATTACTTAAAGAGTAAGTCATGGCAGCACAGCTCTGTCCCGTGACATGCTCTTCCTGCGCTATGTGGGAAATCAGGGACACTTCCTGTGTCACTGACGACCATGTGTGCGTAAAGTGTATCCAGCTGCAGCCACTGACAGACCACATTGCGGCGCTGGAGCTGCGATTGGATACATACTGGAGCATTCGCAATGCTGAGGACATCGTGGATAGCACGTTTAGGGAGTTGATCACACTGCAGGTTAAGGCTGCACAGGCAGGAAGGGAATGGGTGACCACCAGGCAGAGTAGTAGGCGCAGGCAGGTAGTGCAGGGGTCCCCTGTGGCCATCCCCCTTTCAAACAGATATACCACTTTGGATATTGTTGAGGGAGATGGCTTATCGGGGGAAGGCAGCAGCAGCCAACTTCCTGGCACCATGGGTGGTCCTGCTGCACAGGACAGGAGGAAAAAGAGTGGGAGAGCTATAGTGATAGGGGATTCTATTGTAAAGGGAATAGATAGGCGTATCTGTGGCCGCAAACGAGACTCATGGATGGTATGTTGCCTCCCTGGTGCAAGGGTCAAGGATGTCTCGGGGCTGCTGCAGGGCATTCTGGAGGGGGAGGGTGAACAGCCAGTTGTCGTGGTGCATATTGGTACCAACGATATAGGTAAAAAATGGGATGAGGTCCTAAAAGCTGAATATAGGGAGTTAGGAGGTAAATTAAAAAATAGGACCTCAAAGGTAGTAATCTCAGGATTGCTACCAGTGCCACGTGCTAATCAGAGTAGAAATAGAAGGATATTTCAGATGAATACATGGCTAGAGGAATGGTGCAAGGGGGAGGGTTTCAAATTCCTGGAACATTGGAACCGATTCTGGGGGAGGTGGGACCAGTACAAACTGGACTGTTTGCACCTGGGCAGGACCAGAACTGATGTCCTAGGGGGAGTGTTTGCTAGTGCTGTTGGGGAGGGCTTAAACTAAAATGGCAGGGGGTTGGGAACCTGTGCAAGGAGACAGAGGAAAGGGAAGCAAGGATAGAAACAAAAGACAGGAAGGAGAAAAGCAAAAGTGTAAGGCAGAGAAATCAAGGGTGTAAATCAAACAGGGCCACGGTAAATAATAATTCTAAAAGGACTAAGTGTGTTAAAAAATCAAGCCTGAAGGCTTTGTGTCTTAATGCGAGGAGCATTCATAATAAGGTGGATGAATTAGCTGCGCAAATAGATGCAAGCGGATATGATATAATTGGGATTATGGAGACATGGCTCCAGGGTGACAAAGACTGGGAATTCAACATCCAGGGGTATTCAATATTCAGGAAGGACAGAAAAAATGGAAAAGGAGGTGGGGTCGCGTTTGCTGGTTAAAGAGGAGATTAACACAATAGTAAGGAAGGATATTAGCTCTGATGATGTGGAATCTGTATGGGCAGAGCTGAGAAATACCAAAGGGGCAGAAAACGTTAGTGGGAGTTGTATACAGACTTCCAAACAGTGAAGCTGAGGTTGGGGATGGCATTAAACGGGAAATTAGAGACACGTGCAATAAGGGCACAGCAGTTATCATAGGTGACTTTAATCTACATATAGATTGGGCTAACCAAATTAGTAACAATACTGTGGAGGAGCAATTTCTAGAGTGTATACGGGATGGTTTCCTGGACCAATATGTCGAGGAACCAACTAGAAATCAGGCCATCTTAGACTGGGTATTATGTAATGAGAAAGGATTAATTAGCAATCTTGTTGTACGAGGCCCCGTGGAGAGGAGCGATCATAATATGATAGAATTCTTCATTAAAATGGAGAGTGAAGCAGTTGACTCAGAGACTAGGGTCCTGAATTAAAAAAAAGGAAACTACGATGGTATGAGGCACGAGTTGGCTAGGATGGATTGGGGAACGTTACTTAAAGGGTTGACAGGGGATAGGCAATGGCGAACTTTTAAAGATCGCATGCATGAACTACAGAATTTGTTCATCCCTGTCTGGCATAAAAATAAAACAAAAAAGGTGTCTCAACCGTGGCTAACAAGGGAAATTAGGGGTAGCATAAGATCCAAGGAGAAGACATATAATTTGGCCAGAAAAAGCAGCAAACCTGAGGATTGGGAGCAGTTTAGGATTCAGCAAAGGAGGACAAAGGGATTAATTAAGAGGGGGAAAATAGATGATGAGAGTAAGCTTGCAGGGAACATAAAAACTGACTGTAAAAGTTTCTATAGTTATGTGAAGAGTAAAAAGATTGGTGAAGTCAAGCGTAGGCCCCTTGCAGACAGAATCAGGGGAATTTATAATGGGGAACAAAGAAATAGCAGACCAATTAAATACATAGTTTGGTTCTAGCTTCACAAAGGAGGACACAAATAACCTCCCAGAGATGTCAGGGAAGGGTCTAATGAGAGGGAGGAATTGAATGAAATCAGTATTTGTAGGGAGATGGTGTTGGGGAAATTGAGGGATTGAAGGCCGATAAATCCCCAGGGCCTGATAATCTACATCCCAGGGTACTTAAGGAAGTGGCCCGAGAAATAGTAGATGCATTGCTGGTCATCTTCCAGAACTCGATAGACACTGGAACAGTACCCATGGATTGGAGGATAGCTAATGTAACCCCACTATTTAAAAAGGGTGGTAGAGAGAAAACAGGAATTATAGACCGGTAAGCCTGACATCGGTAGTGGGGAAAATGCTAGAGTCCATTATAAAAGATATAATAGCAGAGCACTTGGAAAACAGTGACAGGATCGGACAAAGTCAACATGGATTTACAAAAGGTAAATCGTGCTTGACTAATCTACTGGAATATTTTGAGGATGTAACTGGTAGAATAGATAAGGGAGAACCAGAGGATGTGGTGTATTTGGACTTTCAGAGGGCTTTCGATAAGGTCCCGCAGAAGGGATTAGCGTGCAAAGTTAAAGCACATGGGATTGGGGGTAAGGTACTGTCTTGGGTAGCGAATTGGTTCGCAGACTGGAAGCAGAGTTGGAGTAAGCAGGTCTTTTTCCAAGTGGCAGGCAGTGACTAGTGGGGTACCACAGGGATTGGTGCTAGGACCCCAGCTATTTACAATATATATAAATGATGATCTAGACGAGGGAACTAGATGTAATATCTCCATGTTTGCAGATGACACAAAGTTTGGTGGGCGTATGTGCTGTGAGGAGGATGCAGAGAAACTCCAGTATGATTTGGACAGGTTGGGTGATTGGGCAGATGCATGCCAAATGCAGTATAATGTGGATAACTGCGAGGTTATCCACTTCAGTGGCAAAAACAGGAAGATAGATTATTATCTGAACAGCAATAGTTTGGGAAAGGGGGAAGTGCAACGAGACCTGGGTGTCCTTGTGCACCAGTCGTTGAAGGTAAGCATGCAGGTGCAGCAGGCGGTTAAGAAGGCAAATGGTATGTTGGCCTTCATAGCGAGAGGATTCGAGTACAGGAGCAAGGATGTCTTGCTGCAGTTGGACAGGGCCTTGGTGAGACCACACCTTGAGTATTGTGTGCAGTTGTGGTCGCCTTATCTGAGGAAGGATGTTCTTGACATGGAGAGTGCAGCGAAGATTCACCAGACTGATACCTGGGATGGCAGGAATGACGTATGAGGAGAGATTGGGTCGATTAGGCTTATATTCGCTAGAGTTCAGAAGAATAAGAGGGGATCTCATTGAGACTTATAAAATTCTAACAGGCTAGATGCAGGAAGGATGTTCCCGATGGCGGGGGAGTCCAGAACCAAGTGTCACAGTCTAAGGATAAGGGGTAAGCCATTTCGGACTGAGATGAGGAGGGATTTCTTCACCCAGAGAGTGGTGAACCTGTGGAATTCTCTGTCACACAGGGCAGTTGAGGCCAATTAATTAAAAATATTCAAGAAGGAGTTGGACATATTTCTTGAGGCAAAAGGGATCAAGGGATATGGGGAGAAAGCAGGGACAGGGTACTGAGTTTGGATGATCAGCCATGACATAATTAAATGGCAGAGCGAGCTCGTGGGGCCGAATGGCCTATTCCTGCTCACATCTTCTATGGTTTTTTTATATTTCTATGTAACGAGGCCCTTTCTCGAGTGCGACCCCAGGTAACTAGGCCCTGTCCCGAGCAATACTCCAGGTAACTAGGCCCTGTCCCAAGTACCACTCCAGGTAACTAGGCCCTGTCCCAAGTACCACCCCACGTAACTAGGCTCTGTCCCATGTACCACTCCAGGTAACTAGGCCCTGTCCCAAGTACCACTCCAGGTATCTAGGCTCTGTCCCATGTACCACTCCAGGTAACTAGGCACTGTCCCAAGTACCACTCCAGGTAACCAGACCCTGTCCCAAGTACCACCCCAGTTAGCTAGGCCCTGTCCCAAGTAACACTCCAGGTAAATAGGTCCTGTCCCAAGTACCACCACAGGTAAGTAGGCACTGTCCCAAGCACCACCCCAGGTAACTAGGCCCTGTCGTGAGTACAACACTAGGTATCTAGGCCCCGTCCCGAGTACCACTCCAGGTAACTAGGCCCTGTCCTGAGTACCACTCTAGGTAACTAGGCCCTGTCCCGAGTACCACCACAGGTAACTAGGCCCTGTCCCGAGAACCACTCCAGGTATCAAGTCCCTGCCCCAAGTACCACCCCAGGTTACTAGGCCCTGTCCCAACTACAACCCCAGCTAACTTGTCCTTGTCCCGAGTACCACCGCAGGTAACTAAGTGCTGTCCCAAGTACCACTCCACGTAACTAGGCCCTGTCACGAGTACCACCACAGGTAACTAAACCCTGTCCTGTGTACAACCCCAGGTAACTAGGCCCTGTCCGGAGTACAACCCCAGGTAACTAGGCCCTGTCCCAAGTACCACACCAGGTATCTAGGGCCTGTCCCGAGTACCACACCAGGTATCTAGGCCCTGTCCTGAGTACCACCCTGTGTTACTAGGCCCTGCTGCGAGTACCACCCCAGGTAACTGGTCCCTGTCCCAAGTACCACACCAGATAATGAGGACCTGTCTCAAGTACCACCCCAGGTAACTAGGCCCTGTCTTGAGTACCACCACAGGTAAGAAGGCCCTGTCCCAAGTACCACACCAGGTAACTAGACCCTGTCCCGAGAACCACCCCAGGTAACTAGGGCCTGTCCTGAGTACCACACCAGGTAACTAGGCCCTGTCCCGAGTACCACCCCAGGTAACTAGGCCCTGCCCTGAGTACCACCCCAGGTAACTAGGCCCTGTCCCAAGTACCACCCCAGGTATCTAGGCCTTGTCCCAAGTATCACTTCATTTAATTAGGCCCTGTCCCGAGTACCACCCCAGGTATCTAGGCCCTGTCCCGAGAACCACCCCAGGTAATTGGCCCTGTCCCAAGTACCACTCTAAGTAACTAGGCCCTGTCCGGAGTACCACCCCAGGTAACTAGGTCCTGTCCCAAGTACCACTCTAAGTAACTAGGCCCTGTCTGGAGTACCACCCCAGGTAACTAGGCCCTGTCCCAAGTACCACTCTAGGTAACTAGGCCCTGTCCTGAGTACCACTCTAGGTATCTAGGCCCTGTCCCGAGTACCACTCCAGGTATCTAGGCCCTGTCTCGAGTAACACTCCAGGTAAATAGCTCCTGTCCATGTACCACCCCAGGTAAGTAGACCCTGTCACGAGTACAAGCCCAGGTAACTAGATCCTGTCCCCAGTACCACCCCAGGTAACTAGGCGCTGTCCTGAGTACCACTCCAGGTAACTAGGCCTTGTCCCGAGTACCACTCCAGCTAACTAGGCCTTGTCCCGCGTAGCACCCCAGGTATCTAGGTCCTCTCTTGAGTACCACCCCAGGCAACTAGGCCCTGGCCCGAGTACCACTCCAGCTAACTAGGCCTTGTCCCAAGTACAACCCCAGGTAACTAGGATCTGCCCATGTACCAACCCAGGTAACCAGGCCCTGTCCCGAGTACCTCCCCAGCTAACTAGGCCCTGTCACAAGAAACACGCCAGTTAACTAGGCACTGTCCCAAGTTCCTCCCCCCTAGCAAACTAGGCCCTGTCCCAAGTATCACCCCAGGTAGCTAGGCCGTGTCCTGAGTACCACCACAGGTATCTAGGCCCTGTCCCAAGTACCACCACATGTAACTAGGCCTTGTCCCGAGAACCACTCCAGATAACTAGGCCTTGTCCCGAGAACCACCCCAGGTATCTAGGCCCTGTCCCGAGTACCACCCCAGCTAACTAGGCCCTGTCCTGAGTACCGCCCCAGGTAAATAGACTGTGTCCCGAGTACCACGCCAGGTAACTAGGCCCTGTCCCGAGTACCACCCCAGCTAACTAGGCCCTGTCTTGAGTACCGCCCCAGGTAAATAGACTGTGCCCTGAGTACCACGCCAGGTAACTAGGCCCTGTCTTGAGTACCGCCCCAGGTAAATAGACTGTGCCCTGAGTACCACCCCAGCTAACTAGGCCCTGTCTTGAGTACCGCCCCAGGTAAATAGACTGTGCCCCGAGTACCACGCCAGGTAACTAGGCCCTGTCCTGAGTACGAATCCAGGTAACTAGGCCTTGTCCTGAGTACCACCCCAGGTAACTAGGCCTTGTCCCGAGAACCACTCCAGATAACTAGGCCCTGTCCCAAGTACCACCCCATGTAACTAGACACCGTCCCGAGTACCAACCCAGATAACTAGGCTCTGTTCGAGTACCACACCAGATAATTAGGACCTGTGCTGTGTACCACCACAGGTATCTAGGCACTGTCGCAAGTTCCACTCCAGGTAGCTCGGCCGTGTCCCAAGTACCACCCCAGGTAACTAGACACTGTCCTGAGTACCACCCAAGGTAACTGGACCCTGTCCCGAGTACCACCCCAGATAATTAGGACCTGTGCTGTGTACCACCACAGGTATCTAGGCACTGTCGTAAGTTCCACTCCAGGTAGCTCGGCCGTGTCCCAAGTACCACCCCAGGTAACTAGACATTGTCCTGAGTACCACCCAAGGTAACTGGACCCTGTCCCGAGTACCACCCCAGATAATTAGGCCCTGTCCTGTGTACCACCACAGCTATCTAGGCCGTGTCCCGAGTAGCACCACATGTAACTAGACACTGTCCCGAGAACCACTCCAGGTATCAAGGCCTTGTCCCGAGTACCACTCCAGGTAACTAGGCGCTGAACTGAGTATCAACCCAGGTAACTAGGTGTTGTCCCAAAAACCACTCCGGTTGACAAGGCCCTGTCCCGAGTAACATCCCAGATAACTAGGCCCTGTCCCGAGTATCACCCCAGGTAACTAGGCACCGGCTCGAGTACCAACCCAATTAAATAGGCCCTGTACCAAGTACCACCCTAGGTAACTAGGCTCTGTCCCAAGTACCACTACAGGTAAATGGGCCCTGTCCTGAGAACCACCCCAGGTAACTAGGCCCTGTCCCAAGTACCACCCCAGGTAACTAGGCCTTGTCCCAAAAACCACTCCAAGTAACAAGGCCTTCTCCTGAGTACCACGCCAGGTAACTAGGCCCTGTCCCGAGCAACTTCCCAGGTAACTAGGCCCTGTGCCTACTACCACCTCAGGTAACTATGCTCTGTCCCGAGTTCCTCCCCAGATAACTAGGCCTTGTCCTGAGAACCACTCCAAGTAACTAGGCCCTGTCCTGAGTACCACTCCAGGTAACTAAGCCTTGTCCTGAAAACTACTCCGGTAAACAAGGCCCTGTCCCGAGTATCACCCCAGGTATCTAGGCCCTGTCCTAAGTAACACTCCAGGAAACTAGGCCCTGTGCCTAGTACCACCCCAGGTAACTATGCCCTGTCCCAAGTACCACCCCAGATAATTAGGCCCTGTCCCGAGTCCCACCCCAGGTAACTAGGTCCTGTCCCAAGTACCACCCCAGGTAACTAGGCCCTGTCCCGAGTACCAACCCAGGTAACTGGGCCCTGTCCCAAGAACCACTCCAGGTAACTAGGCTCTGTCCTGCGTACTACTACAGGTAACTAGGCCTTGTCCCGAGTACCACCCCAGGTAACTAGGCCTTATCACGAATACTACGCCAGGAAACTAAGCCCTGTCCCGAGTACCAGCCCAGGTGTCTAGGCCCTGTCCCAAGTGCCACTCCAGATAGCTAGGCCATGTCCCGAGTACCAACCCAGGTAACTAGACCCTGTCCCGAGTACCACCCTAGGTAACTAGGCCCTGTCCCGAGTACCAGCCCAGGTGTCTAGTCCCTGTCCCAAGTACCACCCCAGGTAACTAGACCCTGTCCCGAGTACCACCCCAGGTAACTAGACCCTGTCCCAAGTACCACCCCAGGTAACCAGACCCTGTCCTGAGTACCACCCCAGGTAACTAATCCCTGTCCCAAGTACCACCCCAGGTAACTTGGCTGTGTCCCGAATACCACTCCATGCAACCAGGCCCTGTCCCGAGACCCACCCAAGATCACTGGACCCTGTCCCGAGTAATACTCCAGGTAACTAGACCGTGTCCCGAGTAATATTCCAGGGAACTAGGCCCTGTCCCAAGTATCTACTTCTTCTTAGGCATCCCTCGGAACCGAGGATGACTTGATTCCACATTAAAAATGAATTCTCATGTGACTGATGAGTCCAATGCTAGACCTACAGTCTCTGTCACAGGTGGGGCAGACGGTGGTTGAAGGGGCGGGTGGGTGGGGTGCTTGGGTTGACGTGCGCTCCTTGCGCTGCCTGCGCTTGGCTTTTGCTTGCTGCCGGCAAAGAGACTGGAGGTGTTCGGCGCCTTCCCGGATGCTGCTGCTTTACTTTGTGCGGTCTTGGGCCAGGGATTCCCAGGTGTCAGTGGCGATGTTGCACTTTTTCAAGGAGGCTTTTGAGGGTGTCCTTGAAGCATTTCCTCTGCCCAACTGGCACTCTCTTGCCATGTCGGAGATTCGAATAGAGCGCTTGTTTTGGGAGTCTCGTATCAGGCATGCGGATGATGTGACCCATCCATCGGAGCTGATTGTTCGTGGTCAAAGCTTTGATGCTGGGGATGTTGGTCCGAGTACCACCCCAGGCAATTGGCCATGTACCAAGTACCACACCAGGTAACTGGACCCTGTCCGGAGTTCCACCCCAGGTAACTAGACCATGTCCCAAGTACCACCCCAGGTAACTAGGCCCTGTCCCAAGTACCACCCCAGGTAACTAGACCATGTCCCAAGTACCACCCCAGGTAACTAGACCCGGTCCCAAGTACAACCCCAGGTAACTAGACCCGGTCCCAAGTACCACACCAGGTAACAAGGCCCTGTCCCAAGTAGCACCCCAGGTAACTAGACCATGTCCCAAGTACCACCCCAGGCAACTAGACCCTGTCCCGAGTACCACCCCAGGTAACTAGACCATGTCCCAAGTACCACACCAGGTAACTAGACCCTGTCCCAAGTACCACCCCAGGTAACTAGACCCTGTCCCAAGTACCACCCCAGGTAACTAGGCCCTGTCCCAAGTACCACCCCAGGTAACTAGACCCTGTCCCGAGTACCACCCCAGGTAACTAGACCCTGTCCCGAGTACCACCCCAGGTAACTAGACACTGTCCCAAGTACCACCCCAGGCAACTAGACCCTGTCCCGAGTACCACCCCAGGTAACAAGGCCCAGTCCCAAGTACCACCCCAGGTAACTAGACACTGTCCCAAGTACCACCCCAGGCAACTAGACCCTGTCCCGAGTTCCACCCCAGGTAACTAGACCCTGTCCCGAGTACCACCCCAGGTAACTAGGCCCTGTCCCAAGTACCACCCCAGGTAACTAGGCCCTGTCCCAAGTACCACCCCAGGTAACTAGACCCTGTCCCAAGTAACACACCAGGTAACTAAGCCCTGTCCCAAGTAGCACCGCAGCTAACTAGACACTGTCCCGAGTACCACCCCAGGTAATGAGACCCTAGTCCCAAGTACCACCCCAGGTAACTAGGCCCTGTCCCAAGTACCACCCCAGGTAACTATACCCTGTCCCGAGTACCACCCTAGGTAACTAGACCCTGTCCCAAGTACCACCCCAGGTAACTAGACCCTGTCCCGAGTACCACCCTAGGTAACTAGACCCTGTCCCAAGTACCACCCCAGGTAACGAGACCCTGTCCCAAGTACAACCCCAGGTAACTAGACCCTGTCCCAAGTACCACCCCAGGTAACTAGACCCTGTCCCAAGCACCAACCCAGGTAACGAGACCCTGTCCCAAGTACAACCCCAGGTAACTAGACCCTGTCCCAAGTACCACCCCAGGTAACTAGACCCTGACCCAAGTACCACACCAGGTAACTAGACCCTGTCCCGAGTTCCACCCCAGGTAACTAGACCATGTCCCAAGTACCACCCCAGGTAACTAGACCCTGTCCCAAGTACCACCCCAGGTAACTAGACCCTGTCCCAAGTACCACCCCAGGTAACTAGACCATGTCCCAAGTACCACACCAGGTAACTAGACCCTGTCCCGAGTACCACCCCAGGTAACTAGACCATGTCCCAAGTACCACCCCAGGTAACTAGACCCTGTCCCAAGTACCACCCCAGGTAACTAGGCCCTGTCCCGAGTACCACCCCAGGTAACTAGACCCTGACCCAAGTACCACACCAGGTAACTAGACCCTGTCCCGAGTTCCACCCCAGGTAACTAGACCATGTCCCAAGTACCACCCCAGGTAACTAGGCCCTGTCCCGAGTACCACCCCAGGTAACTAGACCCTGACCCGAGGAGCACTCCAGGTAACTAGACCCTGTCCCAAGTACCACCCCAGGTAACTAGACCCTGTCCCAAGTACCACCCCAGGTAACTAGACCCTGTCCCAAGTACCACCCCAGGTAACTAGACCCTGTCCCAAGTACCACCCCAGGTAACTAGACCCTGTCCCAAGTACCACCCCAGGTAACTAGACCCTGTCCCAAGTACCACCCCAGGTAACTAGACCCTGTCCCGAGTACCACCCCAGGTAACTAGACCCTGTCCCAAGTACCACCCCAGGTAACTAGGCCCTGTCCCGAGTACCACCCCAGGTAACTAGACCCTGTCCCAAGTACCACCCCAGGTAACTAGACCCTGACCCGAGGAGCACTCCAGGTAACTAATCCCTGTCCCAATAACCCCAGGCAACTTGTCTGTGTCCCGAATACCACTCCAGGCAACCAGGCCCTGTCCCGAGACCCACCCAAGATCACTGGACCCTGTCCCGAGTAACACTCCAGGTAACTAGACCGTATCCCGAGTAATATTCCAGGGAACTAGGCCCTGTCCCAAGTATCTTCTTCTTCTTAGGCATCCCTCGGAACCGAGGATGACTTGATTCCACATTAAAAATGAATTCTCATGTGACTGATTAATCCAATGCTAGACCTACAGTCTCTGTCGCAGGTGGGGCAGACGGTGGTTGAAGGGGCGGGTGGGTGGGGTGCTTGGGTTGATGTTGCACTTTTTCAAGGAGGCTTTTGAGGATGTCCTTGAAGCATTTCCTCTGCCCAACTGGCGCTCTTTGCCATGTCGGAGATTCGAGTACAGCGCTTGTTTTGGGAGTCTCGTATCGGGCATGCGGATGATGTGACCCATCCATCGGAGCTGATTGTTCGTGCTCAAAGCTTTGATGCTGGGGATGTTGGCCCGAGTACCACCCCAGGCAACTAGGCCATGTACCAAGTACCACACCAGGTAACTAGACCCTGTCCCGAGTTCCACCCCAGGTAACTAGACCCTGTCCCGAGTTCCACCCCAGGTAACTCGACACTGTCCCGAGTACCACCCCAGGTAACTAGAGCCTGTCCCAAGTACCACCCCAGGTAACTAGACCCTGTCCCAAGTACCACCCCAGGTAACTAGACCCTGTCCCAAGTACCACCCCAAGTAACTAGACCCTGTCCCAAGTACCACCCCAGGTAACTAGGCCCTGTCCCAAGTACGTCCCCAGGTAACTAGACCCTGTCCCGAGTACCACCCCAGGTAACTAGACCCTGTCCCGAGTACCACTCCAGGTAACTTGCCCTGTGCCGAGTACCATTCTAGTTAACTAGGCCCTGTCCCAAGATACACCCAAGATCACTAGACCCTGCCCCGAGTAACACTCCAGGTAACTAGACCCTGCCCCAAGTAACACTCCAGGTAAGTAGACCGTGTCGCGAGTAACATTTCAGATAACTAGGCCTTGGCCCGAGTACCTTCTTCTTCTTAGGCAGTCCCTCGGAACCGAGGATGACTTGCTTCCCCATTAAAAATGAGTTCTCATGTGACTGATGAGTCTAATGCTGGACCTACAGTCTCTGTCACAGGTGGGGCAGACAGTGGTTTAAGGGGCGGGTGGGAGGGGTGCTTGGGTCGACGTGCGCTCCTTGCGCTGCCTGCGCTTGGCTTGCGCTTGCTCCCGGCGAAGAGACTCAAGGTGTTCGGCGCCTTCCCAGATGACGCTCCTCCACTTTGTGCGGCCCTGGGCCAGGGATTCCCAGGTGTCAGTGGGGATGTTGCACTTTTTCCTGGAGGCTTTGAGGGTGTCCTTGAAGCGTTTCCTCTGCCCACCCGGGGCTCTCCTGTCGTGTCGGAGCACCGAGTAGAGCGCTTGTTTTGGGAGTCTCATATCGGGCATGTGGATCATGTGACCCCTCCATCGGAGCTGATGGTTCGTGGTCAAAGCTTCGATGCTGGGGATGTTGGCCCGAGTACCACCTCAGGTAACTCGACCCTGTCCCGAGTACCACCCCAGGTAACTAGACGCTGTCCCGAGTACAAACCCAGGTAACTCGACCCTGTCCCAAGTACCACCCCAGGTAACTAGACCCTGTCCCAAGTACCACCCCAGGTAACTAGACCCTGTCCTGAGTACCACCCCAGGTAACTAGACCCTGTCCCGAGTTCCACCCCAGGTAACTAGACCCTGTCCCGAGTTCCACCCCAGGTAACTAGACCCTGTCCCGAGAACCACCCCAGGTAACTCGATCCTGTCCTGAGTACAAACCCAGGTAACTCGACCCTGTCCCAAGTACCACCCCAGGTAACTAGACCCTGTCCTGAGTACAAACCCAGGTAACTCGACCCTGTCCCAAGCACCACCCCAGGTAACTAGACCCTGTCCTGAGGACCACCCCAGGTAACTAGACCCTGTCCCGAGTTCCACCCCAGGTAACTAGACCCTGTCCCGAGTACCACCCCAGGTAACTAGGCCCTGTCCCAAGTACCACCCCAGGTAACTAGACCCTGTCCCAAGTACCACCCCAGGTAACTAGACCCTGTCCCGACTACCACCCCAGGTAACTAGACCCTGTCCCGAGAACCACCCCAGGTAACTAGACCCTGTCACGAGAACCACCCCACGTAACTAGACCCTGTCCCGAGTACCACCCCAGGTAACTCGACCCTGTCCCAAGTACCACCCCAGGTAACTAGACCCTGTCCCGAGTACCACCCCAGGTAACTAGACCCTGTCCCGAGAACCACCCCAGGTAACTAGGCCATGTCCCGAGTACCACCCCAGGTAACTAGACCCTGTCCCGAGAACCACCCCAGGTAACTAGGCCCTGTCCCGAGTACCACCCCAGGTAACTAGACCCTGTCCTGAGAACCACCCCAGGTAACTAGACCCTGTCTTGAGAACCACCCCAGGTAACCAGACCCTGTCCTGAGAACCACCCCAGGTAACTAGACCCTGTCCCGAGTACCACCCCAGGTAACTAGACACTGTCCTGAGAACCACCCCAGGTAACTAGACACTGTCCTGAGAACCACCCCAGGTAACTAGGCCCTGTCCCGAGTACTACCCCAGGTAAGTAGACCCTGTCCCGAGAACCACCCCAGGTAACTAGGCCCTGTCCCGAGTACTACCCCAGGTAAGTAGACCCTGTCCTGAGAACCACCCCAGGTAACTAGACCCTGTCCCGAGTACTACCCCAGGTAGGTAGACCCTGTCCCGAGAACCACGCCAGGTAACTAGGCCCTGTCCCAAATACCATCCCAGGTAACTAGACCCTGTCCCGAGAACCACCCCAGGCAACTAGGCCCTGTCCCAAATACCACCCCAGGTAACTAGACCCTGTCCCGAGAACCACCCCAGGTAACTAGACCCTGTCCCAAGTACCACTCCATGTAACTAGGCCCTGTTCCGAGTACCTCGCCAGCTAACTAGGCACTGTCCTATGTACCACCCCAGGTAACTAATCCCTGTCCGAAGTATCACCCTAGGCAACTTGGCCGTGTCCCGAGCACCACGCCAGGTAACTAGACCCTGTCCCGAGTACCACCCCAGGTAACTAGGCTCTGTCCCGAGTACCACGCCAGGTAACTAGACCCTGTCCCGAGGAGCACTCCAGGTAACTAATCCCTGTCCCAAGTACCACGCCAGGTAACTAGACCCTGTCCCGAGTACCACCCCAGGTAACTAGACCCTGTCCCGAGTACCACCCCAGGTAACTAGACCCTGTCCCGAGTACCACCCCAGGTAACTAGACCCTGACCCGAGGAGCACTCCAGGTAACTAATCCCTGTCCCAATAACCCCAGGCAACTTGGCTGTGTCCCGAATACCACTCCAGGCAACCAGGCCCTGTCCCGAGACCCACCCAAGATCACTGGACCCTGTCCCGAGTAACACTCCAGGTAACTAGACCGTGTCCCGAGTAATATTCCAGGGAACTAGGCCCTGTCCCAAGTACCTTCTTCTTCTTAGGCATCCCTCGGAACCGAGGATGACTTGATTCCACATTAAAAATGAATTCTCATGTGACTGATTAATCCAATGCTAGATCTACAGTCTCTGTCACAGGTGGGGCAGACGGTGGTTGAAGGGGCGGGTGGGTGGGGTGCTTGGGTTGATGTTGCACTTTTTCAAGGAGGCTTTTGAGGGTGACCTTGAAGCATTTCCTCTGCCCAACTGGCGCTCTCTTGCCATGTCGGAGATTCGAGTACAGCGCTTGTTTTGGGAGCCTCGTATCGGGCATGCGGATGATGTGACCCATCCATCGGAGCTGATCGTTCGTGGTCAAAGCTTTGATGCTTGGGATGTTGGTTCGAGTACCGCCCCAGGCAACTAGACCCTGTCCCGAGTACCACCCCAGGTAACTAGACCCTGTCCCAAGTACCACCCCAGGTAACTAGACCCTGTCCCGAGTACCACCCCAGGTAACTAGGCCCTGTCCTGAGTACCACCCCAGGTAACTAGACCCTGTCCCAAGTACCACCCCAGGTAACTAGACCCTGTCCCAAGTACCACCCCAGGTAACTAGGCCCTGTCCCAAGTACCACCCCAGGTAACTAGACCCTGTACCAAGTACCACCCCAGGCAACTAGGCCCTGTCCCGAGTACCACCCCAGGCAACTAGGCCATGTACCAAGTACCACACCTGGTAACTAGACCCTGTCCCGAGTTCCACCCCAGATAACTAGACCCTGTCCCAAGTACCACCCCAGGTAACTAGACCCTGTCCCAAGTACCACCCCAGGTAACTAGGCCCTGTCCCAAGTACCACCCCAGGAAACTAGACCCTGTCCCAAGATCCACCCCAGGTAACTAGACCCTGTCCCAAGTACCACCCCAGGTAACTAGACCCTGTCTCAAGTACCACCCCAGGTAACTAGGCCCTGTCCCAAGTACCACCCCAGGTAACTAGACCCTGTCCTGAGTACCACCCCAGGTAACTAGGCCCTGTCCCGAGGACCACCCCAGGTAACTAGGTCCTGTCCCGAGGACCACTCCAGGTAACTAGGCCCTGTCCCGAGTACCACTCCAGGTAACTAGACCCTGTCCCGAGGACCACCCCTGGTAACTAGACCCTGTCCCAAGTACCACCCCAGGTAACTTGGCCGTGTCCCGAGTACCACTCCAGGTAACTTGCCCTGTACCGAGTACCATTCCAGTTAACTAGGCCCTGTCCCAAGATACACCCAAGATCACTACACCCTGCCCCGAGTAACAGTCCAGGTAACTAGACCCTGCCCCAAGTAACAGTCCAGGTAACTAGACCGTGTCGCGAGTAACATTTCAGATAACTAGGCCCTGGCCCGAGTAGCTTCTTCTTCTTAGGCAGTCCCTCAGAACCGAGGATGACTTGCTTCCCCATTAAAAATGAGTTCTTTCGTGACTGATGAGTCTAATGCTGGACCTACAGTCTCTGTCAGAGGTAGGGCAGACAGTGGTTTAAGGGGTGGGTGGGTGGGGTGCTTGGGTTGACATGCGCTCCTTGCGCTGCCTGCGCTTGGCTTCCGCTTGCTCCCGGCGAAGAGACTCAAGGTGTTCGGCGCCTTCCCAGATGACGCTCCTCCACTTTGTGCGGCCCTGGGCCAGGGATTCCCAGGTGTCAGTGGGGATGTTGCACTTTTTCATGGAGGCTTTGAGGGTGTGCTTGAAGCGTTTCCTCTGCCCACCCGGGGCTCTCCTGTCATGTCGGAGCACCGAGTAGAGCGCTTGTTTTGGGAGTCTCATATCGGGCATGTGGATCATGTGACCCCTCCATCAGAGCTGATCGTTCGTGGTCAAAGCTTCGATGCTGGGGATGTTGGCTCGAGTACCACCCCAGGTAACTAGACCCTGTCCCGAGTACCACCCCAGGTAACTAGACCCTGTCCCGAGTACCACCGCAGGTAACTAGACCCTGTCCCAAGTGCCACCCCTGGTAACTAGGCCCTGTCCCAAGTACCACCCCAGGTAACTAGACCCTGTCCCGAGTACCACCCCAGGTAACTAGACCCTGTCCCGAGTACAAACCCAGGTAACTGGACCCTGTCTCGAGTACAAACCAGGTAACTAGACCCTGTCCTGAGGACCACCCCAGGTAACTAGACCCTGTCCCAAGTACCACCCAGGTAAGTAGACCCTGTCCTGAGTACCACCCCAGGTAAGTAGACCCTGTCCTGAGTACCACCCCAGGTAGGTAGACCCTGTCCCGAAAACCACCCCAGGTAACTAGGCCCTGTCCCAAATACCACCCCAGGTAACTAGACCCTGTCCCGAGTACTACCCCAGGTAACTAGACCCTGTCCCGAGAACCACCCCAGGTAACGAGACCCTGTCCCGAGTTCTACCCCAGGTAACTAGACCCTGTCCCGAGAATCACCCCAGGTAACTAGACCCTGTCCCGAGAACCACGCCAGGTAACTAGACCCTGTCCCGAGTACCACCCCAGGTAACTAGACCCTGTCCCAAGTACCACCCCAGGTAACTAGACCCTGTCCCGAGTACCACCCCAGGTAACTAGACCCTGTCCCGAGTACCACCCCAGGTAACTAGACCCTGTCCCGAGTTCCACCCCAGATAACTAGACCCTGTCCCGAGAACCACCCCAAGTATCTAGACCTTGTCCCGAGTACCACCCCAGGTAACTAGGCCCTGTCCCGAGTACTACCCCAGGTAACTAGACCCTGTCCCGAGTACCACCCCAGGTAACTAGACCCTGTCCCGAGTACCACCCCAGGTAATTAGGCCCTGTCCCGACTACCACTCCAGGTAACTAGGCCCTGCCTGAAGCAATGTTCCCTCTGATTTTGTTTGGTCTGCGCAACGCATTCAAAATTCCATGCAAGCAAGGATTTTTTCATTTAAAAGCCAGTGAGCCGGCTGTGTGGGACCTCTGGAACTCTAATTACTGTTGTGTATGTAATATGTGTGCTACTTTGAACCTATGGACAGGACTGCACTACTTGTAGGGCGTAGTGATACGCAGTACCACTCCTGGCCATAGGGGTATAAATAGTACTGTGGGTACTGATCTCCCCTCAGTTCCCGCCTGTGGGCATGAAGTAAAGACCTACGTATAGTCCCTACCTCCAACCAGTAAAGACCTGTTTTATTGTTACTGATTAAGTCTGAGTATTAATTACTTGAACAACTCACAGATTTAACACTGGCGACGAGTCTGATTCGGACCCTGCGGCAGTCACTCCACGGCAGCTTCGTCCACAGCCAGGACGTTGCAGAGAGGTTTCCACCCTCTCCACCCCACTGGAAGACATCCTGACCTCGGAGCCTCCATCGGCAACCGTCAGCTTCTTCTCCAGCTTGGTGGTGGGTAAGCCGTTGTCTGAGCCGGGCAGCGACGCGACAGGCAGTCGACCGCGTTGGCCACACGAACGGGGCTGGGGGAGCTGGAGGAATAGGGTGCGAGAGCCGCTTTGAGCGGGAGGCGTTTCAACGGAGCGATCGCATCTCCTGATAAGAGCCGAGAGCCGCTTCGCGATCCAGCGATCGCATCCGCTGATAAGGGCCGCACTCGGGCGATCGCGGCGAAGATAAGGGCCGCACTCGGGAGCTGAAGGGAGACGGCGTTGGGGGACGGGTGAAGACCGCCAAGCGCGGGAAAACCGCCATTTTGTGGGCGGAGGACGACGGCAAGAGCGGGAAGCCGCCATCTTGGATAGCAGTAAAAAAAAAAAAAAATCTGAGAAATTGCAAATCTACAATGCCTAAACACGGGAATATTAGCACCTTTGATAGTGACCTCGAAGATTGGGCCATATATGTTGAAAGAGTAAAAAATTATTGTAAGGCCAATAAAATTCGTGACCAAGATAAAGCTCTAACATTATTAAATTTAATGGGTGCGAAGACATACGGGCAATTGAAACACCTGTTATCACCAGATGAACCGGCGGATAAGACGTTCGATGAGATTGTTACTGTCCTGAAAGATCATCTAAACCCCACGCCGCTGATGCTAGCGGAACGATTTAAATTTTACGACAGAAGGCAGCTACAGCATGAAAGCAATGCTGAATATTTGCTGGAATTGCATAAATTAGCGAAATATTGCCAGTTTGGAACGGGACTGACAGATGCACTACGAGACAAATTTGTGTGTGGTTTATTTAAACAGGATACACAAAAGCGACTGCTCGAGGAGAATGAGCTGACGCTTGAGAAGGCGGTCACTATGGCAGCAGCACACGAAGCCGCAGCGAGAGGCACGGCAGTAATGCAGCTACGGTCACCGGAGCTCAGTGCACACAAATTGGGTGTGAGTTCTGGCAAATGTTATCGTTGTGGAAAGACAACGCATGATCAGAACCAGTGTTGGTTTAAAAACCAAGAATGTAGAACTTGTGGTAGGCTTGGACATATAGCTAGAGTATGCAGGTCAGGGAAGAAGACCAGCAACAAGAAGTCACCGCAAGGAAAATACGCAAAGGTACACAAGGTGACCGAACAGGAGTCCGATTCAGACGCTAGCAGTAATGAACTGGCTAGCTTAAGCTGTAATGAACTGGCTAGCTTAAGAGTACTCAACGCTGGTAAGGGTGCAGACCTCCAGACAATTTGGGTCACTCTTCAGATAGAAGGAGTCCAAGTAAAACTGGAATTGGACACTGGATCGGCATTGACGGTCATAAATAAGAAAGATTACGGAAAGTTATTCCAACATATTCCCCTACAGGATACGGGGATTATATTGAAAACATACACGGGGCAAAGAGTGTACCCCATCGGGAAAATAGAGGTTGCAGTGGTCCACAAGGGCGAAGACAGTCAAATAATGGACTTATATGTGATATCTGAAGGAGGTTCTCCACTACTAGGACGGGAGTGGATTAGGAAAATGAATATGGACTGGCATTTCCTACAAACAATAACGAGTGAGAACTCGGTGAAGATAGTCGGCCCAGACTCTGGAACGGATGATGGTAAGCCCAACTCAGGTGCAAAAGACAAAGTTTCAGCACAGAATTCCACTGAGCAACAACAACATAGTTTAACTGTGGATTCTGAGTCTGGCAAGTCTACTGATGTGCCCATTTCTGAGGGACATCGGGCTCGAACTCAACTCCATTTCAAACTACAACAGCAATTACAACAAATGCTTCGCCGTTTTGAGCAAGAGTTGAATGCAACGAAAGAGTTCTTTGATATAGAGTTGGAGAATCTGGAAAGACAACAGAAGCAGCTGATGGAGAAAATGGAGCAGGAGCACACAAAACGTCTGATGTCAGAGGAGTTAACGGTCAGCCAACTCCTGCATATGCTGAAGGACAGGACTCTGAAATGGGAAAAACTTGAACACGAACTTCAATATTCAAACGAAAGGGGTTCGGAGCTCTCAAAGGTTATTGGAAGAGCTGAGGTGGCAACACAGACTGAGATGGCTGCAACAGAGCAGCCCTTGGATGCCAAAAGTACGCTGACTCACGTCAACGTAGAACAACAGACCGCTGAAACAGCTGCTCCGGTAGAGGGATTGAATAGTCCGATCAATCAATCTCCAAAAGAAGTTGAAGTAGTAAAATCTCAAATGAGGTCATTAGTAAACGACTTGCTGAAAGCCCAGAAAAAGCTGGATGAAGAGGTACGCATGAAGAAGTCTCTTCAGGAAAGATGTCTGGACTTGGAACAAAAGCTGGCTAACGCCCAGCTGGGTATGGAGGAAATAGAAGACCCTCTCGCTGGCCTAGATCAGGACGACACCGAATATTACTATGTCCTGTCCTGCCCAACTTGTAACTTCGACTCCCACCATACAGAAATCATGGAGGAGCACCGAAAGTCTACGGAACATCGGGAGAAGGTGGCTCTACTACGGAAAAAGGAGGAAGAGAAGGAGGAACTGCGCATGCAGCTGGCAGCTGACAGTGGAGCCCAGAGAGTCTCCAAGAAGCAGAAAAGGAAAAGTCGAAACAGAAGATGACCCATCTGAACCATTATTACCTCTACCAGATCACACACGTGGTCCCTCCGAACGGAGCCAATTCAGTTCGGAAGTTCAAACTGTTAAATCCATGGAAGGACTATTGAATGAGTCACTCCAGCAACGTGAACCGACTACACCACAGAGATTGAATCTGTGAACTGTTTTCCGCAGAGACTGAATCTGTGATCTGTTTTGACATGAAGTTATCTATGTATCTATGTTATTCTGTTATGTAAACCTGAAGTTATATATGTATATATGTTATTACGTTATGTTAAATGGGGAGATGACTGTAAAGCTAGGAAGGGAGGAATGTTGTGTATGTAATATGTGTGCTACTTTGAACCTATGGACAGGACTGCACTACTTGTAGGGCGTAGTGATACGCAGTACCACTCCTGGCCATAGGGGTATAAATAGTACTGTGGGTACTGATCTCCCCTCAGTTCCCGCCTGTGGGCATGAAGTAAAGACCTACGTATAGTCCCTACCTCCAACCAGTAAAGACCTGTTTTATTGTTACTGATTAAGTCTGAGTATTAATTACTTGAACAACTCACAGATTTAACAATTACCACTTCAGGTAACTAGGTCCTGTCCAGCGTTGATGTGTGTAATCTGATTTGTCTGTTTGCCTCAGCTTTTTCCTATCTCATTAGTATACTTACTTCATCAACAGAGATTGTGATTAATGAGGTGAACACAGCCCCAGCAAACGGAGATGGAAGTTTAGGTTAGGGGACATCGGAGTGCAAGGATTCACTGTATCTCATTTTTTGCTGTGGGGTGACACTGTTACAGGGCTCCAGGCAGGTCAGAACTCCCTGCAGCACCCACTTCATAATATTGTTTTAACCTCCACAGCTAAATAAATAATAAAACCATTGGACTACAACATCTTGCATTTATATAGCACCTTTAACATAGGCAAACGATCCAAGGTGCTTCACAGGAGCGTTATCAGACAATATATAACACCGAGCCACGTAAGTAGATATTAGGACAAAGAGATGGGTTTTAAGGAGCATCTTAAGGTAGTAGAGAGCAGTGGTGAGTTTTAAGGAGGGATTTCCAGAGTTTATGACCAAGGCAGCTGAAGGCAGTGAAACAGTGAGTATTCTGTGGACACTTGTGCACCCTCCCCTGCTGCCCTGCCTGGGAACAGCTGCTCTTGTCCTGACTGGGACAAGGCCAGAGGAAATGCATTCAGGGAGTAATAGAGAAAAAGAACTCAAAAAGGAGCAAGAGCCTCATCATTACAACAAAAGGAAGGAAATTGTTAAACGCTATCAGCCAAAAAATACTAACTGTCGTCACCTGTCTCTGCAGGATGTGTAGGCTGCAAAAATGCTAAGTACAGACAGAGCCTGGCCCACATCCAGCAGGGCCTGAGTTCCCCCATAATTCACAGTCAGGCTGGCTGTGGAGAAGGCCAATCAGTGACAAATAGCTCCATCCCACCTGGAGACAGCGCCTAAAACAGCTAAAATGCTGGAGCTTGGAGCAAAACTGGAACACTGACTTTCAGAACTGAAATAGATTGAACACTGGCAGTGTTACAGTACTGGAGCCTACAGTAGGCCTGAACACTGGCAGCGTTACTGTGCAGGAGTCTGCAGTAGGCCTGAACACTGGCTGTGTTACAGTACTGGAGCTTGCAGTAGGCCTGAACACTGGCTGTGTTACAGTACTGGAGCCTGCAGTAGGCCTGAACACTGGCTGTGTTACAGTACTGGAGCCTGCAGTGGGCCTGAACACTGGCAGTGTTATAGTACTGGAGCCTGCAGTGGGCCTGAACACTGGCGGTGTTACGCTACTGGAGCCTGAAGTGGGCCTGAACACTGGCTGTGTTAGAGTACTGGAGCCTGCAGTGGGCCTGAACACTGGCTGTGTTACAGTACCGGAGCCTGCAATGGGTCTGAACATTGGCTGTGTTACAGTACTGGAGGCTGGAATAGGCTTGAACACTGGCAGTGTTACAGTACTGGATTCTGCAGTGGGCCTGAGCACTGGCAGTGTTACAGTACTGGATTCTGCAGTGGGCCTGAACACTGGCAATGTTACAGTACTGGAGGCTGCAGTGGGCCTGAACACTGGCTGTGTTACAGTACTGGAGACTGCAGTGGGCCTGAACACTGGCTGTGTTACAGTACTGGAGCCTGCAGTGGACCTGAACACTGGCTGTGTTACAGTACTGGAGCCTGCAGTGGGCCTGAACACTGGCTGTGTTACAGTACTGGAGCCTGCAGTGGGCCTGAACACTGGCTGTGTTACAGTACTGGATTCTGCAGTGGGCCTGAACACTGGCAATGTTACAGTACTGGAGGCTGCAGTGGGCCTGAACACTGGCTGTGTTACAGTACTGGAGCCTGCAGTGGACCTGAACACTGGCTGTGTTACAGTACTGGAGCCTGCAGTGGGCCTGAACACTGGCTGTGTTACAGTACTGGAGCCTGCAGTAGGCCTGAACACTGGCTGTGTTACAGTACTGGAGCCTGGAAGATCTCATCCAGGACCACCTGTAGATCAGCATCTGAGTAATTCTGCAATCACCTCCTTCTACCAGCACTTGCCTGAGTCCTTCCTTGTATTCTACCAGTGTGAGTTGTAGAAGCCATGATGAAGTCTTGAGAAAACACAATCGAATCCTTTGGCACGAAGCCAGTGCATTTGAACATTGTTACTGTGAGGTGGAGGAGAAATCAGATCATTTACCTGCTGCGCCTCCAGCAAGCTGCGATAATTTCCTCCTCTGGTAATTTACTCCTCTGTTCTGAGGCAGTTCCACTTCTTGGCAGATATTCAATATTGAAACGAGCCGACCCGTCAGATTGTGAGTGGAGCGGTGGGGTGGCACACTTCACCAGGCCTGCCCATTGGTGTTTCAGGCCCACATCTGGTCTTAGTGAGTCCCTCCGGACAGTTGGGTTTGCAGACTGCTGCACGCACTCAGCGACTCTATCGCAGGCCTGATGCAGCTAAAGCGATGGGACTTCACGGATGAGGAATTGTCCGAAGGGATGGGGATCCACCAATGTTTATTAGGGGGCATGGTGCGATGTTGGAGCAGGAGGTGCTGAGTGGCTGTCCCAAGTGTTAAGTCCGTGAATGATTGAGACACGGACTAGCAGCAGAGAAACAAACAGAACTTTACTGGTGAAAGGCATAAACGAATCTAACAAAACAGAGGCTCTCTAGCGCCTTTTATACAGGGGTGGTCACTGCCGGTATTGCAGTCTGAGACCAGTTATTCTCTTAAAGGTACATACACAACAATTCCTCCCCTTTTAGATAAACAGTACATAACATTCATTTAACACTAATGATAACGAATTACAATCACAATTACTGTTGCTAGATACATTGGTTAAGTTTAAGCAATTATAAGTTCAGTCTTTGAGGAGGCTTCCTGATTCTGTCTGGATAATGCCTCTTTGGAGTATCAGGTTCTTCTGGCAATGTTGAGTCGAAATCAATGTCGTTGTTTGGTTCATCTGCTTCCAATATTACCGGTTCTGCGGTAGCTGCAATTGGAACGTCGATTTCATTACCAGGTGTATCAGATCGTGGTGTGGAGTTGACGTTTTCCAGTGACTCTAGAATCTGGTCAGCATGGCGTCTTACAATGCTCTCCCCAACGTCCACGGTATACATGAGAGGTCCTTGTCGTGTACAAATCGTTCCTGGCTGCCATTTCTCAGTGCGGTAGTCCCGGGCCAAAACTGGTTGACCTATCTTAAAACTCCTGGTCAGCCTTTCATTCATATTCTGAAACTGTCTGTTCTCCACATCTCTTCGGACGTTTGGCTTAACCAAATCCAAACGGCATCGTAGTCTTCGATTGAAGAACATCATGGCTGGAGTTTGGTTGGTAACCGCATGTGTCGCATTCTGGTAGGCAAACAAGAAGTTGTCCACCTTGTGTTGTAGGGGTATATCTTCATTACACATTGCCTTGATAGCCTTCTTGAATGTTTGGACAAACCTCTCGGCCAATCCATTAGTGGCTGGATGATATGGGGCAGATGTGTAATGCTTAACACCATTGTTCTTTAAGAACCTCCGGAACTCTTCAGACACAAACTGTGGTCCATTGTCAGAGCAAATCTGTTCAGGCAGCCCATTCCTGGCGAGTATGGTTCGTAAAACTGCGATAGTTTTTTCCGTGGTGGTTGAGGACATTTTTATTACCTCTGGCCACTTTGAATGTGCATCCACCGCAATTAAAAACATCGAGTCCATGAAGGGACCAGCAAAATCAATGTGCACCCTTTGCCATGGGGATGAGGGCCACTCCCATGGGTGCAGAGGAGCTTGTGGTGGGGCGTTTTGGACCTTCTGGCATCCTGCACAGCTCTTGGTCATCTCTTCGATTTCTCTATCGATTCCTGGCCACCACACAAATGCTCTGGCTAAGCTCTTCATTTTTACCCCACCCAGATGACCCTCATGAAGCTCATTGAGTACTCTATCCGTCAACTTAGGTGGAATTACTACTCTGGATCCACACATCAAGGTTCCTCTGCACACTGACAGCTGTTCTCTTCTTGACGAAAATGCTGGCAGCAGTGGTTCGCCATGTGCTGGCCATCCCTTCACCGTTAAATCATAGACCCGTGATAGTGTCGGGTCATTCCGTGTTTCCTTTTCTATGTTTGCATTCGTCACAGGGAGACATTCGACTATGGTTGAGTGGAATAACTCCATTGGATCCACTGCAAGGTCTTCTTCTTCCACTGTCGGCAACGGTAGACGTGGCAATCCATCAGCATTTCCATGCTGTTTAGTTCCCCTGTACTCGATGTCATATTGGTGTGCCCCTAGGAAAAGGGACCATCTCTGCAGCCGTTGTGCTGTCATTATCGGTACGCCCTTCTGAGGGTTGAAAATAGAGACAAGAGGTTGATGATCGGTTAGTAGAGTAAATTTTTGACCGTGCAGATAGTGATTGAACTTCTTCACCCCCCACACTAGGCTGAGGGCCTCTCTGTCAATCTGGGCGTAGTTACGCTCGGCAGAAGTTAACGAGCGTGACGCAAAAGCTATCGGCCTCTCCAAACCATTAATGAATTTATGTGACAGTACCGCCCCAATGCCGTAGGGAGACGCATCACACGCCAGCCTGATTGGCAGTGCTGGGCTGTAGTGAGCCAATACTTCCTTCGAAGTGATTAAGTCCTTACTCTTCTGAAAAGCACGTTTACAATCATCGCTCCATTTCCATGCTACCCCCGTTCGTAGCAGGGCGTTCAGTGGATGCAGAATTGCCGACAAATTCGACAAAAATTTATGATAGTAATTCACCAACCCGAGGAATGACCTCAGTTGCGACATATTTTCAGGCGCTGGGGCCTTAACAACCACTTCAATTTTGTCAGGGGACTTATGTAACCCCTCTTCATCAATCACGTGGCCACAATACGATATCTGTTTCTTAAAAAACTTGCACTTGGGGCGGTTGGCTCGTAGCCCATGTTCCCGTAGTCTAGTGAACACCTGTTCTAGGTTGTTAAGATGTTCACTGTCATCTTCACCTGTCACAAGGATGTCGTCCAAGTAACACTGAGTCCCCGGAATCCCTTGCAGGACTTGTTCCATCGCTCTTTGCCATATCGCCGGAGCTGATGCTACTCCGAATACCAATCGATGATACTGGTAAAGACCTTTGTGAGTGTTTATCGTGAGATACTTCCTAGAGGACTCTTCAACCTCCATCTGCAAATATGCTTGTGCTAGGTCAATTTTTGTAAAACGCTTCCCTCCAGACAGTGAGGCGAAGATGTCTTCTATCCTTGGAAGAGGATATTGTACTGTGTGAAAGACAGGGTTCACCGTCACCTTGAAATCCCCACAGATACGAATCTTCCTTGGCTCTCCGGACTTATTGCTTAACGTTTTTTTCATGACAGGAACGATGGGTGTCGCCCACTCGCTCCAGTCGACCTTAGACAACACGCCCGCCTTCTCCAGATTCTCCAGCTCTGCCTCGACGGCTGGACGAATTGCATATGGTACCGGTCTCGCTTTGAAAAACTTGGGAACTGCATTCTCTTCTATTTTTAACGAGGCGGTTACGCCTTTAAGCGTGCCCAGTTCTTGTTGAAATACCTCTTTGGCGTTAGCTAAGATTGTTGACAATCGTCCAGGAGTGACGTCTTCATCTTTTTTACCGTCCACCGTCATTGCATGAATGGAATGCCAATCTAAGTTTATCTTCCTGATCCATTCCCGTCCCAATAACGGTGGTCCACCATTTGGCAGTATGTAGAGATACAATTTCCGTATTTTCTTGCCATTGTATTCAACAGGCACCCTTATTTTTCCTCTGGGGTATACTTTTTGCCCCGTATACGTCGTCAAGACGATGGATGTCTCTCTCAAGGGTATGTGTGAAAATAGCCGCTCATAGTCTCGTCGATTCATGACAGTTAGCGCTAATCCTGTATCCAATTCCATTTTAACTTGGGACCCTGCTATCGTGAGGGTGACCCAAATGGTTCGGTGATCCTCTTTTGCGATTACATTGTGAAGTTTGAGACAGCTTAATCTCCTGTTCTCGGATTCACTATCGCTCATCTGGTCTTCGGAACTACTGTCCGTCATCTTTTGTACTTTCTTGTACGGTTCCTTAGTAGCCTTTTTGTTGTCGCTGGTCTTCTTCCCAGACCTACAAACTCGTGCAATGTGTCCAATCTTCCCGCATTGTCTGCATATTTTGTCTTTGGACCAGCAGTCCTTCTGGTCATGGTTAGTTCTGCCGCAGCGATAACATTTTGCAAATCCCCGTGTCATTTCGTGGGTGCTGTATTCCTGTGGTTTTTGTTGAATTTCTGCAGCTCCCCTGGCTGCTGCTTCATACGATACTGCCACGCTGAAAGCCTTATCTAGCGTCAGCTCTTTTTCTGTGAGTAACTTCTTCTGTGTTCCTTCACTCAGGAGTCCACAGACAAATTTGTCCCGTAGGGTATCTGCCAGTCCTGCTCCGAACTGGCAGTGCTTTGATAGCTTGCGTAGTTCCGTAAGATACTCAGCATTGCTCTCATCTTTGTGCTGAGTTCTCCTGTGGAATTTAAATCTTTCTGCTATCAACAGCGGTGCAGGGTTTAAGTGCTCCTGTAGAACAGCAACAATTTCGTTAAAACTCTTCACCTTCAGTTTGGCTGGAGTAATCAGGTCCCGCAATAGGCCGTACGTTCTAGCGCCCATTAAGTTTAACAATACCGATGCCTTTTTCCCCTCCGCTATATCGTTTGCCTCAAAATATACCTCTACTCTTTCCACATACGTGGTCCAGTCCTCTAATGTATTATCAAAAGCAGTGATACAGCCAGTCTTCGGCATCTTGCAAATCTAAAATGGCGCCTCCCGCGCTTTGCCTTCTTCTCCGATTTAACAAAATGGCGCCTCCCGCACTTTTCCTTCTTCCCCGCTGCTGTTAGCGCTGCTTTCCACGGTTTCCTGCGCGTTAAATATTAATTCGTTTTCTTTTATTATCTTCCCGTCATGGAGCGGACCCTCTGGAACACTTCCCTCCCTCTTCTGAGGTCCGAACGCTGCCCAGCTTCGAAACACCGGCCGCGCCCTGTATGCTCCACCCTCTCTCTCTCTCCTTGCTTCCCGACTCGCTGCCCGGCCCCGTTGCCGCCCAGGAAGGATCAGAGCACTACCTGCCACCAGCCCAATTAGCTGGGAAACCACGGACCGAGGAACCCAGCCTGGCTCTGGAAAGTCGCTCCTGCAAAGCCTTGAACCCGATGATTGACGGTCGACGCCCGTTCCTCGAGTTTTAATGGACTCTTTATTTTTCTTCCGACCTTCAACTTCGTCGGAGCTGCTGCTGAGTTGCAGGTAAGTTCTTTCTACCTCGTCGCCAATGTTAAGTCCGTGAATGATTGAGACACGGACTAGCAGGAGAGAAACAAACAGAACTTTACTGGTGAAAGGCATAAACGAATCTAACAAAACAGAGGCTCTCTAGCGCCTTTTATACAGGGGTGGTCACTGCCGGTATTGCAGTCTGAGACCAGTTATTCTCTTAAAGGTACATACACAACACCAAGGGATCGGTGTTGGGACCCCCTGCTGTTTCTCATGGACAGTAATGACCGGCAGACTGGTCAGATTTCTAGATGGTCCAAACAAAGTGTGGAAGGGGGCAGTGTAATCTGAAGACTCAGCCAAGGGCAGCCCAACAACGGGTGACACTAGTAGGGATAAATGTAAAGTGCCACACACAGGATGGAAACTTGGCGACTTTGGGTGAACTGTGCTGAAGGAGCTGAAGGTGAAAGGTCGCACGGGACATTATTAGCCATTACGCTTAAGAAAGACCAGCCACTCAGCAACAACAGGCAACAGCAGGACGGTGAACCGCACAGCCGCAACAATAGACTACAAGTTCGAGGGAGCCCTGATCAGAAAGTTAGTGCTGCGGACAGACTGCACCTGGAGCCCGGGCAGTGAAGGCAGAGCAGCCATGAACCAATCGGCAGGTTTCAAACCTGGGAGGACTGAGGAAAATCTGGAGACAGCTGGGATTTTCGGCCTTGAGAGGAGTTGGGTGAGAGGAGGCCACAGAAAGAAAGAACTTGCATTTATACCGCGCCTTTCACCATCTCAGGACGTCGCAAAACTCTTCATAACAAATGAAGTACTTTCGAAGTAACGTGGGAAACACAACAGCCAATTTACACACAGCAAGCTCCCACAAACAGCAGTAAAATAAATGACAGATAATCTGTCTTAGCGGGTAGTTTAAGGATAAATATTGGCCAGGACACCAGGAGAACTCCCCTGCTCTTCTTCAAAATAGTGCCATGGGATCTTTTACATCCACCTGAGGGGGCAGACGGGGCCTCAGTTTAACTTCTCATCCAAAAGACGGCACCTCTGACAGTGCAGCACTCCCTCAGCACTGCACTGGAGTGTCAGCCTAGATTTCCTACTCAAGTCGCCGGAGTGGGGCTTGTAACCCACAGCCTTCTGAGCCAAGGTGAGAGAGCTACCACTGAGCGAAGGTGAGAGAGCTACCACTGAGCGAAGGTGAGAGAGCTACCACTGAGCCAAGGTGAGAGAGCTACCACTGAGCCAAGGTGAGAGTGCTACCACTGAGCCAAGGTGAGAGTGCTACCACTGAGCCAAGGTGAGAGTGCTACCACTGAGCCAAGGTGAGAGTGCTACCACTGAGCCAAGGTGAGAGAGCTACCACTGAGCCAAGGTGAGAGAGCTACCACTGAGCCAAGGTGAGAGTGCTACCACTGAGCCAAGGTGAGAGTGCTACCACTGAGCCAAGGTGAGAGTGCTACCACTGAGCCAAGGTGAGAGTGCTACCACTGAGCCAAGGTGAGAGTGCTACCACTGAGCCAAGGTGAGAGAGCTACCACTGAGCCAAGGTGAGAGAGCTACCACTGAGCCAAGGTGAGAGAGCTACCACTGAGCCAAGGTGAGAGAGCTACCACTGAGCCAAGGTGAGAGAGCTACCACTGAGCCAAGGTGAGAGAGCTACCACTGAGCCAAGGTGAGAGTGCTACCACTGAGCCAAGGTGAGAGTGCTACCACTGAGCCAAGGTGAGAGAGCTACCACTGAGCCAAGGTGAGAGAGCTACCACTGAGCCAAGGTGAGAGAGCTACCACTGAGCCAAGGTGAGAGTGCTACCACTGAGCCAAGGTGAGAGAGCTACCACTGAGCCAAGGTGAGAGAGCTACCACTGAGCCAAGGTGAGAGAGCTACCACTGAGCCAAGGTGAGAGTGCTACCACTGAGACAAGGTGAGAGAGCTACCACTGAGCCAAGGTGAGAGTGCTACCACTGAGCCAAGGTGAGAGTGCTACCACTGAGCCAAGGTGAGAGAGCTACCACTGAGCCAAGGTGAGAGAGCTACCACTGAGCCAAGGTGAGAGAGCTACCACTGAGCCAAGGTGAGAGAGCTACCACTGAGCCAAGGTGAGAGAGCTACCACTGAGCCAAGGTGAGAGTGCTACCACTGAGCCAAGGTGAGAGAGCTACCACTGAGCCAAGGTGAGAGTGCTACCACTGAGCCAAGGTGAGAGTGCTACCACTGAGCCAAGGTGAGAGAGCTACCACTGAGCCAAGGTGAGAGTGCTACCACTGAGCCAAGGTGAGAGAGCTACCACTGAGCCAAGGTGAGAGTGCTACCACTGAGCCAAGGTGAGAGAGCTACCACTGAGCCAAGGTGAGAGTGCTACCACTGAGCCAAGGTGAGAGAGCTACCACTGAGCCAAGGTGAGAGAGCTACCACTGAGCCAAGGTGAGAGAGCTACCACTGAGCCAAGGTGAGAGAGCTACCACTGAGCCAAGGTGAGAGAGCTACCACTGAGCCAAGGTGAGAGTGCTACCACTGAGCCAAGGTGAGAGTGCTACCACTGAGCCAAGGTGAGAGTGCTACCACTGAGCCAAGGTGAGAGTGCTACCACTGAGCCAAGGTGAGAGAGCTACCACTGAGCCAAGGTGAGAGAGCTACCACTGAGCCAAGGTGAGAGTGCTACCACTGAGCCAAGGTGAGAGTGCTACCACTGAGCCAAGGTGAGAGAGCTACCACTGAGCCAAGGTGAGAGTGCTACCACTGAGCCAAGGTGAGAGAGCTACCACTGAGCCAAGGTGAGAGAGCTACCACTGAGCCAAGGTGAGAGAGCTACCACTGAGCCAAGGTGAGAGTGCTACCACTGAGCCAAGGTGAGAGAGCTACCACTGAGCCAAGGTGAGAGAGCTACCACTGAGCCAAGGTGAGAGAGCTACCACTGAGCCAAGGTGAGAGAGCTACCACTGAGCCAAGGTGAGAGTGCTACCACTGAGCCAAGGTGAGAGAGCTACCACTGAGCCAAGGTGAGAGTGCTACCACTGAGCCAAGGTGAGAGTGCTACCACTGAGCCAAGGTGAGAGTGCTACCACTGAGCCAAGGTGAGAGAGCTACCACTGAGCCAAGGTGAGAGTGCTACCACTGAGCCAAGGTGAGAGTGCTACCACTGAGCCAAGGCTGACACCTTATGTAAAGGAATAAATTATATCAAAAAGATCAATCAGGAACATTAATTGAATCTAAACTGTGAACGTAGGACAAGGGGACACCCGTTAAAACTGGTAGGAGCCTGTTGCACAGGGAGAAATGACCCACAGGACTCGCACATGCCACTTGGTGGTAATTTGTTTATTAACATGATGATAAAAGTGGGAAAGTGTTGTGGTTCTGGTGCTGGACCAGCAACCCAGAGGCTGTGAGTTTAAATCTGTCCACGGCCAGTTGTGATCTGGTAATCTACAGGCTGGCATCAGGCAAAATTGACCATGAAATCTGTCGGACTGTTGTAAAGACTCAACATGAGTTGTTAGAACATTCTGGAAAGTGGCAGTTAAAATCCTGGAGATTTGGAGTCGGAGAATCCTCAGATTCGGAGGCTCTACTTCCAGCGTTAACCTCAATGACACAGGACATGGCTCAAAAATCAGCTCCATTCCAGTACCTCAGTCACCACCAACGAGAGTGCGCAGAACCTCGCAAACACATCCCCACAGCACTGGCACTGCAGCCCAGTTCACAGATTAACATCTCTTGCACTCTGAAGAGAATTGAAGAGTTCAACATCAAAAACCGCAGCCACGAAATCCTTTCATTGTTATAACTGACTGTTGAGTGAGTGAAAGAGAGTGAGTCATGTAATGATATCAGCAAATAGAGATGGTATTTGCCTGTTTGATTATGATGCCTTACCAGCATGTATTGATTACTTATGCCTGACCAGCAGAGGTCATGTGACCGAGACAAGCAAGGCAGTTAGTTTAGTTTCAGTTTCGTTCCAGATGCATCACTAGCATAATGGTGTCTCCTGAATGCTGTATAAAGAGTTGAACAGACTTTAGATTAAAACTCATTCTCTTTCATAAATGTCTCATCATTGAACCCACAAAGAAATCAATACATGGTGTCAGAAGTGATTGAAAGAGATGAAGAGAAAAAATCTGAAGTTAAATCAGCTCTCCACAAATTAGCAAGCCAAAAGAGAACATCGTTGCTTACCATTGGAGAATAGCTAACGAAGTGAAAAAATGGAAGGTTTACACCCACCGACGACGCTTCAGTTGACAGGTAATGTGGCTGAAAATTGGAGGAGATTCAAACAATGTGTGGGGTTGTATTTAGCGGCAATCGGAGCTGACGAGAAAAGTAATAAAAAGAAATCATCACTGTTCTTACATGTCGTGGGTGATGAAGCGCTGGGGGTGTATAATAACTTCACATTCACTGCTAATGGAGACAAAATGAAGCTAGATAAAATAATGGAACAGTTTGAGGCCTACTGCATACCTAAACGTAACGTGACGTTTGAGAGGCACAGATTTTTCACATGTGTACAGAAAACGGGAGAGACTATTGATCAGTATGCGACTGAACTGAGAAACCGAAGCAAAACATGTGAATTTGGGGGACTGACAGACTCGCTGATAAAAGACAGACTGGTGTGTGGTATTCCAGATAATGGTCTAAGGGAAAGACTGCTAAGAGAGCAAGATCTAGACCTGGGAAAAGCCATAGCACTGTGTAGGGCTACAGAGACTGTGAAGTTGCAGGCAAAGGAGCTGTTCATTGACAGTAGCTGCAACGTGGATGCAGTGAGAAAGAACGGACACAAACCGTTTAACGGAAAGAGCGCCAATGTGAAAAAAGAGGCGCGGCCAGCGAACGAAAATGAAAGGGACAATCGAAAGACATGTAGTCGATGCGGTACACAGCATCCACCAAAAGAGTGTCCAGCATATGGTAAAAAATGCAATAGTTGCAACAAAAACAACCATTATGCCCGTTGCTGTAAGAACCAATCGCAACAAAGCAAGGTCCATGCAGTAGATGAAAGCGAGATTGAGGAGTTCAATGTAGATGTTGTGTCTGAAGACAAAGAAGAAAAAAGAGACTGGATGTTGACACTAAAAGTGAATGACATAGATATTCCATTTAAATTGGATACTGGAGCACAAGTTAATGTGATATCAGAGACTGATTTTAAGAAAATTAGACCCAGACCAAAGATACATGGAATAAAAGTGAAAGTGACAGGATACACAGGTACTGAAATACCAGTGAAAGGAAGATGCATTGTCAAAGTAACACACAAGGACAGAGAGCACACGCTAGCATTAATCGTGGTGCCAAAGGATGTGCAAGCCATACTAGGTTTAAAAGCCTGTGAGAGACTGAACCTGGTAAAGAGAGTCCTCGTTGTGGAAAGCGAAGGAGAGACAGTCTATGATGAACTGAATTTTGCGTACACACCGGGTAAGCTGATGTATACAGCAGACACGTTGTCCAGAGCTGTTGACCCAGGAGAGCCCGCAAACATAGTGAAAAGACGGATGTACAAGGCAAAAGACAGTGGAACTGACTTCTACCAGAGCATGCTTGTATACCGCACAACGCCGCTCGAGTGTGGTATGTCACCAGCCCAACTCCTGATGGGACATCGGCTAAGGTCAAACCTACCCATCCCGGAGAACCTCCTGAAAACAAAAGAGGGGGAGAAAGTGAGGAAGTTCAAAGAACAACAGAAAGAAAAGCAAAAGTACTACTATGACAGAGGAACACAAAACCTACCTGAACTCCACACTGGTGACCAAGTAAGGTTGAAAGACAAAACAAACACATGGACTCAGAAGGGATCTGTCCTGAGTGAAGTTCAACCTAGATCATACACCATTCAGACAGATGAGGGTGCTGCTCTGAGAAGAAATCATAGGGATCTTCTCATGGGACCAGCCACAGCAGGTCAAGAGACTGATACTGTTGAACAACCTGATCACACAGCTGAGAACACATCATCTGAGGCAACAACTCAGATTCAAGGACAATCAATCAGAAAATCCTCAAGACACGTGAAGCCTCCTGAGAGACTCATTGAGCAAATTTAAGGACTATTGTTATAGAAGGAAGTAATGTTATCTTATTCTTTCTTCAAGTTCTAGTGTATTGACATATTTCATGTGAACACACAAAGCAAGGTTAAAAAACCTTGATCATGATAATGATAATGTAAGTTCATAAGTGTTACAGTTAAAATGCAGATTAATACAAAGAAAACATGTTGTTAGTTAAAAGTAAAATGCTTTTGTTTTAAGAAAAGGAGATGTAATGATATCAGCAAATAGAGATGGTATTTGCCTGTTTGATTATGATGCCTTACCAGCATGTATTGATTACTTATGCCTGACCAGCAGAGGTCATGTGACTGAGACAAGCAAGGCAGTTAGTTTAGTTTCAGTTTCGTTCTAGATGCATCACTAGCATAATGGTGTCTCCTGAATGCTGTATAAAGAGTTGAACAGACTTTAGATTAAAACTCATTCTCTTTCATAAATGTCTCATCATTGAACCCACAAAGAAATCAATACAAGTCAGACAGAGGGAGAGATATAGTGAAGGGTGAGAGAGGGAGAAGGGAATGATAGGCACAAAGGGGAGAGACAGAATGAGGGGGAGAGAGGGAGGAGAGTGAGGAAGAGAGAGAGGGAGAGAGGTGGGAGAGAGAGTGAGGAGCAGAGGAGTGAAGGGGCGAGAGTGTGAACAAGAGGGAGAAAAATGGAGAAACAGAGAGGGAGTAAAGGAGAGAGAGTAAAAGAGAGAAGGGAGAGGGTAGGAGAGAGAGACAGGGAAAGAGGGAGAGAGGAAAGAGAAGGAGGGAGGGTGAGGCAGGGAGGGGCAGAGAAAAATCAAATAATTGTATAAATCCTGCAGAAATGGTCCTGTTTTAACCACTAAGAAGCATTTTTATTTTGAGTTAATGCAGACACGTGATGGTGTGATGTTTCCTGCAGTCTGTACGATTTGTACAACTGGCAGCTAATGTTAACTGACCAGTTGCTGCAGCTACTGGCCTCTCTGGTGCCTGAGCAACAAGTGCTGCTGTTTCAATGGACGCCTCTCAGGCCTGAGTGTTCAGCAGTCTGCAGACATGCCACTTAATGCTTCAAACATTCTAAATTCATTAAACGAACCAGAAACAAGCTGCTTTTACACTGGCATTGCTCAGTTCAGGTGCTGGGAGTCTGGTGTCTGTAACTATTGTAGTGCAGATGGGAGCAGGAAGTTACAAAGTGGCATAGACAGACTGAGAGAGTGGGCAAAACTGTGGCAAATACAGTTCAATGTGGGGAAGTGTGAGGTCATCCACTTACGACCCAAGAAAGATAGATCGGTGTATTTCCTAAATGGGGAGAAACTAGGGACTGCAGAGGAGCAGAGATTTGAGAGTCCAAGTACACAAATCATTAAAAGCCAGTAGACAGGAACAAAAAGTAATGAAAAGGGCTAATGGGATGTTGGTGGCCTTTATTTCAAGGGGGCTGGAATACAAAGGGGAGGAAATGATGCTCCGGTTGTATAGAGCCTTGTTCAGAGCCCATCTGGAGCACTGTGTTCAGTTTTGGGCACTGCACATCAGGATATATTGGCCTTGGAGGGGGAGCAACACAGAATCATTAGAATGATATTGGGGCTTCGAGGGCTAAATTATGAGAACAGGTTGCATAAGCATAGCTTGTGTTGCCTTGAGTATAAGAGATTGAGGCGTGATCTGATCGAGGAGTTTAAAATGTTCAAACAATTTGATAGGGTAGATACAGAGAAACTATTTGCTCTGGTGGGTGAATCAAGAACAAGGGGACATAATCTTAAAATTAGAGCCAGGTCATTTAGGAGTGAAATCAGGAAGCGCTTTTTCACACAGAGGGTAGTGGAAATGTGGAACACACTCCCTGAAAAAGCTGAGGATGTCGGGGGTCAAGTGGAATTCTCAAAACTGAGAGGGATAGGTTTTTGTTTGATAAGGGTATAAAGGATATAGATCAAAGGTGGATAAATGGGGTGAAGTACTAATCAGCCATGATCTAATTGAATGGCAGAGCAGGCTCAAGGGGCTGAATGGCCTCCTCCAGCGCCTAATGTTCTTATGTTCCTAACCCAGCATCCGCCATTTGTGCTATTAAATCCAGCTGCCTTCTTTGGGCAGAAGACTCAAAGATCGATGAAAGGCTGGGTGAACCAGTCAACTACTACTGGGAGTGGCTCACACAAACTAGGATCCCAAAATCCAAACTAAGTGGCACCAATAGACAAGCAACTACAATTCTTGGCTAGTGAATGAACTGGGCCTCTGCAGGAGACAGAAAGAGCCAGCAAGCAAATTGAAGGCATAACACACAATGCCAGATGGGAAAAAGATGTAGATGCTCACAGGAGGGGAAACACCCAGCACAACAATTTCAGTAGTGCAAGAATCTCTATGAGCAGCAATGCCAAATCTATCACCTCACACCTCATAGCCCTATTGCTACCTGTATCTTATTTAACTCACAGCACATCTCTTTGATGGGACAGTGTAGCGGGAGCTTTACTCTGTATCTAACCCGTGCTGTACCTGCCCTGGGAGTGTTTGATGGGGCAGTGTAGAGGGAGCTTTACTCTGTATCTAATCTGTGCTGTACCTGCCCTGGGAGTGTTTGATGGGACAGTGCAGAGGGAGCTTTACTCTGTATCTAACCCGTGCTGTACCTGCCCTGGGAGTGTTTGATGGGACAGTGTAGAGGGAGCTTTACTCTGTATCTAACCCGTGCTCTATCTGCCCTGGGATTGTTTGATGGGACAGTGCAGAGGGAGCTTTACTCTGTATCTAACCCATGCTGTACCTGCCCTGGGAGTGTTTGATGGGACAGTGTAGAGGGAGCTTTACTCTGTATCTAACCCGTGCTGTACCTGCCCTGGGAGTGTTTGATGGGACAGTGCAGAGGGAGCTTTACTCTGTATCTACCCCGTGCTGTACCTGCCCTGGGAGTGTTTGATGGGACAGTGTAATGGGAGCTTTACTCTGTATCTAACCCGTGCTCTATCTGCCCTGGGATTGTTTGATGGGACAGTGCAGAGGGAGCTTTACTCTGTATCTAACCCATGCTGTACCTGCCCTGGGAGTGTTTGATGGGACAGTGTAGAGGGAGCTTTACTCTGTATCTAACCCGTGCTGTACCTGCCCTGGGAGTGTTTGATGGGACAGTGCAGAGGGAGCTTTACTCTGTATCTAACCCATGTGTACCTGCCCTGGGAGTGTGTGATGGGACAGTGTAGAGGGAGCTTTACTCTGTATCTAACCCTGTGCTGTACGTCACCGGGAGTATATATGACTGGAACTTAAAAATGAGAATGATTTCTTAATTTACCAGCACTGACATTCTACATCTTGATGAGCATAAAATTCATCAAGCAAGCATTTAGAAAACATTAGAAAAGTGTTTGCGAATTCAGGAATGTGACACCTGAGGCATCTAACATGAAGAGCCCCTGCCCATCAGGCAGCAGTGTCCCAGCTCAGAGGAACTTTCTTCACCCGGTTTAACCTGCCTCTTCAGATTGCCTTCTCTTCAGCCGGGGATAGTCTGGAATGGAATCATGCAGGCTCTCTGGCTTCCTCCTTGCTGTTTGTCTCATTCTGCAGGATGGAGACAGTCTATCTGATGGGCTCCAGCTGCACACCATAAACGAATGTGGAGCCACTGCCAGGTCTTGGCGTTGGTCCAGGCTCTCACTCCCGCCCTCTCCCCCACCCCCACCACCCCCAGCACTCCGGCAGTACACAGCTGCAGCCTGGAATCAGCAGCAGTTCAACTGGAAGTTGGGAAACAAAAGCAAAATACTGTGGATGCTGGAAATAGTCAGCAGGTCAGGCAGCATCTGTGGCAAGAGAAGCAAAGTTAACGGTTCAGGTCGATAACCTTGCGTCAGAAGTTCTGATGAAAGGTCATCGACCTGAAGCATTAACTGTTTCTCTCTCCACAGAAGCTGCCTGACCTGCTGCATACATCCAGCATTTTCTGTTTTTATTGGAAATTGGGAAACGCTGGTTAGTAAAGGGAAGCAGAAGGAAGAGCAGGGTTCCACTGATCCAGAATTGTGGCATGGGTAGGACCCAATAGTACCCAGCCACTCAACATGGGCACCAGGAACTGAGCATAGGTTGTCTCTCTTAACATCAGTTTGTGCACAACAGCGAACATTTTATTGTTAAATTTTGGATTTCTTGTAATTAAGGCCTCCACTTGACATTTTAATAGAGGTCATGCTCTATGGAGGGCAGAATAAATTCACAGAAAAGGCATCTCTGGGACCTCCAGCCCATTATTATATCAGGAATGATGTTGAGACAATAGAGAGGGCACAGCGCAGAATCACAAGGAGACTGCCAGATACGAGGGCTTACAGATACAACGAAAGACTTGAAATATTGGCGCTGTTTTTGTTGGAACAGAGGACATTGAGGGATGATTTAATAGAGATGTTTAAAAATTTGACGGGATGGGACAAAGTAGATAGATACATCTTCCCCGGCTGTGTCCTGAATGAGAGCAAATGGAAATGTCTAAGATTGAAAATAACTGTAGGGGGGCTGTGTTTGATGTGAGGGGATGATGGATAGGGGTATGGTAACAGGAAATAATTCTGCTACAATACTGTCATAGGAAGTAACACATTAGCACAGCAATGTACAGGCATAACTCAGCGCTATAACACTGTCACAGAATAAACCAGTGTTACAGTCCTGTCACCGAATATACCACAGTGTTACAGTCCTGTCAAAGAATATACCACAGTGTTACAGTCCTGTCACAGAATATACCACAGTGTCACAGTCCTGTCACAGAATATACCACAGTGTTACAGTCCTGTCACAGAATATACCACAGTGTTACAGTCCTGTCACCGAATATACCACAGTGTTACAGTGTTGTCACAGAATATACCACAGTGTCACAGTCCTGCCACAGAATATACCACAGTGTTACAGTCCTGTCACAGAATATACCAGTGTTACAGTATTGTCACAGAATATACCACAGTGTTACTGTGTTGTCACAGAATATACCACAGTGTCACAGTCCTGTCACAGAATATACTACAGTGTTACTGTGTTGTCACAGAATATACCACAGTGTCACAGTCCTGTCACAGAATATACCACAGTGTTACAGTGTTGTCACAGAATATACCACAGTGTCACAGTCCTGTCACAGAATATACCACAGTGTTACAGTGTTGTCACAGAATATACCAGTGTTACAGTATTGTCACAGGATATACCACAGTGTTACTGTGTTGTCACAGAATATACCAGTGTTACAGTCCTGTCACAGAATATACCACAGTGTTACAGTCCTGTCACAGAATATACCACAGTGTTACAGTGTTGTCACAGAATATACCAGTGTCACAGTCCTGTCACAGAATATATCACAGTGTTACAGTATTGTCACAGAATATACCAGTGTTACAGTATTGTCACAGGATATACCACAGTGTTACAGTCCTGTCACAGAATATACCACAGTGTTACAGTGTTGTCACAGAATATACCAGTGTTACAGTATTGTCACAGGATATACCACAGTGTTACAGTCCTGTCACAGAATATACCACAGTGTTACAGTGTTGTCACAGGATATACCACAGTGTTACAGTGTTGTCACAGAATATACCACAGTGTTACAGTGTTGTCACAGGATATACCAGTGTTACAGTATTGTCACAGGATATACCACAGTGTTACAGTGTTGTCACAGGATATACCACAGTGTTACAGTGTTGTCACAGGATATACCACAGTGTTACAGTGTTGTCACAGGATATACCACAGTGTTACAGTGTTGTCACAGGATATACCACAGTGTTACAGTGTTGTCACAGGATATTCCACAGTGTTACAGTGTTGTCACAGGATATACCACAGTGTTACAATGTTGTCACAGGATATACCACAGTGTTACAGTGTTGTCACAGGATATACCACAGTGTTACAGTATTGTCACAGGATATACCACAGTGTTACAGTGTTGTCACAGGATATACCACAGTGTTACAGTGTTGTCACAGGATATACCACAGTGTTACAGTGTTGTCACAGGATATACCACAGTGTTACAGTGTTGTCACAGGATATACCACAGTGTTACAGTGTTGTCACAGGATATACCACAGTGTTACAGTGTTGTCACAGGATATACCACAGTGTTACAGTATTGTCACAGAATATACCACAGTGTTACAGTGTTGTCACAGGATATACCACAGTGTTACAGTGTTGTCACAGGATATACCACAGTGTTACAGTATTGTCACAGGATATACCACAGTGTTACAGTGTTGTCACAGAATATACCACAGTGTTACAGTGTTGTCACAGGATATACCAGTGTTACAGTATTGTCACAGGATATACCACAGTGTTACAGTGTTGTCACAGAATGTACCACATTAGTATAGTCCTGTAACAGGATATAACACAGTGTTAGCATCCAGTCTCAGAATATACCACATTAGTACACTGTCATACAGGAATCCTGTTGCTCCTTCAGGTATTGATTCAGCATCTTACGCTCTTGCCTCATTAAATGGCTTTTGTGTTACTCCAGGACCCGAGATTTCTGTGGCTCCATTCCTGGAACTGAGCTCATTGGACAATGTGGTAATTGGCTGTCCTGTCCCTTTAAATAGAGGAGGTTACACTGCCCCACTTATACTTAGGTTTAATGTGGTAATTGGCTGTCCTGTCCCTTTAAATAGAGGAGCTTACACTGCCCCACTTATACTTAGGTTTAATGTGGTAATTGGCTGTCCTGTCCCTTTAAATAGAGGAGCTTACACTGCCCCACTTATACTTAGGTTTAATGTGGTAATTGGCTGTCCTGTCCCTTTAAATAGAGGAGCTTACACTGCCCCACTTATACTTAGGTTTAATGTGGTAATTGGCTGTCCTGTCCCTTTAAATAGAGGAGCTTACACTGCCCCACTTATACTTAGGTTTAATGTGGTAATTGGCTGTCCTGTCCCTTTAAATAGAGGAGGTTACACTGCCCCACTTATACTTAGCTTTAATGTGGTAATTTGCTGTCCTGTCCCTTTAAATAGAGGAGGTTACACTGCCCCACTTATACTTAGGTTTAATGTTGGCAGTAATCTGTGGCTGACTGAATTGTCATAAATTGATTTGACACGAGCGGCAACAGAAGACAGAAAGTTTCCGTACAATGTTTATACTCTGATTATTCCTGCCACTGAGTTTTGGCTCCTCATGATGCAAGGCCCTGTATAGAATTAGTCACATGGGTTCGTGCCAGCAAATGTTATTTAGAAGGGATTCATATGCAATTGAAAACACGTCATCGGGATTACTGAGATTTGTCAATAGGCAAGCCCACACATGTAGAACTGCCTTGACACAAGCAGATTACACGTTTTCTTCCATTGTACAAAGTTAGCAGCTTTCAGAGCCTGCGGTTAATAGAGTACCAGTGTCTGGTGTACACAGAATACCAATGCTTAGTGTACAGAGAGTGTCAAATTCTGGTAAACTTGGATTACTAGTGTATAGTGTGCACAGTTTGCCAGTGCCTCATGTATACAGACTACCACGGCCGACATGAAGTGCCACTGCTTGGTGCAGAGTGCCAGTGACAGATACAGAGTGCCAGTACTTGATGCAGAGTGCCAGTGATAGATACAGAGTGCCAGTGCTTAGTGGATTCAGAGCACCAGTGACTGAGATAGAGTGCCAGTGACAGATACAGAGTACTAGTGCTTGGTGTATACAGCGTGCCAGTGACTGAGATAGAGTGCCAGTGACAGGTACAGTGTGCTAGTGCTTGGTGTACACAGCATGCCAATGACTGAGATCGAGTGCCAGTGACAGATACAGAGTGCCACTGCTTGGTGCAGAGTGCCAGTGTTTGGTGCAGAGTGCCAGTGACAGATACAGAGTGCCAGGGCTTGGCGTATTCAGAGTGCCAGTGACTGAGATAGAGTGCCAGTGATAGATACAGAGTGCCAGTGCTTGGTGTATACAGAGTGCCAGTGACAGATACAGAGTGCCAGTATTGGTGTATTCAGAGTGGCAGTGACTGAGATAGAGTGCCAGTGACAGATACAGAGTAACAGTGTTTGGTGTATACAGAGCGCCAGCAACAGGTACAGAGTGCCAGTGCTTGGTGTATTCAGAGTACCAGTGACTGAGATAGAGTGCCATTGACAGATACAGAGTGCCAGTGTTGATGTATTCAGAGCGCCAGTGACTGAGAGATAGTGCCAGTGATAGATAAAGAGTGCCAGTGCTTGGTGTAAACAGAGTGCCAGTGACTGATACAGAGTGCCAGTGCTTGGTGCATACACGCGTCAGTGACTGATACAGAGTTCCAGTGCTTGGTGTATTCAGAGTGCCAGTGACAGATACAGAGTGCCAGTGATTGGTGAATACAGAGTGCCATTGACTGATACAGAGTGCCAGTGCTTGGTGTATACTGAGTGCCAGTGACAGATACAGAGAGCCAGTGCTTGGTGTATTCAGAGTGCCAGTGACAGATACAGAGTGCCAGTGCTTGGTGTATTCAGAGTACAAGTTACTGTGATAGAGTACCAGTGACAGATACAGAGTGCCAGTGCTTGGTGTATACAGAGTGCCAGTGACTGATACAGAGTGCCAGTGCTTGGTGTATTCAGAGTGCCAGTGACTGAGATAAAGTGCCAGTGACAGATACAGAGTGCCAGTGTTGATGTATTCAGAGTGACATTGATAGGTACAGAGTGCCAGTGCTTGGTGTACTCAGAGTGCCAGTGACAGATACAGAGTGCCAGTGTTCATGTATTCAGAGTGCCAGTGACTGAGAGAGAGTGCCAGAGACAGATACAGAGTGCCGGTGCTTGGTGTAAACAGAGTGCCAGTTACTGATAGAGTGCCAGTGATTGGTGCATACGAGTGCCAGTGACTGACACAGAGTGCCAGTGCTTGGTGTATTCAGAGTGCCAGTGACAGATACATGAGTGCCAGTGCTTGGTGAATACAGAGTGCCATTGACTGAAGTAGAGTGCCAGTGACAGATACAGTGTGCCCGTGTTGATGTATTCAGAGTGCCATTGACTGAGATAGAGTGCCAGTGACAGATAGAGTGCCAGTGCTTGGTTAAACAGAGTGACAGTGACTGATACAGAGTGCCAGTGCTTGGTGCATACCAAGTAACAGTGACTGATACAGAGTGCCAGTGCTTGGTGCATTCAGAGTGCCAATGACAGATACAGAGAGCCACTGCTTGGTGCATACTGAGTGCCATTGACTGATACAGAGAGCCAGTGCTTGGTGTATTCAGAGTGCCAGTGACTGAGATAGAGTGCCAGTGACAGATCGAGTGCCAGTGTTGATGTATTCAGAGTGCCAGTGACTGAGAGAGAGTGCCAGTGACTGCTACAGTGTGCCAGTGTTTGGTGCATATGAGTGCCAGTTACTGATGCAGAGTGCCAGTGCTTGGTGTATTCTGAGTGCCAGTGACAGATACAGAGTGCCAGTGCTTGGTAAATACAGAGTGCCATTGACTGATACAGAGTGCCATTGGTTGGTGCATACCGAGTGCCAGTGACTGATACAGAGATCCAGTGCTTGGTGTATTCAGAGTGCCAGTGCTAGATACAGAGTGCCAGTGCTTGGTGTATTCAGAGTGCCAGTGACTGAGAAAGAGTGCCAGTGACAGATACAGTGTGACAGTGCTTGGTGTACACAGAGTGCCAGTGACTGATACAGAGTGCCAGTGCTTGGTGCATACAGAGTGCCAGTGACTGATACAGAGTGCCAGTGCTTGGTGTATTCAGAGTGCCAATGACTGAGATAGAGTGCCACTGACAGATACAGATTGCCAAAGCTTGGTGTATTCAGAGTGATAGTGACAGATAGAGAGCTGGTGCTTGGTGTATAGAGTGCCACTGACTGAGATAGAGTGCCAGTGACAGACACAGAGTGCCAGTGTTTGGTGTATACAGCTGGTGAGTGATTGAGGTTGAGTGCCAGTGATAGATACAGAGTGCCAGTGCTTGGTATATACAGAGTGCCAGTGACAGGTACAGTGTGCCAGTGCTTGGTGTAGTCAGAGTACCAGTGACTGAGATAGAGTGCCAGTGACAGATACAGAGTGCCAGTGTTGATGTATTCAGAGTGCCAGTGACTGAAATAGAGTGCCAGTGACAGATACAGAGTGCCAGTGCTTGGTGTAAGCAGAGTGCCAGTGACAGATTCAGAGTAGCAGTGCTTGGTGTATTCAGAGTGCCAGTGACTGAGATAGAGTGCCAGTGACAGATACAGAGTGCCAGTGCTTGGTGAATTGAGAGTGCTAGTGACTGAGATAGAGTGCCAGTGACAGATACAGATTGCCAGTACTTGGTGTATTTAGAGTGCCAGTGACTGAGATAAAGTGCCAGCGACTTATATAAAGTGCCAGTGTTGATGTGTTCAGAGGGACAGTGACAGGTACAGAGTGCCAGTGCTTGGTGTACTCAGAGTACCAGTGACTGAGATAGAGTGCCAGTGTCAGATACAGAGTGCCAGTGTTCATGTATTCAGAGTGCCAGTGGCTGAGATAGAGTGCCAGTGACAGATACAGAGTGCCAGTGATTGGTGTATACAGTGTGCCAGTGACTGAGATAGAGTGCCAGTGACAGATACAGAGTGCCAGTGCTTGGTGTATACAGAGTGCCAGTGACAGCTACAGAGTGCCAGTGCTTGGTGTATTCAGAGTGCCAGTGACTGAGATAAAGTGCCAGTGACAGATACAGAGTGCCAGTGTTGATGTATTCAGAGGGACAGTGACAGGTACAGAGTGCCAGTGCTTGGTGTACTCAGAGTACCAGTGACTGAGATAGAGTGCCAGTGACAGATACAGAGTGCCAGTGTTCATGTATTCAGAGTGCCAGTGGCTGAGAGGGAGTGCCAGTGACAGATAAAGTGCCGGTGCTTGGTGTAAACTGAGTGCCAGTGACTGATACAGAGTGCCAGTGCTTGGTGCATACGAATGCCAGTGACTGATACAGTGGGCCAGTGCTTGGTGTATTCAGAGTGCCAGTGACAGATACACGAGTGCCAGTGCTTGGTGAATACAGAGTGCCATTGACTGATACAGAGTGCCAGTGCTTGGTGCATACTGAGTGCCAGTGACTGATACAGAGAGCCAGTGCTTGGTGCAGAGTGCCAGTGACAGATTCAGAGTACCAGTGCTTGGTGTGTACAAAATGCCAGTGACTGAGATATAGTACCAGTGACAGATACAGACTGCCAGTGCTTGGTGAGTTCAGAGTGCCAGTGACTGAGATAGAGTGCCAGTGACAGATACAGAGTGCCAGTGATTGGTGTATACAGTGTGCCAGTGACTGAGATAGAGTGCCAGTGACAGATACAGAGTGCCAGTGCTTGGTGTATACGGAGTGCCAGTGACAGCTACAGAGTGCCAGTGCTTGGTGTATTCAGAGTGCCAGTGACTGAGATAAAGTGCCAGTGACAGATACAGCGTGCCAGTGTTGATGTATTCAGAGTGACAGTGACAGGTACAGAGTGCCAGTGCTTGGTGTATTCAGAGTACCAGTGATTGAGATAGAGTGCCAGTGACAGATACAGAGTGCCAGTGTTCATGTTATCAGAGTGCCAGTGACTGAGAGAGAGTGTGCCAGTGACAGATACAGAGTGCCGGTGCTTGGTGTAAACAGAGTGCCAGTGACTGAGATAGAGTGCCAGTGACAGTTACAGAGTGGCAGTGCTTGTTGCAGAGTGCCAGTGGCACATTCAGAGTGCCAGTGGTTGGTGTATTCAGATTGCCAGTGACTGAGACAGAGTGCCAGTGACAGATACAGAGTGCCAGTGCTTGGTGAATACAGAGTGCCAGTGACTGAGATAGAGTGCCAATGACAGATACAGAGTGCCAGTGCTTGGTTTACACAGAGTGCCAGTGACTGATACAGAGTACCAGAGCTTGGTGCATACAGAGTGCCAGCGACAGGTACAGAGTGACAGTGGTTGGTGTATTAAGAGTACCAGTGACTGAAGTAGAGTGCCAGTGACAGATACAGTGTGCCAGTGTTAATGTATTCAGAGTGCCAGTGACTGAGAGATAGTGCCAGTGACAGATAAAGAGTGCCAGTGCTTGGTGTAAACAGAGTGCCAGTGACAGGTTCAGAGTACCAGTGCTTGGTGTATTCAGAGTGCCAGTGACTGATACAGAATGCCAGTGCTTGGTGTATTCAGAGTGACAATGACTGAGATAGAGTTCCAGTAACAGATACAGAGTCCCAGTGCTTGGTGTATTCAGAGTGCCTATGACTGAGATCGAGTGCCAGTGACAGATACAGAGTGGCAGTGCTTGGTGCAGAGTGCCAGTGACAGATTCAGAGCACCAGTGCTTGGTGTATTCAGAGTGCCAGTGATTGAGATAGAGTGCCAGTGACAGATACAGAGTGCCAGTGCTTGGTGAATTCAGAGTGCTAGTGACTGAGATAGAGTGCCAGCAACAGATATAGAGTGCCAGTGTTGATGTATTCAGAGGGACAGTGACAGTTACAGAGTGCCAGTGCTTGGTGCACTCAGAGTACCAGTGACTGAGATAGAGTGCCAGTGACAGGTACAGAGAGCCAGTGTTCATGTATTCAGAGTGCCAGTGACTGAGATAGAGTGCCAGTGACTGATACAGAGTGCCAGTGCTTGGTGCATACCGAGTGCCAGTGACTGATACAGAGAGCCAGTGCTTGGTGCAGAGTGCCAGTGACAGATTCAGAGTACCAGTGCTTGGTGTATACAAAATGTCAGTGACTGAGATAGAGTACCAGTGACAGATACAGACTGCCAGTGCTTGGTGAGTTCAGAGTGCCAGTGACTGAGATAGACTGCCAGTGACAGATGCAGAGTGCCAGTGATTGGTGTATACAGTGTGCCAGTGACTGAGATAGAATGCCAGCGCCAGGTACAGAGTGACAGTGCTTGGTGTATTAAGAGTACCAGTGATGGAAGTAGAGTGCCAGTGACAGATAAAGTTTGCCAGTGTTAATGTATTCAGAGTGCCAGTGACTGAGAGATAGTGCCAGTGACAGATAAAGAGTGCCAGTGCTTGGTGTAAACAGAGTGCCAGTGACAGATTCAGAGTACGAGTGCTTGGTGTATTCAGAGTGCCAGTGACTGAGATAGAGTGCCAGTGACAGATACAGAGTGCCAGTGCTTGGTGAATTCAGAGTGCTAGTGACTGAGATAGAGTGCCAGTGACAGATACAGATTGCCAGTACTTGCTTTATTTAGAGTGCCAGTGACTGAGATAAAGTGCCAGTGACAGATATAGAGTGCCAGTGTTGATGTATTCAGAGGGACAGTGACAGGTACAGAGTGCCAGTGCTTGGTGTACTCAGAGTACCAGTGACTGAGATAGAGTGCCAGTGACAGATACAGAGTGCCAGTGTTCATGTATTCAGAGTGCCAGTGACTGAGAGAGAGTGCCAGTGACAGATAATGAGTGCCGGTGCTTGGTGTAAACTGAGTGCCAGTGACTGATACAGAGTGCCAGTGCTTGGTGCATACGAGTGCCAGTGACTGATACAGAGTGCCAGTGCTTGGTGTATTCAGAGTGCCAGTGACAGATACATGAGTGACAGTGCTTGGTGAATACTGAGTGCCATTGACTGATACAGAGTGCCAGTGCTTGGTGCATACTGAGTGCTAGTGACTGATACAGAGAGCCAGTGCTTGGTGCAGAGTGCCAGTGACAGATTCAGAGTACCAGTGCTTGGTGTATACAAAATGCCAGTGACTGAGATAGAGTACCAGTGACAGATACAGACTGCCAGTGCTTGGTGAGTTCAGAGTGCCAGTGACTGAGATAGAGTGCCAGTGACAGATACAGACTGCCAGTGATTGGTGTATACAGAGTTCCAGTGACAGCTACAGAGTGCCAGAGCTTGGTGTATTCAGAGTGCCAGTGACTGAGATAAAGTGCCAGTGACAGATACAGAGTGCCAGTGTTGATGTATTCAGAGTGACAGTGACAGGTACAGAGTGCCAGTGCTTGGTTTAATCAGAGTACCAGTGATTGAGATAGAGTGCCAGTGACAGATACAGAGTGCCAGTGTTCATGTTATCAGAGTGCCAGTGACTGAGAGAGAGTGTGCCAGCGACAGATACAGAGTGCCGGTGCTTGGTGTAAACAGAGTGCCAGTGACTGAGATAGAGTGCCAGTGACAGTTACAGAGTGGCAGTGCTTGGTGCAGAATGCCAGTGGCAGATTCAGAGTGCCAGTGCTTGGTGTATTCAGAGTGCCAGTGACTGAGACAGAGTGCCAGTGACAGATACAGAGTGCCAGTGCTTGGTGAAAACAGAGTGCCAGTGACTGAGATAGAGAGCCAGTGACAGATACAGAGTGCCAGTGCTTGGTTTACACAGAGTGCCAGTGACAGAATCAGATTACCAGTGCTTGGAGTATTCAGAGTGCCAGTGACTGAGATAGAGTGCCAGTGACAGATACAGAGTGCCAGTGCTTGGTGAATTCAGAGTGCTAGTGACTGAGATAGAGTGCCAGTGACAGATACAGATTGCCAGTACTTGCTGTATTTAGAGTGCCAGTGACTGAGATAAAGTGCCAGCGACAGATATAGAGTGCCAGTGTTGATGTATTCAGAGGGACAGTGACAGGTACAGAGTGCCAGTGCTTGGTGTACTCAGAGTACCAGTGACTGAGATAGAGTGCCAGTGACAGATACAGAGTGCCAGTGTTCAGGTATTCAGAGTGCCAGTGACTGAGAGAGAGTGCCAGTGACAGATAAAGAGTGCCGGTGCTTGGTGTAAACTGAGTGCCAGTGACTGATACAGAGTGCCAATGCTTGGTGCATATGAGAACCAGCGACTGATACAGAGTGCCAGTGCTTGGTGTATTCAGAGTGCCAGTGACAGATACATGAGTGACAGTGCTTGGTGAATACAGAGTGCCATTGACTGATACAGAGTGCCAGTGCTTGGTGCATACCGAGTGCTAATGACTGATACAGAGAGCCAGTGCTTGGTGCAGAGTGCCAGTGACAGATTCAGAGTACCAGTGCTTGGTGTATACAAAATGCCAGTGACTGAGATAGAGTACCAGTGACAGATACAGACTGACAGTGCTTGGAGAGTTCAGAGTGCCAGTGACTGAGATAGAGTGCCAGTGACAGATACAGAGTGGCAGTGCTTGGTGTATACAGAGTGCCAGTGACAGGTACAGAGTGCCAGTGTTTGGTGTATTCAGAGTGCCTGTGACTCAGATGGAGTGCCAGTGACAGATACAGAGTGCCAGTGCTTGGTGCATACAGAGTGCCAGTGACTGATACAGAGTGCCAGTGGTTGGTGTACTCAGAGTGCCAATGGCTGAGACAGAGTGCCACTGACAGATACAGATTGCCAAAGCTTGGTGTATACTGAGCGACAGTGACAGATACAGAGAGCCAGTGCTTTGTGCATAGAGTGCCAGTGACAGATACAGTGCCAGTGACAGATACAGAGTGCCAGTGTTTGGTGTATACAGCTTGCCAGTGATTGAGATAGAGTGCCAGTGACAGATACAGAGTGCCAGTGCTTGGTGTATACAGACTGCCAGTGACAGGTACAGAGTGCCAATGCTTGGTGTATTCAGAGTACCAGTGACTGAGATAGAGTGCCAGAGACAGATACATAGTGCCAGTAGCTTGGTGCATACTGAGTGCCAGTGACTGATACAGAGAGCCAGTGCTTGGTGTATTCAGAGTGCCAGTGACTGAGATAGTTTGCCAGTGACAGATACAGAGTGCCAGTGACTGATACAGAGTGCCAGTGCTTGGTGCATATGATTGCCAGTGACTGATACAGAGTGCCCGTGTTGATGTATTCAGAGTGCCATTGACTGAGATAGAGTGCCAGTGACAGATAGAGTGCCAGTGCTTGGTTAAACAGAGTGACAGTGACTGATACAGAGTGAGAGTGCTTGGTGTATACCAAGTAACAGTGACTGATACAGAGTGCCAGTGCTTGGTGCATTCAGAGTGCCAATGACAGATACAGAGAGACACTGCTTGGTGCATACTGAGTGCCATTGACTGATACAGAGTGCCAGTGCTTGGTGTATTCAGAGTGCCAGTGACTGAGATAGAGTGCCAGTGACAGATAGAGTGCCAGTGTTGATGTATTCAGAGTGCCAGTGACTGAGAGAGAGTGCCAGTGAATGTTACAGTGTGCCAGTGTTTGGTGCATATGAGTGCCAGTGACAGATACAGACTGGCAGTGCTTGGTGTATTCAGAGTGCCAGTGACAGATACAGAGTGCCAGTGCTTGGTAAATACAGAGTGCCATTGACTGATACAGAGTGCCATTGGTTGGTGCATACTGAGTGCCAGTGACTGATACAGATCCAGTGCTTGTGTATTCAGAGTGCCAGTGACTGAGATAGAGTGACAGTGACAGATACAGTGTGACAGTGCTTGGTGTACACAGAGTGCCAGTGACTGATACAGAGTGCCAGTGCTTGGTGCATACAGAGTGCCAGTGACTGATACAGAGTGCCAGTGCTTGGTGTATTCAGAGTGCCAATGACTGAGATAGAGTGCCACTGACAGATACAGATTGCCAAAGCTTGGTGTATTCAGAGTGCCAGTGACAGATAGAGAGCTGGTGCTTGGTGTATAGAGTGCCACTGACTGAGTTAGAGTGCCAGTGACAGACACAGAGTGCCAGTGTTTGGTGTATACAGCTGGTGAGTGATTGAGTTTGAGTGCCAGTGATAGATACAGAGTGCCAGTGCTTGGTATATACAGAGTGCCAGTGACAGGTACAGTGTGCCAGTGCTTGGTGTATTCAGAGTACCAGTGACTGAGATAGAGTGCCAGTGACAGATACAGAGTGCCAGTGTTGATGTATTCAGAGTGCCAGTGACTGAGATAGAGTGCCAGTGACAGATATAGAGTGCCAGTGCTTGGTGTAAACAAAGTGCCAGTGACTGATACAGAGTGCCAGTGCTTGATGCATACCAAGTACCAGTGACTGATACAGAGTGCCAGTGCTTGGTGCATTCTGAGTGCCAATGGCAGATACAGATTGCCACAGCTTGTTGCATACAGAGTGCCATTGACTGATACAGAGAGCAAGTGCTTGGTGTATTCAGAGTGCCAGTGACTGATATAGAGTGCCAGTGACAGATACATAGTGCCAGGGTTGATGTATTCAGAGTGCCAGTGACTGAGAGAGAGTGCCAGTGACAGATCCAGAGTGCCATTGCTTGGTGTAAACTGAGTGCCAGTGACTGCTACAGAGTGCCAGGGTTTTGTGGATATTGAGTGCCAGTGACTGATACAGAGAGCTAGTGCATGGTGTATTCAGAGTGCCAGTGACAGATACCGAGTGCCAGTGCTTGGTGAATACAGAGTGCCAGTGACTGAGATAGAGTGCCAGTGATAGATACAGAGTGCCAGTGCTTGGTGCATACCGAGTGCCAGTAACTGATACAGAGAGCCAGGGCTTGGTGTATACAGAGTGCCAGTGCTTGGTGTATTCAGAGTGCCATTGACTGATACAGAGTGCCAGAGCTTGGTGCATACCGAGTGCCCGTGACTGATACAGAGAGCCAGTGCTTGGTGTATTCAGAGTGCCAGTGACAGATACAGAGAGCCAGTGCTTGGTGTATTCAGAATGCCAGTGACTGAGATAGAGTACCAGTGACAGATACAGAGTGCCAGTGACTGATACAGAGTGCCAGTGCTTGGTGCATACCAAGTGCCAGTGACTGAGATAGAGTGCCAGTGACAGATACAGAATGCCAGTGTTGGTATATTCAGAATGCCAGTGACTGAGATAGAGTGTCAGTGACAGATACAGAGTGCCAGTGCTTGGTGTAAACAGAGGGCCAGTGACTGATACAGAGTGCCAGTGCTTGGTGCATACCAAGTACCAGTGACTGATACAGAGTGCCAGTGCTTGGTGCATTCAGAGTGCCAATGGCAGATACAGAGTGCCACTGATTGGTGCATAGAGTGCCATTGACTGATACAGAGAGCCATTGCTTGGTGTATTCGGAGTGACAGTGACTGAGATAGAATGCCAGTGACAGATACAGAGAGCCAGTGTTGATGTATTCAGAGTGCCAGTGACTGAGAGAGAGTGCCAGTGACAGATCCAGAGTGCCAGTGATTGGTGTAAACAAAGTGCCAGTGACTGCTACAGCGTGCCAGTGTTTGGTGCATACCAAGTGCCAGTGACTGATACAGAGAGCCAGTGCTTGGTGTATTCGGAGTGCCAGTGACAGATACAGAGTGCCAGTGTTTGGTGAATACAGAGTGCCAGTGACTGAGATAGAGTGCCAGTGATAGATACAGAGTGCCAGTGCTTGGTGCATACCGAGTGCCAGTGACTGATACAGAGAGCCAGTGCTTGGTGTATTCAGAGTGTCATTGGCAGATACAGAGTGCCAGTGCTTGGTGTATTCAGAGTGCCAGTGACTGAAGTAGAGTGCCAGTGACAGATACAGTGTGCCAGTGTTAATGTATTCAGAGTGCCAGTGACTGAGAGATAGTGCCAGTGACAGATAAAGAGTGCCAGTGCTTGGTGTAAACAGAGTGCCAGTGACAGGTTCAGAGTACCAGTGCTTGGTGTATTCAGAGTGCCAGTGACTGATACAGAATGCCAGTGCTTGGTGTATTCAGAGTGACAATGACTGAGATAGAGTTCCAGTAACAGATACAGAGTCCCAGTGCTTGGTGTATTCAGAGTGCCTATGACTGAGATCGAGTGCCAGTGACAGATACAGAGTGGCAGTGCTTGGTGCAGAGTGCCAGTGACAGATTCAGAGCACCAGTGCTTGGTGTATTCAGAGTGCCAGTGATTGAGATAGAGTGCCAGTGACAGATACAGAGTGCCAGTGCTTGGTGAATTCAGAGTGCTAGTGACTGAGATAGAGTGCCAGCAACAGATATAGAGTGCCAGTGTTGATGTATTCAGAGGGACAGTGACAGTTACAGAGTGCCAGTGCTTGGTGCACTCAGAGTACCAGTGACTGAGATAGAGTGCCAGTGACAGGTACAGAGAGCCAGTGTTCATGTATTCAGAGTGCCAGTGACTGAGATAGAGTGCCAGTGACTGATACAGAGTGCCAGTGCTTGGTGCATACCGAGTGCCAGTGACTGATACAGAGAGCCAGTGCTTGGTGCAGAGTGCCAGTGACAGATTCAGAGTACCAGTGCTTGGTGTATACAAAATGTCAGTGACTGAGATAGAGTACCAGTGACAGATACAGACTGCCAGTGCTTGGTGAGTTCAGAGTGCCAGTGACTGAGATAGACTGCCAGTGACAGATGCAGAGTGCCAGTGATTGGTGTATACAGTGTGCCAGTGACTGAGATAGAATGCCAGCGCCAGGTACAGAGTGACAGTGCTTGGTGTATTAAGAGTACCAGTGATGGAAGTAGAGTGCCAGTGACAGATAAAGTTTGCCAGTGTTAATGTATTCAGAGTGCCAGTGACTGAGAGATAGTGCCAGTGACAGATAAAGAGTGCCAGTGCTTGGTGTAAACAGAGTGCCAGTGACAGATTCAGAGTACGAGTGCTTGGTGTATTCAGAGTGCCAGTGACTGAGATAGAGTGCCAGTGACAGATACAGAGTGCCAGTGCTTGGTGAATTCAGAGTGCTAGTGACTGAGATAGAGTGCCAGTGACAGATACAGATTGCCAGTACTTGCTTTATTTAGAGTGCCAGTGACTGAGATAAAGTGCCAGTGACAGATATAGAGTGCCAGTGTTGATGTATTCAGAGGGACAGTGACAGGTACAGAGTGCCAGTGCTTGGTGTACTCAGAGTACCAGTGACTGAGATAGAGTGCCAGTGACAGATACAGAGTGCCAGTGTTCATGTATTCAGAGTGCCAGTGACTGAGAGAGAGTGCCAGTGACAGATAATGAGTGCCGGTGCTTGGTGTAAACTGAGTGCCAGTGACTGATACAGAGTGCCAGTGCTTGGTGCATACGAGTGCCAGTGACTGATACAGAGTGCCAGTGCTTGGTGTATTCAGAGTGCCAGTGACAGATACATGAGTGACAGTGCTTGGTGAATACTGAGTGCCATTGACTGATACAGAGTGCCAGTGCTTGGTGCATACTGAGTGCTAGTGACTGATACAGAGAGCCAGTGCTTGGTGCAGAGTGCCAGTGACAGATTCAGAGTACCAGTGCTTGGTGTATACAAAATGCCAGTGACTGAGATAGAGTACCAGTGACAGATACAGACTGCCAGTGCTTGGTGAGTTCAGAGTGCCAGTGACTGAGATAGAGTGCCAGTGACAGATACAGACTGCCAGTGCTTGGTGTATACAGAGTTCCAGTGACAGCTACAGAGTGCCAGAGCTTGGTGTATTCAGAGTGCCAGTGACTGAGATAAAGTGCCAGTGACAGATACAGAGTGCCAGTGTTGATGTATTCAGAGTGACAGTGACAGGTACAGAGTGCCAGTGCTTGGTTTAATCAGAGTACCAGTGATTGAGATAGAGTGCCAGTGACAGATACAGAGTGCCAGTGTTCATGTTATCAGAGTGCCAGTGACTGAGAGAGAGTGTGCCAGCGACAGATACAGAGTGCCGGTGCTTGGTGTAAACAGAGTGCCAGTGACTGAGATAGAGTGCCAGTGACAGTTACAGAGTGGCAGTGCTTGGTGCAGAATGCCAGTGGCAGATTCAGAGTGCCAGTGCTTGGTGTATTCAGAGTGCCAGTGACTGAGACAGAGTGCCAGTGACAGATACAGAGTGCCAGTGCTTGGTGAAAACAGAGTGCCAGTGACTGAGATAGAGAGCCAGTGACAGATACAGAGTGCCAGTGCTTGGTTTACACAGAGTGCCAGTGACAGAATCAGATTACCAGTGCTTGGAGTATTCAGAGTGCCAGTGACTGAGATAGAGTGCCAGTGACAGATACAGAGTGCCAGTGCTTGGTGAATTCAGAGTGCTAGTGACTGAGATAGAGTGCCAGTGACAGATACAGATTGCCAGTACTTGCTGTATTTAGAGTGCCAGTGACTGAGATAAAGTGCCAGCGACAGATATAGAGTGCCAGTGTTGATGTATTCAGAGGGACAGTGACAGGTACAGAGTGCCAGTGCTTGGTGTACTCAGAGTACCAGTGACTGAGATAGAGTGCCAGTGACAGATACAGAGTGCCAGTGTTCAGGTATTCAGAGTGCCAGTGACTGAGAGAGAGTGCCAGTGACAGATAAAGAGTGCCGGTGCTTGGTGTAAACTGAGTGCCAGTGACTGATACAGAGTGCCAATGCTTGGTGCATATGAGAACCAGCGACTGATACAGAGTGCCAGTGCTTGGTGTATTCAGAGTGCCAGTGACAGATACATGAGTGACAGTGCTTGGTGAATACAGAGTGCCATTGACTGATACAGAGTGCCAGTGCTTGGTGCATACCGAGTGCTAATGACTGATACAGAGAGCCAGTGCTTGGTGCAGAGTGCCAGTGACAGATTCAGAGTACCAGTGCTTGGTGTATACAAAATGCCAGTGACTGAGATAGAGTACCAGTGACAGATACAGACTGACAGTGCTTGGAGAGTTCAGAGTGCCAGTGACTGAGATAGAGTGCCAGTGACAGATACAGAGTGGCAGTGCTTGGTGTATACAGAGTGCCAGTGACAGGTACAGAGTGCCAGTGTTTGGTGTATTCAGAGTGCCTGTGACTCAGATGGAGTGCCAGTGACAGATACAGAGTGCCAGTGCTTGGTGCATACAGAGTGCCAGTGACTGATACAGAGTGCCAGTGGTTGGTGTACTCAGAGTGCCAATGGCTGAGACAGAGTGCCACTGACAGATACAGATTGCCAAAGCTTGGTGTATACTGAGCGACAGTGACAGATACAGAGAGCCAGTGCTTTGTGCATAGAGTGCCAGTGACAGATACAGTGCCAGTGACAGATACAGAGTGCCAGTGTTTGGTGTATACAGCTTGCCAGTGATTGAGATAGAGTGCCAGTGACAGATACAGAGTGCCAGTGCTTGGTGTATACAGACTGCCAGTGACAGGTACAGAGTGCCAATGCTTGGTGTATTCAGAGTACCAGTGACTGAGATAGAGTGCCAGAGACAGATACATAGTGCCAGTAGCTTGGTGCATACTGAGTGCCAGTGACTGATACAGAGAGCCAGTGCTTGGTGTATTCAGAGTGCCAGTGACTGAGATAGTTTGCCAGTGACAGATACAGAGTGCCAGTGACTGATACAGAGTGCCAGTGCTTGGTGCATATGATTGCCAGTGACTGATACAGAGTGCCCGTGTTGATGTATTCAGAGTGCCATTGACTGAGATAGAGTGCCAGTGACAGATAGAGTGCCAGTGCTTGGTTAAACAGAGTGACAGTGACTGATACAGAGTGAGAGTGCTTGGTGTATACCAAGTAACAGTGACTGATACAGAGTGCCAGTGCTTGGTGCATTCAGAGTGCCAATGACAGATACAGAGAGACACTGCTTGGTGCATACTGAGTGCCATTGACTGATACAGAGAGCCAGTGCTTGGTGTATTCAGAGTGCCAGTGACTGAGATAGAGTGCCAGTGACAGATAGAGTGCCAGTGTTGATGTATTCAGAGTGCCAGTGACTGAGAGAGAGTGCCAGTGAATGTTACAGTGTGCCAGTGTTTGGTGCATATGAGTGCCAGTGACAGATACAGACTGCCAGTGCTTGGTGTATTCAGAGTGCCAGTGACAGATACAGACTGCCAGTGCTTGGTAAATACAGAGTGCCATTGACTGATACAGAGTGCCATTGGTTGGTGCATACCGAGTGCCAGTGACTGATACAGATCCAGTGCTTGTGTATTCAGAGTGCCAGTGACTGAGATAGAGTGACAGTGACAGATACAGTGTGACAGTGCTTGGTGTACACAGAGTGCCAGTGACTGATACAGAGTGCCAGTGCTTGGTGCATACAGAGTGCCAGTGACTGATACAGAGTGCCAGTGCTTGGTGTATTCAGAGTGCCAATGACTGAGATAGAGTGCCACTGACAGATACAGATTGCCAAAGCTTGGTGTATTCAGAGTGCCAGTGACAGATAGAGAGCCGGTGCTTGGTGTATAGAGTGCCACTGACGGAGTTAGAGTGCCAGTGACAGACACAGAGTGCCAGTGTTTGGTGTATACAGCTGGTGAGTGATTGAGTTTGAGTGCCAGTGATAGATACAGAGTGCCAGTGCTTGGTATATACAGAGTGCCAGTGACAGGTACAGCGTGCCAGTGCTTGGTGTATTCAGAGTACCAGTGACTGAGATAGAGTGCCAGTGACAGATACAGAGTGCCAGTGTTGATGTATTCAGAGTGCCAGTGACTGAGATAGAGTGCCAGTGACAGATATAGAGTGCCAGTGCTTGGTGCAAACAAAGTGCCAGTGACTGATACAGAGTGCCAGTGCTTGATGCATACCAAGTACCAGTGACTGATACAGAGTGCCAGTGCTTGGTGCATTCTGAGTGCCAATGGCAGATACAGATTGCCACAGCTTGTTGCATACAGAGTGCCATTGACTGATACAGAGAGCAAGTGCTTGGTGTATTCAGAGTGCCAGTGACTGATATAGAGTGCCAGTGACAGATACATAGTGCCAGGGTTGATGTATTCAGAGTGCCAGTGACTGAGAGAGAGTGCCAGTGACAGATCCAGAGTGCCATTGCTTGGTGTAAACTGAGTGCCAGTGACTGCTACAGAGTGCCAGGGTTTTGTGGATATTGAGTGCCAGTGACTGATACAGAGAGCTAGTGCATGGTGTATTCAGAGTGCCAGTGACAGATACCGAGTGCCAGTGCTTGGTGAATACAGAGTGCCAGTGACTGAGATAGAGTGCCAGTGATAGATACAGAGTGCCAGTGCTTGGTGCATACCGAGTGCCAGTAACTGATACAGAGAGCCAGGGCTTGGTGTATACAGAGTGCCAGTGCTTGGTGTATTCAGAGTGCCATTGACTGATACAGAGTGCCAGAGCTTGGTGCATACCGAGTGCCCATGACTGATACAGAGAGCCAGTGCTTGGTGTATTCAGAGTGCCAGTGACAGATACAGAGAGCCAGTGCTTGGTGTATTCAGAATGCCAGTGACTGAGATAGAGTACCAGTGACAGATACAGAGTGCCAGTGACTGATACAGAGTGCCAGTGCTTGGTGCATACCAAGTGCCAGTGACTGAGATAGAGTGCCAGTGACAGATACAGAATGCCAGTGTTGGTATATTCAGAATGCCAGTGACTGAGATAGAGTGTCAGTGACAGATACAGAGTGCCAGTGCTTGGTGTAAACAGAGGGCCAGTGACTGATACAGAGTGCCAGTGCTTGGTGCATACCAAGTACCAGTGACTGATACAGAGTGCCAGTGCTTGGTGCATTCAGAGTGCCAATGGCAGATACAGAGTGCCACTGATTGGTGCATAGAGTGCCATTGACTGATACAGAGAGCCATTGCTTGGTGTATTCGGAGTGACAGTGACTGAGATAGAATGCCAGTGACAGATACAGAGAGCCAGTGTTGATGTATTCAGAGTGCCAGTGACTGAGAGAGAGTGCCAGTGACAGATCCAGAGTGCCAGTGATTGGTGTAAACAAAGTGCCAGTGACTGCTACAGCGTGCCAGTGTTTGGTGCATACCAAGTGCCAGTGACTGATACAGAGAGCCAGTGCTTGGTGTATTCGGAGTGCCAGTGACAGATACAGAGTGCCAGTGTTTGGTGAATACAGAGTGCCAGTGACTGAGATAGAGTGCCAGTGATAGATACAGAGTGCCAGTGCTTGGTGCATACCGAGTGCCAGTGACTGATACAGAGAGCCAGTGCTTGGTGTATTCAGAGTGTCATTGGCAGATACAGAGTGCCAGTGCTTGGTGTATTCAGAGTGCCAGTGACTGAGTTAGAGAGCCAGTGACAGATACAGAGTGCCAGTACTTGGTGCAGAGTGCCAGTGACAGATTCAGAGTACCAGTGCTTGGTGTGTTCAGAGTGCCCGTGACTGAGATAGCGTGCCAGTGACAGATACAGAGTGCCAGTCATTGATGTATACAGAGTGCCAGTGACTGAGATAGAGTGCCAGTGACAGAGCGCCAGTGCTTGGTGTATACAGAGAGCCAGTGACAGGTACAGAGTGCCAGTGCTTGGTGTATTCAGAGTACCAGTGACTGAGATAGAGTGCCAGTGACAGATACAGAGTGCCAGTGTTGATGTATTAAGTGTGCCAGTGACTGAGAGAGAGTGCCAGTGACAGATCCAGAGTGCCAGTGCTTGGTGTAAACAAAGTGCCAGTGACTGCTACAGCGTGCCAGTGTTTGGTGCATACCAAGTGCCAGTGACTGATACAGAGAGCCAGTGCTTGGTGTATTCGGAGTGCCAGTGACAGATACAGAGTGCCAGTGTTTGGTGAATACAGAGTGCCAGTGACTGAGATAGAGTGCCAGTGATAGATACAAAGTGCCAGTGCTTGGTGCATACCGAGTGCCAGTGACTGATACAGAGAGCCAGTGCTTGGTGTATTCAGAGTGTCATTGGCAGATACAGAGTGCCAGTGCTTGGTGCATTCAGAGTGCCAGTGACTGAGTTAGAGTGCCAGTGACAGATACAGAGTGCCAGTACTTGGTTCAGAGTGCCAGTGACAGATTCAGAGTACCAGTGTTTGGTGTGTTCAGAGTGCCCGTGACTGAGATAGCGTGCCAGTGACAGATACAGAGTGCCAGTCATTGATGTATACAGAGTGCCAGTGACTGAGATAGAGTGCCAGTGACAGAGCGCCAGTGCTTGGTGTATACAGAGAGCCAGTGACAGGTACAGAGTGCCAGTGCTTGGTGTATTCAGAGTACCAGTGACTGAGATAGAGTGCCAGTGACAGATACAGAGTGCCAGTGTTGATGTATTAAGTGTGCCAGTGACTGAGATAGAGTGCCAGTGACAGATACAGAGTGCCAGTGCGTGCTGTAAACAGAGCGCCAGTGACTGCTACAGAGTGCCAGTGCTTGGTGCATACCAAGTGCCAGGGATTGATATGGAGTGCCAGTGCTTGGTGCATTCAGAGTGTCAGTGACAGATAAAGAGTGCCACTGCTTGGTGCATACAGAGTGCCATTGACTGTTACAAAGAGCCAGTGCTTGGTGTATTCAGAGTGACAGTGACTGAGATAGGATGCCTGTGACAGACACAGTATGCCAGTGTTGATGTATTCAGAGTGCCAGTGACTGAGAGAGAGTGCCAGTGACAGATACAGAGTGCCATTTCTTGGTGTAAACAGAGTGCCAGTGACTGCTACAGAGTGCCAGTGTTTGGTGCATATGAGTGCCAGTGACTGACACAGAGTGCCAGTGCTTGGTGTATTCAGAGTGCCAATGACTGAGAGAGAGTGCCAGTGACAGATCCAGAGTGCCAGTGATTGGTGTAAACAGAGGGCCAGTGACTGATACAGAGTGCCAGTGCTTGGTGCATACCAAGTACCAGTGACTGATACAGAGTGCCAGTGCTTGGTGCATTCAGAGTGCCAATGGCAGATACAGAGTGCCACTGATTGGTGCATAGAGTGCCATTGACTGATACAGAGAGCCATTGCTTGGTGTATTCGGAGTGACAGTGACTGAGATAGAATGCCAGTGACAGATACAGAGAGCCAGTGTTGATGTATTCAGAGTGCCAGTGACTGAGAGAGAGTGCCAGTGACAGATCCAGAGTGCCAGTGATTGGTGTAAACAAAGTGCCAGTGACTGCTACAGCGTGCCAGTGTTTGGTGCATACCAAGTGCCAGTGACTGATACAGAGAGCCAGTGCTTGGTGTATTCGGAGTGCCAGTGACAGATACAGAGTGCCAGTGTTTGGTGAATACAGAGTGCCAGTGACTGAGATAGAGTGCCAGTGATAGATACAGAGTGCCAGTGCTTGGTGCATACCGAGTGCCAGTGACTGATACAGAGAGCCAGTGCTTGGTGTATTCAGAGTGTCATTGGCAGATACAGAGTGCCAGTGCTTGGTGTATTCAGAGTGCCAGTGACTGAAGTAGAGTGCCAGTGACAGATACAGTGTGCCAGTGTTAATGTATTCAGAGTGCCAGTGACTGAGAGATAGTGCCAGTGACAGATAAAGAGTGCCAGTGCTTGGTGTAAACAGAGTGCCAGTGACAGGTTCAGAGTACCAGTGCTTGGTGTATTCAGAGTGCCAGTGACTGATACAGAATGCCAGTGCTTGGTGTATTCAGAGTGACAATGACTGAGATAGAGTTCCAGTAACAGATACAGAGTCCCAGTGCTTGGTGTATTCAGAGTGCCTATGACTGAGATCGAGTGCCAGTGACAGATACAGAGTGGCAGTGCTTGGTGCAGAGTGCCAGTGACAGATTCAGAGCACCAGTGCTTGGTGTATTCAGAGTGCCAGTGATTGAGATAGAGTGCCAGTGACAGATACAGAGTGCCAGTGCTTGGTGAATTCAGAGTGCTAGTGACTGAGATAGAGTGCCAGCAACAGATATAGAGTGCCAGTGTTGATGTATTCAGAGGGACAGTGACAGTTACAGAGTGCCAGTGCTTGGTGCACTCAGAGTACCAGTGACTGAGATAGAGTGCCAGTGACAGGTACAGAGAGCCAGTGTTCATGTATTCAGAGTGCCAGTGACTGAGATAGAGTGCCAGTGACTGATACAGAGTGCCAGTGCTTGGTGCATACCGAGTGCCAGTGACTGATACAGAGAGCCAGTGCTTGGTGCAGAGTGCCAGTGACAGATTCAGAGTACCAGTGCTTGGTGTATACAAAATGTCAGTGACTGAGATAGAGTACCAGTGACAGATACAGACTGCCAGTGCTTGGTGAGTTCAGAGTGCCAGTGACTGAGATAGACTGCCAGTGACAGATGCAGAGTGCCAGTGATTGGTGTATACAGTGTGCCAGTGACTGAGATAGAATGCCAGCGCCAGGTACAGAGTGACAGTGCTTGGTGTATTAAGAGTACCAGTGATGGAAGTAGAGTGCCAGTGACAGATAAAGTTTGCCAGTGTTAATGTATTCAGAGTGCCAGTGACTGAGAGATAGTGCCAGTGACAGATAAAGAGTGCCAGTGCTTGGTGTAAACAGAGTGCCAGTGACAGATTCAGAGTACGAGTGCTTGGTGTATTCAGAGTGCCAGTGACTGAGATAGAGTGCCAGTGACAGATACAGAGTGCCAGTGCTTGGTGAATTCAGAGTGCTAGTGACTGAGATAGAGTGCCAGTGACAGATACAGATTGCCAGTACTTGCTTTATTTAGAGTGCCAGTGACTGAGATAAAGTGCCAGTGACAGATATAGAGTGCCAGTGTTGATGTATTCAGAGGGACAGTGACAGGTACAGAGTGCCAGTGCTTGGTGTACTCAGAGTACCAGTGACTGAGATAGAGTGCCAGTGACAGATACAGAGTGCCAGTGTTCATGTATTCAGAGTGCCAGTGACTGAGAGAGAGTGCCAGTGACAGATAATGAGTGCCGGTGCTTGGTGTAAACTGAGTGCCAGTGACTGATACAGAGTGCCAGTGCTTGGTGCATACGAGTGCCAGTGACTGATACAGAGTGCCAGTGCTTGGTGTATTCAGAGTGCCAGTGACAGATACATGAGTGACAGTGCTTGGTGAATACTGAGTGCCATTGACTGATACAGAGTGCCAGTGCTTGGTGCATACTGAGTGCTAGTGACTGATACAGAGAGCCAGTGCTTGGTGCAGAGTGCCAGTGACAGATTCAGAGTACCAGTGCTTGGTGTATACAAAATGCCAGTGACTGAGATAGAGTACCAGTGACAGATACAGACTGCCAGTGCTTGGTGAGTTCAGAGTGCCAGTGACTGAGATAGAGTGCCAGTGACAGATACAGACTGCCAGTGCTTGGTGTATACAGAGTTCCAGTGACAGCTACAGAGTGCCAGAGCTTGGTGTATTCAGAGTGCCAGTGACTGAGATAAAGTGCCAGTGACAGATACAGAGTGCCAGTGTTGATGTATTCAGAGTGACAGTGACAGGTACAGAGTGCCAGTGCTTCGTTTAATCAGAGTACCAGTGATTGAGATAGAGTGCCAGTGACAGATACAGAGTGCCAGTGTTCATGTTATCAGAGTGCCAGTGACTGAGAGAGAGTGTGCCAGCGACAGATACAGAGTGGCAGTGCTTGGTGCAGAATGCCAGTGGCAGATTCAGAGTGCCAGTGCTTGGTGTATTCAGAGTGCCAGTGACTGAGATAGAGTGCCAGTGACAGTTACAGAGTGGCAGTGCTTGGTGCAGAATGCCAGTGGCAGATTCAGAGTGCCAGTGCTTGGTGTATTCAGAGTGCCAGTGACTGAGACAGAGTGCCAGTGACAGATACAGAGTGCCAGTGCTTGGTGAAAACAGAGTGCCAGTGACTGAGATAGAGAGACAGTGACAGATACAGAGTGCCAGTGCTTGGTTTACACAGAGTGCCAGTGACAGAATCAGATTACCAGTGCTTGGAGTATTCAGAGTGCCAGTGACTGAGATAGAGTGCCAGTGACAGATACAGAGTGCCAGTGCTTGGTGAATTCAGAGTGCTAGTGACTGAGATAGAGTGCCAGTGACAGATACAGATTGCCAGTACTTGCTGTATTTAGAGTGCCAGTGACTGAGATAAAGTGCCAGCGACAGATATAGAGTGCCAGTGTTGATGTATTCAGAGGGACAGTGACAGGTACAGAGTGCCAGTGCTTGGTGTACTCAGAGTACCAGTGACTGAGATAGAGTGCCAGTGACAGATACAGAGTGCCAGTGTTCAGGTATTCAGAGTGCCAGTGACTGAGAGAGAGTGCCAGTGACAGATAAAGAGTGCCGGTGCTTGGTGTAAACTGAGTGCCAGTGACTGATACAGAGTGCCAATGCTTGGTGCATATGAGAACCAGCGACTGATACAGAGTGCCAGTGCTTGGTGTATTCAGAGTGCCAGTGACAGATACATGAGTGACAGTGCTTGGTGAATACAGAGTGCCATTGACTGATACAGAGTGCCAGTGCTTGGTGCATACCGAGTGCTAATGACTGATACAGAGAGCCAGTGCTTGGTGCAGAGTGCCAGTGACAGATTCAGAGTACCAGTGCTTGGTGTATACAAAATGCCAGTGACTGAGATAGAGTACCAGTGACAGATACAGACTGACAGTGCTTGGAGAGTTCAGAGTGCCAGTGACTGAGATAGAGTGCCAGTGACAGATACAGAGTGGCAGTGCTTGGTGTATACAGAGTGCCAGTGACAGGTACAGAGTGCCAGTGTTTGGTGTATTCAGAGTGCCTGTGACTCAGATGGAGTGCCAGTGACAGATACAGAGTGCCAGTGCTTGGTGCATACAGAGTGCCAGTGACTGATACAGAGTGCCAGTGGTTGGTGTACTCAGAGTGCCAATGGCTGAGACAGAGTGCCACTGACAGATACAGATTGCCAAAGCTTGGTGTATACTGAGCGACAGTGACAGATACAGAGAGCCAGTGCTTTGTGCATAGAGTGCCAGTGACAGATACAGTGCCAGTGACAGATACAGAGTGCCAGTGTTTGGTGTATACAGCTTGCCAGTGATTGAGATAGAGTGCCAGTGACAGATACAGAGTGCCAGTGCTTGGTGTATACAGACTGCCAGTGACAGGTACAGAGTGCCAATGCTTGGTGTATTCAGAGTACCAGTGACTGAGATAGAGTGCCAGAGACAGATACATAGTGCCAGTAGCTTGGTGCATACTGAGTGCCAGTGACTGATACAGAGAGCCAGTGCTTGGTGTATTCAGAGTGCCAGTGACTGAGATAGTTTGCCAGTGACAGATACAGAGTGCCAGTGACTGATACAGAGTGCCAGTGCTTGGTGCATATGATTGCCAGTGACTGATACAGAGTGCCCGTGTTGATGTATTCAGAGTGCCATTGACTGAGATAGAGTGCCAGTGACAGATAGAGTGCCAGTGCTTGGTTAAACAGAGTGACAGTGACTGATACAGAGTGAGAGTGCTTGGTGTATACCAAGTAACAGTGACTGATACAGAGTGCCAGTGCTTGGTGCATTCAGAGTGCCAATGACAGATACAGAGAGACACTGCTTGGTGCATACTGAGTGCCATTGACTGATACAGAGAGCCAGTGCTTGGTGTATTCAGAGTGCCAGTGACTGAGATAGAGTGCCAGTGACAGATAGAGTGCCAGTGTTGATGTATTCAGAGTGCCAGTGACTGAGAGAGAGTGCCAGTGAATGTTACAGTGTGCCAGTGTTTGGTGCATATGAGTGCCAGTGACAGATACAGACTGCCAGTGCTTGGTGTATTCAGAGTGCCAGTGACAGATACATGAGTGACAGTGCTTGGTGAATACAGAGTGCCATTGACTGATACAGAGTGCCAGTGCTTGGTGCATACCGAGTGCTAATGACTGATACAGAGAGCCAGTGCTTGGTGCAGAGTGCCAGTGACAGATTCAGAGTACCAGTGCTTGGTGTATACAAAATGCCAGTGACTGAGATAGAGTACCAGTGACAGATACAGACTGACAGTGCTTGGAGAGTTCAGAGTGCCAGTGACTGAGATAGAGTGCCAGTGACAGATACAGAGTGGCAGTGCTTGGTGTATACAGAGTGCCAGTGACAGGTACAGAGTGCCAGTGTTTGGTGTATTCAGAGTGCCTGTGACTCAGATGGAGTGCCAGTGACAGATACAGAGTGCCAGTGCTTGGTGCATACAGAGTGCCAGTGACTGATACAGAGTGCCAGTGGTTGGTGTACTCAGAGTGCCAATGGCTGAGACAGAGTGCCACTGACAGATACAGATTGCCAAAGCTTGGTGTATACTGAGCGACAGTGACAGATACAGAGAGCCAGTGCTTTGTGCATAGAGTGCCAGTGACAGATACAGTGCCAGTGACAGATACAGAGTGCCAGTGTTTGGTGTATACAGCTTGCCAGTGATTGAGATAGAGTGCCAGTGACAGATACAGAGTGCCAGTGCTTGGTGTATACAGACTGCCAGTGACAGGTACAGAGTGCCAATGCTTGGTGTATTCAGAGTACCAGTGACTGAGATAGAGTGCCAGAGACAGATACATAGTGCCAGTAGCTTGGTGCATACTGAGTGCCAGTGACTGATACAGAGAGCCAGTGCTTGGTGTATTCAGAGTGCCAGTGACTGAGATAGTTTGCCAGTGACAGATACAGAGTGCCAGTGACTGATACAGAGTGCCAGTGCTTGGTGCATATGATTGCCAGTGACTGATACAGAGTGCCCGTGTTGATGTATTCAGAGTGCCATTGACTGAGATAGAGTGCCAGTGACAGATAGAGTGCCAGTGCTTGGTTAAACAGAGTGACAGTGACTGATACAGAGTGAGAGTGCTTGGTGTATACCAAGTAACAGTGACTGATACAGAGTGCCAGTGCTTGGTGCATTCAGAGTGCCAATGACAGATACAGAGAGACACTGCTTGGTGCATACTGAGTGCCATTGACTGATACAGAGAGCCAGTGCTTGGTGTATTCAGAGTGCCAGTGACTGAGATAGAGTGCCAGTGACAGATAGAGTGCCAGTGTTGATGTATTCAGAGTGCCAGTGACTGAGAGAGAGTGCCAGTGAATGTTACAGTGTGCCAGTGTTTGGTGCATATGAGTGCCAGTGACAGATACAGACTGCCAGTGCTTGGTGTATTCAGAGTGCCAGTGACAGATACAGAGTGCCAGTGCTTGGTAAATACAGAGTGCCATTGACTGATACAGAGTGCCATTGGTTGGTGCATACAGAGTGCCAGTGACTGATACAGAGTGCCAGTGCTTGGTGTATTCAGAGTGCCAATGACTGAGATAGAGTGCCACTGACAGATACAGATTGCCAAAGCTTGGTGTATTCAGAGTGCCAGTGACAGATAGAGAGCCGGTGCTTGGTGTATAGAGTGCCACTGACTGAGTTAGAGTGCCAGTGACAGACACAGAGTGCCAGTGTTTGGTGTATACAGCTGGTGAGTGATTGAGTTTGAGTGCCAGTGATAGATACAGAGTGCCAGTGCTTGGTATATACAGAGTGCCAGTGACAGGTACAGTGTGCCAGTGCTTGGTGTATTCAGAGTACCAGTGACTGAGATAGAGTGCCAGTGACAGATACAGAGTGCCAGTGTTGATGTATTCAGAGTGCCAGTGACTGAGATAGAGTGCCAGTGACAGATATAGAGTGCCAGTGCTTGGTGTAAACAAAGTGCCAGTGACTGATACAGAGTGCCAGTGCTTGATGCATACCAAGTATCAGTGACTGATACAGAGTGCCAGTGCTTGGTGCATTCTGAGTGCCAATGGCAGATACAGATTGCCACAGCTTGTTGCATACAGAGTGCCATTGACTGATACAGAGAGCAAGTGCTTGGTGTATTCAGAGTGCCAGTGACTGATATAGAGTGCCAGTGACAGATACATAGTGCCAGGGTTGATGTATTCAGAGTGCCAGTGACTGAGAGAGAGTGCCAGTGACAGATCCAGAGTGCCATTGCTTGGTGTAAACTGAGTGCCAGTGACTGCTACAGAGTGCCAGGGTTTTGTGGATATTGAGTGCCAGTGACTGATACAGAGAGCTAGTGCATGGTGTATTCAGAGTGCCAGTGACAGATACCGAGTGCCAGTGCTTGGTGAATACAGAGTGCCAGTGACTGAGATAGAGTGCCAGTGATAGATACAGAGTGCCAGTGCTTGGTGCATACCGAGTGCCAGTAACTGATACAGAGAGCCAGGGCTTGGTGTATACAGAGTGCCAGTGCTTGGTGTATTCAGAGTGCCATTGACTGATACAGAGTGCCAGAGCTTGGTGCATACCGAGTGCCCATGACTGATACAGAGAGCCAGTGCTTGGTGTATTCAGAGTGCCAGTGACAGATACAGAGAGCCAGTGCTTGGTGTATTCAGAATGCCAGTGACTGAGATAGAGTACCAGTGACAGATACAGAGTGCCAGTGACTGATACAGAGTGCCAGTGCTTGGTGCATACCAAGTGCCAGTGACTGAGATAGAGTGCCAGTGACAGATACAGAATGCCAGTGTTGGTATATTCAGAATGCCAGTGACTGAGATAGAGTGTCAGTGACAGATACAGAGTGCCAGTGCTTGGTGTAAACAGAGGGCCAGTGACTGATACAGAGTGCCAGTGCTTGGTGCATACCAAGTACCAGTGACTGATACAGAGTGCCAGTGCTTGGTGCATTCAGAGTGCCAATGGCAGATACAGAGTGCCACTGATTGGTGCATAGAGTGCCATTGACTGATACAGAGAGCCATTGCTTGGTGTATTCGGAGTGACAGTGACTGAGATAGAATGCCAGTGACAGATACAGAGAGCCAGTGTTGATGTATTCAGAGTGCCAGTGACTGAGAGAGAGTGCCAGTGACAGATCCAGAGTGCCAGTGATTGGTGTAAACAAAGTGCCAGTGACTGCTACAGCGTGCCAGTGTTTGGTGCATACCAAGTGCCAGTGACTGATACAGAGAGCCAGTGCTTGGTGTATTCGGAGTGCCAGTGACAGATACAGAGTGCCAGTGTTTGGTGAATACAGAGTGCCAGTGACTGAGATAGAGTGCCAGTGATAGATACAAAGTGCCAGTGCTTGGTGCATACCGAGTGCCAGTGACTGATACAGAGAGCCAGTGCTTGGTGTATTCAGAGTGTCATTGGCAGATACAGAGTGCCAGTGCTTGGTGCATTCAGAGTGCCAGTGACTGAGTTAGAGTGCCAGTGACAGATACAGAGTGCCAGTACTTGGTTCAGAGTGCCAGTGACAGATTCAGAGTACCAGTGCTTGGTGTGTTCAGAGTGCCCGTGACTGAGATAGCGTGCCAGTGACAGATACAGAGTGCCAGTCATTGATGTATACAGAGTGCCAGTGACTGAGATAGAGTGCCAGTGACAGAGCGCCAGTGCTTGGTGTATACAGAGAGCCAGTGACAGGTACAGAGTGCCAGTGCTTGGTGTATTCAGAGTACCAGTGACTGATATAGAGTGCCAGTGACAGATACATAGTGCCAGGGTTGATGTATTCAGAGTGCCAGTGACTGAGAGAGAGTGCCAGTGACAGATCCAGAGTGCCATTGCTTGGTGTAAACTGAGTGCCAGTGACTGCTACAGAGTGCCAGGGTTTTGTGGATATTGAGTGCCAGTGACTGATACAGAGAGCTAGTGCATGGTGTATTCAGAGTGCCAGTGACAGATACCGAGTGCCAGTGCTTGGTGAATACAGAGTGCCAGTGACTGAGATAGAGTGCCAGTGATAGATACAGAGTGCCAGTGCTTGGTGCATACCGAGTGCCAGTAACTGATACAGAGAGCCAGGGCTTGGTGTATACAGAGTGCCAGTGCTTGGTGTATTCAGAGTGCCATTGACTGATACAGAGTGCCAGAGCTTGGTGCATACCGAGTGCCCATGACTGATACAGAGAGCCAGTGCTTGGTGTATTCAGAGTGCCAGTGACAGATACAGAGAGCCAGTGCTTGGTGTATTCAGAATGCCAGTGACTGAGATAGAGTACCAGTGACAGATACAGAGTGCCAGTGACTGATACAGAGTGCCAGTGCTTGGTGCATACCAAGTGCCAGTGACTGAGATAGAGTGCCAGTGACAGATACAGAATGCCAGTGTTGGTATATTCAGAATGCCAGTGACTGAGATAGAGTGTCAGTGACAGATACAGAGTGCCAGTGCTTGGTGTAAACAGAGGGCCAGTGACTGATACAGAGTGCCAGTGCTTGGTGCATACCAAGTACCAGTGACTGATACAGAGTGCCAGTGCTTGGTGCATTCAGAGTGCCAATGGCAGATACAGAGTGCCACTGATTGGTGCATAGAGTGCCATTGACTGATACAGAGAGCCATTGCTTGGTGTATTCGGAGTGACAGTGACTGAGATAGAATGCCAGTGACAGATACAGAGAGCCAGTGTTGATGTATTCAGAGTGCCAGTGACTGAGAGAGAGTGCCAGTGACAGATCCAGAGTGCCAGTGATTGGTGTAAACAAAGTGCCAGTGACTGCTACAGCGTGCCAGTGTTTGGTGCATACCAAGTGCCAGTGACTGATACAGAGAGCCAGTGCTTGGTGTATTCGGAGTGCCAGTGACAGATACAGAGTGCCAGTGTTTGGTGAATACAGAGTGCCAGTGACTGAGATAGAGTGCCAGTGATAGATACAGAGTGCCAGTGCTTGGTGCATACCGAGTGCCAGTGACTGATACAGAGAGCCAGTGCTTGGTGTATTCAGAGTGTCATTGGCAGATACAGAGTGCCAGTGCTTGGTGTATTCAGAGTGCCAGTGACTGAGTTAGAGTGCCAGTGACAGATACAGAGTGCCAGTACTTGGTGCAGAGTGCCAGTGACAGATTCAGAGTACCAGTGCTTGGTGTGTTCAGAGTGCCCGTGACTGAGATAGCGTGCCAGTGACAGATACAGAGTGCCAGTCATTGATGTATACAGAGTGCCAGTGACTGAGATAGAGTGCCAGTGACAGAGCGCCAGTGCTTGGTGTATACAGAGAGCCAGTGACAGGTACAGAGTGCCAGTGCTTGGTGTATTCAGAGTACCAGTGACTGAGATAGAGTGCCAGTGACAGATACAGAGTGCCAGTGTTGATGTATTAAGTGTGCCAGTGACTGAGAGAGAGTGCCAGTGACAGATCCAGAGTGCCAGTGCTTGGTGTAAACAAAGTGCCAGTGACTGCTACAGCGTGCCAGTGTTTGGTGCATACCAAGTGCCAGTGACTGATACAGAGAGCCAGTGCTTGGTGTATTCGGAGTGCCAGTGACAGATACAGAGTGCCAGTGTTTGGTGAATACAGAGTGCCAGTGACTGAGATAGAGTGCCAGTGATAGATACAAAGTGCCAGTGCTTGGTGCATACCGAGTGCCAGTGACTGATACAGAGAGCCAGTGCTTGGTGTATTCAGAGTGTCATTGGCAGATACAGAGTGCCAGTGCTTGGTGCATTCAGAGTGCCAGTGACTGAGTTAGAGTGCCAGTGACAGATACAGAGTGCCAGTACTTGGTTCAGAGTGCCAGTGACAGATTCAGAGTACCAGTGCTTGGTGTGTTCAGAGTGCCCGTGACTGAGATAGCGTGCCAGTGACAGATACAGAGTGCCAGTCATTGATGTATACAGAGTGCCAGTGACTGAGATAGAGTGCCAGTGACAGAGCGCCAGTGCTTGGTGTATACAGAGAGCCAGTGACAGGTACAGAGTGCCAGTGCTTGGTGTATTCAGAGTACCAGTGACTGAGATAGAGTGCCAGTGACAGATACAGAGTGCCAGTGTTGATGTATTAAGTGTGCCAGTGACTGAGATAGAGTGCCAGTGACAGATACAGAGTGCCAGTGCGTGCTGTAAACAGAGCGCCAGTGACTGCTACAGAGTGCCAGTGCTTGGTGCATACCAAGTGCCAGGGATTGATACGGAGTGCCAGTGCTTGGTGCATTCAGAGTGTCAGTGACAGATAAAGAGTGCCACTGCTTGGTGCATCCAGAGTGCCATTGACTGTTACAAAGAGCCAGTGCTTGGTGTATTCAGAGTGACAGTGACTGAGATAGGATGCCTGTGACAGACACAGTATGCCAGTGTTGATGTATTCAGAGTGCCAGTGACTGAGAGAGAGTGCCAGTGACAGATACAGAGTGCCATTTCTTGGTGTAAACAGAGTGCCAGTGACTGCTACAGAGTGCCAGTGTTTGGTGCATATGAGTGCCAGTGACTGACACAGAGTGCCAGTGCTTGGTGTATTCAGAGTGCCAATGACTGAGATAGAGTGCCAGTGACAGATACAGAGTGCTAATGATTGATGTATACAGAGTGCCAGTGTCTGAGATAGAGTGCCAGTGACAGATACAGAATGTCAGTGCTTTGTGTATACAGAGTGCCAGTGACAGGTACAAAGTGCCAATGCTTGGTGTATTCAGAGTACCAGTGACTGAGATAGAGTGCCAGTGACAGATACAGAATGCCAATGTTGATGTATTCAGTGTGCCAGTGACTGAGATAGAGTGCCAGTCACAGATACAGAGTGCCAGTGATTGGTGTATACAGAGTGCCAGTCACTGAGATAGAGTGCCAGTGACAGATACAGAGTGCCAATGTTGATGTATGCAGTGTGCCAGTGACTGAGATAGAGTGCCAGTGACAGATACAGTGTGCCAGTGCTTGGTGTATTCAGTGTGCCAGTGACTGAGATAGAGTGCCATTGACAGATAGAGAGTGCAAGAGATTGGTGTATACAGAGTGCCAGTGACTGAGATAGAGTGTCAGTGACAGATACAGAGTGGCAGTGCTTGGTGTATACAGAGTGCCAGTGACAGGTACAGAGTGCCAGTGTTGATGTATTCAGAGTGCCATTGACTGAGATCGAGTGGCAGTGACAGATACAGAGTGCCAGTGCTTGGTTAAACAGAGTGCCAGTGACTGATAGGATTGCCAGTGCTTGGTGTATACCAATTACCAGTGACTGATACAGTGTGCCAGTGCTTGGTGCATGCAGAGTGCCAATGACAGATACAGAGTGCCACTTCTTGGTGCATACAGAGTGCCATTGACTGATACAGAGAGCCAGTGCTTGGTGTATTCAGAGTGCCAGTGACTGAGATAGAGTGCCAGTGACAGTTAGAGTGCCAGTGTTGATGTATTCAGAGTGCCAGTGACTGAGAGAGAGTGCCAGTGACTGCTACAGTGTGCCAGTGTTTGGTGCATATGAGTGCCAGTTACTGATACAGAATGCCAGTGCTTGGTGTATTCAGAGTGCCAGTGACAGATACAGAGTGCCAGTGGTTGGTGTATTCAGAGTGCCAGTGACAGATACAGAGTGCCGGTGCTTGGTGCATACTGAGTGCCAGTGACTGATAAAGAGATCAAGTGCTTGGTGTATTCAGAGTGCCCTTGCCAGTTACAGAGTGCCAGTGCTTGGTGTATTCAGAGTACCAGTGACTGAGATAGAGTGCCAGTGACAGATACAGAGAGCCAGTGTTGATGTATTCAGTGTGCCAGTGACTGAGATAGAGTGCCAGTATAAGATACAGAGTGCCAGTGCTTGGTATAAACAGAGTGCCAGTGAGTGATGCAGAGTGCCAGTGCTTGGTGCATACCAAGTACCAGTGACTGATACAGAGTGCCAGTGCTTGGTGCATTCAGAGTGCCAATGACAGATACAGAGTGCCACTGCTTGGTGCATACAGAGTGCCACTGACTGATACAGAGAGCCAGTGCTTGGTGTATTCAGAGTGCCAGTGACTGAGATAGAGTACCAGTGACAGACACAGAATTACAGTGTTAATGTATTCAGAGTGCCAGTGACAGAGAGAGTGCCAGTGACAGATACAGAGTGCCAGTGACAGATACAGAGTGCCAGTGCTTGGTGTAAAAAGAGTGCCAGTGACTGCTACAGAGTGCCAGTGCTTGGTGCATACCGAGTGCCAGTGACTGATACAGAGTGCCAGTGCTTGGTGTAAACAGAGGGCCAGTGACTGATACAGAGTGCCAGTGCTTGGTGCATACCAAGTACCAGTGACTGATACAGAGTGCCAGTGCTTGGTGCATTCAGAGTGCCAATGGCAGATACAGAGTGCCACTGATTGGTGCATAGAGTGCCATTGACTGATACAGAGAGCCATTGCTTGGTGTATTCGGAGTGACAGTGACTGAGATAGAATGCCAGTGACAGATACAGAGAGCCAGTGTTGATGTATTCAGAGTGCCAGTGACTGAGAGAGAGTGCCAGTGACAGATCCAGAGTGCCAGTGATTGGTGTAAACAAAGTGCCAGTGACTGCTACAGCGTGCCAGTGTTTGGTGCATACCAAGTGCCAGTGACTGATACAGAGAGCCAGTGCTTGGTGTATTCGGAGTGCCAGTGACAGATACAGAGTGCCAGTGTTTGGTGAATACAGAGTGCCAGTGACTGAGATAGAGTGCCAGTGATAGATACAGAGTGCCAGTGCTTGGTGCATACCGAGTGCCAGTGACTGATACAGAGAGCCAGTGCTTGGTGTATTCAGAGTGTCATTGGCAGATACAGAGTGCCAGTGCTTGGTGTATTCAGAGTGCCAGTGACTGAGTTAGAGTGCCAGTGACAGATACAGAGTGCCAGTACTTGGTGCAGAGTGCCAGTGACAGATTCAGAGTACCAGTGCTTGGTGTGTTCAGAGTGCCCGTGACTGAGATAGCGTGCCAGTGACAGATACAGAGTGCCAGTCATTGATGTATACAGAGTGCCAGTGACTGAGATAGAGTGCCAGTGACAGAGCGCCAGTGCTTGGTGTATACAGAGAGCCAGTGACAGGTACAGAGTGCCAGTGCTTGGTGTATTCAGAGTACCAGTGACTGAGATAGAGTGCCAGTGACAGATACAGAGTGCCAGTGTTGATGTATTAAGTGTGCCAGTGACTGAGAGAGAGTGCCAGTGACAGATCCAGAGTGCCAGTGCTTGGTGTAAACAAAGTGCCAGTGACTGCTACAGCGTGCCAGTGTTTGGTGCATACCAAGTGCCAGTGACTGATACAGAGAGCCAGTGCTTGGTGTATTCGGAGTGCCAGTGACAGATACAGAGTGCCAGTGTTTGGTGAATACAGAGTGCCAGTGACTGAGATAGAGTGCCAGTGATAGATACAAAGTGCCAGTGCTTGGTGCATACCGAGTGCCAGTGACTGATACAAAGAGCCAGTGCTTGGTGTATTCAGAGTGTCATTGGCAGATACAGAGTGCCAGTGCTTGGTGCATTCAGAGTGCCAGTGACTGAGTTAGAGTGCCAGTGACAGATACAGAGTGCCAGTACTTGGTTCAGAGTGCCAGTGACAGATTCAGAGTACCAGTGCTTGGTGTGTTCAGAGTGCCCGTGACTGAGATAGCGTGCCAGTGACAGATACAGAGTGCCAGTCATTGATGTATACAGAGTGCCAGTGACTGAGATAGAGTGCCAGTGACAGAGCGCCAGTGCTTGGTGTATACAGAGAGCCAGTGACAGGTACAGAGTGCCAGTGCTTGGTGTATTCAGAGTACCAGTGACTGAGATAGAGTGCCAGTGACAGATACAGAGTGCCAGTGTTGATGTATTAAGTGTGCCAGTGACTGAGATAGAGTGCCAGTGACAGATACAGAGTGCCAGTGCGTGCTGTAAACAGAGCGCCAGTGACTGCTACAGAGTGCCAGTGCTTGGTGCATACCAAGTGCCAGGGATTGATACGGAGTGCCAGTGCTTGGTGCATTCAGAGTGTCAGTGACAGATAAAGAGTGCCACTGCTTGGTGCATCCAGAGTGCCATTGACTGTTACAAAGAGCCAGTGCTTGGTGTATTCAGAGTGACAGTGACTGAGATAGGATGCCTGTGACAGACACAGTATGCCAGTGTTGATGTATTCAGAGTGCCAGTGACTGAGAGAGAGTGCCAGTGACAGATACAGAGTGCCATTTCTTGGTGTAAACAGAGTGCCAGTGACTGCTACAGAGTGCCAGTGTTTGGTGCATATGAGTGCCAGTGACTGACACAGAGTGCCAGTGCTTGGTGTATTCAGAGTGCCAATGACTGAGATAGAGTGCCAGTGACAGATACAGAGTGCTAATGATTGATGTATACAGAGTGCCAGTGTCTGAGATAGAGTGCCAGTGACAGATACAGAATGTCAGTGCTTTGTGTATACAGAGTGCCAGTGACAGGTACAAAGTGCCAATGCTTGGTGTATTCAGAGTACCAGTGACTGAGATAGAGTGCCAGTGACAGATACAGAATGCCAATGTTGATGTATTCAGTGTGCCAGTGACTGAGATAGAGTGCCAGTCACAGATACAGAGTGCCAGTGATTGGTGTATACAGAGTGCCAGTCACTGAGATAGAGTGCCAGTGACAGATACAGAGTGCCAATGTTGATGTATGCAGTGTGCCAGTGACTGAGATAGAGTGCCAGTGACAGATACAGTGTGCCAGTGCTTGGTGTATTCAGTGTGCCAGTGACTGAGATAGAGTGCCATTGACAGATAGAGAGTGCAAGAGATTGGTGTATACAGAGTGCCAGTGACTGAGATAGAGTGTCAGTGACAGATACAGAGTGGCAGTGCTTGGTGTATACAGAGTGCCAGTGACAGGTACAGAGTGCCAGTGTTGATGTATTCAGAGTGCCATTGACTGAGATCGAGTGGCAGTGACAGATACAGAGTGCCAGTGCTTGGTTAAACAGAGTGCCAGTGACTGATAGGATTGCCAGTGCTTGGTGTATACCAATTACCAGTGACTGATACAGTGTGCCAGTGCTTGGTGCATGCAGAGTGCCAATGACAGATACAGAGTGCCACTTCTTGGTGCATACAGAGTGCCATTGACTGATACAGAGAGCCAGTGCTTGGTGTATTCAGAGTGCCAGTGACTGAGATAGAGTGCCAGTGACAGTTAGAGTGCCAGTGTTGATGTATTCAGAGTGCCAGTGACTGAGAGAGAGTGCCAGTGACTGCTACAGTGTGCCAGTGTTTGGTGCATATGAGTGCCAGTTACTGATACAGAATGCCAGTGCTTGGTGTATTCAGAGTGCCAGTGACAGATACAGAGTGCCAGTGGTTGGTGTATTCAGAGTGCCAGTGACAGATACAGAGTGCCGGTGCTTGGTGCATACTGAGTGCCAGTGACTGATAAAGAGATCAAGTGCTTGGTGTATTCAGAGTGCCCTTGCCAGTTACAGAGTGCCAGTGCTTGGTGTATTCAGAGTACCAGTGACTGAGATAGAGTGCCAGTGACAGATACAGAGAGCCAGTGTTGATGTATTCAGTGTGCCAGTGACTGAGATAGAGTGCCAGTATAAGATACAGAGTGCCAGTGCTTGGTATAAACAGAGTGCCAGTGAGTGATGCAGAGTGCCAGTGCTTGGTGCATACCAAGTACCAGTGACTGATACAGAGTGCCAGTGCTTGGTGCATTCAGAGTGCCAATGACAGATACAGAGTGCCACTGCTTGGTGCATACAGAGTGCCACTGACTGATACAGAGAGCCAGTGCTTGGTGTATTCAGAGTGCCAGTGACTGAGATAGAGTACCAGTGACAGACACAGAATTACAGTGTTAATGTATTCAGAGTGCCAGTGACAGAGAGAGTGCCAGTGACAGATACAGAGTGCCAGTGACAGATACAGAGTGCCAGTGCTTGGTGTAAAAAGAGTGCCAGTGACTGCTACAGAGTGCCAGTGCTTGGTGCATACCGAGTGCCAGTGACTGATACAGAGAGCCAGTGCTTGGTGTATTCAGAGTGCCAGTGACAGATACAGAGTGCCAGTGCTTGGTGAATACAGAGTGCCAGTGACTGATACAGAGTGCCAGAGCTTGGTGCATACAGAGTGCCAGCAATAGGTACAGGTTGCCAGTGATTGGTGAATTAAGAGTACCCGTGACTGAGATAGAGTACCAGTGACAGATACAGAGTGCCAGTGTTGATGTAATCAGAGAGCCAGTGACTGAGAGATAGTGCCAGTGAGAGCGACAGACTAAGAGTGCCGGTGCTTGGTGTATTCACAGTGCCAGTGACTGAGATAGTGTGCCAGTGACAGATACAAAGTGCCAGTGACTGATACAGAGTGCCAGTGCTTGGTGCATACGATTGCCAGTGACTGATACAGAGTGCCATTGTTGATGTATTCAGAGTGCCATTGACTGAGATAGAGTGCCAGTGACAGATAGAGTGCCAGTGCTTGGTTATCAGAGTGACAGTGACTCATACAGAGTGCCAGTGCTTGGTGCATACCAAGTAACAGTGACTGATACAGAGTGCCAGTGCTTGGTGAATTCAGAGTGCCAATGACAGATACAGAGTGCCACTGCTTGGTGCATACAGAGTGCCATTGACTGATACAGAGAGCCAGTGCTTGGTGTATTCAGAGGGCCAGTGACAGAGATAGAGTGCCAGTGACAGATAGAGTGCCAATGTTGATGTATTCAGAGTGCCAGTGACTGAGAGAGAGTGCCAGTGACTGCTAAAGTGTGCCAGTGTTTGGTGCACATGAGTGCCAGTGACTGATACAGAGTGCCAGTGCTTGGTGTATTCAGAGTGCCAGTGACAGATACAGAGTGCCAGTGCTTGGTGAATACAGAGTGCCATTGACTGATACAGAGTGCCAGTGGTTGGTGCATACCGAGTGCCAGTGACTGATACAGAGATCCAGTGCTTGGTGTATTCAGAGTGCCAGTGACAGATACAAAGTGCCAGTGCTTGGTGCATACGATTGCCAGTGACTGATACAGAGTGCCAATGTTGATGTATTCAGAGTGCCATTGACTGAGATAGAGTGCCAGTGACAGATAGAGTGCCAGTGCTTGGTTATCAGAGTGACAGTGACTCATACAGAGTGCCAGTGCTTGGTGCATACCAAGTAACAGTGACTGATACAGAGTGCCAGTGCTTGGTGCATTCAGAGTGCCAATGACAGATACAGAGTGCCACTGCTTGGTGCATACAGAGTGCCATTGACTGATACAGAGAGCCAGTGCTTGGTGTATTCAGAGGGCCAGTGACAGAGATAGAGTGCCAATGACAGATAGACTGCCAATGTTGATGTATTCAGAGTGCCAGTGACTGAGAGAGAGTGCCAGTGACTGCTACAGTGTGCCAGTGTTTGGTGCACATGAGTGCCAGTGACTGATACAGAGTGCCAGTGCTTGGTGTATTCAGACTGCCAGTGAGAGATACAGAGTGCCAGTGCTTGGTGAATACAGAGTGCCAGTGACTGAGATAGAGTGCCAGTGACAGATACAGTGTGCCAGTGCTTGGTGTACACAGAGTGCCAGTGACTGATACAGAGTGCCAGTTCTTGGTGCATACAGAGTGCCAGTGACTGATACAGAGATCCAGTGCTTGGTGTATTCAGAGTGCCAGTGACAGATACAAAGTGCCAGTGCTTGGTGCATACGATTGCCAGTGACTGATACAGAGTGCCAATGTTGATGTATTCAGAGTGCCATTGACTGAGATAGAGTGCCAGTGACAGATAGAGTGCCAGTGCTTGGTTATCAGAGTGACAGTGACTCATACAGAGTGCCAGTGCTTGGTGCATACCAAGTAACAGTGACTGATACAGAGTGCCAGTGCTTGGTGCATTCAGAGTGCCAATGACAGATACAGAGTGCCACTGCTTGGTGCATACAGAGTGCCATTGACTGATACAGAGAGCCAGTGCTTGGTGTATTCAGAGGGCCAGTGACAGAGATAGAGTGCCAATGACAGATAGACTGCCAATGTTGATGTATTCAGAGTGCCAGTGACTGAGAGAGAGTGCCAGTGACTGCTACAGTGTGCCAGTGTTTGGTGCACATGAGTGCCAGTGACTGATACAGAGTGCCAGTGCTTGGTGTATTCAGACTGCCAGTGACAGATACAGAGTGCCAGTGCTTGGTGAATACAGAGTGCCAGTGACTGAGATAGAGTGCCAGTGACAGATACAGTGTGCCAGTGCTTGGTGTACACAGAGTGCCAGTGACTGATACAGAGTGCCAGTTCTTGGTGCATACAGAGTGCCAGTGACTGATACAGAGATCCAGTGCTTGGTGTATTCAGAGTGCCAGTGACAGATACAAAGTGCCAGTGCTTGGTGTATTCAGAGTGCCAGTGACTGAGATAGAGTGCCAGTGACAGATACAGTGTGCCAGTGCTTGGTGTACACAGAGTGCCAGTGACTGATACAGAGTGCCAGTTCTTGGTGCATACAGAGTGCCAGTGACTGATACAGAGTGCCAGTGCTTGGTGTATTCAGAGTGCCAATGACTGAGATAGAGTGCCACTGACAGATACAGATTGCCAAAGCTTGGTGTATACAGAGTGCCAGTGACCGATATGGAGAGCCGGTGCTTGGTGTATAGAGTGCCAGTGAGAGATACAGAGTGCCAGTGTTTGGTGTATACAGCTGGCCAGTGATTGAAGTTGTGTGCCAGTGACAGATACAGAGTGCCAGTGCTTGGTATATACAGAGTGCCATTGACTGATACAGAGAGCCAGTGCTTGGTGTATTCAGAGTGCCAGTGACTGAGATAGAGTGCCAGTGACAGTTAGAGTGCCAGTGTTGATGTATTCAGAGTGCCAGTGACTGAGAGAGAGTGCCAGTGACTGCTACAGTGTGCCAGTGTTTGGTGCATATGAGTGCCAGTTACTGATACAGAATGCCAGTGCTTGGTGTATTCAGAGTGCCAGTGACAGATACAGAGTGCCAGTGGTTGGTGTATTCAGAGTGCCAGTGACAGATACAGAGTGCCGGTGCTTGGTGCATACTGAGTGCCAGTGACTGATAAAGAGATCAAGTGCTTGGTGTATTCAGAGTGCCCTTGCCAGTTACAGAGTGCCAGTGCTTGGTGTATTCAGAGTACCAGTGACTGAGATAGAGTGCCAGTGACAGATACAGAGAGCCAGTGTTGATGTATTCAGTGTGCCAGTGACTGAGATAGAGTGCCAGTATAAGATACAGAGTGCCAGTGCTTGGTATAAACAGAGTGCCAGTGAGTGATGCAGAGTGCCAGTGCTTGGTGCATACCAAGTACCAGTGACTGATACAGAGTGCCAGTGCTTGGTGCATTCAGAGTGCCAATGACAGATACAGAGTGCCACTGCTTGGTGCATACAGAGTGCCACTGACTGATACAGAGAGCCAGTGCTTGGTGTATTCAGAGTGCCAGTGACTGAGATAGAGTACCAGTGACAGACACAGAATTACAGTGTTAATGTATTCAGAGTGCCAGTGACAGAGAGAGTGCCAGTGACAGATACAGAGTGCCAGTGACAGATACAGAGTGCCAGTGCTTGGTGTAAAAAGAGTGCCAGTGACTGCTACAGAGTGCCAGTGCTTGGTGCATACCGAGTGCCAGTGACTGATACAGAGAGCCAGTGCTTGGTGTATTCAGAGTGCCAGTGACAGATACAGAGTGCCAGTGCTTGGTGAATACAGAGTGCCAGTGACTGATACAGAGTGCCAGAGCTTGGTGCATACAGAGTGCCAGCAATAGGTACAGGTTGCCAGTGATTGGTGAATTAAGAGTACCCGTGACTGAGATAGAGTACCAGTGACAGATACAGAGTGCCAGTGTTGATGTAATCAGAGAGCCAGTGACTGAGAGATAGTGCCAGTGAGAGCGACAGACTAAGAGTGCCGGTGCTTGGTGTATTCACAGTGCCAGTGACTGAGATAGTGTGCCAGTGACAGATACAAAGTGCCAGTGACTGATACAGAGTGCCAGTGCTTGGTGCATACGATTGCCAGTGACTGATACAGAGTGCCATTGTTGATGTATTCAGAGTGCCATTGACTGAGATAGAGTGCCAGTGACAGATAGAGTGCCAGTGCTTGGTTATCAGAGTGACAGTGACTCATACAGAGTGCCAGTGCTTGGTGCATACCAAGTAACAGTGACTGATACAGAGTGCCAGTGCTTGGTGAATTCAGAGTGCCAATGACAGATACAGAGTGCCACTGCTTGGTGCATACAGAGTGCCATTGACTGATACAGAGAGCCAGTGCTTGGTGTATTCAGAGGGCCAGTGACAGAGATAGAGTGCCAGTGACAGATAGAGTGCCAATGTTGATGTATTCAGAGTGCCAGTGACTGAGAGAGAGTGCCAGTGACTGCTAAAGTGTGCCAGTGTTTGGTGCACATGAGTGCCAGTGACTGATACAGAGTGCCAGTGCTTGGTGTATTCAGAGTGCCAGTGACAGATACAGAGTGCCAGTGCTTGGTGAATACAGAGTGCCATTGACTGATACAGAGTGCCAGTGGTTGGTGCATACCGAGTGCCAGTGACTGATACAGAGATCCAGTGCTTGGTGTATTCAGAGTGCCAGTGACAGATACAAAGTGCCAGTGCTTGGTGCATACGATTGCCAGTGACTGATACAGAGTGCCAATGTTGATGTATTCAGAGTGCCATTGACTGAGATAGAGTGCCAGTGACAGATAGAGTGCCAGTGCTTGGTTATCAGAGTGACAGTGACTCATACAGAGTGCCAGTGCTTGGTGCATACCAAGTAACAGTGACTGATACAGAGTGCCAGTGCTTGGTGCATTCAGAGTGCCAATGACAGATACAGAGTGCCACTGCTTGGTGCATACAGAGTGCCATTGACTGATACAGAGAGCCAGTGCTTGGTGTATTCAGAGGGCCAGTGACAGAGATAGAGTGCCAATGACAGATAGACTGCCAATGTTGATGTATTCAGAGTGCCAGTGACTGAGAGAGAGTGCCAGTGACTGCTACAGTGTGCCAGTGTTTGGTGCACATGAGTGCCAGTGACTGATACAGAGTGCCAGTGCTTGGTGTATTCAGACTGCCAGTGACAGATACAGAGTGCCAGTGCTTGGTGAATACAGAGTGCCAGTGACTGAGATAGAGTGCCAGTGACAGATACAGTGTGCCAGTGCTTGGTGTACACAGAGTGCCAGTGACTGATACAGAGTGCCAGTTCTTGGTGCATACAGAGTGCCAGTGACTGATACAGAGATCCAGTGCTTGGTGTATTCAGAGTGCCAGTGACAGATACAAAGTGCCAGTGCTTGGTGCATACGATTGCCAGTGACTGATACAGAGTGCCAATGTTGATGTATTCAGAGTGCCATTGACTGAGATAGAGTGCCAGTGACAGATAGAGTGCCAGTGCTTGGTTATCAGAGTGACAGTGACTCATACAGAGTGCCAGTGCTTGGTGCATACCAAGTAACAGTGACTGATACAGAGTGCCAGTGCTTGGTGCATTCAGAGTGCCAATGACAGATACAGAGTGCCACTGCTTGGTGCATACAGAGTGCCATTGACTGATACAGAGAGCCAGTGCTTGGTGTATTCAGAGGGCCAGTGACAGAGATAGAGTGCCAATGACAGATAGACTGCCAATGTTGATGTATTCAGAGTGCCAGTGACTGAGAGAGAGTGCCAGTGACTGCTACAGTGTGCCAGTGTTTGGTGCACATGAGTGCCAGTGACTGATACAGAGTGCCAGTGCTTGGTGTATTCAGACTGCCAGTGACAGATACAGAGTGCCAGTGCTTGGTGAATACAGAGTGCCAGTGACTGAGATAGAGTGCCAGTGACAGATACAGTGTGCCAGTGCTTGGTGTACACAGAGTGCCAGTGACTGATACAGAGTGCCAGTTCTTGGTGCATACAGAGTGCCAGTGACTGATACAGAGATCCAGTGCTTGGTGTATTCAGAGTGCCAGTGACAGATACAAAGTGCCAGTGCTTGGTGTATTCAGAGTGCCAGTGACTGAGATAGAGTGCCAGTGACAGATACAGTGTGCCAGTGCTTGGTGTACACAGAGTGCCAGTGACTGATACAGAGTGCCAGTTCTTGGTGCATACAGAGTGCCAGTGACTGATACAGAGTGCCAGTGCTTGGTGTATTCAGAGTGCCAATGACTGAGATAGAGTGCCACTGACAGATACAGATTGCCAAAGCTTGGTGTATACAGAGTGCCAGTGACCGATATGGAGAGCCGGTGCTTGGTGTATAGAGTGCCAGTGAGAGATACAGAGTGCCAGTGTTTGGTGTATACAGCTGGCCAGTGATTGAAGTTGTGTGCCAGTGACAGATACAGAGTGCCAGTGCTTGGTATATACAGAGTGCCATTGACTGATACAGAGAGCCAGTGCTTGGTGTATTCAGAGTGCCAGTGACTGAGATAGAGTGCCAGTGACAGTTAGAGTGCCAGTGTTGATGTATTCTGAGTGCCAGTGACTGAGAGAGAGTGCCAGTGACTGCTACAGTGTGCCAGTGTTTGGTGCATATGAGTGCCAGTTACTGATACAGAGTGCCAGTGCTTGGTGTATTCAGAGTGCCAGTGACAGATGCAGAGTGCCAGTGCTTGGTGAATACAGAGTGCCATTGACTGATACAGAGTGCCAGTGGTTGGTGCATACCGAGTGCCAGTGATTGATACAGAGATCCAGTGCTTGGTGTATTCAGAGTGCCAGTGACAGATACAAAGTGCCAGTGCTTGGTGTATTCAGAGTGCCAGTGACTGAGATAGAGTGCCAGTGACAGATACAGCGTGCCAGTGCTTGGTGTACACAGAGTGCCAGTGACTGAGATAGAGTACCAGTGACAGATACAGAGTGCCAGTGACTGATACACATTGCCAGTGCTTGGTGTATTCAGAGTGCCAGTGACAGATACAGAGTGCCAGTGCTTGGTGAATACAGAGTGCCAGTGCTTGGTGCATACCGAGTGCCAGCAACTGATACAGAGAGCCAGTGCTTGTTGTATTCAGAGTGCCAGTGCTTGGTGTAAACAGAGAGCCAGTGACTGATACAGAGTGCCAGTGCTTGGTGCATACCAAGTACCAGTGACTAATACAGAGTGCTAGTGCTTGGGGCATTCAGAGTGCCAATGGCAGATACAGAGTGCCACTGATTGGTGCATAGAGTGCCATTGACTGATACAGAGAGCCATTGCTTGGTGTATTCAGGGTGCTAGTGACTGAGATAGAGTGCCAGTGACAGATACAGAGAGCCAGTGTTGATGTATTCAGAGTTCCAGTGACTGAGATAGAGTGCCAGTGACAGATACAGAGTGCCAGTGCTTGGTGTAAACAAAGTGCCAGTGACTGCTACAGAGTGCCAGTGTTTGGTGCATACCAAGTGCCAGTGACTGGTACAGAGAGCCAGTGCTTGGTGTATTCGGAGTGCCAGTGACAGATACAGAGTGCCAGTGTTTGGTGAATACAGAGTGCCAGTGACTGAGATAGAGTGCCAGTGATAGATGCAGAGTGCCAGTGCTTGGTGCATACCTAGTGCCAGTGACTGATACAGAGAGCCAGTGATTGGTGTATTCAGAGTGTCATTGACAGATACAGAGTGCCAGTGCTTGGTGTATTCAGAGTGCCAGTGACTGTGATAGAGTGCCAGTGACAGATACAGAGTGCCAGTGAATGATACAGAGTGCCAGTGCTTGGTGCATATAGAGTGCCAGTGACAGATACAAAGTGCCAGTGCTTGTTGTATTCAGCGTGCCAATGACTGAGATAGAGTGCCAGTGACAGATACAGAGTGCCAGTGCTTGCTGCAGAGTGCCAGTGACAGATTCGGAGTACCAGTGCTTGGTGTGTTCCGAGTGCCAGTGACTGAGATAGCGTGCCAGTGACAGATACAGAGTGCCAGTCATTGATGTATACAGAGTGCCAGTGACTGAGATAGAGTGCCAGTGACAGAGTGCCAGTGCTTGGTGTATACAGAGTGCCAGTAACAGGTACAGAGTGCCAGTGCTTGGTGTATTCAGAGTACCAGTGACTGAGATAGAGTGCCAGTGACAGATGCAGAGTGCCAGTGCGTGCTGTAAACAGAGTGCCAGTGACTGCTACAGAGTGCCAGTGCTTGGTCCATACCATGTACCAGGGACTGATACGGAGTGCCAGTGCTTGGTGCATTCAGAGTGTCAGTGACAGATACAGAGTACCACTTCTTGGTGCATACAGAGTGCCATTGACTGTTACAGAGAGCCAGTGCTTGGTGTATTCAGAGTGACAGTGACTGAGATAGGCTGCCAGTGACAGACACAGTGTGCCAGTGTTGATGTATTCAGAGTGCCAGTGACTGAGAGAGAGTGCCAGTGACAGATACAGAGTGCCATTTCTTGCTGTAAACAGAGTGCCAGTGACTGCTACAGAGTGCCAGTGTTTGGTGCATATGAGTGCCAGTGACTGACACAGAGTGCCAGTGCTTGGTTTATTCAGAGTGCCAATGACTGAGATAGAGTGCCAGTGACAGATACAGAGTGCTAATGATTGATGTATACAGAGTGCCAGTGTCTGAGATAGAGTGCCAGTGACAGATACAGAGTGTCAGTGCTTGGTGTATACAGAGTGCCAGTGACAGGTACTGAGTGCCAGTGCTTGGTGTATTCAGAGTACCAGCAACTGACATAGAGTGCCAGTGACAGATACAGAGTGCCAATGTTGATGTATTCAGAGTGCCAGTGACTGAGATAGAGTGCCAGTGACAGCCAGAGTGCCAGTGCTTGGTGTATTCAGTGTGCCAGTGACTGAGATAGAGTGCCAGTGACAGATACAGAGTGCCAGTGATTGGTGTATACAGATTGCCAGCGACTGAGATAGAGTGACAGTGACAGATACAGAGTGCCAATGTTGATGTATTGAGTATGCCAGTGACTGAGATAGAGTGAAAGTGACAGATACAGAGTGCCAGTGCTTGGTGTATTCAGTGTGCCAGTGACTGAGATAGAGTGCCCGTGACAGTAACAGAGTGCCAGAGATTGGTGTATACAGAGGGCCAGTGACTGAGATAGAGTTTCAGTGACAGATACAGTGTGGCCGTGCTTGGTGTATACAGAGTGCCAGTGACAGGTACAGAGTGCCAGTGCTTGGTGTATTCAGAGTACCAGTGACTGAGATAGAGTGCCAGTGACAGATACAGAGTGCCAGTGTTGATGTATTCAGAGTGCCATTGACTGAGATCGAGTGCCAGTGACAGATACAGAGTACCAGTACTTGGTGTAAACAGAGTGCCAGTGACTGATACAGAGTGCCAGGTCTTGGTGCATATGAGTGCCAGTGACTGATACAGCGTGCCAGTGCTTGGTGTATTCAAAGTGCCAGTGACTGAGATAGTATGCCAGTGACAGATACAGAGTGCCAGTGACTGATAGAGTGTGCCAGTGCTTGGTACATACGATTGCCAGTGACTGATACAGAGTGCCATTGTTGATGTATTTAGAGTGCCATTGGCTGAGATAGAGTGCCAGTGACAGATAGAGTGCCAGTGCTTGGTTAAACAGAGTGACAGTGACTCATACAGAGTGCCAGTGCTTGGTGCATACCAAGTAACAGTGACTGATACAGAGTGCCAGTGCTTTGTGCATACAGAGTGCCATTGACTGATAGAGAGCCAGTGCTTGCTGTATTCAGAGGGCCAGTGACTGAGATAGAGTGACAGTGACAGATAGAGTGCCAGTGTTGATGTATTCAGAGTGCCAGTGACTGAGAGAGAGTGCCAGTGACTGCTACAGTGTGCCAGTGTTTGGTGCATATGAGTGCCAGTGACTGATACAGAGTGCCAGTGCTTGGTGTATTCAGAGTGCCAGTGACAGATACAGAGTGCCAGTGCTTGGTGAATACAGAGTGCCATTGACTGATACAGAGTGCCAGTGGTTGGTGCATACTCAGTGCCAGTGACTGATGCAGAGATCCAGTGCTTGGTGTATTCAGAGTGCCAGGGATAGATACAAAGTGCCAGTGCTTGGTGTATTCAAAGTGCCAATGACTGAGATAGAGTGCCACTGACAGATACAGATTGCCAAAGGTTGGTGTATACAGAGTGCCAGTGACAGATACGGAGAGCTGGTGCTTGGTGTATAGAGTGCCAGTGACTGAGATAGAGTGCCAGCGACAGATACAGAGTGCCAGTGTTTGGAGTATACAGCTGGCCAGTGATTGAGGTTGAGTGCCAGTGACAGATACAGAGTGCCAGTGCTTGGTATATACAGAGTGCCAGTGACAGGTACAGTGTGCCAGTGCTTGGTGTATTCAGAGTACCAGTGACTGAGATAGAGTGCCAGTGACAGATACAGAGTGCCAGTGTTGATGTATTCAGAGTGCCAGTGACTGAGATAGAGTGCCGGTGACAGATACAGGGTGCCAGTGCTTAGTGTAAACAGAGTGCCAGTGACTGATACAGAGTGCCAGTGCTTGATGCATACCAAGTACCAGTGACTGATACAGAGTGCCAGTGCTTGGTGCATTCAGAGTGCCAATGGCAGATACAGATTGCCACAGCTTGTTGCACACAGAGTGCCATTGACTGATACAGAGAGCAAGTGCTTGGTGTATTCAGAGTGCCAGTGTCTGATATAGAGTGCCAGTGACAGATACAGAGTGCCAGGGTTGATGTATTCAGAGTGTCAGTGACTGAGTGAGAGTGCCAGTGACAGATCCAGAGTGCCATTGCTTGGTGTAAACAGGGTGCCAGTGACTGCTACAGAGTGCCAGGTTTTTGTGGATATCGAGTGGCAGTGACTGATACAGAGAGCCAGTGCTTGGTGTATTCAGAGTCCCAGTGACAGATACCGAGTGATAGTGCTTGGTGAATACAGAGTGCCAGTGACTGAGATAGAGTGCCAGTGACAGATACAGAGTGCCAGTGCTTGGTGTACACAGAGTGCCAGTGACTGACACAGAGTGCCAGAGCTTGGTGCATACACAGTGCCAGTGACTGATACAGAGTGCCAGTGCTTGGTGCATACGAGTGCCAGTGACTGATGCAGAGTGCCAGTGCTTGGTGTATTCAGAGTGCCAGTGACAGATACAGAGTGCCAGTGCTTGGTGAATACAGAGTGCCAGTGCTTGGTGCATACCGAGTGCCAGCAACTGATACAGAGAGCCAGTGCTTGGTGTATTCAGAGTGCCAGTGCTTGGTGTATTCAGAGTGCCATTGACTGATACAGAGTGCCAGTGCTTGGTGCATACCGAGTGCCAGTGACTGATACAGAGAGCCTGTGCTTGATGTGTTCAGAGTGCCAGTGACAGATACAGAGAGCCAGTGCTTGGTGTATTCAGAGTGCCAGTGACTGAGATAGAGTATCAGTGACAGATACAGCGTGCCAGTGACTGATACAGAATGTCAGTGCTTGGTGCATACGGAGTGCCAGTGACTGAGATAGAGTGTCAGTGACAGATACAGAGTGCCAGTGCTTGGTGTAAACAGAGAGCCAGTGACTGATACAGAGTGCCAGTGCTTGGTGCATACCAAGTACCAGTGACTGATACAGAGTGCCAGTGCTTGGTGCATTCAGAGTGCCATTGGCAGATGCAGAGTGCCACTGATTGGTGCATAGAGTGCCATTGACTGATACAGAGAGCCATTGCTTGGTGTATTCAGAGTGCCAGTGACTGAGATAGAGTGCCAGTGACAGATACAGAGAGCCAGTGTTGATGTATTCAGAGTTCCAGTGACTGAGAGAGTGTGCCAGTGACAGATACAGAGTGCCAGTGCTTGGTGTAAACAAAGTGCCAGTGACTGCTACAGAGTGCCAGTGTTTGGTGCATACCAAGTGCCAGTGACCGATACAGAGAGCCAGTGCTTGGTGTATTCGGAGTGCCAGTGACAGATACAGAGTGCCAGTGTTTGGTGAATACAGAGTGCCAGTGACTGAGATATAGTGCCAGTGATAGATACAGAGTGCCAGTGCTTGGTGCATACCGAGTGCCAGAGACTGGTACAGAGAGCCAGTGCTTGGTGTATTCAGAGTGTCATTGACAGATACAGAGTGCCAGTGCTTGGTGTATTCAGAGTGCCAGTGACTGTGATAGAGTGCCAGTGACAGATACAGAGTGCCAGTGACTGATACGGAGTGCCAGTGCTTGGTGCATATAGCGTGCCAGTGACAGATAGAGAGTGCCAGTGCTTGGTGTATTCAGCATGCCAATGACTGAGATAGAGTGCCAATGACAGATACAGAGTGCCAGTGCTTGGTGCAGAGTGCCAGTGACCTATTCAGAGTACCAGTGGTTGGTTTTTTTCAGAGTGCCAGTGACTGAGATAGCGTGCCAGTGACAGATACAGAGTGCCAGTCATTGATGTATACAGAGTGCCAGTGACTGAGATAGAGTGCCAGTGACAGAGTGCCAGTGCTTGGTGTATACAGAGTGCCAGTGACAGGTACAGAGTGCCAGTGCTTGGTGTATTCAGAGTACCAGTGACTGAGATAGAGTGCCAGTGACAGATACAGAGTGCCAGTGTTGATGTATTAAGTGTGCCAGTGACTGAGATAGAGTGCCAGTGACAGATACAGAGTGCCAGTGCGTGCTGTAAACAGAGTGCCAGTGACTGCTACAGAGTGCCAGTGCTTGGTGCATACCATGTACCAGGGACTGATACAGAGTGCCAGTGCTTGGTGCATTCAGAGTGTCAGTGACAGATACAGAGTACCACTGCTTAGTGCATACAGAGTGCCATTGACTGTTACAGAGAGCCAGTGCTTGGTGTATTCAGAGTGACAGTGACTGAGATAGGGTGCCTGTGACAGACACAGGATGCCAGTGTTGATGTATTCAGCATGCCAGTGACTGAGAGAGAGTGCCAGTGACAGATACAGAGTGCCATTTCTTGGTGTAAACAGAGTGCCAGTGACTGCTACAGAGTGCCAGTGTTCGGTGCATATGAGTGCCAGTGACGGACACAGAGTGCCAGTGCTTGGTGTATTCAGAGTGCCAATGACTGAGATAGAGTGCCAGTGACAGATACAGAGTGCTAATGATTGATGTATACAGAGTGCCAGAGTCTGAGATAGAGTGCCAGTGACAGTTACAGAGTGTCAGTGCTTGGTGTATACAGAGTGCCAGTGACAGGTACAGAGTGCCAGTGCTTGGTGTATTCAGAGTACCAGTGACTGAGATAGAGTGCCAGTGACAGATAGAGTGCCAATGTTGATGTATTCATTGTGCCAGTGTCTGAGATAGTTAATTCAGAGTGCCAGTGCTTGGTGCATACCGAGTGCCTGCAACTGATACAGAGAGCCAGTGCTTGGTTTATTCAGAGTGCCAGTGCTTGGTTTATTCAGAGTGCCATTGACTGATACAGAGTGCCTCTGCTTGGTGCATACCGAGTGCCAGTGACTGATACAGAGAGCCAGGGCTTGGTGTATTCAGAGTGCCAATGACAGATACAGAGTGCCAGTGTTTGGTGTATTTAGAGTGCCAGTGACTGAGATAGAGTGCCAGTGACAGATACAGAGTGCCATTGACTGATACAGTGTGCCACTGCTTGGTGCATACAGAGTGCCAGTGACTGATACAGAGTGCCAGTGGTTGGTGTATTCAGAGTGCCAATGGCTGAGACAGAGTGCCACTGACAGATACAGATTGCCAAAGCTTGGTGTATACTGAGTGACAGTGACAGATACAGAGAGCCAGTGCTTGGTGTATAGAGTGCCAGTGACAGATACAGAGTGCCAGTGTTTGGTGTATACAGCTTTCCAGTGATCGAGATAGAGTGCCAGTGACAGATACAGAGTGCCACTGCTTGGTGCATACAGAGTGCCATTGACTGATGCAGAGAGCCAGTGCTTGGTGTATTCAGAGGGTCAGAGACTGAGATAGAGTGCCAGTGACAGATAGAGTGCCAGTGTTTATGTATTCAGAGTGCCAGTGACTGAGAGAGAGTGCCAGTAACTGCTACAGTGTGCCAGTGTTTGGTGCATTTGAGTGCCAGTGACTGATACAGAGTGCCAGTGCTTGGTTTATTCAGAGTGTCAGTGACAGATACAGAGTGCCAGTGCTTGGTGAATACAGAGTGACGTTGACTGATACAGAGTGCCAGTAGTTGGTGCATACCGAGTGCCAGTGACTGGTACAGAGATCCAGTGCTTGGTGTATTCAGAGTGCCAGTGATAGGTGTACACAGAGTGCCAGTGACTGATACAGAGTGCCAGTGCTTGGTGCATACAGAGTGCCAGTGACTGATACAGAGTGCCAGTGCTTGGTGTATTCAGAGTGCCAGTGACAGATACGGAGAGACGATGCTTGGTGTATAGAGAGCCAGTGACTGAGATAGAGTGCCAGTGACAGATACAGAGTGCGAGTGTTTGGTGTATACAGCTTGCCAGTGATTGAGATTGAGTGCCAGTGACAGATACAGAGTGCCAGTGCTTGTTATATACAGAGTGTCAGAGACAGGTACAGTGTGCCAGTGCTTGGTGTATTCAGAGAACCAGTGACTGAGATAGAGTGCCAGTGACAGATACAGAGTGCCAGTGTTGATGTATTCAGAGTGCCAGTGACTGAGATCGAGTGCCAGTGACAGATACAGAGTGCCAGTGCTTGGTGTAAACAGAGTGCCAGTGACTGCTACAGAGTGCCAGGGTTTTGTGGATATCGAGTGCCAGTGACTGATACAGAGAGCCAGTGCTTGGTGTATTCAGAGTCCCAGTGACAGATACCGAGTGCTAGTGCTTGGTGAATACAGAGTGCCAGTGACTGAGATAGAGTGCCAGTGACAGATACAGAGTGCGAGTGCTTGGTGCACACAGAGTGCCAGTGACTGACACAGAGTGCCAGAGCTTGGTGTATACAGCTTGCCAGTGACTGATACAGAGTGCCAGTGCTTGGTGCATACGAGTGCCAGTGACTGATACAGAGTGCCAGTGCTTGGTGTATTCAGAGTGCCAGTGACAGATACAGAGTGCCAGTGCTTGGTGAATACAGAGTGCCAGTGCTTGGTACATGCCGAGTGCCAGCAACTGATACAGAGAGCCAGTGCTTGGTGTATTCAGAGTGCCAGTGCTTGGTGTATTCAGAGTGCCATTGACTGATACAGAGTGCCAGTGCTTGGTGCATACCGAGTGCCAGTGAGTGATACAGAGAGCCAGTGCTTGGTGTGTTCAGAGTGCCAGTGACAGATACAGAGAGCCAGTGCTTGGTGTATTCAGAGGGCCAGTGACTGAGATAGAGTACCAGTGACAGATACAGAGTGCCAGTGACTGAGATAGAGTGCCAGTGACAGATACAGAATGCCAGTGTTGGTATATTCAGAATGCCAGTGACTGAGATAGAGTGTCAGTGACAGATACAGAGTGTCAGTGCTTGGTGTAAACAGAGATCCAGTGACTGATACAGAGTGCCAGTGCTTGCTGCATACCGAGTGCCCGTGACTGATACAGAGAGCCAGTGCTTGGTGTATTCAGAGTGTCATTGACAGATACAGAGTGCCAGTGCTTGGTGTATTCAGAGTGCCAGTGACTGTGATAGAGTGCCAGTGACTGTGATAAAGTGCCAGTGACAGATACAGAGTGCCAGTGACTGATACAGAGTGCCAGTGCTTGGTGCATATAGAGTGCCAGTGTATTCAGCGTGCCAATGACTGAGATAGAGTGCCAGTGACAGATACCGAGTGCCAGTGCTTGGTGCAGAGTGCCAGTGACAGATTCAGAGAACCAGTGCTTGGTGTGTTCAGAGTGACAGTGACTGAGATAGCGTGCCAGTGACAGATACAGAGTGCCAGTCATTGATGTATACAGAGTGCCAGTGACTGAGATAAAGTGCCAGTGACAGAGTGCCAGTGCTTGGTGTATACAGAGTGCCAGTGACAGGCACAGAGTGCCAGTGCTTGGTGTATTCAGAGTACCAGTGACCGAGATAGAGTGCCAGTGACTGATACAGAGTGCCAGTGTTGATGTATTAAGTGTGCCAGTGACAGAGATAGAGTGCCAGTGACAGATACAGAGTGCCAGTGCGTGCTGTAAACAGAGTGCCAGTGACTGCTACAGAGTGCCAGTGCTTGGTGCATACCATGTACCAGGGACTGATATGGAGTGCCAGTGCTTGGTGCATTAAGAGTGTCAGAGACAGATACAGAGTACCACTGCTTGGTGCATACAGACTGCCATTGACTGTTACAGAGAGCCAGTGCTTGGTGTATTCAGAGTGCCAGTGACTGAGAGAGAGTGCCAGTGACAGATACAGAGTGCCATTTCTTGGTGTAAACAGAGCGCCAGTGACTGCTACAGAGTGACAGTGCTTGGTGTATTCAGAGTGCCAATGACTGAGATAGAGTGCCAGTGACAGATACAGAGTGCTAGTGATTGATGTATACAGAGTGCCAGTGTTTGAGTTAGAGTGCCAGTGACAGATACAGAGTGTCAGTGCTTGGTGTATACAGAGTGCCAGTGACAGGTACAGAGTGCCAGTGTTTGGTGTATTCAGAGTACCAGTGACTGAGATAGAGTGCCAGTGGCAGATACAGAGTGCCAATGTTGATGTATTCAGTGTGCCAGTGACTGAGATAGAGTGCCAGTGACAGACAGAGTGCCAGTGCTTGGTGTATTCAGTGTGCCAATGACTGAGATAGAGAGTCAGTGACAGATACAGAGTGCCAGTGATTGGTGTATACAGATTGCCAGTGACTGAGATAGAGTGCCAGTGACAGATACAGAGTACCAATGTTGATGTATTCAGTATGCCAGTGACTGAGATAGAGTGCCAGTGACAGATACAGAGTGCCAGTGCTTGGTGTATTCAGTGTGCCAGTGACTGAGATAGAGTGCCCATGACAGATGCAGAGTGCCAGAGATTGGTGTATACAGAGTGCCAGTGACTGAGATAGAGTGTCAGTGACAGATACAGTGTGGCAGTGCTTGTTGCATAAAGAGTGCCAGTGCCAGGTACAGAGTGACAGTGCTTGGTGTATTCAGAGTGCCAGTGACTGAGGTAGAGCGCCAGTGACAGATAGAGAGTGCCAGTGTTGATGTATTCAGAGTGCCATTGACTGAGATCGACTGCCAGTGACAGATACAGAGTGCCAGTGCTTGGTTAAACAGAGTGCCAGTGACTGATAGGATTGCCAGTGCTTGGTGTATATGAAGTACCAGTGACTGATGCAGAGTGCCAGTGCTTGGTGCATTCAGAGTGCCAATGACAGATACAGAGTGCCACTGCTTGGTGCATACAGAGTACCATTGACTGATGCAGAGAGCCAGTGCTTGGTGTATTCAGAGTGCCAGTGAATGAGATAGAGTGCCAGTGACAGACAGAGTGCCAGTGTTGATGTATTCAGAGTGCCAGTAACTGAGAGAGATTGCCAGTGGCTGTTACAGTGTGCCAGTGTTTGTTGCATATGAGTGCCAGTGACTGATACAGAGTGACAGTGCTTGGTGTATTCAGAGTGCCAGTGACAGATACAGAGTGCCAGTGCTTGGTGAATACAGAGTGCCATTGACTGATACAGAGTGCCAGTGCTTGGTGCATACCGAGTGCCAGTGACTGATACAGAGTTTCAGTGCTTGGTGTATTCAGAGTGCCAGTGACAGGTACAGAGTTCCAGTGCTTGGTGTACACAGAGTGCCAGTGACTGATACAGAGTGCCAGTGCTTGGTGCATACAGAGTGCCAGTGACAGATACAGAGTGCCAGTGCTTGGTGTATTCAGAGTGCCAATGACTGAGATTGAGTGCCACTGACAGATACAGAATGCCAAAGCTTGGTGTATACAGAGTGCCAGTGACAGCTACAGAGAGCAAGTGCTTGGTGTCTAGAGTGCCAGTGACTGAGATAGAGTGCCAGTGACAGATACAGAGAGCCTGTGTTTGGTGTATACAGCTTGACAGTGACTGAGAAAGAGTGCCAGTGACAGATACAGAGCTCCAATGCTTGGTGTATACAGAGTGCCAGTGACAGGTACAGAGTGCCAGTGCTTGGTGTATTCAGAGTACCAGTGACTGATTGGATTGCCAGTGCTTGGTGTATACCAAGTACCAGTGACTGATACAGAGTGCCAGTGCTTGGTGCATTCAGAGTGCCAATGACAGATACAGAGTGCCACTGCTTGGTGCATGCAGAGTGCCATTGACTGATACAGAGAGCCAGTGCTTGGTGTATTCAGAGTGCCCGTGAATGAGATAGTGTGCCAGTGACAGATAGAGTGCCAGTGTTGATGTATTCAGAGTGCCAGTAACTGAGAGAGAGTGCCAGTGACTGCTACAGTGTGCCAGTGTTTGTTGCATATGCGTGCCAGTGACTGATACAGAGTGCCAGTGCTTGGTGTATTCAGAGTGCCAGTGACAGATACAGAGTGCCAGTGCTTGGTGAATATAGAGTGCCATTGACTGATACAGAGTACCAGTGCTTGGTGCATACCGAGTGCCAGTGACTGATACAGAGAGTCAGTGCTTGGTGTATTCAGAGTGCCAGTCACAGATACAGGGTGCCAGTGCTTGGTGTACACAGATTGCCAGTGACTGAGATAGAGTGCCACTGACAGATACAGATTGCCAAAGCTTGGTGTATAGAGTGCCAGTGACAGATACAGAGTGCCAGTGTTGATGTATACAGAGTGCCAGTGACTGAGATAGAGTGCCAGTGACAGATACAGAGTGACTGTGTTTGGTGTATACAGAGTGCCAGTGACAGGTACAGAGTGCCAGTGCTTGGTGTATTCAGAGTGCCAGTGACAGATACAGGATGCTAGTGCTTGGTGTATTCAGAGTGCCAGTGACTGAGATAGGGTGCCAATGACAGATACAGAGTGCCAGTGACCGATACAGAGTGCCAGAGCTTGGTGCATACAGAGTGCCAGTGACAGATACAGAGTGCCAGTGCTTGGTGTATTCAGAGTGCCAATGACTGAGATAGAGTGCCACTGACAGATACAGATTGCAAAAGCTTGGTGTATAGAGTGCCAGTGACAGATACAGAGAGCCAATGCTTGGTGTATAGAGTGCCAGTGACTGAGATAGAGTGCCAGTGAGAGAGTGCCAGTGCTTGGTGTATACAGAGTGTCAGTGACAGGTACAGAGTGCCAGTGCTTGGTGTATTCAGAGTACCAGTGACTGAGATAGAGTGCCAGTAACAGATACAGAGTGCCAGTGTTGATGTATTCAGTGTGCCAGTGACTGAGATAGAGTGCCAGTGACAGATACAGAGTGCCTGTGTTGAAGTATTCATAGTGCCAGTGACAGAGAGAGAGGGCCACTGACAGATACAGTGTGCCATTGCTTGGTGTAAACTGAGTGCCAGTGTATGCTACAGCGTGCCAGTGTTTGGTGCATATGAGTGCCAGTGACTGATACAGCTTGCCAGTGCTTGGTGAATACTGAGTGCCATTGACTGATACAGAGTGCCAGTGCTTGGTGCATACCGAGTGCCAGTGTCTGATACAGAGTGCCAGTGCTTGGTGTATTCAGAGTGCCAATGACTGAGATAGAGTGCCAGTGACAGATACAGAGTGCTAGTGATTGAAGTATACAGAGTGCCACTTTCTGAGATACAGTGCCATTGACAGATACAGAGTGTCAGTGCTTGGTGCATACAGAGTGCCAGAGCTTGGTGTATTCAGAGTACCAGTGACTGAGATAGAGTGCCAGTGACAGATACAGGGTGCCAGTGTTGATGTATTCAGTGTGCCAGTGACTGAGATAGAGTGCCAGTGCTTGGTGAATACAGTGTGCCATTGACTTATACAGAGTGCCAGTGCCTGGTGCATACAGAGTGCCGGTGACAGATACGGAGAGCCAGTGCTTGGTGTATAGAGTGCCAGTGACTGAGATAGAGTGCCAGTGAAAGATACAGAGTGCCAGTGTTGATGTATTCAGTGTGCCAGTGACAGATACAGAGTGCCAGTGCTTGGTGCATACCAAGTACCAGTGACTGATACAGAGTGCCAGTGCTTGGTGTATTCAGAGTGCCAGTGACAGATACAGAGTGCCAGTGTATGGTGAATACAGAGTGCCAGTTACTGAGATAGAGTGCCAGTGACAGATACAGAGTGCCAGTGCTTGGTGCATACCAAGTGCCAGTGACTGATACAGAGAGCCAGTGCTTGGTGTATTCTGAGTGTCATTGACAGATACAGAGTGCCAGTGCTTGGTGTATTCAGAGTGCCAGTGACTGAGATAGAGTGCCAGTGACAGATACAGAGTGCCAGTGACTGATACAGTGTGCCAGTGCTTGGTGCATATAGAGTGCCAGTGACTGATACAGAGTGCCAGTGCTTGGTGTATTCAGGTTAGCCAATGACTGAGATAGAGTGCCAGTGACAGATACAGACTTCCAGTACTTGGTGCAGAGTGCCAGTGACTGATACAGAGAGCCAGTGCTTGGTGTATTCAGAGTGTCATTGACAGATACAGAGTGCCAGTGCTTGGTGTGTTCAGAGTGCCAGTGACTGAGGTAGAGTGCCAGTGACAGATGCAGAGTGCCAGTGATTGATGTATACAGAGTGCCAGTCACAGGTACAGAGTGCCAGTGCTTGGTGTACTCAGAGTACCAGTGACTGAGATAGAGTGCCAGTGACAGATACAGAGTGCCAGTGACTGATACAGAGTGCCAGTGCTTGGTGCATACCATGTACCAGGGACTGATACAGAGTGCCAGTGCTTGGTGCATTCAGAGTGTCAGTGACAGATACAGAGTGCCACTGCTTGGTGCATACAGAGTACCATTGACTGATACAGAGAGCCAGTGCTTGGTGTATTCAGAGTGACAGCAACTGAGATAGGGTGCCAGTGACAGATACAGTGTGCCAGTGTTGATGTATTCAGAGTGCCGGTGACTGAGAGAGAGGGCCTGTGACAGATACAGAGTGCCATTGCTTGGTGTAAACAGAGTGCCAGTGACTGCTACAGAGTGCCAGTGTTTGGTGCATATGAGTGTCAGTGACTGATACAGAGTGCCAGTGCTTGGTGAATACAGAGTGCCATTGACTGATACAGAGTGCCAGTGCTTGGTGCATACCGAGTGCCAGTGACTGATACAGATTGCCAGTGCTTGGTGTATTCAGAGTGCCAATGACTGAGATAGAGTGCCAGTGACAGATACAGAGTGCTAGTGATTGATGTATACAGAGCGCCAGTGTCTGAGATACAGTGCCAGTGACAGATACAGAGTGTCAGTGCTTTGTGTATACAGAGTGCCAGTGACAGGTACAGAGTGCCAGTGCTTGGTGTATTCAGAGTACCAGCGACTGAAATAGTGCCAGCGACAGATACAGAGTGCCAGTGTTGATGTATTCAGTGTGCCAGTGACTGAGATAGAGTGCCACTGCTTGGTACGTACAGAGTGCCATTGACTGATACAGAGAGCCTGTGCTTGGTGTATTCAGAGTGCCAGTGACTGAGATAGAGTGCCAGTGACTGATACAGAGTGCCAGTGCTTGGTGTATTCAGAGTGCCAATGACTGAGATAGAGTGCCACTGACAGATACAGATTGCCAAAGCTTGGTGTATACAGAGTGCCAGTGACAGATACAGAGAGCCAGTGCTTGGTGTATAGAGTGCCAGTGACTGAGATACAGTGCCAGTGACAGATACAGAGTGCCAGTGTTGATGTATTCAGAGTGCCAGTGACTGAGTTAGAGTGCCAGTGACAGATACAGAGTGCCAGTGCTTGGTGTAAACAGAGTGCCAGTGACTGCTACAGTGTGCCAGTGTTTGGTGCATACCGAGTGCCAGTGACTGATACAGAGAGCCAGTGCTTGGTGTATTCAGAGTGTCATTGACAGATACAGAGTGCCAGTGCTTGGTGTATTCAGAGTGCCAGTGACTGAGATAGAGTGCCAGTGACAGACACAGGTGCCAGTGACTGATACAGTGTGCCAGTGCTTGGTGCATATAGAGTGCCAGTGACAGATTCAGAGTACCAGTGCTTGGTGTGTTCAGAGTGCCAGTGACTGAGGTAGAGTGCCAGTGACTGATACAGAGTGCCAGTGCTTGGTGAATACAGAGTGCCATTGACTGATACAGAGTGCCAGTGCTTGGTGCATACCGAGTGCCAGTGACTGATACAGATTGCCAGTGCTTGGTGTATTCAGAGTGCCAATGACTGAGATAGAGTGCCAGTGACAGATACAGAGTGCTAGTGATTGATGTATACAGAGCGCCAGTGTCTGAGATACAGTGCCAGTGACAGATACAGAGTGTCAGTGCTTTGTGTATACAGAGTGCCAGTGACAGGTACAGAGTGCCAGTGCTTGGTGTATTCAGAGTACCAGCGACTGAAATAGTGCCAGCGACAGATGCAGAGTGCCAGTGTTGATGTATTCAGTGTGCCAGTGACTGAGATAGAGTGCCAGTGACAGATATAGAGAGTGCCAGTGCTTGGTGTAAACAGAGTGCCAGTAACTGATGCAGAGTGGCAGTGCTTGGTGTAAACAGTGTGCCAATGGCAGATACATAGTGCCACTGCTTGGTACATACAGAGTGCCATTGACTGATACAGAGAGCCTGTGCTTGGTGTATTCAGAGTGCCAGTGACTGAGATAGAGTGCCAGTGAAAGTTACAGAGTGCCAGTGCTTCGTCTTTAAAGAGTGCCAGTGACTGATACAGAGTGCCAGTGTTTGGTGCATACAGAGTGACAGTGACTGATACAGAGTGCCAGTGCTTGGTGTATTCAGAGTGCCAATGACTGAGATAGAGTGCCAATGCTTGGTGTATAGAGAGCCAATGACTGAAATAGAGTGCCAGTGACAGATGCAGAGTGGCAGTGCTTTGTGCAGAGTGCTAGTGACAGATACAGAGTGCCAGTTCTTGGTGTATTCAGAGTGCCAGTGACAGATACGAAGTGCCAGTGATTGGTGTATACAGAGTGCCAGTGACTGAGATAGAGTGTCAGTGACAGATACAGAGTGGCAGTGCTTGGTGTATACAGAGTGCCAGTGACAGGTACAGAGTGCTAGTGCTTGGTGTATTCTGGGTACCAGTGACTGAGATAGAGTGCCAGTGACAGATACAGAGTGCCAGTGCATGTTTAAACAGAGTGCCAGTGACTGATAAAAGTGCCAGTGCTTGGTGCATACCAAGTACCAGTGACTGATACAGAGTGCCACTTTCTGAGATACAGTGCCAGTGACAGATACAGAGTGTCAGTGCTTGGTGTATACAGAGTGCCAGTGACAGGTACAGAGTGTCAGTACTTGGTGTATTCAGAGTACCAGTGACTGAGATAGAGTGCCAGTGACAGATACAGAGTGCCAGTGTTGATGTCTTCAGTGTGCCAGTGACTGAGATAGAGTGCCAGTATAAGATACAGAGTGCCGGTGCTTGGTGTAAACAGAGTGCCAGTGACTGATGCAGAGTGCCAGTGCTTGGTGCATACCAAGTACCAGTGACTGATACAGAGTGCCAGTGCTTGGTGTATTCAGAGTGCCAGTGACAGATACAGAGTGCCAGTGTATGGTGAATACAGAGTGCCAGTTACTGAGATAGAGTGCCAGTGACAGATACAGAGTGCCAGTGCTTGGTGCATACCAAGTGCCAGTGACTGATACAGAGAGCCAGTGCTTGGTGTATTCTGAGTGTCATTGACAGATACAGAGTGCCAGTGCTTGGTGTATTCAGAGTGCCAGTGACTGAGATAGAGTGCCAGTGACAGATACAGAGTGCCAGTGACTGATACAGTGTGCCAGTGCTTGGTGCATATAGAGTGCCAGTGACTGATACAGAGTGCCAGTGCTTGGTGTATTCAGGTTAGCCAATGACTGAGATAGAGTGCCAGTGACAGATACAGACTTCCAGTACTTGGTGCAGAGTGCCAGTGACTGATACAGAGAGCCAGTGCTTGGTGTATTCAGAGTGTCATTGACAGATACAGAGTGCCAGTGCTTGGTGTGTTCAGAGTGCCAGTGACTGAGGTAGAGTGCCAGTGACAGATGCAGAGTGCCAGTGATTGATGTATACAGAGTGCCAGTCACAGGTACAGAGTGCCAGTGCTTGGTGTACTCAGAGTACCAGTGACTGAGATAGAGTGCCAGTGACAGATACAGAGTGCCAGTGACTGATACAGAGTGCCAGTGCTTGGTGCATACCATGTACCAGGGACTGATACAGAGTGCCAGTGCTTGGTGCATTCAGAGTGTCAGTGACAGATACAGAGTGCCACTGCTTGGTGCATACAGAGTACCATTGACTGATACAGAGAGCCAGTGCTTGGTGTATTCAGAGTGACAGCAACTGAGATAGGGTGCCAGTGACAGATACAGTGTGCCAGTGTTGATGTATTCAGAGTGCCGGTGACTGAGAGAGAGGGCCTGTGACAGATACAGAGTGCCATTGCTTGGTGTAAACAGAGTGCCAGTGACTGCTACAGAGTGCCAGTGTTTGGTGCATATGAGTGTCAGTGACTGATACAGAGTGCCAGTGCTTGGTGAATACAGAGTGCCATTGACTGATACAGAGTGCCAGTGCTTGGTGCATACCGAGTGCCAGTGACTGATACAGATTGCCAGTGCTTGGTGTATTCAGAGTGCCAATGACTGAGATAGAGTGCCAGTGACAGATACAGAGTGCTAGTGATTGATGTATACAGAGCGCCAGTGTCTGAGATACAGTGCCAGTGACAGATACAGAGTGTCAGTGCTTTGTGTATACAGAGTGCCAGTGACAGGTACAGAGTGCCAGTGCTTGGTGTATTCAGAGTACCAGCGACTGAAATAGTGCCAGCGACAGATACAGAGTGCCAGTGTTGATGTATTCAGTGTGCCAGTGACTGAGATAGAGTGCCACTGCTTGGTACGTACAGAGTGCCATTGACTGATACAGAGAGCCTGTGCTTGGTGTATTCAGAGTGCCAGTGACTGAGATAGAGTGCCAGTGACTGATACAGAGTGCCAGTGCTTGGTGTATTCAGAGTGCCAATGACTGAGATAGAGTGCCACTGACAGATACAGATTGCCAAAGCTTGGTGTATACAGAGTGCCAGTGACAGATACAGAGAGCCAGTGCTTGGTGTATAGAGTGCCAGTGACTGAGATACAGTGCCAGTGACAGATACAGAGTGCCAGTGTTGATGTATTCAGAGTGCCAGTGACTGAGTTAGAGTGCCAGTGACAGATACAGAGTGCCAGTGCTTGGTGTAAACAGAGTGCCAGTGACTGCTACAGTGTGCCAGTGTTTGGTGCATACCGAGTGCCAGTGACTGATACAGAGAGCCAGTGCTTGGTGTATTCAGAGTGTCATTGACAGATACAGAGTGCCAGTGCTTGGTGTATTCAGAGTGCCAGTGACTGAGATAGAGTGCCAGTGACAGACACAGGTGCCAGTGACTGATACAGTGTGCCAGTGCTTGGTGCATATAGAGTGCCAGTGACAGATTCAGAGTACCAGTGCTTGGTGTGTTCAGAGTGCCAGTGACTGAGGTAGAGTGCCAGTGACTGATACAGAGTGCCAGTGCTTGGTGAATACAGAGTGCCATTGACTGATACAGAGTGCCAGTGCTTGGTGCATACCGAGTGCCAGTGACTGATACAGATTGCCAGTGCTTGGTGTATTCAGAGTGCCAATGACTGAGATAGAGTGCCAGTGACAGATACAGAGTGCTAGTGATTGATGTATACAGAGCGCCAGTGTCTGAGATACAGTGCCAGTGACAGATACGGAGTGTCAGTGCTTTGTGTATACAGAGTGCCAGTGACAGGTACAGAGTGCCAGTGCTTGGTGTATTCAGAGTACCAGCGACTGAAATAGTGCCAGCGACAGATGCAGAGTGCCAGTGTTGATGTATTCAGTGTGCCAGTGACTGAGATAGAGTGCCAGTGACAGATATAGAGAGTGCCAGTGCTTGGTGTAAACAGAGTGCCAGTAACTGATGCAGAGTGGCAGTGCTTGGTGTAAACAGTGTGCCAATGGCAGATACATAGTGCCACTGCTTGGTACATACAGAGTGCCATTGACTGATACAGAGAGCCTGTGCTTGGTGTATTCAGAGTGCCAGTGACTGAGATAGAGTGCCAGTGAAAGTTACAGAGTGCCAGTGCTTCGTCTTTAAAGAGTGCCAGTGACTGATACAGAGTGCCAGTGTTTGGTGCATACAGAGTGACAGTGACTGATACAGAGTGCCAGTGCTTGGTGTATTCAGAGTGCCAATGACTGAGATAGAGTGCCAATGCTTGGTGTATAGAGAGCCAATGACTGAAATAGAGTGCCAGTGACAGATGCAGAGTGGCAGTGCTTTGTGCAGAGTGCTAGTGACAGATACAGAGTGCCAGTTCTTGGTGTATTCAGAGTGCCAGTGACAGATACGAAGTGCCAGTGATTGGTGTATACAGAGTGCCAGTGACTGAGATAGAGTGTCAGTGACAGATACAGAGTGGCAGTGCTTGGTGTATACAGAGTGCCAGTGACAGGTACAGAGTGCTAGTGCTTGGTGTATTCTGGGTACCAGTGACTGAGATAGAGTGCCAGTGACAGATACAGAGTGCCAGTGCATGTTTAAACAGAGTGCCAGTGACTGATAAAAGTGCCAGTGCTTGGTGCATACCAAGTACCAGTGACTGATACAGAGTGCCACTTTCTGAGATACAGTGCCAGTGACAGATACAGAGTGTCAGTGCTTGGTGTATACAGAGTGCCAGTGACAGGTACAGAGTGTCAGTACTTGGTGTATTCAGAGTACCAGTGACTGAGATAGAGTGCCAGTGACAGATACAGAGTGCCAGTGTTGATGTCTTCAGTGTGCCAGTGACTGAGATAGAGTGCCAGTATAAGATACAGAGTGCCGGTGCTTGGTGTAAACAGAGTGCCAGTGACTGATGCAGAGTGCCAGTGCTTGGTGCATACCAAGTACCAGTGACTGATACAGAGTGCCAGTGCTTGGTGTATTCAGAGTGCCAGTGACAGATACAGAGTGCCAGTGTATGGTGAATACAGAGTGCCAGTTACTGAGATAGAGTGCCAGTGACAGATACAGAGTGCCAGTGCTTGGTGCATTCTGAGTGTCATTGACAGATACAGAGTGCCAGTGCTTGGTGTATTCAGAGTGCCAGTGACTGAGATAGAGTGCCAGTGACAGATACAGAGTGCCAGTGACTGATACAGTGTGCCAGTGCTTGGTGCATATAGAGTGCCAGTGACTGATACAGAGTGCCAGTGCTTGGTGTATTCAGGTTAGCCAATGACTGAGATAGAGTGCCAGTGACAGATACAGACTTCCAGTACTTGGTGCAGAGTGCCAGTGACTGATACAGAGAGCCAGTGCTTGGTGTATTCAGAGTGTCATTGACAGATACAGAGTGCCAGTGCTTGGTGTGTTCAGAGTGCCAGTGACTGAGGTAGAGTGCCAGTGACAGATGCAGAGTGCCAGTGATTGATGTATACAGAGTGCCAGTCACAGGTACAGAGTGCCAGTGCTTGGTGTACTCAGAGTACCAGTGACTGAGATAGAGTGCCAGTGACAGATACAGAGTGCCAGTGACTGATACAGAGTGCCAGTGCTTGGTGCATACCATGTACCAGGGACTGATACAGAGTGCCAGTGCTTGGTGCATTCAGAGTGTCAGTGACAGATACAGAGTGCCACTGCTTGGTGCATACAGAGTACCATTGACTGATACAGAGAGCCAGTGCTTGGTGTATTCAGAGTGACAGCAACTGAGATAGGGTGCCAGTGACAGATACAGTGTGCCAGTGTTGATGTATTCAGAGTGCCGGTGACTGAGAGAGAGGGCCTGTGACAGATACAGAGTGCCATTGCTTGGTGTAAACAGAGTGCCAGTGACTGCTACAGAGTGCCAGTGTTTGGTGCATATGAGTGTCAGTGACTGATACAGAGTGCCAGTGCTTGGTGAATACAGAGTGCCATTGACTGATACAGAGTGCCAGTGCTTGGTGCATACCGAGTGCCAGTGACTGATACAGATTGCCAGTGCTTGGTGTATTCAGAGTGCCAATGACTGAGATAGAGTGCCAGTGACAGATACAGAGTGCTAGTGATTGATGTATACAGAGCGCCAGTGTCTGAGATACAGTGCCAGTGACAGATACAGAGTGTCAGTGCTTTGTGTATACAGAGTGCCAGTGACAGGTACAGAGTGCCAGTGCTTGGTGTATTCAGAGTACCAGCGACTGAAATAGTGCCAGCGACAGATACAGAGTGCCAGTGTTGATGTATTCAGTGTGCCAGTGACTGAGATAGAGTGCCACTGCTTGGTACGTACAGAGTGCCATTGACTGATACAGAGAGCCTGTGCTTGGTGTATTCAGAGTGCCAGTGACTGAGATAGAGTGCCAGTGACTGATACAGAGTGCCAGTGCTTGGTGTATTCAGAGTGCCAATGACTGAGATAGAGTGCCACTGACAGATACAGATTGCCAAAGCTTGGTGTATACAGAGTGCCAGTGACAGATACAGAGAGCCAGTGCTTGGTGTATAGAGTGCCAGTGACTGAGATACAGTGCCAGTGACAGATACAGAGTGCCAGTGTTGATGTATTCAGAGTGCCAGTGACTGAGTTAGAGTGCCAGTGACAGATACAGAGTGCCAGTGCTTGGTGTAAACAGAGTGCCAGTGACTGCTACAGTGTGCCAGTGTTTGGTGCATACCGAGTGCCAGTGACTGATACAGAGAGCCAGTGCTTGGTGTATTCAGAGTGTCATTGACAGATACAGAGTGCCAGTGCTTGGTGTATTCAGAGTGCCAGTGACTGAGATAGAGTGCCAGTGACAGACACAGGTGCCAGTGACTGATACAGTGTGCCAGTGCTTGGTGCATATAGAGTGCCAGTGACAGATTCAGAGTACCAGTGCTTGGTGTGTTCAGAGTGCCAGTGACTGAGGTAGAGTGCCAGTGACTGATACAGAGTGCCAGTGCTTGGTGAATACAGAGTGCCATTGACTGATACAGAGTGCCAGTGCTTGGTGCATACCGAGTGCCAGTGACTGATACAGATTGCCAGTGCTTGGTGTATTCAGAGTGCCAATGACTGAGATAGAGTGCCAGTGACAGATACAGAGTGCTAGTGATTGATGTATACAGAGCGCCAGTGTCTGAGATACAGTGCCAGTGACAGATACAGAGTGTCAGTGCTTTGTGTATACAGAGTGCCAGTGACAGGTACAGAGTGCCAGTGCTTGGTGTATTCAGAGTACCAGCGACTGAAATAGTGCCAGCGACAGATGCAGAGTGCCAGTGTTGATGTATTCAGTGTGCCAGTGACTGAGATAGAGTGCCAGTGACAGATATAGAGAGTGCCAGTGCTTGGTGTAAACAGAGTGCCAGTAACTGATGCAGAGTGGCAGTGCTTGGTGTAAACAGTGTGCCAATGGCAGATACATAGTGCCACTGCTTGGTACATACAGAGTGCCATTGACTGATACAGAGAGCCTGTGCTTGGTGTATTCAGAGTGCCAGTGACTGAGATAGAGTGCCAGTGAAAGTTACAGAGTGCCAGTGCTTCGTCTTTAAAGAGTGCCAGTGACTGATACAGAGTGCCAGTGTTTGGTGCATACAGAGTGACAGTGACTGATACAGAGTGCCAGTGCTTGGTGTATTCAGAGTGCCAATGACTGAGATAGAGTGCCAATGCTTGGTGTATAGAGAGCCAATGACTGAAATAGAGTGCCAGTGACAGATGCAGAGTGGCAGTGCTTTGTGCAGAGTGCTAGTGACAGATACAGAGTGCCAGTTCTTGGTGTATTCAGAGTGCCAGTGACAGATACGAAGTGCCAGTGATTGGTGTATACAGAGTGCCAGTGACTGAGATAGAGTGTCAGTGACAGATACAGAGTGGCAGTGCTTGGTGTATACAGAGTGCCAGTGACAGGTACAGAGTGCTAGTGCTTGGTGTATTCTGGGTACCAGTGACTGAGATAGAGTGCCAGTGACAGATACAGAGTGCCAGTGCATGTTTAAACAGAGTGCCAGTGACTGATAAAAGTGCCAGTGCTTGGTGCATACCAAGTACCAGTGACTGATACAGAGTGCCAGTGCTTGGTGTATAAACAGTGCCATTGACTGATACAGAGAGCCAGTGCTTGGTGTATTCAGACTGCCAGTGAATGAGATAGAGTGCCAGTGACAGATAGATTGCCAGTGTTGATGTATTCAGAGTGCCAGTGACTGAGAGAGAGTGCCAGTGACTGCTACAGTGTGCCAGTGTTTGTTGCATATGAGTGCCAGTGACTGATACAGAGTGCCAGTGCTTGGTGTGTTCAGAGTGCCTGTGACAGATACAGAGTGCCAGTGCTCGGTGAATACAGAGTGCCATTGACTGATACAGAGTGCCAGTGCTTGATGCATACCGAGTGCCAGTTACTGATACAGAGAGTCAGTGCTTGGTGTATTCAGAGTGCCAGTGACAGACACAGAGTGCCAGTGCTTGGTGTACACAGAGTGCCATTGACTGATACAGAGTGCCAGTGTTTGGTGAATTCAGAGTGCCAATTACTGAGATAGAGTGCCACTGACAGATACAGATTGCAAAAGCTTGGTGTATACAGAGTGCCAGTGACAGATACACAGAGCCAGTGCTTGGTGTATAGAGTGCCAGTGACTGAGATAGAGTGCCAGTGACAGATACAGAGTGCCAGTGTTTGGTGTACACAGCTTGCCAGTGACTGAGAATGAGTGCCAGTTACAGATACAGAGTTCCAATGCTTGGTGTATACAGAGTGCCAGTGACAGGTACAGAGTGCCAGTGCTTGGTGTATTCAAAGTACCAGTGACTGAGATAAAGTGCCAGTGACAGATACAGAGTGCCCGTGTTGATGTATTCAGTGTGCCAGTGACTGAGCTGAAGAGCCAGTGACAGATACAGAGTGCCAGTGCTTGGTGTAAACAGAGTGCCAATGGCAGATACAGAGTGCCACTGCTTGGTGCATGGAGTGCCATTGACTGATACAGATTGCCAGTGCTTGGTGCATACCAAGTACCTTTGACTGATACAGAGTGCCAGTGCTTGGTGCATTCAGAGTGCCAATGGCAGATACAGAGTGCCATTGCTTGGTGCATGGAGTGCCATTGACTGATACAGAAAGCCAGTGCTTGGTGTATTCAGAGTGCCAGTGACTGAGATAGACTGCCAGTGACAGGTACAGAGTGCCAGTGTTGATGTATTAAGAGTGCCAGTGACTGAGAGAGAGGGCCAGTGACAGATCCAGAGTGCCAGTGACTGTGAGAGAGGGCCAGTGACAGATCCAGAGTGCCAGTGTTTGGTGTAAACAGAGTGCCAGTGACTGATACAGAGTGCTAGTGTTTGGTGCATACTAAGTGCCAGTGACTGATACAGAGAGCCAGTGCTTGGTGTATTCAGAGTGCCAGTGACAGATACAGATTGCAAAAGCTTGGTGTATACAGAGTGCCAGTGACAGATACACAGAGCCAGTGCTTGGTGTATAGAGTGCCAGTGACTGAGATAGAGTGCCAGTGACAGATACAGAGTGCCAGTGTTTGGTGTACACAGCTTGCCAGTGACTGAGAATGAGTGCCAGTTACAGATACAGAGTTCCAATGCTTGGTGTATACAGAGTGCCAGTGACAGGTACAGAGTGCCAGTGCTTGGTGTATTCAGAGTACCAGTGACTGAGATAAAGTGCCAGTGACAGATACAGAGTGCCCGTGTTGATGTATTCAGTGTGCCAGTGACTGAGCTGAAGAGCCAGTGACAGATACAGAGTGCCAGTGCTTGGTGTAAACAGAGTGCCAATGGCAGATACAGAGTGCCACTGCTTGGTGCATGGAGTGCCATTGACTGATACAGATTGCCAGTGCTTGGTGCATACCAAGTACCTTTGACTGATACAGAGTGCCAGTGCTTGGTGCATTCAGAGTGCCAATGGCAGATACAGAGTGCCATTGCTTGGTGCATGGAGTGCCATTGACTGATACAGAAAGCCAGTGCTTGGTGTATTCAGAGTGCCAGTGACTGAGATAGACTGCCAGTGACAGGTACAGAGTGCCAGTGTTGATGTATTAAGAGTGCCAGTGACTGAGAGAGAGGGCCAGTGACAGATCCAGAGTGCCAGTGACTGTGAGAGAGGGCCAGTGACAGATCCAGAGTGCCAGTGTTTGGTGTAAACAGAGTGCCAGTGACTGATACAGAGTGCTAGTGTTTGGTGCATACTAAGTGCCAGTGACTGATACAGAGAGCCAGTGCTTGGTGTATTCAGAGTGCCAGTGACAGATACAGAGTGCCAGTGCTTGGTGAATACAGAGTGCCAGTGACTGAGATAGAGTGTCAGTGACTGATACAGAGTGCCAGGGCTTGGTGCATACAGAGTGCCAGCAACAGGTACAGAGTGCCAGTGCTTGGTGTATTAAGATTACCAGTGACTGAGATAGATTTCCAGTGACAGATACAGAATGCCAGTGTTGATGTATTCAGAGTGCCAGTGAATGAGAGATAGTGTCAGTGACTGATACAGAGTGCCAGTGTTGGGTGCATACGAGTGCCAGTGACTGGTACAGAGTGCCAGTGTTGATGTATTCAGAGTGCCATTGACTGAGAAAGAGTGCCAGTGACAGATACAGAGTGCCAGTGCTTGGTTAAACAATGTGCCAGTGACTGATACAGAGTGCCAGTGCTTGGTGCATACCAAGTACCAGTGACTTATACAGAGTGCGAGTGCTTGGCACATTTAGAGTGCCAATGACAGATACAGAGTGCCACTGCTTGGTGCATACATATTGCCATTGACTGATACAGAGAGCCAGTGCTTGGTGTATTCAGAGTGCCAGTGACTGAGATAGAGTGCCAGTGTTGATGTATTCAGAGAGCCAGTGACTGAGAGAGAAAGTGCCAGTGACTGCTACAGTGTGCCAGTGTTTGGTGCATATGAGTGCCAGTGCCAGATACAGAGTGCCAGTGCTTGGTTAAACAGAGTGCCAGTGACTGATACAGAGTGCCAGTGCTGGGTGAATACAGAGTGCCATTGACTGATACAGAGTGCCAGTGCTTGGTGTATACCGAGTGCCAGTGACAGATACAGAGTGCCAGTGCTAGGTGTATTCAGAGTGCCAGTGACAGATACTGAGTGCCAGTGCTTGGTGTAAACAGAGTGCCAGTGACTGATACAGAGTGCCAGTGCTGGGTGAATACAGAGTGCCATTGACTGATACAGAGTGCCAGTGCTTGGTGCATACCGAGTGCCAGTGACAGATACAGAGTGCCAGTGCTAGGTGTATTCAGAGTGCCAGTGACAGATACTGAGTGCCAGTGCTTGGTGTAAACAGAGTGCCAGTGACTGCTACAGAGTGCCAGTTTTTGGTGCATATGAGTGCCAGTGAATGATACAGAGTGCCAGTGCTTGGTGTATTCAGAGTGCCAGTGACAGATACAGAGTGCCAGTGCTTAGTTAAACAGAGTGCCAGTGACTGATACAGAATGCCAGTGCTGGGTGAATGCAGAGTGCCATTGACTGACACAGAGTGCCAGTGCTTGGTGAATACCGAGTGCCAGTGACTGACACAGAGAGCCAGTGCTTGGTGTATTCAGAGTGCCAGTGACAGATACAGAGTGCCAGTGCTTGGTGTATTCAGAGTGCCAGTGACTGAATACAGAGTGCCAGTGACTGCTACAGAGCGCCAGTGTTTGGTGCATACCGGGTGCCAGTGACTGATACAGAGAGCCAGTGCTTGGTGTATTCAAAGTGCCAGTGACTGAGATAGAGTGCCAGTGACAGATACAGAGTGCCAGTGCTTGGTGTACACAGAGAGCCAGTGACTGATACAGAGTGGCAGAGCTTGGTGCAAACAGAGTGCCAGCTACAGGTACAGAGTGCCAGTGCTTGGTGTATTAAGAGTAACAGTGACTGAGGTAGAGTGCCAGTGACAGATACCGAGTGCCAGTGTTGATGTATTCAGAGTGCCAGTGACTGAGAGATAGTGCCAATGACAGATAAAGCATGCCAGTGCTTGGTGGAAACAGAGTGCCAATGCTTGGTGCATATGAGTGCCAGTGCCTGATACAGAGCGCCAGTGCTTGGTGTATTCAGAGTGCAAGTGACAGATACAGAGTGCCAGTGCTTGGTGAATACAGAGTGCCAGTGCCTGGTGCATACCGAATGCCAGCAACTGATACAGAGAGCCAGTGCTTAGTGTATTCAGAGTGCCAGTGCTTGGTGTATTCAGAGTGCGATTGACTGATACAGCGTGCCAGTGCTTGGTGCATACCAAGTGTCCGTTACTGAGAGAGGGTGCCAGTGACAGATCCAGAGTGTCGGTGCTTGGTGTAAACAGAGTGCCAGTGCCTGCTACAGAATGCCAGTGTTTGGTGCATACCGAGTGCCAGTGACTGATACAGAGAGCCAGTGCTTGGTATATTCAGAGTGCCAGTGACAGATGCATAGTGCCAGTTCTTGGTGAATACAGAGTGCCAGTGACTGAGATAGAGTGCCAGTGACTGATACAGAGAGCCAGTGCTTGGTGTATTCAGAGTGCCAGTGACTGAGATAGAGTGCCAGTGACAGATAGAGTGACAGTGTTGATGTATTCAGAGTGCCAGTGACTGAGAGAAAGTGCCAGTGACTGCAACAGTGTGCCAATGTTTGGTGCATATGAGTGCCAGTGACAGATACAGAGTGCCAGTGCTTGGTTAAACAGAGTGCCAGTGACGTAGCGAACATAGCCTAGTGATCGAAAAAGGCAGACACAGGCAGACCAGGCTGCCAAGACAGGACAGGATATGCTCTCATTGCAGTCAGGGAGTAGTGGAGACAGAGATGCACTTCCTCACAGCCTGTGGAAAATATCAGGGCATAAGGGAGAATTTCTACCAAAAATTCTCACAAATATGCCCTGAATTCAGAAATCTGAATGATGACCAAAAACTCCCATACCTACTGGGGGAGGAGAGAAGCTGTGTAGCACTGGCGGCACACTATGTTACAGCTTGCCATGAACAGAGGGACATCCAGTAAACCTAAGAAAAGAGTATATATAAATAATGCGAATGTATATTTATACACTCTGGGATATACCTGTTTATACACTGTATGAATAGAACTGCGTTTATGTTTTCAAACATAAATGTATTGATGCTTTGGCAACATAAGATGTACCTTATCATGCCAATAAAGCTATTTGAATTGAATTGAATTGAATTGACTGCTACAGAGTGCCAGTGCTGGGTGAATACAGAGTGCCATTGACTTATACAGAGTGCCAGTGCTTGGTGCATACCGAGTGCCAGTGATTGATACAGAGTGCCAGTGCTTGGTGTATTCAGAGTGCCAGTGACAGATACAGAGTGCCAGTGCTTGGTGTATTCAGAGTGCCAGTGACAGATACTGAGTGCCAGTGCTTGGTGTAAACAGAGTGCCAGTGACTGCTACAGAGTGCCAGTTTTTGGTGCATATGCGTGCCAGTGAATGATACAGAGTGCCAGTGCTTGGTGTATTCAGAGTGCCAGTGACAGATACAGAGTGCCAGTGCTTGGTTAAACAGAGTGCCAGTGACTGATACAGAGTGCCAGTGCTGCGTGAATACAGAGTGCCATTGACTGACACAGAGTGCCACTGCTTGGTGCATACCGAGTGCCAGTGACTGACACAGAGAGCCAGTGCTTGGTGTATTCAGAGTGCCTATGACTGAGAGAGAGTGCCAATGACAGATACAAAGTGCCAGTGCTTGGTGTAAACAGAGTGCCAGTGACTGATACAGAGTGCCAGTGTTGGTGCATACGAAGTACCAGTGACTGATAGAGTGCCAGTGCTTGGTGCATTCAGAGTGTCAATGGCAGATACAGAGTGCCACTGCTTGGTGCATGGAGTGCCATTGAATGATACAGAGAGCCAGTGCTTGGTGAATTCAGAGTGCCAGTGACTGAGATAGAGTGCCAGTGACAGATACAGAGTGCCAGTGTTGATGTATTCAGAGTGCCAGTGACTGAGAGAGAGTGCCAGTGACACATCCAGAGATACGGTGCTTGGTGTAAACAGAGTGCCAGTGACTGCTACAGCGTGCCAGTGTTTGGTGCATACCGACTGCCAGTGACTGATACAGAGAGCCAGTGCTTGGTGTATTCAGAGTGCCAGTGACAGATACAGAGCGCCACTGCTTGGTGAATACAGAGTGCCAGTGATTGAGATAGAGTGCCAGTGACAGATACAGAGTGCCAGTGCTTGGTGTACACAGAGTGCCAGTGACTGATACAGAGTGCCAGAGCTTGGTGCATACAGAGTGCCAGCAACAGGTACAGAGTGCCAGTGCTTGGTGTATTAAGATTACCAGTGACTGAGATAGAGTGCCAGTGACAGATACAGAATGCCAGTGTTGATATATTCAGAGTGCCAGTGACTGAGAGATTGTGCCAGTGACGGATAAAGAGTGCCAGTGCTTGGTGTAAACAGAGTGCCAGTGACTGATACGGAGCGCCAGTGCTTGGTGCATACGAGTGTCAATGACTGCTACAGAGTGCCAGTGTTGAGGTATTCAGAGTGCCATTGACTGAGAAAGAGTGCCAGTGACAGATACAGAGTGCCAGTGCTTGGTTAAACAGAGTACCAGTGACTGATACAGAGTGCCAGTGCTTGGTGCATATGAGTGCCAATGATTGATACAGAGTGCCGGTGTTGAGGTATTCAGAGTGCCATTGACTGAGAAAGAGTGCCAGTGACAGATACAGAGTGCCAGTGCTTGGTTAAACAGAGTACCAGTGACTTATACAGAGTGCGAGTGCTTGGTTAAACAGAGTGCCGGTGACTGATACAGAGTACCAGTGCTGGGTGAATACAGAGTGCCATTGACTGATAGAGTGCCAGTGCTTGGTGCATACCGAGTACCAGTGACTGATACAGAGAGCCAGTGCTTGGTGTATTCAGAGTGCCAGTGACTGAGATAGAGTGCCAGTGACAGATAGATTGCCAGTGTTGATGTATTCAGAGTGCCAGTGACTGAGAGAAAGTGCCAGTGACTGCTACAGTGTGCCAGTGTTTGGTGCATATCAGTGCCAGTGACAGATACAGAGTGCCAGTGCTTGGTTCAACAGAGTGCCAGTGACTGATACAGAGAGCCAGTGCTTGGTGTATTCAGAGTGCCAGTGACAGATACAGAGTGCCAGTGCTTGGTGTATTCAGAGTGCCAGTGACTGAGATGGCGTGCCAGTGACAGATACAGAGTGCCAGTGCTTGGTGTACACAGAGTCCCAGTGACTGATAGAGAGTGCCAGTGCATGGTGCATACAGAGTGCCAGTGACTGATACAGAGTGCCAGTGCTTGGTGTATTCAGAGTGCCAATGACTGAGATAGAGTGCCACTGACAGATACAGATTGCCAAAGCTTTGTGTATACAGAGTGCCAGTGACGGATACAGAGAGCCAGTGCTTGGTTTATAGAGTGCCAGTGACATAGATAGAGTGCCAGTGACAGATACAGAGTGCCAGTGCATGGTGTAAACAGAGTGCCAGTGACTGATACAGAGTGTCAGTGCTTGTTGCATACAAAGTATCAGTGACTGATACAGAGTACCAGTGCTTATTGCATTCAGAGTGCCAATGGCAGATACAGAGTGCCACTGCTTGGTGCATACAGAGTGCCATTGACTGATATAGAGGGCCAATGCGTAGTGTATTCAGAGTGCCAGTGACTGTGATAGAGTGCCAGTGACAGATACAGAGTGTCAGTGTTGATGTTTTCAGAGTGCCAGTGACTGAGAGAGAGTGCCAGTGACTGATACAGAGAGCCAGTGCTTGGTGTATTCAGAGTGCCAGTGACAGATACAGAGTGCCAGTGCTTGGTGAATACAGAGTGCCAGTGCCTGGTGCATACCGAATGCCAGCAACTGATACAGAGAGCCAGTGCTTAGTGTATTCAGAGTGCCAGTGCTTGGTGTATTCAGAGTGCGATTGACTGATACAGAGTGCCAGTGCTTGGTGAATACCGAGTGCCAGTGACTGAGAGAGCGTGCCACTGACAGATCCAGAGTGCCAGTGCTTGGTGTAAACAGAGTGCCAGTGACTGATATAGAGGGCCAATGCGTAGTGTATTCAGAGTGCCAGTGACTGTGATAGAGTGCCAGTGACAGATACAGAGTGTCAGTGTTGATGTTTTCAGAGTGCCAGTGACTGAGAGAGAGTGCCAGTGACTGATACAGAGAGCCAGTGCTTGGTGTATTCAGAGTGCCAGTGACAGATACAGAGTGCCAGTGCTTGGTGAATACAGAGTGCCAGTGCCTGGTGCATACCGAATGCCAGCAACTGATACAGAGAGCCAGTGCTTAGTGTATTCAGAGTGCCAGTGCTTGGTGTATTCAGAGTGCGATTGACTGATACAGAGTGCCAGTGCTTGGTGAATACCGAGTGCCAGTGACTGAGAGAGCGTGCCACTGACAGATCCAGAGTGCCAGTGCTTGGTGTAAACAGAGTGCCAGTGACTGCTACAGAGTGCCAGTGTGCCGTGCATACCGAATGCCAGTTACTGATACAGAGAGGCAGTGCTTGGTGTATTCAGAGTGCCAGTGACAGATGCAGAGTGCCCGTTCTTGGTGAATACAGATTGCCAGTGACTGAGATAGGGTGCCAGTGACAGATACAGAGTGCCAGTGCTTGGTGTACATAGAGTGCCAGCGTCTGATACAGAGTGCCAGAGCTTTTTGCATACGGATTGCCAGTGACAGGTGCAGAGTGCCAGTGCTTGGTGCATACGAGTGCCAGTGACTGATACAGAGTACCAGTGCTTGGTGCATTCAGAGTGCCACTGCCTGGTGCATACCGAGTGCCAGCAACTGATACAGAGATCCAGTGCTTGGTGTATTCAGAGTGCCAGTGCTAGGTGTATTCAGAGTGCCATTGACTGATACAGAGTGCCAGTGCTTGGTGCATACCGAGTGCCAGTGACTGATACAGAGAGCCAGTGCTTGGAGTATTTAGAGTGCCGGTGACAGATACAGAGTGCCAGTGCGTGTTATATTCAGAATGCCAGTGACTGATATAGAGTGCCAGTAACAGATACAGAGTGCCAGTGACTGATACAGAGTGCCAGTGCTTGAAATATTCAGAGTGCCAAAGACTGAGAAAGAGTGCCAGTGACAGATACAGAGTGCCAGTGCTTGTTGCAGAGTGCCAGTGACAGATTCAGCGTACCAGTGCTTGGTGTATTCAGAGTGCCAGTGACTGAGATAGAGTGCCAGTGACAGAAACAGATTGCCAGTGATTGATATATACAGAGTGCCAGTGACTGAGATAGAGTGCCAGTGACAGAGTGCCATTGCTTGGTGCATTCAGAGTGTCAGTGACAGATACAGAGTGCCACTGCTTGGTGCATACAGAGTGCCACTGACTGATACAGAGAGCCAGTGCTTGGTGTATTCAGAATGCCAGTGGCTGAGATAGAGTGCCAGTAACAGATACAGAGTGCCAGTGTTGAGGTATTCAGAGTGACAGTGACAGGTACAGTGTGCCAGTGCTTGGTGTATTCAGAGTAACAATGACTGAGATAGAGTGCCAGTGACCGATACAGACTGCCAGTTTTCATGAATTCAGAGAGCCAGTGACTGAGAGAGAGTGCCAGTGACAGATACAGAGTGCCGCTGCTTGGTGTAAACAGAGAGCCAGTGACTGAGATAGAGTGCCAGTGACAGTTACAGAGTGGCAGTGCTTGGTGCAGAGTGCCAGTGACAGATACAGAGTGCCAGTGATTGGTGTATACAGCTTGCCAGTGACTGATACAGAGTGCCAGTGCTGGGTGTATTCAGAGTGCCAGTGACAGATACAGAGTGCCAGTGCTTGGTGAATACAGAGTGCCATTGACTGATACAGAGTGCCAGTGCTTGGTGCATACCGAGTGCCAGTGACTGATACAGAGAGCCAGTGCTTGGTCTATTCAGAGTGCCAGTGACAGATACAGTGTGCCAGTGCTTGGTGTGCTCAGAGTGCCATTGACTGATACAGAGTGCCAGTGACAGATACAGAGTGGCAGTGCTTGTTGCAGAGTGCCAATGACAGATTTAGAGTACCACTGCTTGGTGTATTCAGAGTGCCAGTGATTGAGATAGAGTGCCAGTGACAGATACAGAGTGCCAGTGTTGACGTATTCAGAGTGACAGTGACAAGTACATATTGCCAGTGCTTGGTGTATTCAGAGTACCAGTGACTGAGATAGATTGCCAGTGACAGATACACAGTAGCAGTTTTCATGCATTAAGAGTGCCAGTGACTGAGATAGCCTGCCAGTGACAGTTAGAGAGTGGCAGTGCTTGGTGCAGAGTGCCAGTGCCAGATTCAGAGTGCCAGTGACTGAGATAGATTGCCAGTGCTTGGTGTATTCAGAGTGCCAGTGACAGATACAGAGTGCCAGTTCTTGGTGCATACCAAAGGCCAGTGACTGATACAGAGAGGCAATGCTTGGCCTATTCAGAGTGCCAGTGACAGATACAGAGTGCCAGTGCTTGGTGTGCTCAGACTGCCAGTGACAGATACAGAATGCCAGTGCTTGTTGTATTCAGAGTGCCAGTGACTGAGATAGAGTGCCAGTGACAGATACAGAGTGACCGTGACTGATACAGAGTGCCAGTGCTTGGTGCATACAGAGTGCCAGTGACTGATACAGAGTGCCAGTGCTGGGTGAATGCAGAGTGCCATTGACTGATACAGAGTGCCAGTGCTTGGTGCATACCGAGTGACAGTGACTGATACAGAGAGCCAGTGCGTGGTGTATTCAGAGTGCCAGTGACAGATACAGAGTGCCAGTGCTTGGCGTATTCAGAGTGCCAGTGACTGAGATGGAGTGCCAGTGACAGATACAGAGTACCAGTGTTGATGTTTTCAGAGTGCCAGTGACTGAGAGAGAGTGCCAGTGACTGATACAGAGAGCCAGTGCTTGGTGTATTCAGAGTGCCAGAGACAGATACAGAGTGCCAGTGCTTGGTGAATATAGAGTGCCAGTGCCTGGTGCATACCGAATGCCAGCAACTGATACAGAGAGCCAGTGCTTAGTGTATTCAGAGTGCCAGTGCTTGGTGTATTCAGAGTGCGATTGACTGATACAGAGTGCCAGAGCTTGGTGAATACAGAGTGCCACTGCCTGGTGCATACCGAGTGCCAGCAACTGATACAGAGATCCAGTGCTTGGTGTATTCAGAGTGCCAGTGCTAGGTGTATTCAGAGTGCCATTGACTGATACAGAGTGCCAGTGCTTGGTGCATACCGAGTGCCAGTGACTGATACAGAGAGCCAGTGCTTGGAGTATTTAGAGTGCCGGTGACAGATACAGAGTGCCAGTGCGTGTTATATTCAGAATGCCAGTGACTGATATAGAGTGCCAGTAACAGATACAGAGTGCCAGTGACTGATACAGAGTGCCAGTGCTTGAAATATTCAGAGTGCCAAAGACTGAGAAAGAGTGCCAGTGACAGATACAGAGTGCCAGTGCTTGTTGCAGAGTGCCAGTGACAGATTCAGCGTACCAGTGCTTGGTGTATTCAGAGTGCCAGTGACTGAGATAGAGTGCCAGTGACAGAAACAGATTGCCAGTGATTGATATATACAGAGTGCCAGTGACTGAGACAGAGTGCCAGTGACAGAGTGCCATTGCTTGGTGCATTCAGAGTGTCAGTGACAGATACAGAGTGCCACTGCTTGGTGCATACAGAGTGCCACTGACTGATACAGAGAGCCAGTGCTTGGTGTATTCAGAATGCCAGTGGCTGAGATAGAGTGCCAGTAACAGATACAGAGTGCCAGTGTTGAGGTATTCAGAGTGACAGTGACAGGTACAGTGTGCCAGTGCTTGGTGTATTCAGAGTAACAATGACTGAGATAGAGTGCCAGTGACCGATACAGACTGCCAGTTTTCATGAATTCAGAGAGCCAGTGACTGAGAGAGAGTGCCAGTGACAGATACAGAGTGCCGCTGCTTGGTGTAAACAGAGAGCCAGTGACTGAGATAGAGTGCCAGTGACAGTTACAGAGTGGCAGTGCTTGGTGCAGAGTGCCAGTGACAGATACAGAGTGCCAGTGATTGGTGTATACAGCTTGCCAGTGACTGATACAGAGTGCCAGTGCTGGGTGTATTCAGAGTGCCAGTGACAGATACAGAGTGCCAGTGCTTGGTGAATACAGAGTGCCATTGACTGATACAGAGTGCCAGTGCTTGGTGCATACCGAGTGCCAGTGACTGATACAGAGAGCCAGTGCTTGGTCTATTCAGAGTGCCAGTGACAGATACAGTGTGCCAGTGCTTGGTGTGCTCAGAGTGCCATTGACTGATACAGAGTGCCAGTGACAGATACAGAGTGGCAGTGCTTGTTGCAGAGTGCCAATGACAGATTTAGAGTACCACTGCTTGGTGTATTCAGAGTGCCAGTGATTGAGATAGAGTGCCAGTGACAGATACAGAGTGCCAGTGTTGACGTATTCAGAGTGACAGTGACAAGTACATATTGCCAGTGCTTGGTGTATTCAGAGTACCAGTGACTGAGATAGATTGCCAGTGACAGATACACAGTAGCAGTTTTCATGCATTAAGAGTGCCAGTGACTGAGATAGCCTGCCAGTGACAGTTAGAGAGTGGCAGTGCTTGGTGCAGAGTGCCAGTGCCAGATTCAGAGTGCCAGTGACTGAGATAGATTGCCAGTGCTTGGTGTATTCAGAGTGCCAGTGACAGATACAGAGTGCCAGTTCTTGGTGCATACCAAAGGCCAGTGACTGATACAGAGAGGCAATGCTTGGCCTATTCAGAGTGCCAGTGACAGATACAGAGTGCCAGTGCTTGGTGTGCTCAGACTGCCAGTGACAGATACAGAATGCCAGTGCTTGTTGTATTCAGAGTGCCAGTGACTGAGATAGAGTGCCAGTGACAGATACAGAGTGACAGTGACTGATACAGAGTGCCAGTGCTTGGTGCATACAGAGTGCCAGTGACTGATACAGAGTGCCAGTGCTGGGTGAATGCAGAGTGCCATTGACTGATACAGAGTGCCAGTGCTTGGTGCATACCGAGTGACAGTGACTGATACAGAGAGCCAGTGCGTGGTGTATTCAGAGTGCCAGTGACAGATACAGAGTGCCAGTGCTTGGCGTATTCAGAGTGCCAGTGACTGAGATGGAGTGCCAGTGACAGATACAGAGTACCAGTGTTGATGTTTTCAGAGTGCCAGTGACTGAGAGAGAGTGCCAGTGACTGATACAGAGAGCCAGTGCTTGGTGTATTCAGAGGGCCAGAGACAGATACAGAGTGCCAGTGCTTGGTGAATATAGAGTGCCAGTGCCTGGTGCATACCGAATGCCAGCAACTGATACAGAGAGCCAGTGCTTAGTGTATTCAGAGTGCCAGTGCTTGGTGTATTCAGAGTGCGATTGACTGATACAGAGTGCCAGTGCTTGGTGAATACCGAGTGCCAGTGACTGAGAGAGCGTGCCACTGACAGATCCAGAGTGCCAGTGCTTGGTGTAAACAGAGTGCCAGTGACTGCTACAGAGTGCCAGTGTGCCGTGCATACCGAATGCCAGTTACTGATACAGAGAGCCAGTGCTTGGTGTATTCAGAGTGCCAGTGACAGATGCAGAGTGCCCGTTCTTGGTGAATACAGATTGCCAGTGACTGAGATAGGGTGCCAGTGACAGATACAGAGTGCCAGTGCTTGGTGTACATAGAGTGCCAGCGTCTGATACAGAGTGCCAGAGCTTTTTGCATACGGATTGCCAGTGACAGGTGCAGAGTGCCAGTGCTTGGTGCATACGAGTGCCAGTGACTGATACAGAGTACCAGTGCTTGGTGCATTCAGAGTGCCAGTGGCAGATACAGAGTGCCAGAGCTTGGTGAATACAGAGTGCCACTGCCTGGTGCATACCGAGTGCCAGCAACTGATACAGAGATCCAGTGCTTGGTGTATTCAGAGTGCCAGTGCTAGGTGTATTCAGAGTGCCATTGACTGATACAGAGTGCCAGTGCTTGGTGCATACCGAGTGCCAGTGACTGATACAGAGAGCCAGTGCTTGGAGTATTTAGAGTGCCGGTGACAGATACAGAGTGCCAGTGCGTGTTATATTCAGAATGCCAGTGACTGATATAGAGTGCCAGTAACAGATACAGAGTGCCAGTGACTGATACAGAGTGCCAGTGCTTGAAATATTCAGAGTGCCAAAGACTGAGAAAGAGTGCCAGTGACAGATACAGAGTGCCAGTGCTTGTTGCAGAGTGCCAGTGACAGATTCAGCGTACCAGTGCTTGGTGTATTCAGAGTGCCAGTGACTGAGATAGAGTGCCAGTGACAGAAACAGATTGCCAGTGATTGATATATACAGAGTGCCAGTGACTGAGATAGAATGCCAGTGACAGAGTGCCATTGCTTGGTGCATTCAGAGTGTCAGTGACAGATACAGAGTGCCACTGCTTGGTGCATACAGAGTGCCACTGACTGATACAGAGAGCCAGTGCTTGGTGTATTCAGAATGCCAGTGGCTGAGATAGAGTGCCAGTAACAGATACAGTGTGCCAGTGTTGAGGTATTCAGAGTGACAGTGACAGGTACAGTGTGCCAGTGCTTGGTGTATTCAGAGTAACAATGACTGAGATAGAGTGCCAGTGACCGATACAGACTGCCAGTTTTCATGAATTCAGAGAGCCAGTGACTGAGAGAGAGTGCCAGTGACAGATACAGAGTGCCGCTGCTTGGTGTAAACAGAGAGCCAGTGACTGAGATAGAGTGCCAGTGACAGTTACAGAGTGGCAGTGCTTGGTGCAGAGTGCCAGTGACAGATACAGAGTGCCAGTGATTGGTGTATACAGCTTGCCAGTGACTGATACAGAGTGCCAGTGCTGGGTGTATTCAGAGTGCCAGTGACAGATACAGAGTGCCAGTGCTTGGTGAATACAGAGTGCCATTGACTGATACAGAGTGCCAGTGCTTGGTGCATACCGAGTGCCAGTGACAGATACAGTGTGCCAGTGATTGGTGTATACAGCTTGCCAGTGACTGATACAGAGTGCCAGTGCTTGGTCTATTCAGAGTGCCAGTGACAGATACAGTGTGCCAGTGCTTGGTGTGCTCAGAGTGCCATTGACTGATACAGAGTGCCAGTGACAGATACAGAGTGGCAGTGCTTGTTGCAGAGTGCCAATGACAGATTTAGAGTACCACTGCTTGGTGTATTCAGAGTGCCAGTGATTGAGATAGAGTGCCAGTGACAGATACGGAGTGCCAGTGTTGACGTATTCAGAGTGACAGTGACAAGTACATATTGCCAGTGCTTGGTGTATTCAGAGTACCAGTGACTGAGATAGATTGCCAGTGACAGATACACAGTAGCAGTTTTCATGCATTAAGAGTGCCAGTGACTGAGATAGCCTGCCAGTGACAGTTAGAGAGTGGCAGTGCTTGGTGCAGAGTGCCAGTGCCAGATTCAGAGTGCCAGTGACTGAGATAGATTGCCAGTGCTTGGTGTATTCAGAGTGCCAGTGACAGATACAGAGTGCCAGTTCTTGGTGCATACCAAAGGCCAGTGACTGATACAGAGAGGCAATGCTTGGCCTATTCAGAGTGCCAGTGACAGATACAGAGTGCCAGTGCTTGGTGTGCTCAGACTGCCAGTGACAGATACAGAATGCCAGTGCTTGTTGTATTCAGAGTGCCAGTGACTGAGATAGAGTGCCAGTGACAGATACAGAGTGACAGTGACTGATACAGAGTGCCAGTGCTTGGTGCATACAGAGTGCCAGTGACTGATACAGAGTGCCAGTGCTGGGTGAATGCAGAGTGCCATTGACTGATACAGAGTGCCAGTGCTTGGTGCATACCGAGTGACAGTGACTGATACAGAGAGCCAGTGCGTGGTGTATTCAGAGTGCCAGTGACAGATACAGAGTGCCAGTGCTTGGCGTATTCAGAGTGCCAGTGACTGAGATGGAGTGCCAGTGACAGATACAGAGTACCAGTGTTGATGTTTTCAGAGTGCCAGTGACTGAGAGAGAGTGCCAGTGACTGATACAGAGAGCCAGTGCTTGGTGTATTCAGAGGGCCAGAGACAGATACAGAGTGCCAGTGCTTGGTGAATATAGAGTGCCAGTGCCTGGTGCATACCGAATGCCAGCAACTGATACAGAGAGCCAGTGCTTAGTGTATTCAGAGTGCCAGTGCTTGGTGTATTCAGAGTGCGATTGACTGATACAGAGTGCCAGTGCTTGGTGAATACCGAGTGCCAGTGACTGAGAGAGCGTGCCACTGACAGATCCAGAGTGCCAGTGCTTGGTGTAAACAGAGTGCCAGTGACTGCTACAGAGTGCCAGTGTGCCGTGCATACCGAATGCCAGTTACTGATACAGAGAGCCAGTGCTTGGTGTATTCAGAGTGCCAGTGACAGATGCAGAGTGCCCGTTCTTGGTGAATACAGATTGCCAGTGACTGAGATAGGGTGCCAGTGACAGATACAGAGTGCCAGTGCTTGGTGTACATAGAGTGCCAGCGTCTGATACAGAGTGCCAGAGCTTTTTGCATACGGATTGCCAGTGACAGGTGCAGAGTGCCAGTGCTTGGTGCATACGAGTGCCAGTGACTGATACAGAGTACCAGTGCTTGGTGCATTCAGAGTGCCAGTGGCAGATACAGAGTGCCAGAGCTTGGTGAATACAGAGTGCCACTGCCTGGTGCATACCGAGTGCCAGCAACTGATACAGAGATCCAGTGCTTGGTGTATTCAGAGTGCCAGTGCTAGGTGTATTCAGAGTGCCATTGACTGATACAGAGTGCCAGTGCTTGGTGCATACCGAGTGCCAGTGACTGATACAGAGAGCCAGTGCTTGGAGTATTTAGAGTGCCGGTGACAGATACAGAGTGCCAGTGCGTGTTATATTCAGAATGCCAGTGACTGATATAGAGTGCCAGTAACAGATACAGAGTGCCAGTGACTGATACAGAGTGCCAGTGCTTGAAATATTCAGAGTGCCAAAGACTGAGAAAGAGTGCCAGTGACAGATACAGAGTGCCAGTGCTTGTTGCAGAGTGCCAGTGACAGATTCAGCGTACCAGTGCTTGGTGTATTCAGAGTGCCAGTGACTGAGATAGAGTGCCAGTGACAGAAACAGATTGCCAGTGATTGATATATACAGAGTGCCAGTGACTGAGATAGAATGCCAGTGACAGAGTGCCATTGCTTGGTGCATTCAGAGTGTCAGTGACAGATACAGAGTGCCACTGCTTGGTGCATACAGAGTGCCACTGACTGATACAGAGAGCCAGTGCTTGGTGTATTCAGAATGCCAGTGGCTGAGATAGAGTGCCAGTAACAGATACAGTGTGCCAGTGTTGAGGTATTCAGAGTGACAGTGACAGGTACAGTGTGCCAGTGCTTGGTGTATTCAGAGTAACAATGACTGAGATAGAGTGCCAGTGACCGATACAGACTGCCAGTTTTCATGAATTCAGAGAGCCAGTGACTGAGAGAGAGTGCCAGTGACAGATACAGAGTGCCGCTGCTTGGTGTAAACAGAGAGCCAGTGACTGAGATAGAGTGCCAGTGACAGTTACAGAGTGGCAGTGCTTGGTGCAGAGTGCCAGTGACAGATACAGAGTGCCAGTGATTGGTGTATACAGCTTGCCAGTGACTGATACAGAGTGCCAGTGCTGGGTGTATTCAGAGTGCCAGTGACAGATACAGAGTGCCAGTGCTTGGTGAATACAGAGTGCCATTGACTGATACAGAGTGCCAGTGCTTGGTGCATACCGAGTGCCAGTGACAGATACAGTGTGCCAGTGATTGGTGTATACAGCTTGCCAGTGACTGATACAGAGTGCCAGTGCTTGGTCTATTCAGAGTGCCAGTGACAGATACAGTGTGCCAGTGCTTGGTGTGCTCAGAGTGCCATTGACTGATACAGAGTGCCAGTGACAGATACAGAGTGGCAGTGCTTGTTGCAGAGTGCCAATGACAGATTTAGAGTACCACTGCTTGGTGTATTCAGAGTGCCAGTGATTGAGATAGAGTGCCAGTGACAGATACAGAGTGCCAGTGTTGACGTATTCAGAGTGACAGTGACAAGTACATATTGCCAGTGCTTGGTGTATTCAGAGTACCAGTGACTGAGATAGATTGCCAGTGACAGATACACAGTAGCAGTTTTCATGCATTAAGAGTGCCAGTGACTGAGATAGCCTGCCAGTGACAGTTAGAGAGTGGCAGTGCTTGGTGCAGAGTGCCAGTGCCAGATTCAGAGTGCCAGTGACTGAGATAGATTGCCAGTGCTTGGTGTATTCAGAGTGCCAGTGACAGATACAGAGTGCCAGTTCTTGGTGCATACCAAAGGCCAGTGACTGATACAGAGAGGCAATGCTTGGCCTATTCAGAGTGCCAGTGACAGATACAGAGTGCCAGTGCTTGGTGTGCTCAGACTGCCAGTGACAGATACAGAATGCCAGTGCTTGTTGTATTCAGAGTGCCAGTGACTGAGATAGAGTGCCAGTGACAGATACAGAGTGACAGTGACTGATACAGAGTGCCAGTGCTTGGTGCATACAGAGTGCCAGTGACTGATACAGAGTGCCAGTGCTGGGTGAATGCAGAGTGCCATTGACTGATACAGAGTGCCAGTGCTTGGTGCATACCGAGTGACAGTGACTGATACAGAGAGCCAGTGCGTGGTGTATTCAGAGTGCCAGTGACAGATACAGAGTGCCAGTGCTTGGCGTATTCAGAGTGCCAGTGACTGAGATGGAGTGCCAGTGACAGATACAGAGTACCAGTGTTGATGTTTTCAGAGTGCCAGTGACTGAGAGAGAGTGCCAGTGACTGATACAGAGAGCCAGTTCTTGGTGTATTCAGAGGGCCAGAGACAGATACAGAGTGCCAGTGCTTGGTGAATATAGAGTGCCAGTGCCTGGTGCATACCGAATGCCAGCAACTGATACAGAGAGCCAGTGCTTAGTGTATTCAGAGTGCCAGTGCTTGGTGTATTCAGAGTGCGATTGACTGATACAGAGTGCCAGTACATGGTGAATACCGAGTGCCAGTGACCGATACAGAGTGGCAGTGCTTGTTGCAGATTGCCAGTGACAGATTCAGAGTACCACTGCTTGGTGTATTCAGAGTGCCAGTGACTGAGATAGAGTGCCAGTGACAGATACAGAGTGCCAGTGTTGACGTATTCAGAGTGACAGTGACAGGTACAGATTGCCAGTGTTTGGTGTATTCAGGGTACCAGTGACTGAGATAGATTGCCAGTGACAGATACACAGTAACAGTTTTCATGCATTAAGAGTGCCAGTGACTGAGAGAGAGTGCCCGTGACAGATACAGAGTGCCAGTGCTTGGTGTAAACAGAGTGCCAGTGACTGAGATTGATTGCCAGTGCTTGGTGTATTCAGAGTGCCAGTGACACATACAGAGTGCCAGTGCTTGTGCATACCGAAGGCCAGTGACTGATACAGAGAGCCAATGCTTGGCCTATTCAGAGTGCCATTGACTCATACAGAGTGCCAGTGCCTGGTGCATACCAAATGCCAGTGACAGATGCAGAGTGCCAGTGACAGATACAGAGTGCCAGTGTTGATGTATTTAGTGTGCCAGTGACTGAGACAGAGTGCCAGTGACAGATATAGTGAGTGCAAGTGCTTGGTGTAAACAGAGTGCCAGTGACTGATACAGAGTGCCAGTGCTTGGTGCATACCAAGTACCAGTGACTGATACAGAGTGCCAGTGCTTGGTGCATTCAGAGTGCCAAAGGCAGATACAGAGTGCCACTGCTTGGTGCATACAGAATGCCATTAACTGATACAGAGAGCCATTGCTTGGTGTATTCAGAGTGCCTGTGACTGAGTTAGAGTGCCAGTGACAGATATAGAGTGCCAGTGTTGATGTATTCAGAGTGCCAGTGACTGAGAGAGAGTGCCAGTGACAGATACAGAGTTCCAGTGCTTGGTGTAAACAGAGTGCCAGTGACTGCTACAAAGAGCCAGTGCTTGGTGTATTCAGAGTGCAAGTGATTGAGTTAGAGTGCCAGTGACAGATCCAGAGTGCCAGTGCTTGGTGTAAACAGAGTGCCAGTGACTGCTACAGAGTGCCACTGCTTGGTGCATACCGAGTGCCAGCGACTGATACAGAGATCCAGTGCTTGGTGTATTCAGAGTGCCAGTGCTAGGTGTATTCAGAGTGCCATTGACCGATACAGAGTGCCAGTGCTTGGTGCATACCGAGTGCCAGTAACAGATACAGAGTGCCAGTGACTGATACAGAGTGCCAGTGCTTGGTGCATACAGAGTGCCAGTGACTGATACAGAGTGCCAGTGCTTGATGTATTCAGAGTGCCAATGACTGAGAAAGAGTGCCAGTGACAGATACAGAATGCCAGTGCTTGGTGCAGTGTGCCAGTGACAGATTAAGCATACCAGTGCTTGGTGTATTCAGAGTGCCAGTGACTGAGATAGAGTGCCAGTGACAGATACAGAGTGCCAGTGACTGAGATAGAATACCAGTGACAGAGTGCCAGTGCTTGGTGTATACAGAGTGCCAGTGACAGGTACAGAGTGCCAGTGCTTGGTGTATTCAGAGTACCAGTGACTGAGATAGAGTGCCAGTGCCAGATACAGAGTGCCAGTATTGATGTATTCAGTGTGCCAGTGACTGAGATAGAGTGCCAGAGACAGATACAGATTGCCAGTGCTTCGTGAAAACAAAGTGCCAGTGACTGATACAGAGTGCCAGTGCTTGGTGCATACGAAGTACCAGGGACTGATGCAGAGTGCCAGTGCTTGGTGCATTCAGAGTGTCAGTGACAGATACAGAGTGCCACTGCTTGGTGCATACAGAGTGCCACTGACTGATACAGAGAGCCAGTGCTTGGTGTATTCAGAGTGCCAGTGACTGAGATAGAGTGCCAGTAACAGATACAGAGTGCCAGTGTTGATGTATTCAGAGTGACAGTGACAGGTACAGTGTGCCAGTGCTTGGTGTATTCAGAGTAACAGTGACTGAGATAGAGTGCCAGTGACCGATACAGAGTGCCAGTTTTCATGAATTCAGAGTGCCAGTGACTGAGAGAGAGTGCCAGTGACAGATACAGAGTGCCGCTGCTTGGTGTAAACAGAGTGCCAGTGACTGAGATAGAGTGCCAGTGACAGTTACAGATTGGCAGTGCTTGGTGCAGAGTGCCAGTGACAGATACAGAGTGCCAGTGATTGGTGTATACAGCTTGCCAGTGACTGATACAGAGTGCCAGTGCTTGGTGCATACCGAGTGCCACTGACTGATTCAGAGTGCCAGTGCTTGGTGTATTCAGAGTGCCAGTGACAGATACAGAATTCCAGTGCTTGATGTATTCAGAGTGCCAGTGACTGAGATAGTGTGCCAGTGAAAGATACAGAGTGCCAGTGCTTGGTGTATTCAGAGTGCCTATGACTGAGACAGAGTGCCAGTGACAGATACAGAGAGGCAGTGCTTGTTGCAGATTGCCAGTGACAGATTCAGTGTACCAGTGCTTGGTGTACTCAGAGTGCCAGTGACTGAGATAGAGTGCCAGTGACAGATACAGAGTGCCAGTGTTGACGTATTCAGAGTGACAGAGACAGGTACAGATTGCCAGTGCTTGGTGTATTCAGAGTACCAGTGACTGAGATAGAGTGACAGTGACAGATACACAGTAGCAGTTTTCATGCATTAAGAGTGCCAGTGATTGAGCGAGAGTGCCAGCGACAGATACAGAGTGCCGGTGCTTTGTGTAAACAGAGTGCCAGTGACTGAGATAGCCTGCCAGTGACAGTTAGAGAGTGGCAGTGCTTGGTGCAGAGTGCCAGTGCCAGATTCAGAGTGCCAGTGAGTGAGATAGATTGCCAGTGCTTGGTGTATTCAGAGTGCCAGTGACAGATACAGAGTGCCAGTGCTTGGTGCATACCAAAGCCAGTGACTGATACAGAGAGCCAATGCTTGGCCTATTCAGAGTGCCAGTGACTGATACAGAGTGCCAGTGCCTGGTGCATACCGAGTGCCAGTCACTGATTCAGAGCGCCAGTGCTTGGTGTATTCAGACTGCCAGTGACAGATACAGAATGCCAGTGCTTGTTGTATTCAGAGTGCCAGTGACTGAGATAGAGTGCCAGTGACAGATACAGAGTGCCAGTGACTGATACAGAGTGCCAGTGCTTGGTGTATTCAGAGTGCCTATGACTGAGACAGAGTGCCAGTGACCGATACAGTGTGGCAGTGCTTGTTGCAGATTGCCAGTGACAGATTCAGAGTACCACTGCTTGGTGTATTCAGAGTGCCAGTGACTGAGATAGAGTGCCAGTGACAGATACAGAGTGCCAGTGTTGACGTATTCAGAGTGACAGTGACAGGTACAGATTGCCAGTGTTTGGTGTATTCAGGGTACTAGTGACTGAGATAGATTGCCAGTGACAGATACACAGTAGCAGTTTTCATGCATTAAGAGTGCCAGTGACTGAGAGAGAGTGCCCGTGACAGATACAGAGTGCCAGTGCTTGGTGTAAACAGAGTGCCAGTGACTGAGATTGATTGCCAGTGCTTGGTGTATTCAGAGTGCCAGTGACAGATACAGAGTGCCAGTGCTTGTGCATACCGAAGGCCAGTGACTGATACAGAGAGCCAATGCTTGGCCTATTCAGAGTGCCATTGACTCATACAGAGTGCCAGTGCCTGGTGCATACCAAATGCCAGTGACAGATGCAGCGTGCCAGTGACAGATACAGAGTGCCAGTGTTGATGTATTTAGTGTGCCAGTGACTGAGATAGAGTGCCAGTGACAGATATAGTGAGTGCAAGTGCTTGGTGTAAACAGAGTGCCAGTGACTGATACAGAGTGCCAGTGCTTGGTGCATACCAAGTACCAGTGACTGATACAGAGTGCCAGTGCTTGGTGCATTCAGAGTGCCAATGACAGATACAGAGTGCCACTGCTTGGTGCATACAGAATGCCATTAACTGATACAGAGAGCCATTGCTTGGTGTATTCAGAGTGCCAGTGACTGAGTTAGAGTGCCAGTGACAGATATAGAGTGCCAGTGGTGATGTATTCAGAGTGCCAGTGACTGAGAGAGAGTGCCAGTGACAGATACAGAGTGCCAGTGCTTGGTGTAAACAGAGTGCCAGTGACTGCTACAAAGAGCCAGTGCTTGGTGTATTCAGAGTGCAAGTGACTGAGTTAGAGTGCCAGTGACAGATCCAGAGTGCCAGTGCTTGGTGTAAACAGAGTGCCAGTGACTGCTACAGAGTGCCACTGCTTGGTGCATACCGAGTGCCAGCGACTGATACAGAGATCCAGTGCTTGGTGTATTCAGAGTGCCAGTGCTAGGTGTGTTCAGAGTGCCATTGACCGATACAGAGTGCCAGTGCTTGGTGCATACCGAGTGCCAGTAACAGATACAGAGTGCCAGTGACTGATACAGAGTGCCAGTGCTTGGTGCATACAGAGTGCCAGTGACTGATACAGAGTGCCAGTGCTTGATGTATTCAGAGTGCCAGTGACTGAGATAGAGTGCCAGTGACAGATACAGATTGCCAGTGATTGATGTATACAGAGTGCCAGTGACTGAGATAGAATACCAGTGACAGAGTGCCAGTGCTTGGTGTATACAGAGTGCCAGTGACAGGTACAGAGTGCCAGTGCTTGGTGTATTCAGAGTACCAGTGACTGAGATAGAGTGCCAGTGCCAGATACAGAGTGCCAGTATTGATGTATTCAGTGTGCCAGTGACTGAGATAGAGTGCCAGAGACAGATACAGATTGCCAGTGCTTCGTGAAAACAAAGTGCCAGTGACTGATACAGAGTGCCAGTGCTTGGTGCATACGAAGTACCAGGGACTGATGCAGAGTGCCAGTGCTTGGTGCATTCAGAGTGTCAGTGACAGATACAGAGTGCCACTGCTTGGTGCATACAGAGTGCCACTGACTGATACAGAGAGCCAGTGCTTGGTGTATTCAGAGTGCCAGTGACTGAGATAGAGTGCCAGTAACAGATACAGAGTGCCAGTGTTGATGTATTCAGAGTGACAGTGACAGGTACAGTGTGCCAGTGCTTGGTGTATTCAGAGTAACAGTGACTGAGAGAGAGTGCCAGTGACAGATACAGAGTGCCGCTGCTTGGTGTAAACAGAGTGCCAGTGACTGAGATAGAGTGCCAGTGACAGTTACAGAGTGGCAGTGCTTGGTGCAGAGTGCCAGTGACAGATACAGAGTGCCAGTGATTGGTGTATACAGCTTGCCAGTGACTGATACAGAGTGCCAGTGCTTGGTGCATACCGAGTGCCAGTGACTGATACAGAGAGCCAGTGCTTGGTCTATTCACAGTGCCAGTGACAGATACAGAATTCCAGTGCTTGATGTATTCAGAGTGCCAGTGACTGAGATAGTGTGCCAGTGAAAGATACAGAGTGCCAGTGCTTGGTGTATTCAGAGTGCCTATGACTGAGACAGAGTGCCAGTGACAGATAAAGAGTGGCAGTGCTTGTTGCAGATTGCCAGTGACAGATTCAGTGTACCAGTGCTTGGTGTACTCAGAGTGCCAGTGACTGAGATAGAGTGCCAGTGACAGATACAGAGTGCCAGTGTTGACGTATTCAGAGTGACAGAGACAGGTACAGATTGCCAGTGCTTGGTGTATTCAGAGTACCAGTGACTGAGATAGAGTGACAGTGACAGATACACAGTAGCAGTTTTCATGCATTAAGAGTGCCAGTGACTGAGCGAGAGTGCCAGCGACAGATACAGAGTGCCGGTGCTTTGTGTAAACAGAGTGCCAGTGACTGAGATAGCCTGCCAGTGACAGTTAGAGAGGGGCAGTGCTTGGTGTATTCAGACTGCCAGTGACAGATACAGAATGCCAGTGTTTGTTGTATTCAGAGTGCCAGTGACTGAGATAGAGTGCCAGTGACAGATGCAGAGTGCCAGTGACTGATACAGAGTGCCAGTGCTTGGTGCATACAGAGTGCCAGTGACTGATACAGAGTGCCAGTGATTGATGTATTCAGAGTGCCAGTGACTGAGATAGAGTGCCAGTGACAGATACAGAGTGCCAGTGTTTGGTGTATACAGAGTGCCAGTGAAAGGTACAGAGTGGCAGTGCTTGGTGTAGTCAGAGTACCAGTGATTGAGATAGAGTGCCAGTGACAGATACAGAGTGCCAGTGTTGATGTATTTAGTGTGCCAGTGACTGAGACAGAGTGCCAGTGACAGATATAGAGAGTGCCAGTGCTTTGTGTAAACAGAGTGCCAGTGACTGATACAGAGTGCCAGTGCTTGGTGCATACCAAGTACCAGTGACTGATACAGAGTGCCAGTGCTTGGTGCATTCTGAGTGCCAATGACAGATACAGAGTGCCACTGCTTGATGCATACAGTGTGCCATTGACTGATACAGAGAGCCAGTGCTTGGTGTATTCAGAGTGCCAGTGACTGAGTTAGAGTGCCAGTGACAGATATAGAGTGCCAGTGTTGATGTATTCAGAGTGCCAGAGGCTGAGAGAGAGTGCCAGTGACAGATACAGAGTGCCAGTGCTTGGTGTAAACAGAGTGCCAGTGATTGCTACAAAGAGCCAATGCTTGGTGTATTCAGAGTGCCAGTGACTGAGTTAGAGTGCCAGTGACAGACACAGAATGCCAGTGTTGATGTATTCAGAGTGCCAGTGACTGAGAGAGAGTGCCAGTGACAGATACAGAGTGCCAGTGCCTGGTGTGCTCAGAGTGCCATTGACTGAGATAGAGTGCCAGTGACAGATACAGAGTGGCAGTGCTGGGTGCAGAGTGCCAGTGACAGATTCAGAGTACCATTGCTTGGTGTATTCAGAGTGCCAGTGACTGAGATAGAGTGCCAATGACAGATACAGAGTGCCAGTGTTGCTGTATTCAGAGTGCCAGTGACTGAGAGAGAGTGCCAGTGACAGTTACAGAGTGCCAGTGCTTGGTGTAGTCAGAGTACCAGTGATTAAGATAGAGTGCCAGTGAGAGATACAGAGTGCCAGTGTTGATGTATTCAGAGTGCCAGTGACTGAGAGAGAGTGCCAGTGACAGATACAGTGTGCCACTGCTTGCTGCATACAGAGTGTCATTGACGGATACAGAGAACAAGTGCTTGGTGTATTCAGAGTTCCAGTGACTGAGATAGAGTGCCAGTGACAGATACAGAGTGCCAGTGTTGATGTATTCAGAGTGCCAGTGACTGAGAGAGAGTGCCAGTGACAGATAAAGAGTGCCAGTGCTTGGTGTAAACAGAGTCCCAGTGACTGCTACAGAGTGCCAGATTTTGAAGCATATGAGTGCCAGTGAATGATACAGAGTGCCAGTGCTTGGTGTGCTCAGAGTGCCATTGACTGATACAGAGTGCCAGTGCTTGGTGCATACCGAGTGCCAGTCACTGATTCAGAGTGCCAGTGCTTGGTGTATTCAGAGTGCCAGTGACTGATACAGAATGCCAGTGCTTGGTGTATTCAGAGTGCCAATGACTGAGATAGAGTTCCAGTAACAGATACAGAGTGCCAGTGCTTGGTGTATTCAGAGTGCCTGTGACTGAGATCGAGCACCAGTGACAGATACAGAGTGGCAGTGCTTGGAGCAGAGTGCCAGTGACAGATTCAGAGTTCCAGTGCTTGGTGTATTCAGAGTGCCAGTGACTGAGATAGAGTGCCAGTGACAGATACAGGGTGCCAGTGTTGATGTATTCAGAGTGACAGTGACAGGTACAGAGTGCCAGTGCTTGGTGTATTCAGAGTAACAGTGACTGAGATAGAGTGCCAGTGACAGATACACAGTAGCAGTTTTCATGCATTCAGAGTGCCAGTGACTGAGAGAGAGTGCCAGTGACAGATACAGAGTGCTGGTGCTTGGAGTAAACAGAGTGCCAGTGACTGAGATAGACTGCCAGTGACAGTTACAGTGTGCCAGTGCTTGGTGTATTCAGAGTACCAGTGATTGAGATAGAGTGCCAGTGACAGATACATAGTGCCAATCCTTGGTGTAAACAGAGTGCCAGTGACTGCTACAGAGTGCCAGTGCTTGGTGCATACTGAGTGCCAGTGACTAATACAGAGAGCCAGTGCTTGGTCTATTCAGAGTGCCAGTGACAGATACAGAGTGCCAATGCATGGTGTTCTCAGAGTGCCATTGACTGAGATAGAGTGCCAGTGACAGATACAGAGTGGCAGTGCTTGGTGCAGAGTGCCAGTGACAGATTCAGAGTACCAGTGCTTGGTGTATTCAGAGTGCCATTGACTGAGATAGAGTGCCAGTGACAGATACAGAGTGGCAGTGCTTGGTGCAGAGTGCCAGTGACAGATTCAGAGTACCAGTGCTTGGTGTATTCAGAGTGCCAGTGACTGAGATAGAGTGCCAGTGACAGATACAGAGTGCCAGTTTTGATGTATTCAGAGTGACAGTGACAGGTACAAAGTGCCAGTGCTTGGTGTATCCAGAGTACCAGTGACTGAGATAGATTGCCAGTGACAGATACACAGTAGCAGTTTTCATGCATTCAGAGTGCCAGTGACAGAGAGAGTGCCAATGACAGATGCAGAGTGCCAGTGCGTGTTGTAAACAGAGTGCCAGTGACTGTGATAGACTGCCAGTGACAGTTACAGAGTGCCAGTGCTTGGTGTATTCAGAGTACCAGTGATTGAGATAGAGTGCCAGTGACAGATAAAGAGTGCCAATTCTTGGTGTAAACAGAGTGCCAGTGACTGATACAGAGTGCCAGTGCTTGGTGCATACGAGCAGTGACAGATACAGAGTGCCAGGGCTTGGTGAATACAGAGTGCCAGTGCCTGGTGAATAGCGAGTGCCAGCAACTGATACAGAGAGCCAGTGCTTGGTGTATTCAGAGTGCCATTGACTGATACAGAGTGCCAGTGCTTGGTGCGTACCGAGTGCCAGTGACTGAGAGAGAGTGCCAGTGACAGATCCAGAGTGCCAGTGCTTGGTGTAAGCAGAGTGCCAGTGACTGCTACAGAGTGCCAGTGTTTGGTGCATACCGAGTGCCAGTGACTGATACAGAGTGCCAGTGCTTGGTGATTACAAAGTGCCAGTGACTGAGATTGAATGCCAGTGACAGGTACAGAGTGCCAGTGCTTGGTGTACACAAAGTGCCAGTGTCTGATACAGAGTGCCAAAGCTTGGTGCATACAGAGTGCCAGGGACAGTCCAAAGATCTGCAGGTTAGGTTGATTTGGCTTTGATAAATTGACCCTTCGTGTTAGGGGATTAAATACGTGGGGTTATGGGGATAGGGTGGGATATGTGTCGGTGCAGGCTCGATGGGCTGAAATGGCCTCTATCTGCACTGTAGATTCTGTGATTCTGTGATTCTGTGACAGGGCAGAGTTCCAGTGCTTGACGTATTCAGAGTGCCAGTGACTGAGAGATAGCGCCAGTGACAGATAAAGAGTGCCAGTGCATGGTGTAAACAGAATGCCAGTGACTGATACAGAGTGCCAGTGCTTGGTGCATACGAGTGCCAGTGACTGATACAGAGTGCCAGTGATTGGTGCATTCAGAATGCCAGTGGCAGATACAGAGTGCCAGTGCTTGGTGAATACAGAGTGCCAGTGCTTGGTGCATACCGAGTGCAAGCGTCTGATAGAGAGATCCAGTGCTTGGTGTATTCAGAGTGCCAGTGCTAGGTGTATTCAGAGTGCCATTGACTGATACAGAGTGCCAGTGCTTGGTGCATACCGAGTGCTAGTGTCTGATACAGAGAGCCACTGCTTGGTGTATGCAGAGTGCCGGCGAAAGATAAAGAGTGCAAGTGCTTGGTATATACAGAATGCCAGTGACTGATATAGAGTGCCAGTAACAGATACAGAGTGCCAGTGACAGATACAGAGTGCCAGTGCTTGGTGAATACAGTGTGCCATTGATTGATACAGAGTGCAGTGCTTGGTCTATTCAGAGTGCCAACGACTGATACAGAGTGCCAGTGACTGATACAGAGTGCCAGTGCTTGGTGTATTCAGAGTGCCAGTGACAGATACAGAGTGCCAGTGCTTGGTGAATACAGAGTACCATTGACTGATACAGAGTGCCATTGCTTGGTCTATTCAGAGTGCCAGTGACTAATACAGAGAGCCAGCACTTGGTCTATTCAGAGTGCCAGTGACAGATACAGAGTGCCAGTGCTTGGTGTGCTCAGAGTGCCATTGACTGATACAGAGTGCCAAAGCTTGGTGCATACCGAGTGCCAGTCACTGATTCAGAGTGCCAGTGCTTGGTGTATTCAGAGTGCCAGTGACAGATACAGAATGCCAGTGCTTGGTGTATTCAGAGTGCCAGTGACTGAGATAGAGTGCCAGTGACAGATACAGAGTGCCAGTGACTGATACAGAGTGCCAGAACTTGGTGCATACAGAGTGCAAGTGACTGATGCCGAGTGCCAATGCTTGGGGTATTCAGAGTGCCAATGACTGAGACAGAGTGCCAGTGACAGATACAGAGTTCCAGTGCTTGGTGCAGAGTGCCAGTGACAGATTCAGAGCACCAGTGCTTGGTGTATTCAGAGTGCCAGTGACAGAGATAGAGTGCCAGTGACAGCTAGAGATAGCCCGTGATTGATGTATACAGAGTGCCAGTGACTGAGATAGAGTGCCAGTGACAGATACAGAGTGCCAGTGCTTGGTGTATACAGAGTGCCAGTGACAGGTACAGATTGCCAGTGCTTGGTGTATTCAGAGTAACAGTGATTGAGATAGAGTGCCAGTGACAGATACAAAGTGCCAGTGTTGATGTATTTAGTGTGCCAGTGACTGAGTTAGAGTGCCGGTGATAGATATAGAGAGTGCCAGTGCTTGGTGTAAACAGAGTGCCAGTGACTGATACAGAGTGCCAGTGCTTGGTGCATACCAATTACCAGTGACTGAGATAGAGTGCCAGTGACAGATACACAGTAGCAGTTTTCGTGCATTCAGAGCGCCAGTGACTGAGAGAGAGTGCCAGTGACAGATACAGAGTGCTGGTGCTTGGTTTAAACAGAGTGCCAGTGACTGAGATAGACTGCCAGTGACAGTTACAGAGTGGCAGTGCTTGGTGCAGAGTGCCAGTGGCAGATTCAGAGTGCCAGTGACTGAGGTAGAGTGCCAGTGACAGATACAGAGTGCCAGTGATTGGTGTATACAGCTTGCCAGTGACTGATACAGAGTGCCAGTGCTTGGTGTATTCAGAGTGCCAGTGACAGATACAGAGTGCCAGTGCTTGGTGCATACCGAAGGCCAGTGACTTATACTGAGAGCCAGTGCTTGGTCTATTCAGAGTGCCAGTGACAGATACAGAGCGCCTGTGCTTGGTGTGCTTAGAGTGCCATTGACTGATACAGAGTGCCAGTGCTTGGTGCATACCGAGTGCCAGTCACTGATTCAGAGTCCCAGTGCCGGGTGTATTCAGAGTGCCAGTGACAGATACAAAATGCCAGTGCTTTGTGTATTCAGGGTGCCAGTGACTGAGATAGAGCGCCAGTGACAGATACAGAGTGCCAGTGACTGATACAGAGTGCCAGTGCTTGGTGCATACAGAGTGCCAGTGACTGATACAGAGTGCCAGTGCTTGGTGTATTCAGAGTGCCAATGACTGAGATAGAGTGCCAGTCACAGATACAGAGTTCCAGTGCTTGGTGCAGAGTGCCAGTGACAGAGTCAGAGCACCAGTGCTTGGTGTATTCAGAGTGCCAGTGACTGAGATAGAGTGCCAGTGACAGATACAGAGTGCCAGTGCTTGGTGTTTACAGAGAGCCAGTGACTTATACAGATTGACAGAGCTTGGTGCATACAGAGTGCCAGCTACAGGTACAGAGTGCCAGTGCTTGGTGTATTAAGAGTAACAGTGACTGAGATAGAATGCCAGTGACAGATACCGAGTGCCAGTGTTGATGTATTCAGAGTGCCAGTGACTGAGAGACAGTGCCAGTGACAGATAAAGAGTGCCAGTTCTTGGTGTAAACAGAGTGCCAGTGACTGATACAGAGTACCAGTGCTTGGTGCATACGAGTGCCAGTGACTGATGCAGAGTGCCAGTGCTTGGTGTATTCAGAGTGCCAGTGACAGATACAGAGTGCCAGTGCTTGGTGTATTCAGAGTGCCATTGACTGATACAGAGTGCCAGTGCTTGGTGCATACCGAGTGCCAGTGACTGAGAGAGAGTGCCAGTGACAGATCCAGAGTGCCAGTGCTTGGTGTAAGCAGAGTGGCAGTGACTGCTACAGAGTGCCAGTGTTTGGTGCATACCGAGTGCCAGTGACTGATACAGAGAGCCAGTGCTTGGTGTATTCAGAGTGCCAGTGACAGATGCAGAGTGCTAGTGCTTGGTGAATACAAAGTGCCAGTGCCTGATACAGAGTGCCAGAGCTTGGTGCATACAGAGTGCCAGTGACAGGTGCAGAGTTCCAGTGCTTGGTGTATTCAGAGTGCCAGTGACTGAGAGATGGCGCCAGTGACAGATAAAGAGTGCCAGTGCTTGGTGTAAATAGAATGCCAGTGACTGATTCAGAGTGCCAGTGCTTGGTGCATACAAGTGCCAGTGACTGATACAGAGTGCCAGTGACAGATACAGAGTGCCAGTGCTTGGTGAATACAGAGTGCCAGTGCTTGGTGCATACCAAGTGCCAGCTTCTGATACAGAGATCCAGTGCTTGGTGTATTCAGAGTGCCAGTGCTAGGTGTATTCAGAGTGCCATTGACTGATACAGAGTGCCAGTGCTTGGTGCATACCGAGTGCCAGTGTCTGATACAGAGATCCACTGCTTGGTGTATTCAGAGTGCCGGTGAAAGATACAGAGAGCCAGTGCTTGGTATATTCAGAATGCCAGTGACTGATGTAGAGTGCCAGTGACTGATACAGAGTGCCAGTGCTTGGTGTATTCAGAGTGCCAGTGACAGATACAGTGTGCCAGTGCTTGGTGAATACAGAGTGCCATTGACTGATACAGAGTGCGAGTGCTTGGTGCATACCGAGTGCCAGTGCTTGGTCTATTCAGAGAGCCAGTGACAGATACAGAGTGCCAGTGCTTGGTGTGCTCAGAGTGCCATTGACTGATACAGAGTGCCAGTGCTTGGTGCATACCGAGTGCCAGTCACTGATTCAGAGTCCCAGTGCTTGGTGTATTCAGAGTGCCAGTGACAGATACAGGATTCCAGTGCTTGGTGTATTCAGAGTGCCAGTAACTGAGATAGAGTGCCAGTGACAGATACAGAGTGGCAGTGCTTGGTGCAGAGTGCCAGTGACAGATTCAGAGTACCAGTGCTTGGTGTATTCAGAGTGCCAGTGACTGAGATAGAGTGCCAGTGACAGATACAGAGTGCCAGTGTTGACGTATTCAGAGTGACAGTGACAGGTACAGGTTGCCAGTGCTTCGTGTATTCAGAGTACCAGTGACTGAGATAGAATGCCAGTGACAGATACAGAGTAGCAGTTTTCATGCATTAAGAGTGCCAGTGACTGAGAGAGAGTGCCAGTGACAGATACAGAGTGCCGGTGCTTGGTGTAAACAGAGTGCCAGTGACTGAGATAGCCTGCCAGTGACAGTTAGAGAGTGGCAGTGCTTGGTGCAGAGTGCCAGTGGCAGATTTAGAGTGCCAGTGACTGAGATAGAGTGCCAGTGCTTGGTGTATTCAGAGTGCCAGTGACAGATACAGAGTGCCAGTGTTTGTGCATACTGAAGGCCAGTGACTGATACAGAGAGCCAATGCTTGGTCTATTCAGAGTGCCAGTGACAGGCACAGAGTGCCAGTGCTTGGTGTGCTCAGAGTGCCATTGACTGATACAGAGTGCCAGTGCCTGGTGCATACCGATTGCCAGTCACTGATTCAGAGAACCAGCGCTTGGTGTATTCAGAGTGCCAGTGACAGATACAGAGGCCTAGAAATTCAGTCTGGACACTTTTGGGGTGCTAAAGTCGGGCGCTCGCTAAAGTTAGCGCCCGCCGGAAAGTGTAGGCCACATCGCCAAAATTCAGTAGAGTTGGCCCTAAGTTTGGCCGAGCGCTGAAACTGGCGTTGAAATGCTGTGTTCCGGCGCTAAGCCGGCGATGCGGCCTAATAACGCCGAAGCCGGGCGCAGCGCAGGTGCGGTCATGTTTTGATTGACAGCAGACACCCTGACGCCGGCCAGCTCTTAAAGGGGGAAGGGTCAACTTTGACTGCTGCCACGCCCTGCATACTGGAGCCCTGCAGCTAGGCCTCAGCACTACTGGTGTGCCAAAATAGCGCCTGGAGCAATGGAGAGGGCCCGTGAGCGAGCGCAGCGCTTCTCAGAGCATGCTCTGAGTGTGCTCATTCATGGTGTGGAGAAGAGAAGAGAGGTCCTGTGCCCGGACAGTGGCAGGAAGGCTCCCAGGAGCCAGTACAGGAGAGCCTGGGGCAAAATCGCCCGCAGTGTGTCATCCACCTGTGATGTCCCCAGGAGTGCGGACCAATGCCGCAAGAAGTTCAACGACCTCACTCGGATGGTGAAGGTGAGTACCCTTTCCAGTGTCCCCCTCATCCTTGCATGTGCACCTCACATTATGGGCAAAGGGACCTCAAAGGCCTAATGGGCATCCCTCCTCCCGCAGCAATGGCACTTGCATGTTCATCAATAGCACTTTCTGCACTTAACACACTGGCCAAGCTATTCGACCATGGGAGGCAGTGCACACAGCGACAGAGCACCACACTGTACTTAGAGGCCGTCCTTTCTCTTGCAGGCCAAGCTGGCGAGCAATGTAAGGAGCCAGGCTGTCACTGGTGGAGGCCGTCCCGAGTACCAGGCGCTCACTGATCTGGAGGAGAGCGTGGCATGACTCATGCGTGGCCAGGTGACTGGCCCTGTCGCGATCGGCGAGGCGGACCCTGTACTGGTACCCACTGGTAAGGACATGACCGGTTGCACCTCTCTCGTTGCCCTCGCGCTTCAGATCTACATCCTTTCCCACTGACCGACAAATGCGCATAATGCACCACTCAGGCCTCCCTCGCTGACGGCCTGTCCTCACTCTAAAGCTACTCTTGTGCCTTCCTGCTTTCAGCTGGTGAGGAGGAGGTGGTCCCTGAAGCGCAGAGAGCCAGGCCCTTGGAGGAGGAGGACGTCGAGGACCAGGAGGAAGGAGGCACATCGGGGGAACCCTCCTCCACGCCAGGGGATGGCAATGGAGGGGAGACGTCTGGCCTGCAGGAGAGCCAGGGGGAGGTGTTGGAGGGGAGGGCCGAAGCTGGTCCCAGTAGGGTGGACGCATGCGGGAAGGCTCCGGCAGCACGCCGGCCTTCTGCCCAGAGGGGGGAGGTGTTGGAGGGGAGGGCAGAACCTGGCCCAAGTGGGGTCAACGCACGCGGGAAGGGTCGGCCAGCTCGGCGGCCTTCTCCCCGGAGGGAGAGTCCGCCCTCCAGTCCGGACACGGTCCTCGCCCAGGAGGTGCGCGTCCTCGATGAGATGTCGGCGGCGTCTGAGCGGCGCCACCAAGAGTTCATGGGGGTGGTCGAACAGATGCCTCACACCATTGAGTCCCTGGCTCAGAGTGTGGTGGCTTTCGGGGAATCACAGGCCAGGGGGTTCGAACAACTCACGGCAGCGCACGACAGGGGTGTCCAGCAACTGGCCGCAGTGCACGACAGGGGTGTGCAGCAACTCGCGGCAGCGCAGGACGCGGGTGTGCAGCAACTGGCGGCAGCGCAGGACGTGACTCGCGAGATGAGTGGTGCCGTCCAGACACTGGCAGAGCTGATGCGGGCACATACCAGGGCAGTTTGGGCACTCACTTCTGCCACACTCGCTGTGGCACGGAGGCATCGCCATGGCACCCGCCACCCTGCTGCAGCACAGCGGTCTGGCCTCCCCCAGATTGCTGCGCTTGCTACACTGCCAGCCCGGCCGAGTGCCAGTGTCTCTGGTGAGCAGCGCGCACCTGCCATCAGCCAGCTTGCCCCCAATGGTGCTGCCGACACTGCCACTCCCCCATCCAAGGTGCGACGAGCTGCTGCTAAGACTGATGCTGCCCAGCCACAGCTGCAGCAGTCAGCAGCCGGCCCCTCCCGGGCCAGGCCTCGTCTAGGCCGACCCCCAAGGGCATCTGCCGACACACTTTGTGGCCCTCATGAGCCTTCCCCCAGCCTCGCCACACCCGCAGGGCCCAGGTTGAGGCGGAGCAGCAGGTCGGCCAGGGGCTGGAGAAGCCAGTCTAAGGACTCGCCCTCTCGGCACACCCATTAGAGTGTGGTGAGAGCGGTTTCTTTTATATTGGGGGGCTTGTGTTGTGGGGGGCATTATTTTGTTAAGGCCGAGGATCAAGGCATTTTTTGTTTTCATGGGGGTGTCTCTGTTGTGGGGGGGGGGCTTATTTTTGTAAGGCCGCTGTTGAAGGCCTTTTGGATGGGCAAGTTTTGTTAGTCCTCCCCAGGTTTTGGGAGTGACAGATGTTTTTGACTGTTTTTTGGGGGTCTTGTCTGTTTTTCTGTTTCATGTGGGAAGGGCCCTGAGTTTGTGAAATAAAGCTTTTGATTTATTCAGCATGTCCAGGTGTCATGTTTGAAGTGGTTGTTGCGTTAACCGGCTGAGGGCTTGCGGAGCGGCTGCCTCAGGTGCGTTCATTGCCACAGGCCATTCCCTGACAGGGGGCCTAGAAGTGTCGATCAATAAGCCCCCGGCGGACGGCCCTTGGCCCTTGTCGCTCCCTCCTGGGCTGGTCCTCCTCCTCCTCCTCCTCCTCCTGCTCGTCCTCCTGAGGTGGTGGTGCAATGCCAGGTGGCAGTGCCTGAGTCCTGCGGATAGCCAGGTTGTGCAGCATGCAGCACACGACAACGAACTGGGAGACTCTATCCGGCGAATACTGAAGAGATCCTCCGGAACGATCCAGGCAGCGGAACCATTGCTTGAGGATGCCTATCGTTTGCTCGATGATGTTCCTTGTGGCTTGATGGCTTTCGTTGTATGCCTCCTCCGCTGGGGTCCTGGGCGCGCGGAGCGGGGTCATGAGCCATATACACAAAGGGTAGCCCTTGTCCGCGATAAGCCATCCCCTTGGTGGAGGCTGTGCCTCGAACATGTCAGCCACAGTAGTCTGGCGCAGGATAAATGCATTGTGACTGCTTCCTGGAAACCGGGCATTGACAGCTAGGATGCGCTGCCTGTGGTTACACACCAGCTGTACATTGAGGGAATGGTAGCCCTTCCGGTTGCGGTAATCCTCGGCATTGTGGATAGGTGCCCACATAGCCACATGCGTGCAGTCAATGGCGCCCTGCACCATGGGGAAGCCCGCGATCCTGCCAAATCCGACTGCACGCTGCTCCTGCCTCTGTTGGGTCATGGGGAAGGAGATGAATTGGTGTCTCCTCGCGTAAAGTGCATCGGTGACCTGCCGGATGCAGCGATGCGCGGCGAACTGGGAGATGTTCACTATGTCCGCAGCAGCGGCTTGGAAGGAGCCGCTTGCATAAAAGTTCAGAGCCACCGTGACCTTCACTTCCACCGAGAGAGACGTCCTGCACATCAGCTGTGGATGCAGATCTGTGTGAAGCAGCTGGCAGATCTCTGCAACCACCTCCCTTCTAAAGCGCAGCCTCTTCACACAATGCGCCGCAGTCATGGTGAGATAGGACACCTGCTGCCGGTATTGCCTGAGTGGGTAAGGCCTACGTTGCCGACGCCTGATGGCCCCTCTGCGTCTAGGCATGGCTGGCCCTCTCTCACAGCGTCTGCGAGCCCTTCGCACATAATGCTGCAACTGAGGGTTGGCCCCCCATACAGCCCCCATAATAAAGTTGAGAACAGATAAATCACAATGAATCAAATGTCAAAGCACTGGCCAGAAGCCAAAAATACCTCTCCTATGTTGTCCCAAATCTGTAACCTCTGTCCCTTGGTCTCTGTCCAGAAATCCAAAGCAGTAAAGTCATTGCAGCAAAATGGCTGGGCTTTATAGGTCAGTGTAAGTGCCCTTTAATTTGCGCTCCCTGAGGCCCACAGGGCCTCTTTTGCGTTCCACCTCACAGTTCTTAGCAGCGCCACGCCCACATTGGGCGGGCGCCACTGAATTTCCGGTTTGGGGCGCACAAACAGCATTGCGCGACGATATGACGTCATAAGCTGCGCGCGCACCTGAGCGGGCGCAAACACTTTGCGCCAGCGCTAAATGTCAACTGAATTTGGGCGTCGGCACAGATCGGACTGCGTTCAGGCGCTAAGTGTCTAGCGCTGGAAATATAGCCCTATTATGGCATTAGCGGCTGGCACAACCCACTGAATTTCTAGGCCAGAGTGTCAGTGACTGATACAGAGTGCCAGTGCTTGGTACATACAGAGTGCCAGTGACTGATACCGAGTGCCAGTGATTGATGTATACAGAGTGCCAGTGACTGAGATAGAGTGCCAGTGACAGATACAGTGTGCCAGTGTTTGGTGTATTCAGAGTACCAGTGATTGAGATAGAGTGCCAGTGACAGATATAGAGTGCCAGTGTTGATGTATTTAGTGTGGCAGTGACTGAGATAGAGTGCCAGTGACAGATATAGAGAGTGCCAGTGCTTGGTGTAAACAGAGTGCCAGTGACTGATACAGAGTGCCAGTGATGGTGCATACCAAGTACCAGTGACTGATACAGAGAGCCAGTGCTTAGTGTATTCAGAGTGCCAGTGACTGAGATAGAGTGCCAGTGACAGATACAGAGTGTCAGTGTTGATGTATTCAGAGTGCCAGTGACAGATACAGAGTGCCAGTACTTGGTGAATACAGAGTGAAATTGACTGATACAGAGTGCCAGTGCTTGGTGCATACTGAGTGCCAGTGACTGATACAGAGCGCCAGTGCTTGGTCTATTCAGAGTGCCAGTGACAGATACAGAGTGCCAGTGCATGGTGTGCTCAGAGTGCCATTGACTGAGATAGAGAACCAGTGACAGATACAGAGTGGCAGTGCTTGGCGCAGAGTGCCAGTGACAGATACAGAGTGCCAGTGTTGATGTATTCAGAGTGACAGTGACAGGTACAGAGTGCCAGTGCTTGGTGTATTCAGAGTACCAGTGACTGAGATAGAGTGCCAGTGACAGATACACAGTAGCAGTTTTCATGCATTCAGAGTGCCAGTGACTGAGAGAGGGTGCCAGTGACAGATACAGAGTGCCAGTGCTTGGTGCATACAGAGTGCCATTGACTGATACAGACAGCAAGTGCTTGGTGTATTCAGAGTGCCAGTGACTGAGATAGAGTGCCAGTGACAGATACAGAGTGCCAGTGTTGATGTATTCAGAGTGCCACTGACTGAGAGAGTGCCAGTGACAGATACAGAGTGCCAGTGCTTGGTGTAAACAGAGTGCCAGTGACTGCTACAGAGTGCCAATTTTTGGCGCATATGAGTGGCAGTGAATGAAACAGAGTGCCAGTGCTTATTGTGCTCCGAGTGCCATTGACTGATACAGAGTGCCAGTGCTTCGTGCATACCGAGTGCCAGTCACTGATTCAGAGTGCCAGTGCTTGGTGTATTCAGAGTGCCTGTGACAGATACAGAATGCCAGTGTTTGGTGTATTCAGAGTGCCAATGACTGAGATAGAGTTCCAGTAACAGATACAGAGAGCCAGTGCTTGGTGTATTCAGAGTGCCTATGACTGATATCGAGTGCCAGTGACAGATAAAGAGTGGCAGTGCTTGGTGCAGAGTGCCAGTGACAGATTCAGAGTACCAGTGCTTGGTGTATTCAGAGTGCCAGTAACTGAGATAGAGTGCCAGTGACAGATACAGAGTGCCAGTGTTGATGTATTCAGAGTGACAGTGACAGGTACAGAGTGCCAGTGCTTGGTGTATTCAGAGTACCAGTGACTGAGATAGATTGCCAGTGACAGATACACAGTAGCAGTTTTCATGCATTCAGAGTGCCAGTGACTGAGAGAGAGTGCCAGTGACAGATACAGAGTGCCGGTGCTTGGTGTAAACAGAGTGCCAGTGACTGAGATAGACTGCAAGTGACAGTTACAGAGTTCCAGTGCTTGGTGTATTCAGAGTACCAGTGATTGAGATAGAGTGCCAATGACAGATACATAGTGCCAGTGCTTGGTGTAAACAGATTGCCAGTGATTATACAGAGTGCCAGTGCTTGGTGCATACCAAGTACCAGTGACTGATACAGAGTGCCAGTGCTTGGTGCATTCAGAGTGCAAATGACAGATACAGAGTGCCACTGCTTGGTGCATACAGAGTGCCAGTGACTGATTCAGAGTGCCAGTGCTTGGTGCATACAGAGTGCCAATGACTGTGATAGAGTGCCACTGACAGATACAGATTGCCAAAGCTTGGTGTATACAGAGTGCCAGTGACAGATACAGAGAGCCAGTGTTTGGTGTATACAGCTTGCCAGTGACTGAGATAGAGTGCCAGTGACAGATACAGAGTGCCAGTGCTTGGTGTATACAGACTGACAGTGACAGGTACAGAGCGCCAGTGTTGATGTATTCAGAATGCCAGTGACTGAGATAGAGTGCCAATGACAGATACAGAGTGCCAGTGCTTGATGTAAACAGAGTGCCAGTGACTGATACAGAGTGCCAGTGCTTGGTGCATTCAGAGTGCCAATGGCAGATACAGAGTGCCAGTGCTTGGTGAATACAGAGTGCCAGCGACTGAGATAGAGTGCCAGTGACAGATACAGAGTGCCAGTGCTTGGTGTACACAGAGAGCCAGTGACTGATACAGAGTAACAGAGCTTGGTGCATACAGAGTGCCAGCTACAGCTACAGAGTGCCAGTGCTTGGTGTATTAAGAGTAACAGTGACTGAGATAGAGTGCCAGTGACCGATACCGAGTGCCAGTGTTGATGTATTCAGAGTGTCAGTGACTGAGAGATAGTGCCAGTGACAGATAAAGAGTGCCAGTTCTTGGTGTAAACAGAGTGCCAGTGGCAGATACAGAGTGCCAGTGCTTGGTGAATACACAGTGCCAGTGCCTGGTGAATACCGAGTGCCAGCAACTGATACAGAGAGCCAGTGCTTGGTGTATTCAGAGTGCCAGTGCTTGGTGTATTCAGAGTGCCATTGACTGATACAGAGTGCCAGTGCTTGGTGCATACCGAGTGCCAGTGACTGAGAGAGAGTGCCAGTGACAGAACCAGAGTGCCAGTGCTTGGTGTAAGCAGAGTGCCAGTGACTGCTACAGAGTGCCAGTACTTGGTGAATACAGAGTGAAATTGACTGATACAGAGTGCCAGTGCTTGGTGCATACTGAGTGCCAGTGACTGATACAGAGCGCCAGTGCTTGGTCTATTCAGAGTGCCAGTGACAGATACAGAGTGCCAGTGCATGGTGTGCTCAGAGTGCCATTGACTGAGATAGAGAACCAGTGACAGATACAGAGTGGCAGTGCTTGGCGCAGAGTGCCAGTGACAGATACAGAGTGCCAGTGTTGATGTATTCAGAGTGACAGTGACAGGTACAGAGTGCCAGTGCTTGGTGTATTCAGAGTACCAGTGACTGAGATAGAGTGCCAGTGACAGATACACAGTAGCAGTTTTCATGCATTCAGAGTGCCAGTGACTGAGAGAGGGTGCCAGTGACAGATACAGAGTGCCAGTGCTTGGTGCATACAGAGTGCCATTGACTGATACAGACAGCAAGTGCTTGGTGTATTCAGAGTGCCAGTGACTGAGATAGAGTGCCAGTGACAGATACAGAGTGCCAGTGTTGATGTATTCAGAGTGCCACTGACTGAGAGAGTGCCAGTGACAGATACAGAGTGCCAGTGCTTGGTGTAAACAGAGTGCCAGTGACTGCTACAGAGTGCCAATTTTTGGCGCATATGAGTGGCAGTGAATGAAACAGAGTGCCAGTGCTTATTGTGCTCCGAGTGCCATTGACTGATACAGAGTGCCAGTGCTTCGTGCATACCGAGTGCCAGTCACTGATTCAGAGTGCCAGTGCTTGGTGTATTCAGAGTGCCTGTGACAGATACAGAATGCCAGTGTTTGGTGTATTCAGAGTGCCAATGACTGAGATAGAGTTCCAGTAACAGATACAGAGAGCCAGTGCTTGGTGTATTCAGAGTGCCTATGACTGATATCGAGTGCCAGTGACAGATAAAGAGTGGCAGTGCTTGGTGCAGAGTGCCAGTGACAGATTCAGAGTACCAGTGCTTGGTGTATTCAGAGTGCCAGTAACTGAGATAGAGTGCCAGTGACAGATACAGAGTGCCAGTGTTGATGTATTCAGAGTGACAGTGACAGGTACAGAGTGCCAGTGCTTGGTGTATTCAGAGTACCAGTGACTGAGATAGATTGCCAGTGACAGATACACAGTAGCAGTTTTCATGCATTCAGAGTGCCAGTGACTGAGAGAGAGTGCCAGTGACAGATACAGAGTGCCGGTGCTTGGTGTAAACAGAGTGCCAGTGACTGAGATAGACTGCAAGTGACAGTTACAGAGTTCCAGTGCTTGGTGTATTCAGAGTACCAGTGATTGAGATAGAGTGCCAATGACAGATACATAGTGCCAGTGCTTGGTGTAAACAGATTGCCAGTGATTATACAGAGTGCCAGTGCTTGGTGCATACCAAGTACCAGTGACTGATACAGAGTGCCAGTGCTTGGTGCATTCAGAGTGCAAATGACAGATACAGAGTGCCACTGCTTGGTGCATACAGAGTGCCAGTGACTGATTCAGAGTGCCAGTGCTTGGTGCATACAGAGTGCCAATGACTGTGATAGAGTGCCACTGACAGATACAGATTGCCAAAGCTTGGTGTATACAGAGTGCCAGTGACAGATACAGAGAGCCAGTGTTTGGTGTATACAGCTTGCCAGTGACTGAGATAGAGTGCCAGTGACAGATACAGAGTGCCAGTGCTTGGTGTATACAGACTGACAGTGACAAGTACAGAGCGCCAGTGTTGATGTATTCAGAATGCCAGTGACTGAGATAGAGTGCCAATGACAGATACAGAGTGCCAGTGCTTGATGTAAACAGAGTGCCAGTGACTGATACAGAGTGCCAGTGCTTGGTGCATTCAGAGTGCCAATGGCAGATACAGAGTGCCAGTGCTTGGTGAATACAGAGTGCCAGCGACTGAGATAGAGTGCCAGTGACAGATACAGAGTGCCAGTGCTTGGTGTACACAGAGAGCCAGTGACTGATACAGAGTAACAGAGCTTGGTGCATACAGAGTGCCAGCTACAGGTACAGAGTGCCAGTGCTTGGTGTATTAAGAATAACAGTGACTGAGATAGAGTGCCAGTGACCGATACCGAGTGCCAGTGTTGATGTATTCAGAGTGTCAGTGACTGAGAGATAGTGCCAGTGACAGATAAAGAGTGCCAGTTCTTGGTGTAAACAGAGTGCCAGTGGCAGATACAGAGTGCCAGTGCTTGGTGAATACACAGTGCCAGTGCCTGGTGAATACCGAGTGCCAGCAACTGATACAGAGAGCCAGTGCTTGGTGTATTCAGAGTGCCAGTGCTTGGTGTATTCAGAGTGCCATTGACTGATACAGAGTGCCAGTGCTTGGTGCATACCGAGTGCCAGTGACTGAGAGAGAGTGCCAGTGACAGAACCAGAGTGCCAGTGCTTGGTGTAAGCAGAGTGCCAGTGACTGCTACAGAGTGCCAGTGTTTGGTGCATACCGAGTGCCAGTGACTGATACAGAGAGCCAGTGCTTGGTGTATTCAGAGTGCCAGCGACAGATGCAGAGTGCCAGTGCTTGGTGAATACAGAGTGCCAGTGACTGAGATAGAGTGCCAGTGACAGATACAGAGTGCCAGTGCTTGGTGTAAACAGATTGCCAGTGACTGACACAGAGTACCAGTGCTTGGTGCATACGAGTGCCAGTGGCTGATACAGAGTGCCAGTGCCTGATGCATTCAGAGTGCCAGTGACAGATACAGAGTGGCAGTTCTTGGTGAATACAGAGTGCCAGCGTCTGATACAGAGATCCAGTGCTTGGTGTATTCAGAGTGCCAGTGCTAGGTGTATTCAGAGTGCCATTGACTGATACAGAGTGCCAGTGCTTGGTGCATACCGAGTGCCAGTGTCTGATACAGAGAGCAACTGCTTGGTGTATTCAGAGTTCCGGTGAAAGATACAGTGTGCCAGTGCTTGGTATATTCAGAATGGCAGTGACTGATATAGAGTGCCAGTAACAGATACAGAGTGCCAGTGACTGATACAGAGTGCCAGTGCTTGGTGCATTCAGAGTGCCAGTGACTGATACAGAGTGCCAGTGCTGGATGTATTCAGAGTGCCAATGACTGAGATAGAGTGCCAGTGACAGAGACAGAGTGCCAGTGATTGGTGTATACAGCTTGCCAGTGACTGATACAGAGTGCGAGTGCTTGGTGTATTCAGAGTGCCAGTGACAGATACAGAGTGCCAGTGCTTGGTGTACACAGAGAGCCAGTGACTGATACAGAGTAACAGAGCTTGGTGCATACAGAGTGCCAGCTACAGGTACAGAGTGCCAGTGCTTGGTGTATTAAGAGTAACAGTGACTGAGATAGAGTGCCAGTGACCGATACCGAGTGCCAGTGTTGATGTATTCAGAGTGTCAGTGACTGAGAGATAGTGCCAGTGACAGATAAAGAGTGCCAGTTCTTGGTGTAAACAGAGTGCCAGTGGCAGATACAGAGTGCCAGTGCTTGGTGAATACACAGTGCCAGTGCCTGGTGAATACCGAGTGCCAGCAACTGATACAGAGAGCCAGTGCTTGGTGTATTCAGAGTGCCAGTGCTTGGTGTATTCAGAGTGCCATTGACTGATACAGAGTGCCAGTGCTTGGTGCATACCGAGTGCCAGTGACTGAGAGAGAGTGCCAGTGACAGAACCAGAGTGCCAGTGCTTGGTGTAAGCAGAGTGCCAGTGACTGCTACAGAGTGCCAGTGTTTGGTGCATACCGAGTGCCAGTGACTGATACAGAGAGCCAGTGCTTGGTGTATTCAGAGTGCCAGCGACAGATGCAGAGTGCCAGTGCTTGGTGAATACAGAGTGCCAGTGACTGAGATAGAGTGCCAGTGACAGATACAGAGTGCCAGTGCTTGGTGTAAACAGATTGCCAGTGACTGACACAGAGTACCAGTGCTTGGTGCATACGAGTGCCAGTGGCTGATACAGAGTGCCAGTGCCTGATGCATTCAGAGTGCCAGTGACAGATACAGAGTGCCAGTTCTTGGTGAATACAGAGTGCCAGTGCTTGGTGCATACCGAGTGCCAGCGTCTGATACAGAGATCCAGTGCTTGGTGTATTCAGAGTGCCAGTGCTAGGTGTACTCAGAGTGCCATTGACTGATACAGAGTGCCAGTGCTTGGTGCATACCGAGTGCCAGTGTCTGATACAGAGAGCAACTGCTTGGTGTATTCAGAGTTCCGGTGAAAGATACAGTGTGCCAGTGCTTGGTATATTCAGAATGGCAGTGACTGATATAGAGTGCCAGTAACAGATACAGAGTGCCAGTGACTGATACAGAGTGCCAGTGCTTGGTGCATTCAGAGTGCCAGTGACTGATACAGAGTGCCAGTGCTGGATGTATTCAGAGTGCCAATGACTGAGATAGAGTGCCAGTGACAGAGACAGAGTGCCAGTGATTGGTGTATACAGCTTGCCAGTGACTGATACAGAGTGCGAGTGCTTGGTGTATTCAGAGTGCCAGTGACAGATACAGAGTTCCAGTGCTTGGTGAATACAGAGTGCCATTGACTGATACAGAGTGCCAGAGCTTGGTGCATACTGAGTGCCAGTGACTGATACAGAGAGCCAGTGCTTGGTCTATTCAGAGTGCCAGTGACAGATACAGAGCGCCTGTGCTTTGTGTGCTCAGAGTGCCATTGACTGATACAGAGTGCCAGTGCTTGGTGCATACCGAGTGCCAGTCACTGATTCAGAGTGCCAGTGCTTGGTGTATTCAGAGTGCCTATGACTGAGAAAGTGTGCCAGTGACAGATACAGAGTGGCAGTGCTTGGTGCAGAGTGCCAGTGACTGAGATAGAGTGCCAGTGACAGATATAGAGTGCAGGTGTTGATGTATTCAGAGTGACAGTGACAGGTACAGCGTGCCAGTGCTTGGTGTATTCAGAGTACCAGTGACTAAGATAGAGTGCCAGTGACAGATACACAGTTGCAGTTTTCAGGCAGTCAGAGTGCCAGTGACTGAGAGTGAGTGCCAGTGACAAATACAGAGTGACGGTGCTTGGTGTAAACAGAGTGGCAGTGACTGAGATAGACTGCCAGTGACAGTTACAGAGAGGCAGTGCTTGGTGCAGAGTGCCAGTGGCAGATTCAGAGTGCCAGTGACTGAGATAGAGTGCCAGTGACAGATACAGAGTGCCAGTGATTGGTGTATACTGCTTGCCAGTGACTGATACAGAGTGCCAGTGCTTGGTGTATTCAGAGTGCCAGTGACAGATGCAGAGTGCCAGTGCTTGCTGCATACCAAAGGCCAGTGTCTGATACAGAGAGCCAGTGCTTGGTCTATTCAGAGTGCCAGTGACAGATACAGAGTGCCAGTGCTTGGTGTGCTCAGAGTGCCATTGACTGATACAGAGTGCCAGTGCTTGGTGCATACCGAGTGCCAGACACTGATTCAGAGAGCCAGTGCTTGGTGTATTCAGAGTGCCAGTGACAGATACAGAATGCCAGTGGTGTATTCAGCGTGCCAGTGACTGAGATAGAGTGCCAGTGACAGATACAGAGTTCCAGTGCTTGGTGCATACAGAGTGCAAGTGACTGATACAGAGTGCCAGTGCTTGGTGTATTCAGAGTGCCAATGACTGAGATAGAGTGCCAGTGACAGATACAGAGTTCCAGTGCTTGGTGCAGAGTGCCAGTGACAGATTCGGAGCACCAGTGCTTGGTGTATTCAGAGTGCCAGTGACTGAGATAGAGTGCCAGTGACTGATACAGAGTGCCAGTGCTTGGTGTATTCAGAGTACCAGTGATTGAGAGAGAGTGCCAGTGACAGATACAAAGTGCCAGTGTTGATGTACTTAGTGTGCCAGTGACTGAGTTAGAGTGCCAGTGACAGATATAGAGAGTGCCAGTGCTTGGTGTAAACAGAGTTCCAGTGACTGATACAGAGTGCCAGTGCTTGGTGCATACCAAGTACCAGTGACTGAGATAGAGTGCCAGTGACAGATACACAGTAGCAGTTTTCATGCATTCAGAGAGCCAGTGACTGAGAGAGAGTGCTAGTGACAGATACAGAGTGCTGGTGCTTGGTGTAAACAGAGTGCCAGTGACTGAGATAGACTGCCAGTGACAGTTACAGAGTGGCAGTGCTTGGAGCAGAGTGCCAGTGGCAGATTCCGAGTGCCCGTGACTGAGATAGAGTGCCAGTGACAGATACAGAGTGCCAGTGATTGGTGTATACAGCTTGCCAGTGACTGATACAGAGTGCCAGTGCTTGGTGTATTCAGAGTGCCAGTGACAGATACAGAGTGCCAGTGCTTGGTGCATACCGAAGGCCAGTGACTGATACAGAGAGTCAGTGCTTGGTCTATTCAGAGTGCCAGTGACAGATACAGAGTGCCAGTGCTTGGCGTGCTTAGAGTGCCTTTGACTGATACAGAGTGCCAGTGCTTGGTGCATACCAAGTGCCAGTCACTGATTCAGAGAGCCAGTGCCTGGTGTATTCAGAGTGCCAGTGACAGATAGAGAATGCCAGTGCTTGGTGTATTCAGAGTGCCAGTGACTGAGATAGAGTGCCAGTGACAGATACAGAGTGCCAGTGACTGATACAGAGTGCCAGTGCTTGGTGCATACAGAGTGCCAGTGCTTGGTGTATTCAGAGTGCCAATGAATGAGATAGAGTGACAGTGACAGATACAGAGTGCCAGTGCTTGGTGCAGAGTGCCAGTGACAGATTCAGAGTACCAGTGCTAGTGATTGAGATCGAGTGCCAGTGACAGATAGAGATAGCCAGTGATTGATGTATACAGAGTGCCAGTGACTGAGATAGAGTGCCAGTGACAGATACAGAGTGCCAGTGCTTGGTGTATACAGAGTGCCAGTGACAGGTACAGAGTGCCAGTGCTTGGTGTATTCAGAGTACCAGTGATTGAGATAGAGTGCCAGTGACAGATACACAGTGCAAGTGTTGATGTATTTAGTCTGCCAGTGACTGAGATAGAGTGCTAGTGACAGATATAGAGAGTGCCAGTGCTTGGTGTAAACAGAGTGCCAGTGACTGATACAGAGTGCCAGTGCTTGGTGCATACCAAGTACCAGTGACTGATACAGAGTGCCAGTGCTTGGTGCATTCAGAGTGCCAATGACAGATACAGAGTGCCACTGCTTGGTGCATACAGAGTGCCATTGACTGATACAGAGAGCCAGTGCTTGGCGTATTCAGAGTGTAAGTGACTGAGTTAGAGTGCCAGTGACTCAGAGAGAGTGCCAGTGACAGATACAGAGTGCCGGTGTTGGTGTAAACAGAGTGCCAGTGACTGAGATAGACTGCCAGTGACAGTTACAGAGTGCCAGTGCTTGGTGTGCCCTGAGTGCCATTGAGTGATACAGAGTGCCAGTGCTTGGTGCATACCAAGTGCCAGTCACTGATTCAGAGTGCCAGTGCTTGGTGTATTCAGAGTGCCCGTGACAGATACAGCATGCCAGTGCTTGGTGTGTTCAGAGTGCCATTGACTGATACAGAGTGCCAGCACTTGGTGTATTCAGAGTGCCAGTGACTGAGATAGAGTGCCAGTGCCAGATACAGAAAGTCTGTGCTTGTTGTATTCAGAGTGCCTAAGACTGAGGTAGAGTGCCAGTGACAGATACAGAGTGGCAGTGCTTGGTGCAGAGTGCCAGTGACAGAGTCAGAGTACCAGTGCTTGGTGTATTCAGAGTGCCAGTGACTGAGATAGAGTGCCAGTGAGAGATACAGATTGCCAGTGTTGACGTATTCTGAGCGATAGGGACAGGTACAGAGTGCCAGTGCTTGGTGTATTCAGAGTACCAGTGACTGAGATAGAGTGCCAGTGACAGACACACAGTAGCAGTTTTCATGCATTCAGAGTGCCAGTGACTGAGAGAGAGTGCCAGTGACAGATACAGAGTGCCAGTGCTTGGTGTAAACAGGGTGCCAGTGACTGAGATAGACAGCCAGTGACAGTTACAGAGTGGCAGTGCTTGGTGCAGAGTGCCAGTGGCAGATTCAGAGTGCCCGTGACTGAGATAGAGTGCCAGTGACAGATACAGAGTGCCAGTGATTGGTGTATACAGCTTGCCAGTGACTGATACAGAGTGCCAGTGCTTGGTGTATTCAGAGTGCCTGTGACAGATACAGAGTGCCAGTGCTTGTGCATACTGAAGGCCAGTGACTGATACAGAGAGCCAGTGCTTGGTCTATTCAGAGTGCCAGTGACAGATACAGAGTGCTAGTGCTTGGTGTGCTCAGAGTGCCATTGACAGATACAGAGTGCCAGTGCGTGGTGCATACAGAGTGCCAGTGACTGATACAGAGTGCCAGTGCTTGGTGTATTCAGAGTGCCAGTGACTGAGAGATATTGCCAGTGACAGATAAAGAGTGCCAGTGCTTGATGTAAACAGAATGCCAGTGACTGATAGAGAGTGCCAGTGCTTGGTGCATACGAGTGCCACTGACTGATACAGAGTGCCAGTGCTTGGTGCATTCAGAGCGCCAGTGACAGATACAGAGTGCCAGTCCTTGGTGAATACAGAGTGCCAGTGCTTGGTGCATACCGAGTGCCAGCATCTGAGACAGAGATCTAGTGCTTGGTGTTTTCAGAGTGCCAGTGCTAGGTGTATTCAGAGTGCCATTGACTGATACAGAGTGCCAGTGCTTGGTGCATACCGAGTGCCAGAGACTGATACAGAGAGCCAGTGCTTGGTGTATTCAGAGCACCGGTGAAAGATACAGAGTGGCAGTGCTGGATGTATTCAGAGTGCCAATGACTGAGATAGAGTGCCAGTGACAGATACAGAGTGCCAGTGCTTTGTGCAGAGTGCCAGTGACAGATTCAGAGTATCAGTGCTTGGTGTATTCAGAGTGCCAGTGACTGAGATAGAGTGCCAGTGACAGCTAGAGATAGCCAGTGATTGATGTATACAGAGTGCCAGTGACTGACATAGAATGCCAGTGACAGAGTGCCAGTGTTTGGTGTATTCAGAGTGCCAGTGACAGATACAGAGTGCCAGTGCTTGGTGCAAACCGAGTGCCAGAGACTGATACAGAGAGCCAGTGCTTGGTGTATTCAGAGCACCAGTGAAAGATACAGAGTGCCAGTGCTTGGTATATTCAGAATGCCAGTGACTGACATGGTGTGCCAGTAACAGATACAGAGTGCCAGTGACTGATACAGAGTGCCAGTGCTTGGTGCATACAGAGTGCCAGTGACTGATACAGAGTGCCAGTGCTTGATGTATACAGAATGCCAATGATTGAGATAGAGTGCCAGTGACAGATACAGAGTGCCAGTGCTTGGTGCAGAGTGCCAGTGACAGATTCAGAGTACCAGTGCTTGGTGTATTCAGAGTGCCAGTGACTGAGATAGAGTGCCAGTGACAGATACAGAGTGACAGTGATTGATGTATACAGAGTGCCAGTGACTGAGATAGAATGCCAGTGACAGAGAGCCAGTGCTTGGTGTATACAGAGTGCCAGTGACTGATACAGAGTGCCAGTGCTTGGTGCATGTGAAGTATCAGGGACTGATACAGAGTGCCAGTGCTTGGTGCATTCAGAGTGTCAGTGACAGATACAGAGTGCCAATGCTTGGTGCATACAGAGTGCCACTGACTGATACAGAGAGTCAGTGCTTGGTGTATTCACAGTGCCAGTGACTGAGATAGAGTGCCAGTGACAGATACAGCATGCCAGTGTTGATGTATTCAGAGTGACACTGACAGGTACAGAGTGCCAGTGCTTGGTGTATTCAGAGTACCAGTGACTGAGATAGAGTGCCAGTGACAGATACAGAGTGACAGTTTTCATGAATTCAGAGTGCCAGTGACTGAGAGAGAGTGCCAGTGACAGATACAGAGTGCCGCTGCTTCATGTAACCAGAGTGCCAGTGACTGAGATAGAGTGCCAGTGATAGTTACAGAGTGGCAGTGCTTGGTGCAGAGTGCCAGTGGCAGATTCAGAGTGCCAGTGACTGAGATAGAGTGCCAGTGACAGATACAGAGTGCCAGTGATTGGTGTATACAGCTTGCCAGTGACTGATACAGAGTGCCAGTGCTTGGTGTATTCAGAGTGCCATTGACTGATACAGTGTTCCAATGCTTGGTGCATACTGAAGGCCGGTGACTGATACAGAGAGCCAGTGCTTGGTCTGTTCAGAGTGCCAGTGACAGATACAGAGGGCCAGTGCGTGGTGCATACAGAGTGCCAGTCACTGATTCAGAGAGCCAGTGTTTGGTGTTTTCAGAGTGCCAGTGCCAGATACAGAATGCCAGTGCTTGGTGTATTCAGAGTGCCAGTGACTGAGATATAGTGCCAGTGACAGATAAAGAGTGCCAGTGACTGATACAGAGTGCCAGTGCTTGGTGCATACAGAGTGCCAGTGACTGATACAGAGTGCCAGTGCTTGGTGTATTCAGAGTGTCAGTGACAGATACAGAGTGCCACTGCTTGGTGCATACAGAGTGCCACTGACTGATAGAGAGCCAGTGCTTGGTGTATTCAGAGTGCCAGTGACTGAGATAGAGTGCCAGTGACAGATACAGAGAGCCAGTGTTGATGTATTCAGAGTGACAGTGACAGGTACAGAGTGCCAGTGCTTGGTGTATTCAGAATACCAGTGACTGAGAGAGAGTGCCAGTGACAGATACAGAGTGCCGCTGCTTGGTGTAAACAGAGTGCCAGTGACTGAGAAAGAGTGCCAGTGACAGTTACTGAGTGGCAGTGCATGGTGCAGAGTGCCAGTGGCAGATTCAGAGTGCCAGTGACTGAGATAGAGTGCCAGTGACAGGTACAGAGTGCCAGTGATTGGTGTATACAGCTTGCCAGTGACAGATACAGAGTGCCAGTGCTTGGTGTATTCAGAGTGCCAGTGACAGATACAGTATGCCAGTGCTTGATGAATACAGAGTGCCAGTGCTTGGTGCATACCGAGTGCCAATGACTGATACAGAGAGCCAGTGCTTGGTCTATTCAGAGTGAAAGTGACAGATACAGTGTGCCAGTGCTTGGTGTGCTCAGAGTGCCATTGACTGATACAGAGTGCCAGTTCTTGGTGCATACCGAGTGCCAGTCACTGATTCAGAGTGCCAGTGCTTGGCATATTCAGAGTGCCAGTGACAGATACAGAATGCCAGTGCTTGGTGTATTTAGAGTGCTAGAGACTGAGATGAAATGCCAGTGACAGATACAGAGTGCCAGTGCTTGGTGTATTCAGAGTGCCTATGACTGAGATGGAGTGCCAGTGACAGATACAGAGTGGCAGTGCTTGGTGCAGAGTGCCCTTAGCAGATTCATAGTACCAGTGCTTGGTGCATACCGAGTGCCAGTGACTGATACAGAGAGCCAGTGCTTGGCGTATTCAGAGTGCCGGTGAAAGATACAGAGAGCCAGTGCTTGGTATATTCAGAATGCCAGTGACTGATATAGAGTGCCAGTAACAGATACAGAGTGCCAGTGACTGAGAGAGTGCCAGTGCTTGGTGCATACAGATTGCCAGTGACTGATACAGAGTGCCAGTGCTTGATGTATTCAGAGTGCCAATGACTGAGAAAGAGTGCCAGTGACAGATACAGTGTGCCAGTACTTGGTGCAGAGTGCCAGTGACAGATTCAGTGTACCAGTGCTTGGTGTATTCAGAGTGCCAGTGACTGAGATAGAGTGTCAGTGACAGATACAGAGTGCCAGTGATTGATGTATACAGAGTGCCAGTGACTGAGATAGAATGCCAGTGACAGAGTGCCAGTGCTTGGTGTATACAGAGTGCCAGTGACAGGTACAGAGTGCCAGTGCTTGATGTATTCAGAGTGCCAGTGACTGAGATAGAGTGCCAGTGACAGATACAAAGTGCCAGTTTTCATGAATTCAGAGTGCCAGTGACAGGTACAGAGTGCCAGTGCTTGATGTATTCAGAGTGCCAGTGACTGAGGTAGAGTGCCAGTGACAGATACAAAGTGCCAGTTTTCATGAATTCAGAGTGCCAGTGACTGAGATAGAGTGCCAGTGACAGATACAGAGTGCCAGTGCTTGATGTATTCAGAGTGCCAGTGACTGAGATAGAGTGCCAGTGACAGATACAGAGTGCCAGTGCTTGGTGTATTCAGAGTACCAGTGACTGAGATAGAGTGCCAGTGACAGATACAAAGTGCCAGTTTTCATGAATTCAGAGTGCCAGTGACTGAGAGAGTGTGCCAGTGACAAATACAGAGTGCCGCTGCTTGGTGTAAACAGAGTGCCAGTGATTGAGATAGAGTGCCAGTGACAGTTACAGTGTGGCAGTGCTTGGTGCAGAGTGCCTTTCACAGATTCAGAGTGCCAGTGACTGAGATAGAGTGCCAGTGACAGATACAGAGTGACAGTGATTGGTGTATACAGCTTGCCAGTGACTGATACAGAGTGCCAGTGCTTGGTGTATTCAGAGATCCAGTGACAGATACAGAGTGCCAGTGCTTGATGAATATAGAGTGCCATTGACTGATACAGAGTGCCAGTGCTTGGTGCATACCGAGTGCCAGTGACTGATACAGAGAGCCAGTGCTTGGTCTATTCAGAGTGCCAGTGACAGATACAGAGTGCCAGTGCTTGGTGTGCTCAGAGTGCCATTGACTGATACAGAGTCCCAGTGCTTGGTGCATACCCAGTGCCAGTCACTGATTCAGAGTGCCAGTGCTTGGTGTATTCAGAGTGCCAGTGACAGATACAGAATGCCAGTGCTTGATGTATTCAGAGTGCTAGTGGCTGAGATGGAATGCCAGTGAAAGATACAGAGTGCCAGTGCTTCGTGTATTCAGAGTGCCTATGACTGAGATGGAGTGCCAGTGACAGATACAGAGTGGCAGTACTTGGTGCAGAGTGCCAGTGACAGATTCAGAGTACCAGTGCTTGGTGCATTCAGAGTGCCAGTGACTGAGATAGAGTGCCAGTGACAGATACACTGCAGCAGTTTTCATGCATTCAGAGTGCCAGTGACTGAGAGAGAGTGCCAGTGACAGATACAGAGTGGCAGTGCTTGGTGCAGAGTGCCAGTGGCAGATTCAGAGTGCCAGTGACTGAGATAGAGTGCCAGTGACAGTTACAGAGTGGCAGTGCTTGGTGCAGAGTGCCAGTGGCAGATTCAGAGTGCCAGTGACTGAGATAGAGTGCCAGTGACATATACAGAATGCCAGCGATTGGTGTATTCAGAGTGCCAGTGACAGATACAGAGTGCCAGTGCTTGGTGCATGCCGAAGGCCAGTGACTGATACTGAGAGCCAGTGCTTGGTCTATTCAGAGTGCCAGTGACAGATACAGAGTGCCAGTGCTTGGTGTGGTCAGCGTGTCATTGACTGATACAGAGTGCCAGTGCTTGGTGCATACCGAGTGCCAGTCACTGATTCAGAATGCGTGGCTGAAGAGTTGGTGTAGGAGGGAGGGTTTTACTTTCCTGGATCACTGGGCCTGCTCCTGGGAAAGGTGGGACTTGTACAAGTTGGACGGGTTGCACCTGAACCAGAGCGGGACAAATATCCTTGCGGGGAGGTTTGCTAGCACTGTTGGGGGGGTTTAAACTAACTTGGCAGGGGGATGGGTTACAGAGGGGAGCTGAAATAGGGGGTGATGTGCTGCCAATTATAGAGAAAAAAACAAGTCAGCTTGGTAGACAGGGCAAATATATAAGGGCAAGGCTGGATGGCATCTATTTTAATGCAAGGAGTCTTGCAAATAAGGTGGATGAACTGAAGGTGTTGATAAACACATGGGAGTATGATATTGTTGCTATCACGGAGACATGGTTGAGGGAGGGGCAAGACTGGCAGCTCAATATTCCGGGGTACAGAATCTTCAGGCGAGACAGAGGGGGAGGTATAAGAGGAGGGGGTGTCGCAATATTAATTAAGGAGTCAATTACTGCAGTAAGGAGGGATGATATATTAGCAGGTTCCTCTAATGAGGCCATATGGGTGGAGCTTAACTACAAAAAGGGGGCAAGCACTTTGCTGGGAGTGTACTATAGGCCTCCAAACAGTCAGGGGGAGATAGAGGAACAGATATGTAGGCAAATCTCAGAGAAATGTGCAAATAATAGGGTAATAATAATGGGGGATTTCAACTTCCCCAATATTAACTGGGATAGTCAGAGTGTGAAAGGCACAGAGGGTGTAGAATTCTAAAAGTGCATCCAGGAGACCTTTTTGAGCCAGCATGTAGAAAGTCCTACAAGAGAGGGGGCGGTACTGGACCTAATTCTAGGGAATGTGGCCGGCCAAGTGGAAAAAGTGCTAGTAGGTGAGCACTTTGGTGACAGTGACCATAATATGGTGAGATTTAAGGTGGTCATGGAAAAGGACAGGGATGGGCCGGAAATAAAGGTTCTAAATTGGGGGAAGGCCGATTTTGATAGGATAAGGCAGGATCTGGCCAAAATGGACTGGGATCAGCTACTTGTAGGAAAATCCGCATCGGAGCAATGGGAGGCTTTCAGAAGGGAGATTGAGATCATACAATGGCAACATGTTCCCGTAAAGGTCAAGGGTGGTTCCAAAAACCACAGGGAACCTTGGATGTCAGGGGATATACGAGAATGGATTAGGAAAAAAAGGAGGGCTTTTGGCAGATACAAAAGGCTAAAGACAGAGGAAGCCCTAGAGGAGTACAAAAAGTGCAGGGGGATGCTTAAAAAAGAAATTAGGATATCAAGGAGGGGCCATGAAATAACACTGGTGAGCAAAATAAAGGAAAATCCTAAGATGTTTTATAAGTATATTAAGGGTAAGAGGATAACTAGGGAAAAAATAGGGCCCATTAGGGACAAAAGTGGCAATCTGTGTGTGGAGCCGGAAGATGTAGGAGAGGTTCTAAATGAATTTTTTGCATCTGTTTTCACTATGGAGAAGGACGATGTAGACATAGAAATAGGGCAGGGGGACTGTGATATGCTCGAACATATTAACATCGAGAGGGAGGAGGTATTGGCGGTTTTAGCAGGCCTAAAAATGGATAAATCCCCAGGCCCGGACAAAATGTATCCCAGGCTGCTGTGTGAGGCAAAGGAAGAGATTGCGGGGGCTCTAACACATATATTCAGGACCTCTCTGGCGACAGGGGATGTGCCAGAGGACTGGAGAACCGCTAATGTAGTACCATTATTCAAGAAGGGAAGTAGGGAAAAACCGGGGAACTACAGGCCAGTGAGCCTAACATCAGTGGTAGGAAAATTATTGGAAAAAATTCTGAGGGACAAAATTAGTCTCCACTTGGAGAGGCAAGGTTTAATCAAGGATAGTCAAAATGGCTTTGTCAAGGGAAGATCATGTCTGACTAATTTGATTGAATTTTTTGAGGGGGTGACTAGGTGTGTGGATGAGGGTAACGCAGTGGATGTGGTATACATGGATTTCAGTAAGGCCTTCGATAAAGTCCCACACAGGAGACTGGTCAAGAAGGTAAGAGCCCATGGAATCCAGGGTGCCTTGGCACATTGGATACAAAACTGGCTTAGTGACAGAAGGCAGAGGGTGATGGTCGAAGGTTGTTTTTGTGACTGGAAGCCTGTGGCCAGTGGGGTACCACAGGGATCGGTGCTGGGTCCCTTGCTGTTTGTGGTCCACATTAATGACTTGGATATGAATGTAAAAGGTATGATCAGTAAGTTCGCGGATGATACAAAAATTGGTAGGGTGGAAAATAGCGAGGAGGGTAGCCTCAGTCTGCAGGACGATATAGATGGGTTGGTCAGATGGGCGGAACAGTGGCAAATGGAATTTAACCCGGAAAAGTGTGAGGCGATGCACTTTGGGGGGACTAACAAGGCAAGGGAATACACTATGAATGGTAAGACCCTAGGCAAGACGGAGGGTCAGAGGGATCTGGGTGTGCAAGTACACAGATCCCTGAAGGCGGCGGAACAGGTGGATAAGGTGGTAAAAAAGGCATATGGGATACTTGCCTTCATTAGCCGAGGCATAAAATATAAGAGCAAGGAGGTTATGATGGAGCTGTATAAAACACTGGTTAGGCCACAGCTGGAATACTGTGTGCAGTTCTGGTCGCCGCACTACAGGAAGGATGTGAACGCTTTGGAGAGGGTGCAGAGGAGATTCACCAGGATGTTACCAGGGCTGGAGCGCTTCAGCTATGAAGAGAGACTGGGCAGATTGGGTTTGTTTTCCTTGGAGCAGAGGAGGCTGAGGGGGGACATGATTGAGGTGTACAAAATTATGAGGGGCATAGATAGGATGGATACTGAGGAGCTTTTTCCCTTAGTAGAAGGGTCAATAACTAGGGGGCATAGATTCAAGGTAAAGGGCGGGAGGCTTAGAGGGGATTTGAGAAAGAACTTTTTCACCCAGAGGGTGGTTGGAGTCTGGAACTCACTGCCTGAAAGGGTTGTGGAGGCAGGAACCCTCACAACATTTAAGAAGCATTTGGATGTACACTTGAAATGCCATGCCATAGCATACAAGGCTACGGAACAAATGCTTGAATATGGGATGAAATTAAACAGGGCTTGATGGCCGGCGCGGACACGATGGGCCGAAGGGCCTCTATCCGTGCTGTATAACTCTATGACTCTATGACTCTATAATGCCAGTGCTTGGTGTATTCAGAGTGCCAGTGAATTAGATAGAGTGCCAGTGACAGATACAGAGTGCCAGTGACTGATACAGAGTGCCAGTGCTTGGTGCATACAGAGTGCCAGTGCCTGATACAGAGTGCCAGTGCTTGGTGTATTCAGAGTGCCAATGACTGAGATAGAGTGCCAGTGACAAATACAGAGTGCCAGTGCTTGGTGCAGAGTGCCAGTGACAGATTCAGAGTACCAGTGCTTGGTGTATTCAGAGTGCCAGTGACTGAGATAGAGTGCCAGTGACAGATAGAGATAGCCATAGATTGATGTATACAGAGTGCCAGTGACTGAGATAGAGTGCCAGTGACAGATACAGAGTGCCAGTGCTTGGTGTATACAGAGTGCCAGTGACAGGTACAGAGTGCCAGTGCTTGGTATATTCAGAGTACCAGTGATTGAGATAGAGTGCCAGTGACAGATACAGAGTGCCAGTGTTGATGTATTCAGAGTGCCAGTGGCAGGTACAGAACGCCAGTGCGTGGTGTATACAGAGTGCCAGCGACAGGTACAGAGTGCCAGTGCTTGGTATATTCAGAGTACCAGTGACTGAGATAGAGTGCCAGTGACAGATACAGAGTGCCAGTTTTCATGAATTCAGAGTGCCAGTTACTGAGAGAGAGTGCCAGTGACAGATACAGAGTGCCGCTGCTTGGTGTAAACAGAGTGCCAGTGACTGAGATAGAGTGCCAGTGACAGTTACAGAGTGGCAGTGCTTGGCGCAGAGTGCCAGTGGCAGATTCAGAGTGCCAGTGACTGAGATAGAGTGCCAGTGACAGATACAGAGTGCCAGTGTTGATGTATTCAGAGTGACAGTGACAGGTACAGAGTGCCAGTGCTTGGTGTATTCAGAGTACCAGTGACTGAGATAGAGTGCCAGTGACAGATACAGAGTGCCAGTTTTCATGAATTCAGAGTGCCAGTGACTGAGAGAGAGTGCCAGTGACAGATACAGCGTGCCGCTGCTTGGTGTAAACAGAGTGCCAGTGGCTGAGATAGAGTGCCAGTGACAGTTACAGAGTGGCAGTGCTTGGTGCAGAGTGCCAGTGGCAGATTCAGAGTGCCAGTGACTGAGATAGAGTGCCAGTGACAGATACAGAATGCCAGCGATTGGTGTATTCAGAGTGCCAGTGACAGATACAGAGTGCCAGTGCTTGGTGCATGCCGAAGGCCAGTGACTGATACTGAGAGCCAGTGCTTGGTCTATTCAGAGTGCCAGTGACAGATACAGAGTGCCAGTGCTTGGTGTGGTCAGCGTGTCATTGACTGATACAGAGTGCCAGTGCTTGGTGCATACCGAGTGCCAGTCACTGATTCAGAGAGCCAGTGCTTGGTGTATTCAGAGTGCCAGTGACAGATACAGAATGCGTGGCTAAAGAGTTGGTGTAGGAGGGAGGGTTTTACTTTCCTGGATCACTGGGCCTGCTCCTGGGAAAGGTGGGACTTGTACAAGTTGGACGGGTTGCACCTGAACCAGAGCGGGACAAATATCCTTGCGGGGAAGTTTGCTAGCACTGTTGGGGGGGTTTAAACTAACTTGGCAGGGGGATGGGATACAGAGGGGAGCTGAAATAGGGGGTGATGTGCTGCCAATTATAGAGAAAAAAACAAGTCAGCTTGGTAGACAGGGCAAATATATAAGGGCAAGGCTGGATGGCATCTATGTTAATGCAAGCAGTCTTGCAAATAAGGTGGATGAACTGAAGGTGTTGATAAACACATGGGAGGATGATATTGTTGCTATCACGGAGACATGGTTGAGGGAGGGGCAAGACTGGCAGCTCAATATTCCGGGGTACAGAATCTTCAGGCGAGACAGAGGGGGAGGTATATGAGGAGGGGGTGTCGCAATATTAATTAAGGAGTCAATTACTGCAGTAAGGAGGGATGATATATTAGCAGGTTCCTCTAATGAGGCCATATGGGTGGAGCTTAAATACAAAAAGGGGGCAAGCACTTTGCTGGGAGTGTACTATAGGCCTCCAAACAGTCAGGGGGAGATAGAGGAACAGATATGTAGGCAAATCTCAGAGAAATGTGCAAATAATAGGGTAATAATAATGGGGGATTTCAACTTCCCCAATATTAACTGGGATAGTCAGAGTGTGAAAGGCACAGAGGGTGTAGAATTCTAAAAGTGCATCCAGGAGACCTTTTTGAGTCAGCATGTAGAAAGTCCTACAAGAGAGGGGGCGGTACTGGACCTAATTCTAGGGAATGTGGCCGGCCAAGTGGAAAAAGTGCTAGTAGGTGAGCACTTTGGTGACAGTGACCATAATATGGTGAGATTTAAGGTGGTCATGGAAAAGGACAGGGATGGGCCGGAAATAAAGGTTCTAAATTGGGGGAAGGCCGATTTTGATAGGATAAGGCAGGATCTGGCCAAAATGGACTGGGATCAGCTACTTGTAGGAAAATCTGCATCGGAGCAATGGGAGGCTTTCAGAAGGGAGATTGAGATCATACAATGGCAACATGTTCCCGTAAAGGTCAAGGGTGGTTCCAAAAACCACAGGGAACCTTGGATGTCAGGGGATATACGAGAATGGATTAGGAAAAAAAGGAGGGCTTTTGGCAGATACAAAAGGCTAAAGACAGAGGAAGCCCTAGAGGAGTACAAAAAGTGCAGGGGGATGCTTAAAAAAGAAATTAGGATATCAAGGAGGGGCCATGAAATAACACTGGCGAGCAAAATAAAGGAAAATCCTAAGATGTTTTATAAGTATATTAAGGGTAAGAGGATAACTAGGGAAAAAATAGGGCCCATTAGGGACAAAAGTGGCAATCTGTGTGTGGAGCCGGAAGATGTAGGAGAGGTTCTAAATGAATTTTTTGCATCTGTTTTCACTATGGAGAAGGACGATGTAGACATAGAAATAGGGCAGGGGGACTGTGATATGCTCGAACATATTAACATCGAGAGGGAGGAGGTATTGGCGGTTTTAGCAGGCCTAAAAATGGATAAATCCCCAGGCCCGGACAAAATGTATCCCAGGCTGCTGTGTGAGGCAAAGGAAGAGATTGCGGGGGCTGTAACACATATATTCAGGACCTCTCTGGCGACAGGGGATGTGCCAGAGGACTGGAGAACCGCTAATGTAGTACCATTACTCAAGAAGGGAAGTAGGGAAAAACCGGGGAACTACAGGCCAGTGAGCCTAACATCAGTGGTAGGAAGATTATTGGAAAAAATTCTGAGGGACAAAATTAGTCTCCACTTGGAGAGGCAAGGTTTAATCAAGGATAGTCAAAATGGCTTTGTCAAGGGAAGATCATGTCTGACTAATTTGATTGAATTTTTTGAGGGGGTGACTAGGTGTGTGGATGAGGGTAACGCAGTGGATGTGGTATACATGGATTTCAGTAAGGCCTTCGATAAAGTCCCACACAGGAGACTGGTCAAGAAGGTAAGAGCCCATGGAATCCAGGGTGCCTTGGCACATTGGATACAAAACTGGCTTAGTGACAGAAGGCAGAGGGCGATGGTCGAAGGTTGTTTTTGTGACTGGAAGCCTGTGGCCAGTGGGGTACCACAGGGATCGGTGCTGGGTCCCTTGCTGTTTGTGGTCCACATTAATGACTTGGATATGAATGTAAAAGGTATGATCAGTAAGTTTGCGGATGATACAAAAATTGGTAGGGTGGAAAATAGCGAGGAGGGTAGCCTCAGTCTGCAGGACGATATAGATGGGTTGGTCAGATGGGCGGAACAGTGGCAAATGGAATTTAACCCGGAAAAGTGTGAGGCGATGCACTTTGGGGGGACGTACAAGGCAAGGGAATACACTATGAATGGTAAGACCCTAGGCAAGATGGAGGGTCAGAGGGATCTGGGTGTGCAAGTACACAGATCCCTGAAGGCGGCGGAACAGGTGGATAAGGTGGTAAAAAAGGCATATGGGATACTTGCCTTCATTAGCCGAGGCATAAAATATAAGAGCAAGGAGGTTATGATGGAGCTGTATAAAACACTGGTTAGGCCACAGCTGGAATACTGTGTGCAGTTCTGGTCGCCGCACTACAGGAAGGATGTGAACGCTTTGGAGAGGGTGCAGAGGAGATTCACCAGGATGTTACCAGGGCTGGAGCGCTTCAGCTATGAAGAGAGACTGGGCAGATTGGGTTTGTTTTCCTTGGAGCAGAGGAGGCTGAGGGGGGACATGATTGAGGTGTACAAAATTATGAGGGGCATAGATAGGATGGATACTGAGGAGCTTTTTCCCTTAGTAGAAGGGTCAATAACTAGGGGGCATAGATTCAAGGTAAAGGGCGGGAGGCTTAGAGGGGATTTGAGAAAGAACTTTTTCACCCAGAGGGTGGTTGGAGTCTGGAACTCACTGCCTGAAAGGGTTGTGGAGGCAGGAACCCTCACAACATTTAAGAAGCATTTGGATGTACACTTGAAATGCCATGCCATAGCATACAAGGCTACGGAACAAATGCTTGAATATGGGATGAAATTAAACAGGGCTTGATGGCCGGCGCGGACACGATGGGCCGAAGGGCCTCTATCCGTGCTGTATAACTCTATGACTCTATGACTCTATAATGCCAGTGCTTGGTGTATTCAGAGTGCCAGTGAATTAGATAGAGTGCCAGTGACAGATACAGAGTGCCAGTGACTGATACAGAGTGCCAGTGCTTGGTGCATACAGAGTGCCAGTGCCTGATACAGAGTGCCAGTGCTTGGTGTATTCAGAGTGCCAATGACTGAGATAGAGTGCCAGTGACAAATACAGAGTGCCAGTGCTTGGTGCAGAGTGCCAGTGACAGATTCAGAGTACCAGTGCTTGGTGTATTCAGAGTGCCAGTGACTGAGATAGAGTGCCAGTGACAGATAGAGATAGCCATAGATTGATGTATACAGAGTGCCAGTGACTGAGATAGAGTGCCAGTGACAGATACAGAGTGCCAGTGCTTGGTGTATACAGAGTGCCAGTGACAGGTACAGAGTGCCAGTGCTTAGTATATTCAGAGTACCAGTGATTGAGATAGAGTGCCAGTGACAGATACAGAGTGCCAGTGTTGATGTATTCAGAGTGCCAGTGACAGGTACAGAATGCCAGTGCGTGGTGTATACAGAGTGCCAGCGACAGGTACAGAGTGCCAGTGCTTGGTATATTCAGAGTACCAGTGACTGAGATAGAGTGCCAGTGACAGATACAGAGTGCCAGTTTTCATGAATTCAGAGTGCCAGTTACTGAGAGAGAGTGCCAGTGACAGATACAGAGTGCCGCTGCTTGGTGTAAACAGAGTGCCAGTGACTGAGATAGAGTGCCAGTGACAGTTACAGAGTGGCAGTGCTTGGCGCAGAGTGCCAGTGGCAGATTCAGAGTGCCAGTGACTGAGATAGAGTGCCAGTGACAGATACAGAGTGCCAGTTTTGATGTATTCAGAGTGACAGTGACAGGTACAGAGTGCCAGTGCTTGGTGTATTCAGAGTACCAGTGACTGAGATAGAGTGCCAGTGACAGATACAGAGTGCCAGTTTTCATGAATTCAGAGTGCCAGTGACTGAGAGAGAGTGCCAGTGACAGATACAGCGTGCCGCTGCTTGGTGTAAACAGAGTGCCAGTGGCTGAGATAGAGTGCCAGTGACAGTTACAGAGTGGCAGTGCTTGGTGCAGAGTGCCAGTGGCAGATTCAGAGTGCCAGTGACTGAGATAGAGTGCCAGTGACAGATACAGAATGCCAGCGATTGGTGTATTCAGAGTGCCAGTGACAGATACAGAGTGCCAGTGCTTGGTGCATGCCGAAGGCCAGTGACTGATACTGAGAGCCAGTGCTTGGTCTATTCAGAGTGCCAGTGACAGATACAGAGTGCCAGTGCTTGGTGTGGTCAGCGTGTCATTGACTGATACAGAGTGCCAGTGCTTGGTGCATACCGAGTGCCAGTCACTGATTCAGAGAGCCAGTGCTTGGTGTATTCAGAGTGCCAGTGACAGATACAGAATGCGTGGCTAAAGAGTTGGTGTAGGAGGGAGGGTTTTACTTTCCTGGATCACTGGGCCTGCTCCTGGGAAAGGTGGGACTTGTACAAGTTGGACGGGTTGCACCTGAACCAGAGCGGGACAAATATCCTTGCGGGGAGGTTTGCTAGCACTGTTGGGGGGGTTTAAACTAACTTGGCAGGGGGATGGGATACAGAGGGGAGCTGAAATAGGGGGTGATGTGCTGCCAATTATAGAGAAAAAAACAAGTCAGCTTGGTAGACAGGGCAAATATATAAGGGCAAGGCTGGATGGCATCTATTTTAATGCAAGGAGTCTTGCAAATAAGGTGGATGAACTGAAGGTGTTGATAAACACATGGGAGTATGATATTGTTGCTATCACGGAGACATGGTTGAGGGAGGGGCAAGACTGGCAGCTCAATATTCCGGGGTACAGAATCTTCAGGCGAGACAGAGGGGGAGGTATAAGAGGAGGGGGTGTCGCAATATTAATTAAGGAGTCAATTACTGCAGTAAGGAGGGATGATATATTAGCAGGTTCCTCTAATGAGGCCATATGGGTGGAGCTTAAATACAAAAAGGGGGCAAGCACTTTGCTGGGAGTGTACTATAGGCCTCCAAACAGTCAGGGGGAGATAGAGGAACAGATATGTAGGCAAATCTCAGAGAAATGTGCAAATAATAGGGTAATAATAATGGGGGATTTCAACTTCCCCAATATTAACTGGGATAGTCAGAGTGTGAAAGGCACAGAGGGTGTAGAATTCTAAAAGTGCATCCAGGAGACCTTTTTGAGCCAGCATGTAGAAAGTCCTACAAGAGAGGGGGCGGTACTGGACCTAATTCTAGGGAATGTGGCCGGCCAAGTGGAAAAAGTGCTAGTAGGTGAGCACTTTGGTGACAGTGACCATAATATGGTGAGATTTAAGGTGGTCATGGAAAAGGACAGGGATGGGCCAGAAATAAAGGTTCTAAATTGGGGGAAGGCCGATTTTGATAGGATAAGGCAGGATCTGGCCAAAATGGACTGAGATCAGCTACTTGTAGGAAAATCCGCATCGGAGCAATGGGAGGCTTTCAGAAGGGAGATTGAGATCATACAATGGCAACATGTTCCCATAAAGGTCAAGGGTGATTCCAAAAACCACAGGGAACCTTGGATGTCAGGGGATATACGAGAATGGATTCGGAAAAAAAGGAGGGCTTTTGGCAGATACAAAGGCTAAAGATGGAGGAAGTCCTAGAGGAGTACAAAAAGTGCAGGGGGATGCTTAAAAAAGAAATTAGGAGATCAAGGAGGGGCCATGAAATAACACTGGCGAGCAAAATAAAGGAAAATCCTAAGATGTTTTATAAGTATATTAAGGGTAAGAGGATAACTAGAGAAAAAATAGGGCCCATTAGGGACAAAAGTGGCAATCTGTGTGTGGAGCTGGAAGATGTAGGAGGGGTTCTAAATGAATTTTTTGCATCTGTTTTCACTATGGAGAAGGACGATGTAGACATAGAAATAGGGCGGGGGGACTGTGATATGCTCGAACATATTAACATCGAGAGGGAGGAGGTATTGGCGGTTTTAGCAGGCCTAAAAATGGATAAATCCCCAGGCCCGGACAAAATGTATCCCAGGCTGCTGTGTGAGGCAAAGGAAGAGATTGCGGGGGCTCTAACACATATATTCAGGACCTCTCTGGCCACAGGGGATGTGCCAGAGGACTGGAGAACCGCTAATGTAGTACCATTATTCAAGAAGGGAAGTAGGGAAAAACCGGGGAACTACAGGCCAGTGAGCCTAACATCAGTGGTAGGAAGATTATTGGAAAAAATTCTGAGGGACAAAACTGGTCTCCATTTGGAGAGGCAAGGTTTAATCAAGGATAGTTAACATGGCTTTGTCAAGGGAAGATCATGTCTGACTAATTTGATTGAATTTTTTGAGGGGGTGACTAGGTGTGTGGATGAGGGTAACGCAGTGGATGTGGTATACATGGATTTCAGTAAGGCCTTCGATAAAGTCCCACACAGGAGACTGGTCAAGAAGGTAAGAGCCCATGGAATCCAGGGTGCCTTGGCACATTGGATACAAAACTGGCTTAGTGACAGAAGGCAGAGGGTGATGGTCGAAGGTTGTTTTTGTGACTGGAAGCCTGTGGCCAGTGGGGTACCACAGGGATCGATGCTGGGTCCCTTGCTGTTTGTGGTCCACATTAATGGCTTGGATATGAATGTAAAAGGTATGATCAGTAAGTTCGCGGATGATACAAAAATTGGTAGGGTGGGAAATAGCGAGGAGGGTAGCCTCAGTCTGCAGGATGATATAGATGGGTTGGTCAGATGGGCGGAACAGTGGCAAATGGAATTTAACCCGGAAAAGTGCGAGGTGATGCACTTTGGGGGGACTAACAAGGCAAGGGAATACACTATGAATGGTAAGACCCTAGGCAAGACGGAGGGTCAGAGGGATCTGGGTGTGCAAGTACACAGATCCCTGAAGGCGGCGGAACAGGTGGATAAGGTGGTAAAAAAGGCATATGGGATACTTGCCTTCATTAGCCGAGGCATAGAATATAAGAGCAAGGAGGTTATGATGGAGCTGTATAAAACACTGGTTAGGCCACAGCTGGAATACTGTGTGCAGTTCTGGTCGCCACACTACAGGAAGGATGTGAACGCTTTGGAGAGGGTGCAGAGGAGATTCACCAGGATGTTACCAGGGCTGGAGCGCTTCAGCTATGAAGAGAGACTGGGCAGATTGGGTTTGTTTTCCTTGGAGCAGAGGAGGCTGAGGGGGGACATGATTGAGGTGTGCTAAATTATGAGGGGCATAGATAGGATGGATACTGAGGAGCTTTTTCCCTTAGTAGAAGGGTCAATAACTAGGGGGCATAGATTCAAGGTAAAGGGTGGGAGGTTTAGAGGGGATTTGAGAAAGAACTTTTTCACCCAGAGGGTGGTTGGAGTCTGGAACTCACTACCTGAAAGGGTTGTGGAGGCAGGAACCCTCACAACATTTAAGAAGCATTTGGATGTACACTTGAAATGCCATGCCATAGCATACAAGGCTACGGACCAAATGCTGGAATATGGGATGAAATTAAACAGGGCTTGATGACCAGCGCGGACACGATAGGCCGAAGGGCCTCTATCCGTGCTGTATAACTCTATGACTCTATGACTCTATAATGCCAGTGCTTGGTGTATTCAGAGTGCCAGTGAATTAGATAGAGTGCCAGTGACGGATACAGAGTGCCAGTGACTGATACAGAGTGCCAGTGCTTGGTGTATTCAGAGTGCCAATGACTGAGATAGAGTGCCAGTGACAGATACAGAGTGCCAGTGCTTGGTGCAGAGTGCCAGTGACAGATTTAGAGTACCAGTGCTTGGTGTATTCAGAGTGCCAGTGACTGAGATAGAGTGCCAGTGACAGATAGAGATAGCCATAGATTGATGTATACAGAGTGCCAGTGACTGAGATAGAGTGCCAGTGACAGATACAGAGTGCCAGTGCTTGGTGTATACAGAGTGCCAGTGACAGGTACAGAGTGCCAGTGCTTGGTATATTCAGAGTACCAGTAATTGAGATAGAGTGCCAGTGACAGATACAGAGTGCCAGTGTTGATGTATTCAGAGTGCCAGTGACAGGTACAGAGTGCCAGTGCGTGGTGTATACAGAGTGCCAGCGACAGGTACAGAGTGCCAGTGCTTGGTATATTCAGAGTACCATTGAGTGAGATAGAGTGCCAGTGACAGATACAGAGTGCCAGTTTTCATGAATTCAGAGTGCCAGTGACTGAGAGAGAGTGCCAGTGACAGATACAGAGTGCCGCTGCTTGGTGTAAACAGAGTGCCAGTGACTGAGGTAGAGTGCCAGTGACAGTTACAGAGTGTCAGTGCTTGGCGCAGAGTGTCAGTGGCAGATTCAGAGTGCCAGTGACTGAGATAGAGTGACAGTGACAGATACAGAGTGCCAGTGTTGATGTATTCAGAGTGACAGTGACAGGTACAGAGTGCCAGTGCTTGGTGTATTCAGAGTACCAGTGACTGAGATAGAGTGCCAGTGACAGATACAGAGTGCCAGTTTTCATGAATTCAGAGTGCCAGTGACTGAGAGAGAGTGCCAGTGACAGATACAGAGTGCCGCTGCTTGGTGTAAACAGAGTGCCAGTGGCTGAGATAGAGTGCCAGTGACAGTTACAGAGTGGCAGTGCTTGGTGCAGAGTGCCATTGGCAGATTCAGATTGCCAGTGATTGAGACAGAGTGCCAGTGACAGATACAGAATGCCAGTGACTGATACCGAGTGCCAGTGCTTGGTGCATACAGAGTGCCAGTGACTGATACAGAGTGCCGGTGCTAGGTGTATTCAGAGTGCCAATGACTGAGATTGAGTGCCAGTGACAGGTACAGAGTGCCAGTGCTTGGTGCAGAGTGCCAGTGACAGATTGAGAGTACCAGTGCTTGGTGTATTCAGAGTGCCAGTGACTGAGATAGAGTGCCAGTGACAGATAGAGATAGCCAGTGATTGATGTATAAAGAGTGCCAGTGACTGAGATAGAGTGCCACTGACAGATACAGAGTGCCAGTGCTTGGTGTATACAGAGTGCCAGTGACAGGTACAGAGTGCCAGTGCTTGGTATATTCAGAATACCAGTGATTGAGATAGAGTGCCAGTGACAGATACAGAGCGCCAGTGTTGATGTATTCAGAGTGACAGTGACAGGTACAGATTGCCAGTGTTTGGTGTATACAGAGTGCCACTGACAGGTACAGAGTGCCAGTGCTTGGTGAATACAGAGTGCCATTGACTGATACGGAGTGCCAGTGCTTGGTGAATACCGAAGGCCAGTGACTGATACAGAGAGCCAGTGCTTGGCATATTCAGAGTGCCAGTGAAAGATACAGAGTGCCAGTGCTTTGTGTGCTCAGAGTGCCATTGACATGTACAGAGTGCCAGTGCGTGCTGCATACCGACTGCCAGTCACTGATTCAGAGAGCCAGTGTTTGGTGTAATCAGAGTGCCAGTGACAGATACAGAATGCCAGTGCTTGGTGTATTCAGAGTGCCAGTGACTGAGATAGAGTGACAGTGACAGATAAAGAGTGCCAGTGACTGATACAGAGTGCCAGTGCTTGGTGCATACAGAGTGCCAGTGACTGATACAGAATGCCAGTGCTTGGTGTATTCAGAGTGCCAGTGACTGAGAGATGGTGCCAGTGACAGGTAAAGAGTGCCAGTGCTTGGTGTAAACAGAATGCCAGTGACTGACACAGAGTGCCAGTGCTTGGTGCATACGAGTGCCAGTGACTGATACAGAGTGCCAGTGCTTGGTGCATTCAGAGCGCCAGTGACAGATACAGAGTGCCAGTCCTTGGTGAATACAGAGTGCCAGTACTTGGTGTGTACCGAGTGCCAGCGTCTGATACAGAGATCCAGTGCTTGGTTTATTCAGAGTGCCAGTGCTAGGTGTATTCAGAGTGCCATTGACTGATACAGAGTGCCAGTGCTTGGTATATTCAGAATGCCAGTGACTGGTATAGAGTGCCAGTAACAGATACAGAGTGCCATTGACTGATACAGAGTGCCAGTGCTTGGTGCATACAGAGTGCCAGTGACTGATACAGAGTGCCAGTGCTTGATGTATTCAGAGTGCGAATGACTGAGATAGAGTGCCAGTGACAGATACAGAGTGCCAGTGCTTGGTGCAGAGTGCCAGTGACAGATTCAGAGTACCAGTGCTTGGTGTATTCAGAGTGCCAGTGACAGATACAGAATGCCAGTGCTTGGCGTATTCAGATTGCTAGTGGCTGAGATGGAATGCCAGTGATAGATACAGAGTGCCAGTGCTTGGTGTATTTAGAGTGCCTATGACTGAGATGGAGTGCCAGTGACAGATACAGAGTGGCAGTGCTTGGTGCAGAGTGCCATTGACAGATTCGGAGTACCAGTGCTTGGTGTATTCAGAGTGCCAGTGACTGAGATAGAGTGCCAGTGACAGATACAGAGTGCCAGTGTTGATGTATTCAGAGTGACAGTGACAGGTACAGAGTGCCAGTGCTTGGTGTATTCAGAGTACCAGTGACTGAGATAGAGTGCCAGTGACAGATACAGAGTACTAGTTTTCATGAATTCAGAGTGCCAGCGACTGAGAGAGAGTGCCAGTGACAGATACAGAGTGCTGATGCTTGGTGTAAACAGAGTGCAAGTGACTGAGATAGAGTGCCAGTGACAGTTACAGAGCGGCAGTGCTTGGTGCAGAGTGCCAGTGGCAGATTCAGAGTGCCAGTGACTGAGATAGAGTGCCAGTGACAGATACAGAGTGGTGTGGAGATGCCGGAGTTGGACTGGGGTGGACAAATGTAAGAAATCACACAACACCAGGTTATAGTCCAACAGCTTTATTTGAAATCACAAGCTTTTGGAGCGCTGCTCCTTCTTCAGGTGAAGATACAGAGTGCCAGTGATTGGTGTATACAGCTTGCCAGTGACTGATACAGAGTGCCAGTGCTTGGTGTATTCAGAGTGCCAGTGACAGGTACAGAGTGCCAGTGCTTGGTGAATACAGAGCGACATTGACTGATACAGAGTGTAAGGGGTTGGTGCATACCGAGTGCCAGTGACTGATACAGAGCGCCAGTGCTTGTTCTATTCAGAGTGCCATTGACAGATACAGAGTGCCAGTGCTTGGTGTGCTCAGAGTGCCATTGACTGATACAGAGTGCCAGTGCTTGGTGCATACCGAATTCCAGTCACTGATTCAGAGTGCCAGTGCTCGGCGTATTCAGAGTGCCAGTGACAGATACAGAATGCCAGTGCTTGGTGTATTCAGAGTGCTAGTGACTGAGATGGAATGCCAGTGACAGATACAGAGTGCCAGTACTTGGTGTATTCAGAGTGCCTATGACTGAGATGGGGTGCCAGTGACAGATACAGAGTGGCAGTGCTTGGTGCAGAGTGCCAGCGACAGATTTAGAGTACCAGTGCTTGGTGTATTCAGAGAGCCAGTGACTGAGATAGAGTGACAGTGACAGATACAGAGTTCCAGTGATTGATGTATACAGGGTGCCAGTGACTGAGATAGAATGCCAGTGACAGAGTGCCAGTGCTTGGTGTATACAGAGTGCCAGTGACAGGTACAGAGTGCCAGCGCTTGGTGTATTCAGAGTACCAGTGACTGAGATAGAGTGCCAGTGACAGATACAGAGTGCCAGTGCTTGGCGTAAACAGAGTGCCAGTGACTGATACAGAGTGCCAGTGCTTGGTGCACACAAAGTATCAGGGACTGATACAGATTGCTAGTGCTTGGTGCATTCAGAGTGTCAGTGACAGATACAGAGTGCCACTGCTTGGTGCATACAGAGTGCCACTCACTGATACAGAGAGCCAGTGCTTGGTGTATTCAGAGTGCCAGTGACTGAGATAGAGTGCCAGTGACAGATACGGAGTGCCAGTGTTGATGTATTCAGAGTGACAGTGACAGGTACAGAGTGCCAGTGCTTGGTGTATTCACAGTACCAGCGACTGAGATAGAGTGCCAGTGACAGATACAGAGTGCCAGTTTTCATGAATTCAGAATGCCAGTGACTGAGAGAGAGTGCCAGTGACAGATACAGAGTGCCACTGCTTGGTGTAAACAGAGTGCCAGTGACTGAGATAGAGTGTCAGTGACAGTTAAAGAGTGGCAGTGCTTGGTGCAGAGTGCCAGTGGCAGATTCAGAGTGCCAGTGACTGAAATAGAGTGCCAGTGACAGATACAGAGTGTCAGTGATTGGTGTATACAGCTTGCCAGTGACTGATACAGAGTGCCAGTGCTTGGTGCATATCGAGTGCCAGTCACTGATTCAGAGTGCCAGTGCTTGGTGTATTCAGAGTGCCAGTGAAAGGTACAGAATGCCAGTGCTTGGTGTATTCAGATTGCTAGTGGCTGAGATGGAATGCCAGTGAGAGATACAGAGTGCCAGTGCTTGGTGTATTCAGAGTGCCTATGACTGAGATGGAGTGCCAGTGACAGATACAGAGTGGCAGTGCTTGGTGCAGAGTGCCAATGACAGATTCAGAGTACCAGTGCTTGGTGTATTCAGAGTGCCAGTGACTGAGATAGAGTGCCAGTGACAGATACAGAGTGCCAGTGTTGATGTATTCAGAGTGCCAGTGACTGAGATAGAGTGCCATTGACAGATACAGAGTGCCAGTGATTGATGTATACAGAGTGCCAGTGACTGAGATAGAGTGCCAGTGACAGGTACAGAGTGCCAGCGCTTGGTGTATTCAGAGTGCCAGTGACTGAGATAGAGTGCCAGTGACAGATACAGAGTGCCAGTGTTGATGTATTCAGAGAGACAGTGACAGGTACAGAGTGCCAGTGCTTGGTGCATACAGAGTGCCAGTGACTGATACAGAGTGCCAGTGCTTGATTTATTCAGAGTGCCAGTGACTGATACAGAGTGCCAGTGCTTGATGTTTTCAGAGTGCAAATGACTGAGATAGAGTGCCAGTGACAGATACAGAGTGCCAGTGCTTGGTGCAGAGTGCCAGTGACAGATTCAGAGTACCAGTGCTTGGTGTATTCAGAGTGCCAGTGACAGATACAGAATGCCAGTGCTTGGCGTATTCAGATTGCTAGTGGCTGAGATGGAATGCCAGTGATAGATACAGAGTGCCAGTGCTTGGTGTATTCAGAGTGCCTATGACTGAGATGGAGTGCCAGTGACAGATACAGAGTGGCAGTGCTTGGTGCAGAGTGCCATTGACAGATTCGGAGTACCAGTGCTTGGTGTATTCAGAGTGCCAGTGACTGAGATAGAGTGCCAGTGACAGATACCTAGTGCCAGTGTTGATGTATTCAGAGTGACAGTGACAGGTACAGAGTGCCAGTGCTTGGTGTATTCAGAGTACCAGTGACTGAGATAGAGTGCCAGTGACAGATACAGAGTACTAGTTTTCATGAATTCAGAGTGCCAGTGACTGAGAGAGAGTGCCAGTGATAGATACAGAGTGCCGATGCTTGGTGTAAACAGAGTGCAAGTGACTGAGATAGAGTGCCAGTGACAGTTACAGAGTGGCAGTGCTTGGTGCAGTGTGCCAGTGGCAGATTCAGAGTGCCAGTGACTGAGATAGAGTGCCAGTGACAGATACAGAGTGTCAGTGATTGGTGTATACAGCTTGCCAGTGACTGATACAGAGTGCCAGTGCTTGGTGCATATCGAGTGCCAGTCACTGATTCAGAGTGCCAGTGCTTGGTGTATTCAGAGTGCCAGTGACAGGTACAGAATGCCAGTGCTTGGTGTATTCAGATTGCTAGTGGCTGAGATGGAATGCCAGTGAGAGATACAGATGGCAGTGCTTGGTGCAAAGTGCCAGTGACAGATTCAGAGTACCAGTGCTTGGTGTATTCAGAGTGCCAGTGACTGAGATAGAGTGCCAGTGACAGATACAGAGTGCCAGTGTTGATGTATTCAGAGAGCCAGTGACTGAGATAGAGTGCCATTGACAGATACAGAATGCCAGTGATTGATGTATACAGAGTGCCAGTGACTGAGATGGAGTGCCAGTGACAGGTACAGAGTGCCAGCGCTTGGTGTATTCAGAGTATCAGTGACTGAGATAGAGTGCCAGTGACAGATACAGAGTGCCAGTGCTTGGCGTAAACAGAGTGCCAGTGACTGAAACAGAGTGCCACTGCTTGGTGCATACGAAGTACCAGGGACTGATGCAGAGTGCTAGTGCTTGGTGCATTCAGAGTGTCAGTGACAGATACAGAGTGCCACTGCTTGGTGCATACAGAGTGCCACTGACTGATACAGAGAGCCAGTGCTTGGTGTATTCAGAGTGCCAGTGGCTGAGATAGAGTGCCAGTGACAGATACAGAGTGCCAGTGTTGATGTATTCAGAGTGACAGTGACAGGTACAGAGTGCCAGTGCTTGGTGTATTCAGAGTGCCAGTGACTGAGATAGAGTGCCAGTGACAGATACAGAGTGCCAGTTTTCATGAATTCAGAGTGCCAGTGACTGAGAGAGAGTGCCAGTGACATATACAGAGTGCCGCTGCTTGGTGTAAACAGAGTGCCAGTGACTGAGATAGATTGCCAGTGACAGTTACAGAGTGGCAGTGCTTGGTGCAGAGTGCCAGTGGCAGATTCAGAGTGCCAGTGACTGAGATAGAGTGCCAGTGACAGATACAGAGTGCCAGTGATTGGTGTATACAGCTTGCCAGTGACTGATACAAAGTGCCAGTGCTTGGTCCATACAGAGTGCCATTGACTGATACAGAGCGCCAGTGCTTGGTGCATACCGAATGCCAGTGACTGATACAGAGAGCTGGAGCTTGGTCTATTCAGAGTGCCAGTGACAGATACAGATTGCCAGTGCTTCATGTGCTCAGAGTGCTATTCACTGATACAGAGTGCCAGTGCTTGGTGCATACCTAGTGCCAGTCACTGATTCAGAGTGCCAGTGCTTGGTGTATTCAGAGTGCCAGTGACAGACACAGAATGCCAGTGCTTGGTGTATTCAGATTGCTAGTGGCTGAGATGGAATGCCAGTGAGAGATACAGAGTGCCAGTGCTTGGTGTACTCAGAGTGCCTATGACTGAGATGGCGCGCCAGTGACAGATACAGAGTGGCAGTGCTTGGTGCAGAGTGCCATTGACAGATTCAGAGTACCAGTGCTTGGTGTATTCAGAGTGCCAGTGACTGAGATAGATTGCCAGTGACAGATACAGAGTGCCAGTGCTTGGTGTAATCAGAGTACCAGTGACTGAGATAGAGTGCCAGTGACAGATACAGAGTGGCAGTGCTTGGTGCAGAGTGCCAGTGGCAGATTCAGAATGCCAGTGACTGAGATAGTGTGCCAGTGACAGATGCAGAGTGCCAGTGATTGGTGTATACAGCTTGACAGTGACTGATACAGAGTGCCAGTGCTTGGAGTATTCAGAATGCCAGTTACAGAAATAGAGTGCCAGTGACAGATACAGAGTGCCAGTTTTCATGAGTTCAGAGTGCCATTGACTGAGAGAGCGTGCCAGTGACAGATACAGAGTGCCGGTGCTTGGTGTAAACAGAGTGCCTGTCACTGAGATAGAATGCCAGTGACAGTTACAGAGTGGCAGTGCTTGGTGCAGAGTGCCAGTGACAGATACAGAGTGCCAGTGATTGGTGTATTCTGAGTGCCAGTGACAGATACAGAGTGCCAGTGCTTGGTGCATACTGAAGGCCAGTGACTGATACAGAGATCCAGTGCTTGGTCTATTCAGAGTGCCAGTGACTGAGATAGAGTGCCAGTGACAGATAGAGATAGCCAATGATTGATGTATACAGAGTGCCAGTGACTGAGATAGAGTGCCAGTGACAGATACAGAGTGCCAGTGCTTGGTGTATACAGAGTGCCAGTGACTGGTACAGAGTGCCAGTGCTTGGTGTATTCAGAGTACCAGTGATTGAGATAGTGTGCCAGTGACAGATACAGAGTACCAGTGTTGATGTATTTAGTGTGCCAGTGACTGAGATAGAGTGCCAGTGACAGATATATAGAGTGCCAGTGCTTGGTGTAAACAGAGTGCCAGTGACTGACACAGAGTGCCAGTGCTTGGTGCATACCAAGTACCAGTGACTGATACTGAGTGCCAGTGCTTGGTGCATTCAGAGTGCCAATGACAGATACAGAGTGCCACTGCTTGGTGCATACATAGTGCCATTGACTGATACAGAGAGCCAGTGCTTGGTGTATTCAGTGTGCCAGTGACTGAGATTGAGTGCCAGTGACAGATACAGAGTGCCAGTGCTTGGTGTAAACAGAGTGCCAGTGACTGCTACAGAGTGCCAGTTTTTGGTGCATATGAGAGCCAGTGAATGATACAGAGTACCAGTGCTTGGTGCATTCAGAGTGCCAGTGACAGATACAGAGTGCCAGTGCTTCGTGAATGCAGAGTGCCATTGACTGATACAGAGTGCCAGTGCTGGTGCATACCGAGTGCCAGTGACTGATACAGAGAGCCAGTGCTTGGTCTATTCAGAGTGCCAGTGACAGATACAGAGTGCCAGTGCTTGGTGTGCACAGAGTGCCATTGACTGGTACAGAGTGCCAGTGCTTGGTGAATACCGAGTGCCAGTCACTGATTCAGAGTGCCAGTGCTTGGTGTACTCAGAGAGACAGTGACAGATACAGAATGCCAGTGCTTGGTATATTCAGAGTGCCAGTGACTGAGATAGAGTGCCAGTGACAGATACAGAGTGCCAGTGCTTCGTGTATTCAGAGTGCCTATGACTGAGATCGAGTTCCAGTGACAGATACAGAGTGGCAGTGCATGGTGCAGAGTGCCATTGACAGATTCAGAGTACCAGTGCTTGGTGTATTCAGAGTGCCAGTGACTCAGACAGAGTGCCAGTGACAGATACAGAGAGCCAGTGCTTGGTCTTTTCAGAGTGCCAGTGACAGATACAGAGTGCAAGTGCTTGGTGTATTCAGAATACCAGTGACTGAGATAGAGTGGCAGTGACAGATACACAGTAGCAGTTTTCGTGCATTCAGAGTGCCAGTGACTGAGAGAGAGTGCCAGTGACAGATACAGAGTGCTGGTGCTTGGTGTAAACAGAGTGCCAGTGACTGAGATAGACTGCCAGTGACAGTTACAGAGTGGCAGTGCTTGGTGCAGAGTGCCAGTGGCAGATTCAGAGTGCCAGTGGCTGAGATAGAGTGCCAGTGACAGATACAGAGTGCCAGTGATTGGTGTATAAAGCTTGCCAGTGACTGATAGAGTGCCAGTGCTTGGTGTATTCAGAGTGCCAGTGACAGATAAAGAGTGCCAGTGCTTGGTGCATACCAAAGGCCAGTGACTGCTACAGAGAGCCAGTGCTTTGTCTATTCAGAGTGCCAGTGACAGATACAGAATGCCAGTGCTTGGTGTGCTCAGAGTGGAATTGACAGATACAGAGTGCCAGTGCTTGGTGCATACCGAGTGCCAGTCACTGATTCAGAGAGCCAGTGCTTGGTGTATTCGGAGTGCCAGTGACAGATACAGAATGCCAGTGCTTGGTGGATTCAGAGTGCCAGTGACTGAGATAGAGTGCCAGTGACAGATACAGAGTGCCAGTGACCGATACAGAGTGCCAGTGCTTGGTGCATACAGAGTGCCAGTGACTGATACAGAGTGCCAGTGCTTGTTGTATTCAGAGTGCCAATGACTGAGTTAGATTGCCAGTGACAGATACAGAGTGCCAGTGCTTGGTGCAGATTGCCAGTGACAGATTCAGAGTAACAGTGCTTGGTGTACTCAGAGTGCCAGTGACTGAGATATTGGGCCAGTGACAGATAGAGATAGCCAGTGATTGAAGTATACAGAGTGCCAGTGACTGAGATAGAGTGCCAGTGACAGATACAGAGTGCTAGTTTTTGGTAAATTCAGAGTGCCAATGACTGAGATAGAGTGCCAGTGACAGATACAGAGTGCCAGTGTTGATGTATTCAGAGTGACAGTGACAGGTACAGAGTACCAGTGCTTGGTGTATTCAGAGTGCCAGTGACAGATACAGAGTGCCAGTGCTTGGTGCATACCGAAGGCCAGTGACTGATACAGAGAGCCAGTGCTTGGTCTATTCAGAGTGCCAGTGACAGATTCAGAGTACCAGTGCTTGGTGTACCCAGAGTGCCAGTGACTGAGATAGAGTGCCAGTGACAGATACAGAGTGCCAGTGCTTGGTGTATACAGCGTGCCAGTGACAGGTACAGAGTGCCAGTGCTTGGTGTATTCAGAGTACAAGTGATTGAGATAGAGTGCCAGTGACAGATACAGAGTGTCAGTGTTGATGTATTCATTGTGCCAGTGACTGAGATAGAGTGCCAGTGACAGATACAGAGTGCCAGTGCTTGGTGTAAACAGAGTGCCAGTGACTGATACAGAGTGCTACTGCTTGGTGCATACCAAGTACCAGTGACTGATACAGAGTGCCAGTGCTTGGTTCATTCAGAGAGCCAATGACAGATACAGAGTGCCACTGCTTGGTGCATACAGAGTGCCATTGACTGATACTGAGTGCCAGTGCTTGGTGTATTCAGAGTGCCAGTGACTGAGATAGAGTGCCAGTGACAGATACAGAGTGCCAGTGTTGATGTATTCAGAGTGCCAGTGACTGAGAAAGAGTGCCAGTGACAGATACAGAGTGCCAGTGCTTGGTGTAAACAGAGTGCCATTGACTGCTACAGAGTGCCAGTTTTTGGTGCATATGAGTGCCAGTGAATGATACATGTGCCAGTGCTTGGTGTATTCAGAGTGCCCGTGACTGAGATAGAGTGCCAGTGACAGATACAGAGTGCCAGTCACTGATAGGGTGCCAGTGCTTGGTGCATACAGAGTGCCAGTGACTGATACAGAGTGCCAGTGCTTGGTGTATTCAGAGTGCCAATGACTGAGATAGAGTGCCAGTGACAGATACAGAGTGCCAGTGCTTGGTGCAGAGTGCCAGTGACACATACAGAGTGCCAGTGCTTGGTGTATTCAGAGTACCAGTGACTGAGATAGAGTGCCAGTGACAGATACAGTGTGCCAGTGATTGGTGCATACAGAGTGCCATTGACTGATACAGAGAGCCAGTGCTTGGTGTATTCAGAGTGCCAGTGAGTGAGATAGAGTGCCAGTGACAGATACAGAGTGCCACTGCTTGGTGCATACATAGTGCCATTGACTGATACAGAGAGCCAGTGCTTGGTGTATTCAGTGTGCCAGTGACTGAGATTGAGTGCCAGTGACAGATACAGAGTGCCAGTGCTTGGTGTAAACAGAGTGCCAGTGACTGCTACAGAGTGCCAGTTTTTGGTGCATATGAGAGCCAGTGAATGATACAGAGTACCAGTGCTTGGTGCATTCAGAGTGCCAGTGACAGATACAGAGTGCCAGTGCTTCGTGAATGCAGAGTGCCATTGACTGATACAGAGTGCCAGTGCTGGTGCATACCGAGTGCCAGTGACTGATACAGAGAGCCAGTGCTTGGTCTATTCAGAGTGCCAGTGACAGATACAGAGTGCCAGTGCTTGGTGTGCACAGAGTGCCATTGACTGGTACAGAGTGCCAGTGCTTGGTGAATACCGAGTGCCAGTCACTGATTCAGAGTGCCAGTGCTTGGTGTACTCAGAGAGACAGTGACAGATACAGAATGCCAGTGCTTGGTATATTCAGAGTGCCAGTGACTGAGATAGAGTGCCAGTGACAGATACAGAGTGCCAGTGCTTCGTGTATTCAGAGTGCCTATGACTGAGATCGAGTTCCAGTGACAGATACAGAGTGGCAGTGCATGGTGCAGAGTGCCATTGACAGATTCAGAGTACCAGTGCTTGGTGTATTCAGAGTGCCAGTGACTCAGACCGAGTGCCAGTGACAGATACAGAGAGCCAGTGCTTGGTCTTTTCAGAGTGCCAGTGACAGATACAGAGTGCAAGTGCTTGGTGTATTCAGAATACCAGTGACTGAGATAGAGTGGCAGTGACAGATACACAGTAGCAGTTTTCGTGCATTCAGAGTGCCAGTGACTGAGAGAGAGTGCCAGTGACAGATACAGAGTGCTGGTGCTTGGTGTAAACAGAGTGCCAGTGACTGAGATAGACTGCCAGTGACAGTTACAGAGTGGCAGTGCTTGGTGCAGAGTGCCAGTGGCAGATTCAGAGTGCCAGTGGCTGAGATAGAGTGCCAGTGACAGATACAGAGTGCCAGTGATTGGTGTATAAAGCTTGCCAGTGACTGATAGAGTGCCAGTGCTTGGTGTATTCAGAGTGCCAGTGACAGATAAAGAGTGCCAGTGCTTGGTGCATACCAAAGGCCAGTGACTGCTACAGAGAGCCAGTGCTTTGTCTATTCAGAGTGCCAGTGACAGATACAGAATGCCAGTGCTTGGTGTGCTCAGAGTGGAATTGACAGATACAGAGTGCCAGTGCTTGGTGCATACCGAGTGCCAGTCACTGATTCAGAGAGCCAGTGCTTGGTGTATTCGGAGTGCCAGTGACAGATACAGAATGCCAGTGCTTGGTGGATTCAGAGTGCCAGTGACTGAGATAGAGTGCCAGTGACAGATACAGAGTGCCAGTGACCGATACAGAGTGCCAGTGCTTGGTGCATACAGAGTGCCAGTGACTGATACAGAGTGCCAGTGCTTGTTGTATTCAGAGTGCCAATGACTGAGTTAGATTGCCAGTGACAGATACAGAGTGCCAGTGCTTGGTGCAGATTGCCAGTGACAGATTCAGAGTAACAGTGCTTGGTGTACTCAGAGTGCCAGTGACTGAGATATTGGGCCAGTGACAGATAGAGATAGCCAGTGATTGAAGTATACAGAGTGCCAGTGACTGAGATAGAGTGCCAGTGACAGATACAGAGTGCTAGTTTTTGGTAAATTCAGAGTGCCAATGACTGAGATAGAGTGCCAGTGACAGATACAGAGTGCCAGTGTTGATGTATTCAGAGTGACAGTGACAGGTACAGAGTACCAGTGCTTGGTGTATTCAGAGTGCCAGTGACAGATACAGAGTGCCAGTGCTTGGTGCATACTGAAGGCCAGTGACTGATACAGAGAGCCAGTGCTTGGTCTATTCAGAGTGCCAGTGACAGATTCAGAGTACCAGTGCTTGGTGTACCCAGAGTGCCAGTGACTGAGATAGAGTGCCAGTGACAGATACAGAGTGCCAGTGCTTGGTGTATACAGCGTGCCAGTGACAGGTACAGAGTGCCAGTGCTTGGTGTATTCAGAGTACAAGTGATTGAGATAGAGTGCCAGTGACAGATACAGAGTGTCAGTGTTGATGTATTCATTGTGCCAGTGACTGAGATAGAGTGCCAGTGACAGATACAGAGTGCCAGTGCTTGGTGTAAACAGAGTGCCAGTGACTGATACAGAGTGCTACTGCTTGGTGCATACCAAGTACCAGTGACTGATACAGAGTGCCAGTGCTTGGTTCATTCAGAGAGCCAATGACAGATACAGAGTGCCACTGCTTGGTGCATACAGAGTGCCATTGACTGATACTGAGTGCCAGTGCTTGGTGTATTCAGAGTGCCAGTGACTGAGATAGAGTGCCAGTGACAGATACAGAGTGCCAGTGTTGATGTATTCAGAGTGCCAGTGACTGAGAAAGAGTGCCAGTGACAGATACAGAGTGCCAGTGCTTGGTGTAAACAGAGTGCCATTGACTGCTACAGAGTGCCAGTTTTTGGTGCATATGAGTGCCAGTGAATGATACATGTGCCAGTGCTTGGTGTATTCAGAGTGCCCGTGACTGAGATAGAGTGCCAGTGACAGATACAGAGTGCCAGTCACTGATAGGGTGCCAGTGCTTGGTGCATACAGAGTGCCAGTGACTGATACAGAGTGCCAGTGCTTGGTGTATTCAGAGTGCCAATGACTGAGATAGAGTGCCAGTGACAGATACAGAGTGCCAGTGCTTGGTGCAGAGTGCCAGTGACACATACAGAGTGCCAGTGCTTGGTGTATTCAGAGTACCAGTGACTGAGATAGAGTGCCAGTGACAGATACAGAGTGCCAGTGATTGGTGCATACAGAGTGCCATTGACTGATACAGAGAGCCAGTGCTTGGTGTATTCAGAGTGCCAGTGAGTGAGATAGAGTGCCAGTGACAGATACAGAGTGCCAGTGTTGATGTATTCAGAGTGAGAGTGACTGAGATCGAGTGCCAGTGACAGATACAGAGTGCCAGTGCTTGGTGTAAACAGAATGCCAGTGACTACTACAGAGTGCCAGTTTTTGGTGCATATGAGTGCCAGTGCTTGTTGTATTCAGAGTGCCAGTGACAGATACAGAGTGCCAGTGCTTGGTGCATAATGAATGCCATTGACTGATACAGAGTGCCAGTGCTTGTTCTATTCAGAGTGCCAGTGACAGATACAGAGTGCCAGTGCTTGGTGTGCTCAGAGTGCCATTGACTGATACAGAGTGCCAGTGCTTGGTGCATACCGAGTGCCAGTCACTGATTCAGAGTGCCAGTGCTTGGTTTATTCAGAGTGCCAGTGACAGATACAGAATGTCAGTGCTTGGTGTATTCAGAGTGCCAGTGACTGAGATAGAATGCCAGTGACAGATACAGAGTGCCAGTGCTTGGTGTATTCAGCGTGCCTATGACTGAGATGGAGTGCCAGCGACAGATACAGAGTGGCAGTGCTTGGTGCATACCGAAGGCCAGTGACTAATACAGAGAGCCAGTGCTTGGTCTATTCAGAGTGCCAGTGACAGATTCAGAGTACCAGTGCTTGGTGTACTCAGAGTGCCAGTGACTGAGATAGAGTGCCAGTGACAGATACAGAGTGCCAGTGCTTGGTGTATACAGAGTGCCAGTGACAGGTACAGAGTGCCAGTGCTTGGTGTATTCAGAGTACAAGTGATTGAGATAGAGTGCCAGTGACAGATACAGAGTGTCAGTGTTGATGTATTCAGTGTGCCAGTGACTGAGATAGAGTGCCAGTGACAGATACAGAGTGCCAGTGCTTGGTGTAAACAGAGTGCCAGTGACTGATACAGAGTGCCACTGCTTGGTGCATACCAAGTACCAGTGACTGATACAGAGTGACAGTGCTTGGTTCATTCAGAGAGCCAATGACAGATACAGAGTGCCACTGCTTGGTGCATACAGAGTGCCATTGACTGATACTGAGTGCCAGTGCTTGGTGTATTCAGAGTGCCAGTGACTGAGATAGAGTGCCAGTGACAGATACAGAGTGCCAGTGTTGATGTATTCAGAGTGCCAGTGACTGAGAAAGAGTGCCAGTGACAGATACAGAGTGCCAGTGCTTGGTGTAAACAGAGTGCCATTGACTGCTACAGAGTGCCAGTTTTTGGTGCATATGAGTGCCAGTGAATGATACATGTGCCAGTGCTTGGTGTATTCAGAGTGCCCGTGACTGAGATAGAGTGCCATTGACAGATACAGAGTGCCAGTCACTGATAGGGTGCCAGTGCTTGGTGCATACAGAGTGCCAGTGACTGATACAGAGTGCCAGTGCTTGGTGTATTCAGAGTGCCAATGACTGAGATAGAGTGCCAGTGACAGATACAGAGTGCCAGTGCTTGGTGCAGAGTGCCAGTGACACATACAGAGTGCCAGTGCTTGGTGTATTCAGAGTACCAGTGACTGAGATAGAGTGCCAGTGACAGATACAGAGTGCCAGTGATTGGTGCATACAGAGTGCCATTGACTGATACAGAGAGCCAGTGCTTGGTGTATTCAGAGTGCCAGTGAGTGAGATAGAGTGCCAGTGACAGATACAGAGTGCCAGTGTTGATGTATTCAGAGTGCCAGTGACTGAGATCGAGTGCCAGTGACAGATACAGAGTGCCAGTGCTTGGTGTAAACAGAATGCCAGTGACTACTACAGAGTGCCAGTTTTTGGTGCATATGAGTGCCAGTGCTTGTTGTATTCAGAGTGCCAGTGACAGATACAGAGTGCCAGTGCTTGGTGCATAATGAATGCCATTGACTGATACAGAGTGCCAGTGCTTGTTCTATTCAGAGTGCCAGTGACAGATACAGAGTGCCAGTGCTTGGTGTGCTCAGAGTGCCATTGACTGATACAGAGTGCCAGTGCTTGGTGCATACCGAGTGCCAGTCACTGATTCAGAGTGCCAGTGCTTGGTTTATTCAGAGTGCCAGTGACAGATACAGAATGTCAGTGCTTGGTGTATTCAGAGTGCCAGTGACTGAGATAGAATGCCAGTGACAGATACAGAGTGCCAGTGCTTGGTGTATTCAGCGTGCCTATGACTGAGATGGAGTGCCAGTGACAGATACAGAGTGGCAGTGCTTGGTGCAGAGTGGCAGTGACAGATACAGAGTGCCAGTGTTGGTGAATACAGAGTGCCATTGACTGATACAGTGTGCCAGTGCTTGGTGCATACCGAGCACCAGTGACTGACACAGAGGGCCAGTGCTTGGTCTATTCAGAGTGCCGGTGACAGATACAGAGTGCCAAAGCTTGGTGTGCTCAGATTGCCAGTGACTGAGATAGAGTGCCAGTGACAGATACAGTGTGCCAGTGTTGATGTATTCAGAGTGACAGTGACAGGTACAGTGTGGCAGAGCTTGGTGAATTCAGAATACCAGTGACCGAGAGAGAGTGCCAGTGACAGATACAGAGTGCCGGTGCTTGGTGTAAACAGAGTGCCAGTGACTGAGATAGACTGCCAGTGACAGTTACAGAGTGGCAGTGCTTGTTGCAGATTGCCAGTGGCAGATTAAGTGTGCCAGTGACTGAGATAAAGTGACAGTGACAGATACAGAGTGCCAGTGATTGGTGTATACAGCTTGCCAGTGACTGATACAGAGTACCAGTGCTGGGTGTATTCAGAGTGCCTTTGACAGATACAGAGTGCCAGTGCTTGGTGCATACCGAAGGCCTGTGACTGATAAAGAGAGCCAGTGCTTGGTCTATTTAGAGTGCCAGTAACAGATACAGAGTGTCAGTGCTTGGTGTGCTCAGAGTGCCATTGACTGATACAGAGTGCCAGTGTTTGGTGCATACTGAGTGCCAGTCACTGATTCACAGAGCCAGTGCTTAGTGTATTCAGAGTGCCAGTGACTGAGATAGAGTGCCAGTGACAGATACAGAGTGCCAGTGACTGATACAGAGAGCCAGTGCTTGGTGCAGAGGTCCAGTGACAGATTCAGAGTACCAGTGCTTGGTGTATTCAGACTGCCAGTGACTGAGATAGAGTGCCAGTGACAGATAGAGATAGCCAGTGATTGATGTATACAGAGTGCCAGTGACAGATACAGAGTACCAGTGCTTGGTGTATTCAGGGTACCAGTGATTGAGATAGAGTGCCAGTGACAGATGCAGAGTGCCAGTGTTGATGTATTCAGTGTGCCAGTGACTGAGATAGAATGCCAGTGACAGATACAGAGTGCCAGTGCTTGGTGCAGAGTGCCAGTGACAGATACAGAGTGTCAGTGCTTGGTGTATTCTGAGTGCCAATGATTGAGATAGACTGCCAGTGACAGATACAGAGTGCCAGTGCTTGGTGTATAGAGTGCCAATGACAGATACAGAGAGCCAGTGCTTGGTTCATAGAGTGCCAGTGACTGAGATAGAGTGCTAGTGACAGATACAGAGTACCAGTGCTTGGTGTATTCAGAGTGCCCGTGACTGAGATAGAGTGCCAGTGACAGATACAGTGTGCCAGTGCTTGGTGTAAACAGCGTGCCAGTGACTGAGATAGAGTGTCAGTGACAGATACAGTGTGGCAGTGCTTGGTGCAGAGTGCCAGTGAGAGATACAGAGAGCCAGTGCTTGGTTTATAGAGTGCCAGTGACTGAGATAGAGTGCTAGTGACAGATACAGAGTACCAGTGCTTGGTATATTCAGAGTGCCAGTGACTGAGATAGAGTGCCAGTGACAGATACAGAGTGCCTGTGATTGGTGTGTACAGAGTGCCAGTGACTGAGATAGAGTGCCAGTGACAGATACAGAGTGCCAGTGCTTGGTATATACAGAGTGCCAGTGACAGGTACATATTGCCAGTGCTTGGTGTATTCAGAGTACCAGTGACTGAGATAGAGTGCCAGTGTCAGATACAGAGTGCCAGTGTTGATGTATTCAGAGTGCCAGTGACAGAGACAGAGTGCCAATGACAGATACAGAGTGCCAGTGCTTGCTGTAAAAAGAGTGCCACTGACAGGTACAGAGTGCCAGTGCTTGGTGCATTCAGAGTACCAGTGACTGAGATAGAGTGCCAGTGACAGATACAGAGTGCCAGTGATTGGTGTATTCAGAGTACCAGTGACTGAGATAGAGTGCCAGTAACAGATATGGAGTGCCAGTGCTTGTTGCAGAGTGCCAGCGACAGATACAGATTGCCAGTGTTCATGTATTCAGAGTGCCAGTGACTGAGGTAGAGTGCCAATGACAGACACAGAGTGCCAGTGCTTGGTGTATTCAGAGTACCAGTGACTGAGATAGAGTGCCAGTGCCTGGTGTATTCAGAGTGTCAGTGACAGATACAGAGTGCCAGTGCTTGGTGCCGAGTGCCAGTGACAGATACAGAGTGCCAGTGCTTGGTGTATTCAGAGTACCAGTGACTGAGATAGAGTGCCAGTGACAGATACAGAGTGCCGGCGATTGGTGTATACCGAGTGCCAGTGACTGAGATAGAGTGCCAGTGCCTGGTGTATTCAGAGTGTCAGTGACAGATACTGAGTGCCATTGCTTTGTGCATACAGAGTGCCAGTGACTGATACAGAGTGCCAATGCTTTGTGCATACCGAGTGCCAGTGACTGATACAGAGTGCCGGTGCTTGGTGTATTCAGAGTGCCAGTGACTGATACAGAATGCCAGTGCTTGGTGTATTCAGAGTGCCAATGACTGAGATAGAGTGCCAGTGACAGATACAGACTGCCAGTGCTTGGTGTATTCAGAGTGCCAGTGACTGAGATAGAGTGCCAGTGACAGATACAGAGTGCCAGTGATTGGTGTATTCAGAGTGCCAGTGACTGAGATAGAGTGCCAGTGACAGATACAGAGTGCCAGTGCTTGGTGTAGAGAGTGCCAGTGACAGATACAGAGTGCCAGTGACTGAGATAGATTGCCAGTGTTTGATGTATATAGAGTGCCATTGTTTGGTGTATGCAGAGTGCCAGTGACAGATACAGTGTGCCAGTGTTTGGTGTACACACATTGCCAGTGACAGATACAGAGTGCCAGTGTTTGGTACACAGAGCCACCTCAGGAGACATCTTCTACCTCAGGCAGTCTGCAGTGCACATATGGATCAGGGAAGTGACAACCAGTTTGCAAGAGAACGCATCGTCATCACATTCCCTGTGGACAAGAGGCACCAACTGGGGGCAGCACACCAGCTTCCATCGGGAGGCAGAGTGCTTCGATACCCATGTGGACACCAGGGCTCCTCATACCGGTTGTGACGAGAAAGGGTTGGCCCTCAGTTAGTGTTCAGGTGGCATCTGAGCTCAGAAACATTGTCATGTGTGTCAGTGGCCGTTATCCAGGAAACAGCCTCGTTGTGAGGCAGCCCTACCTCTCTGAGGAAGGAGAGTCACCAGGTGGATGGGAGAACCCGGCTATTCTCTGTAACCATGGCGACTGACCCCATTGAAAATCCCCTGCAGCAGAGACACTTCACCCTCTATTTGTCCTTCCACACCCGCCTTCTCCATCTGCAAGTAAAATGCATCATCCAGGCTGGCATGATGAGCGTGTCAAAACGGCAACGGTTGGGCACAAAGATTCAAACGGAGCCTCGATGGGCCCTGCAACAAATGTCTACAAAAGTGAGCAGCACACTCGCTTCACCTCCCTCCTGGTACCTGCACATGTCTTCCTCAGTTACAACCGGAACACGAGAGCTGGGTAACCACCCTGCTCGCTCTACTTCACTCACACCTGGATTTCTACGGGAGGGAGGCCTCCTTTAAGGCCCATCCTGCAGCAGGATCTCCAACTCTTTATTAATAGAGAGCAGAGCAGCGCACAGGCCTCCACTGTGATACAGTGCACATGAAGTCCACATTATCTCACCGCCACCAAAACCCTTTATAAGCTGCTGCCAGTGTAGATTGTGAGCTCACAGATCTACTGTGCAAGAGGCCGAGATCGATGGGGAAACTGTACCTGTGCCAGTAGCTTATTCCAATCAGGAGAATGATTCTTGTACAAATAAATGGGGCAGAGCAAGCCAACTGTGCCCTCACCACATTGGAGTGAACCGGAACTCCAGGTTCACTGTGATCGGGACTGCCCACTCACCAGTTTCACACACCAGAGCACACGGTGACAACAGGTCACGATGGCAGCTCAATGCACACAGCCGGACAACGAGGTGCTCGCTCAGGGAGACTGTGTACACACACTGCCCCCATTCACAGTCTGTGTACACACACTGCCCCCATTCACAGTCTGTGTACACACACTGCCCCTATTCAGAGTCTGTGTGCACACACTTCCCCCAATCAGAGTCTGTGTACGCACACTGTCCCCATTCACAGTCTGTGTACACACACTGTCCCCATTCACAGTCTGTATACACATACAGCCCCCATTCACAGTATGTGTACACACATTGCCCCCATTCAGAGTCTGTGTACACACACTGCCCCCATTCAGAGTCTGTGTACACACATTGCCCCCATTCAGAGTCTGTGTACACACACTGTCCCCATTCACAGTCTGTGTACACACACTGCCCCCATTCAGAGTCTGTGTACACACATTGCCCCCATTCAGAGTCTGTGTACACACACTGCCCCCATTCACAGTCTGTGTACACACACTGCCCCCATTCACAGTCTGTGTACACACACTGCCCCCATTCAGAGTCTGTGTACACACATTGCCCCCATTCAGAGTCTGTGTACACACATAGCCCCCATTCACAGTCTGTGTACACACATTGCCCCCATTCACAGTCTGTGTACACACATTGCCCCCATTCAGAGTCTGTGTACACACACTGCCCCCATTCACAGTCTGTGTACACACACTGCCCCCATTCACAGTCTGTGTACACACACTGCCCCCATTCACAGTCTGTGTACACACACTGCCCCCATTCAGAGTCTGTGTACACACACTGCCCCCATTCACAGTCTGTGTACACACACTGCCCCCATTCACAGTCTGTGTACACACACTGCCCCCATTCAGAGTCTGTGTACACACATTGCCCCCATTCAGAGTCTGTGTACACACATAGCCCCCATTCAGAGTCTGTGTACACACATTGCCCCCATTCACAGTCTGTGTACACACATTGCCCCCATTCAGAGTCTGTGTACACACACTGCCCCCATTCACAGTCTGTGTACACACACTGCCCCCATTCACAGTCTGTGTACACACACTGCCCCCATTCAGAGTCTGTGTATACACACTGCCTCCATTCAGTTTGTGTACACACACTGCCCCATTCAGAGTCTGTGTACACACACTGCCCACATTAACAGTCTGTGCACACACACTGCCCCCATTCACAATCTGTGTACACACACTGCCCCCATTCAGAGTCTGTGTACACACACTGCCCCCATTCACAGTCTGTGTACACACGCTGCCCCATTCAGAGTCTGTGTACACACACTGCCCCCCTTCACAGTCTGTGTATACACACTGCCACCATTCACTGTCTGTGTACACACACTGCCCCCATTCAGAGTCTGTGTACACACACTGCCCCCATTCAGAGTCTGTGTACACACACTGCCACCATTCACAATCTGTGTACACACACTGCCCCCATTCACAGTCTGTGTACACACACTGCACCCATTCAGAGTCTGTGTACACACACTGGCCCCATTCAGAGTCTGTGTACACACACTGCCCCCATTCACAGTCTGTGTACACACACTGCCCCCATTCAGAGTCTGTGTACACATACTGCCCCCATTCACAGTCTGTGTACACACACTGCCCCCATTCACACTCTGTGTACAGATACTGCCCCCACTCACAGTCTGTTGTGTACATGCACTGCCCCCATTCAGAGTCTGTGTACACACACTGCCCCATTCACAGTGCGTGTACACACACTGCCCCCATTCAGAGTCTGTGTACACACACTGCCCCCATTCACAGTCTGTGTACACACACTCTCCCATTCACAGCTTGTGTACACACACTGCCCCCATTCAGAGTCTGTGTACACACACTGCCCCCAGTCACAGTATGTGTACACACACTGCCCCGCATTCAGAGTCTGTGTACACACACTGCCCCCATTCAGAGTCTGTGTACACACACTGCCCCCATTCAGAGTCTGTGTACACACACTGCCCCCATTCACAGCATGTGTACACACACTGCCCCCATTCACAGTCTGTTTACACACACTGCCCCCAATCACAGTCTGTGTACACACACTGCCCCCATTCACAGTCTGTGTACACACACTGCTCCCATTCACAGTCTGTGTACACACACTGCCCCCATTCAGAGTCTGTGTACACACACTGCCCCCATTCACAGTCCGTGTACACACACTGCCCCCATTCACAGTCTGTGTATACACACTGCCCCCATTCACAGTCTGTGTACGCACACTGCCCCCATTCACACTCTGTGTACACATACTGCCCCCATTCACAGTCTGTTGTGTACACACACTGCCCACATTCAGAGTCTGTGTACACACACTGCCACCATTCACAGTCTGTGTACACACTGCCCCCATTCACAGTCTGTGTACACACACTGCCCCATTCACACTCTGTGTACACACACTGCCCCCATTCACAGTGCGTGTACACACACTGCCCCCATTCAGAGCCTGTGTACACACACTGCCCCCATTCACAGTCTGTGTACACACACTCTCCCATTCATAGCTTGTGTACACACACTGCCCCCATTCAGAGTCTGTGTACACACACTGCCCCCATTCACAGTATGTGTACACACACTGCCCCGCATTCAGAGTCTGTGTACACACACTGCCCCCATTCAGAGTCTGTGTACACACACTGCCCCCATTCAGAGTCTGTGTACACACACTGCCCCCATTCACAGTATGTGTACACACACTGCCCCCATTCAAAGTCTGTTTACACACACTGCCCCCATTCACAGTCTGTGCACACACACTGCCCCCATTCACAGTCGGTGTACACACACTGCCCCCATTCACAGTCTGTGTACACACACAGCCCCCATTCACTGTCTGTGTACACACACTGCCCCCATTCAGAGTCTGTGTACACACACTGCCCCATTCACAGTCTGTGTACACACACTGCCCCCATTCACAATATGTGTACACACACTGCCCCCAATCACAGTCTGTGTACACACACTGCCCCATTCAGAGTCTGTGTACACACACTGCCCCCATTCACAGTCCGTGTACACACACTGCCCCCGTTCACACTCTGTGTACACACACTGCCCCCATTCACAGTACGTGCACACACACTGCCCCCATTCAGAGTCTGTGTACACACACTGCCCCCATTTACAGTCTGTGTACACACACTCTCCCATTCACAGCCTGTGTACACACACTGCCCCAATTCAGAGTCTGTGTACATACACTGCCCCCATTCACAATATGTGTACACACACTGCCCCGCATTCAGAGTCTGTGTACACACACTGCCCCCATTCAGAGTCTGTGTACACACACTGCCCCCATTCAGAGTCTGTGTACACATACTGCCCCCATTCACAGTATGTGTACACACACTGCCCCCATTCACAGTCTGTGTGCACACACTGCCCCATTCACAGTCTGTGTACACACACTGCCCCCATTCACAGTCTGTGTACACATACTGCCCCCATTCACAGTCTGTGTGCACACACAGCCCCCATTCAGAGTCTGTGTACACACACTGCCCCCATTCAGAGTCTGTGTACACACACTGCCCCATTCACAGTCTGTGTACACACACTGCCCCAATTCACAGTATGTGTACACACACGGCCCCCATTCACAGTCTGTGTACACACACTGCCCCCATTCACACTCTGTGTACACACACTGCCCCCATTCACAGTATGTGTACACACACTGCCCCGCATTCAGAGTCTGTGTACGCACACAGCCCCCATTCAGAGTCTGTGTGCACACACTGCCCCCATTCACAGTCTGTGTACACACACCCTCCCATTCACAGTCTGTGTACACACACTGCCCCCATTTACAGTATGTGTACACACACTGCCCCGCATTCAGAGTCTGTGTACACACACTGCCCCCATTCAGAGTCTGTGTACACACACTGCCCCTATTCACAGTCTGTGTACACACACTGCCCCCATTCACAGTATGTGTACACACACTGCCCCGCATTCAGAGTCTGTGTACACACACTGCCCCCATTCACAGTCTGTGTACACACACTGCCACCATTCACAGTATGTGTACACACACTGCCACCATTCACAGTATGTGTACACACACTGCCCCACATTCAGAGTCTGTGTACACACACTGCCCCTATTCACAGTCTGTGTACACACACTGCCCCCATTCACAGTATGTGTACACACACTGCCCCGCATTCAGAGTCTGTGTACACACACTGCCCCCATTCACAGTCTGTGTACACACACTGCCACCATTCACAGTATGTGTACACACACTGCCACCATTCACAGTATGTGTACACACACTGCCCCACATTCAGAGTCTGTGTACACACACTGCCCCCATTCACAGTCTGTGTACACACACTGTGTGACGGGGGTGGGGAGCCACGGGGCCGTGTAGACACGGGGCCGTGCTCTCCGGGTAATGTAGGTTCTGGACCCAAGTGCAGAAATGAGGCGAGAGGCAAATATACAGTACTTTGTTTGAACTTTACTCGATTCACACATAACTAGATTTACACAAGGAACACAGCAACAAACATAAGAACTCGAGACAAGCAACCAAACAGCTAGTCAAGATAGGAACTCAGGACAGCTTCCATGAGGCAACCCACTTGTCCATACTGAGCTTGAGACAAGCTACCACAAGGGCAACTGGCTTGCCGAGACGAGACTCGAGACAAGCTACCACAGGGGTAATCAGCTTATCAATACAAAGCTCAGGACAAGCTCCAACATGGCAACACGCTAGTCCAGCCCAGCACCTTATCAAGACTAAGAACAACAAGAACACAGACTTAGATACATCTTAAATACAGAGCTTGAGAACCATGGCAGCCAGCTAGTCAAAGCCAGCAGCCACAGAGCGAAGGCTAGTCCCCGGTTAGTCCCCGGTTGGGACTGAGCACAGAGGAAAGCAACCACAGAACTTATATACCAAGAAAACCAGGTGAAACCCATGAACAGCTAACAGGCCATTAAGAATTAACACAGGAGGCTAGGAACAATTAACAAAGGGCTAGAAACAATTAACAAAGGAAAACAAACAAGTGAAGGTGCCATCTAGAGGTTACAGAAGGAACTGACTGGCACCCTCACAGGACCCCCTCCCCTAGGAACAGCTCCTGACGTTCCCTCTGGACAATCAGGATGGCGACAGTGAAAATCCCTGAGGAGTTCAGGGGCACTAAGACACAGGGCGCTAAGACACAGGGCGCTAAGACACAGGGCGCTAAGACACAGGGCTCAAATACACAGGGTGAATCTTCTTAGCTTTTCAAGCAATGATATTTCCCAATACAACTGTTCACAAACAGCAGATGTTCAGAAATCTCAAGACAGAATCATCCTCCTCATCCACTAGCGGCAAGGACATGTCATGGCAATCATATAACCAAAATCTTTGTAAGCAACGGAGCCATCGTTCTCCAGAGTTAGCATGCTCAATGGATTATATTTGTCCAGGAGAACTCAAAAGTACCTTATCCAGGAGAGCTCAAAAGTTATCTTGTCCAGGAGAACTCGAGAGTTTATACGATCCAGAAGAACTCGAGAGTTTAACTTGTCCAGGAGAGCTTGAGAGTTTAATTTGTCCGGGAGAACCTGAAAATTCACTCAAAATTCTAACACTATGAAGGCCAAACAGGAGGCCTGAGAGTTCACTTGGGGGTCTAACACAGTCGGGGCCCAAGAAGCTTGAAAGTTGACTTGGGGGTCTAACACAGTACAGGCCCAGGAAGCTTGAGAGTTTACTTGGGGGTCTAACACAGTAGAGGCCCAAGAAGCTTGAGAGTTGACTTGAAAATATAACACAATGAAGGCCCAGGAAACTTGAAAGTTCACTCGAAATTTTAACACAATGAAGGCCCAGGAGACTTGAGAGTTCACCTGGGGGTCTAACACAGTAGAGGCCCAGGAGAATCAAAAGTTTTACTTGAAAGTTTAACACTATGAGGGCCCAGGAGACTTGAGAGTTCACCTGGGGGTCCAACACAGTAGAGGCCCAGGAGACTCAAAAGTTTTACTTGAAAGTTTAACTATGAAAGCCCAGGAGACTTGAAAGTTCACTCAAAAATTTAACACAGGAGACTTAATAGTTCACTTGAACATTTAACACAGGAGACTTAATAGTTCACTTGAACATTTAACACAGTGGGGGTCATAAAACAAAATTCCTCCATCGCTGCTGGGTCCATAGGGGCTCAGTCCTACTGTGACGGGGGTGGGGAGCCACGGGGCCGTGTAGACATGGGGCCGTGCTCTCCGGGTAATGTAGGTTCTGGACCCAAGTGCAGAAACGAGGCGAGAGGCAAATATACAGTACTTTGTTTGAACTTTACTAGATTCACACATAACTAGATTTACACAAGGAACACAGCAACAAACATAAGAACTCGAGACAAGCAACCAAACGGCTAGTCAAGATAGGAACTCAGGACAGCTTCCATGAGGCAACCCACTTGTCCATATTGAGCTTGAGACAAGCTACCACAAGGGCAACCGGCTTACCGAGACGAGACTCGAGACAAGCTACCACAGGGGTAATCAGCTTATCAATACAAAGCTCAGGACAAGCTCCAACATGGCAACACGCTAGTCCAGCCCAGCACCTTATCAAGACTAAGAACAACAAGAACACAGACTTAGATACATCTTAAATACAGAGCTCGAGAACCATGGCAGCCAGCTAGTCAAAGCCAGCAGCCACAGAGCGAAGGCTAGTCCCCGGTTAGGACTGAGCACAGAGGAAAACAACCACAGAACTTATATACCAAGAAAACCAGGTGAAACCCATGAACAGCTAACAGGCCGTTAAGAATTAACACAGGAGGCTAGGAACAATTAACAAAGGGCTAGAAACAATTAACAAAGGAAAACAAACAAGTAGAGGTTACAGAAGGAACTGACTGGCACCCTCACAGGACCCCATTCCAGACCTTGCTCTCTGAGGAGCAGGTTGTGCTGCAGCTGAGCTGCTGAGTGGAGAGTGTGTGGTCGCCTTGGCCTGGGAGTGGAGGGGAAGGAGAGACCCCAGGCCACCACTACCAGCAACCTACCATCTACAACTTCAACATCATCTACCGAGGTGCCTGGGGAGAGAGGAGGAGAGGACAGAGGAGGCCAGCATTACAACTGGAGAGGCCTTCCATCACTGCCTCCCCAAATTGGCCTCCAGTCCAGGAGAGGGAGAGAGGGGAGAGGAACACCACTCAGCTCTGTTAGGTCTGTGTGTTATAATGAGAATTACCACACAGACCACAAGAGTAACTTTTAACAGGTCTTTACTATTCGAAGGTCAGGGCGGAACTGCCCAATAAATCATTACACAGCACTTATATACCGGTGTGGTCACCACCGGTATTACAGTATACAGCAGCCAAGATAAAGTAGTGCAACTCTTAAAATAGTTCTCTTAAAGGTGGAACGGTTCTCTTAAAGGTGGAACGGTTACATACACTACAATCCTCCCTTTTTAGCTTAACAGTATATATTTCCCATTAAACATAACATCATAACATATATACACAACTTCATGTAAAAACAGTTCACAGATTCAGTCTCTGAGGTGGCGCCTCCTGCGCCTCCTGACTCGGTCTGGATAGCGCCTCGGTGGTGTAGTAGTTTTCAGTGGTGTAGTAGGTTTTCGTTGCTGGGGTGACTTATCTAATAATCCTTCACTGGACTTAACAGCTTGAATTTTCGTAACTTCAGAACCAGCATTGTTGACTTCTAAAGGCTCGAGTACCTTGGGAAGTTTTTCTGCTTCCAGACTGATTTGGCTCAGTTCGGAGGGACCACGTGCGTTACCTGGTAGGGGTGATAATGGTTCAGATGAGTTATCATCTTCATCATCATGGGACAACTCACATGAATATACTAGATTGCTGTCCTCCTCAATATCTACGTCCTCCAAATGTTTTATTATTTCTATTTTTGGAGCTTCAACTGTGAGTGTGGCTGTGGTCTGTGCATTACTTGATTTGCAGCTATATTCACCAGAGTCTTTGGGTGTGAGATTTGTAATGGTAAGTTCTATCACATTCTTATTTTGTTTAAATTTGTATCGGTCAGAAGATTCGATTAAGCTCTGGTCTTTGTACCATCTGACCATCTTGGAAGTAGGTGTAAACTCACAGCTCAAAGTAGCAGAATGCTTCTCTTCCACTGTAATGTTCTGTAGTTATTTGACTACCTTTGACGGAGGCTCTTTAATAGTCAGCCTCGCCTCAGATTTTGATTTCCTTGCGATAAACTGCAGCAAGCCGGTCATCTTACAAGTTGTTTTTTTCAGAGTGAGATGATGAATAGTGCCACGATGCTCAATGTCCACATCTTCAGAAGCATGAAGAATTTCACCATTTAGTATCCATTTTGAAGGCTTCACGTCAGCAACTGAAAGCTCACACTCAAGAATGGCGTCACTTGGCTCTGTCACTTCCACATCACATATGGGTTTAATGATGGCAATTGATTGCTCTTCTACATATAACTTTGCTGTGCTTTGGTCATCTATGGCATCGCACATGTAGTTGCCTTCATCTTCAAAAGCGACATTATTAATAACGAGCTCCCTGTACACATCTTCACTCACAATCTCATATTTATTACTGGGATGAATCTCTTTGTCTTTGTAATACCACTTGACAGCAGCATTTGGCCTGGAAACCTTGCATTCGAAAATGACACGATGTTTCTCCATGCCAATCTTCTCTCTTAAGGGTTTCACAATTTTAACTGGCAATTCTTTAATTCGAAGCAAAGCTCTGGAAGTAGCGCTTTCAGCAACAAACTTGATCTCTGCAGCATCTTCAGTTTTTGCCTCTGCCACCAATTCCCTGAGTGGCTTATTACTGCTGACACTGCTCACAAAAGGGTGCTCTTTCTTCTTAGCTTTCAACTGATCGATGAATTTGACATATTCCCTTTCTTGCTCAGCTTTGATTCGTTTGGCCTCATCGCGCAGATGGTTTGTGTGTTCCTGTTCCATTTTCTCAATCAGCTGCTTCTGCTGTCTTTCCAGATTCTCCTACTCTGTGTCAAAGAACTTTTTCTTTGCATTCATCTCTTGCTCAAAACGGCGAATCATTTGTTCTAATTGCTGTTGTAGTTTGAAATTGAGTTGAGTTCGAGCCCGGTGTTCCTCAGAAATGTGCATGTCTGTAGACTGGACAGACTCAGAATTCTCTGTCAAACTATGTTGTTGTTGTTCAGTGGAATTCTGTTCTGATACTTTGTTCTCTTCTGAAGCATTTATGCACTCCTTCATTTTTCCATCATTAGTCTGCAAGTCCATTTTAGACTTGTCTTTTGCACATGGGTTGGTCTTACCATCATCAGTTCCAGAGTCTGAGCTGATTATCTTCACCGAGTTCTCACTCTCTGCTTTGTCACTGTCACTGCTGCATATGCCCTCATCCAATATTCTGGACAATCGTGCAGGTTTGACATCTTTGTTTTTTCCGGAAACTACCATTATTGCTTTTAGGGAGTGCCAGTCCATATTTATTTTCCTGATCCACTCCCGTCCCAGAAGTGGTGGACCTCCCTCAGGTAGTACATATATGTCCATTCCTTGGTGTTCTTTACCCTGGTGTACCACCTTGACTTTAATCTTTCCGATGGGGTATACTCTTTGCCCCGTGTATGTCTGCAATACTATCTTCGTATCCCATAGGGGAATATGTTTGAATAACCTTTTGTAATCTTGCTTATTCATGACCGTCAACGCCGATCCGGCGTCCAATTCCATCTTCACGTGGACTCCTGCTATCTGCAGTGTGGCCCAGATAGTTTGTCGGTCAGCTTCCTTACTCACATTGTGAATTCTCAGACTACCCAGTTCCTTGCTGTTGGCGTCTGAGTCCGAATTCTGTTCATCCGAACTCTTCTCAGCCACCTTATGTACCTTTCTGCACTTTTCCTGCGGTGACTTCTTGTTGCTGGTCTTCTTTCCTGACCGGCATACTTTAGCTATGTGACCAAGCTTGCCACATTTTCTACATTCCTGGTTTTTAAACCAGCATTGGTTCTGATCGTGTGTTGTCTTTCCACAACGATAACATTTTGTTGTACCCGAAGCCATTTGATCTACGCTGAGTACCACTGCCTTCAGCTGCATTTCCGCAGTGCCTCTCGCTGCGGCTTCGTGCGATGTTGCAATAGAGACAGCCTTATCAAGTGTAAGATCATTCTCTTCAAGCAGCCGCTTTTGTGTTCCTTCTTTCAACAATCCACACACGAATTTGTCTCTCAGTGCCTCTGTCAGGCTTTCCCCAAACTGGCAGTATTTCGCTAGCTTACGCAGTTCAATTAAATACTCCGCGTTGCTTTCCTCTTTCAGTTGCGTTCTCGCATAAAATTTAAATCGTTCCGCTAACATCAGCGGTGTGGGGTTCAAATGATTCTTCAGGACAGCAACAATATTAGCGAAAGTCTGATCCGTCGGTTTAGCTGGTGATAGTAGATGCTTCAATAGCCCGTATGTCTTCGCACCCATTGAGTTTAGTAAGGTTAGTGCTTTATCTTCATTTGACATTTTATTTGCCTTACAATATATTTCTATGCGTTCTACATACGTGGCCCAATCTTCAACATCGGGATCAAAATCATTGATGTTACCAAGCTTAGGCATCTTCGCAACCTTCTTGAGAAACACAAAGAAATTTTTCTTTTATTTTTTTTTTTCAAAATGGCGGTTTCCCGCGCTTGTCTTCTTCCCCCGCCTACGAAAATGGCAGCTTCCCGCGCTCGTCTTCTTCCCCCGCCCACGAAAATGGCAGCTTCCCGCATTTGCCTTTCTCCCCCGCTGGCTGTAATGGCGATTGCCGTATTGCTGCGTTCGCCCTCCCCAGCGGTTTTCAAATCATGCCTCCCAGCCCCTCTTGCAGTCCGGTCCTTTCCCCCCCCGGCTGCGGCTGAGTTCTCCGCGGTTTTTTTAATTTTCTCCTGCGCCTTACGCTGTCCCGGTCACTGCGCCTCGCGGCCTCGGTAGCTGCCCGGCCTTTTTCACCGGTCGCGGTCAAGCTCTCTCTCGACGCTGTTGCGTCTCCCAGCCCGCTTGTAGCCCGGTCTCTCACACCGGCTGCATTTGCATTCACAGCGGCTTCCATGCCCTACGCTGCCCCAGTCTCAGCGCCTCTGGCCCCGACTTCTGTCCGGCTCTTTTCCCCGGCCGTGGTCGAGTTCTCCGCCCTTATATCCTCCGTTCTTCCCTCCCCTATTTCACAGCCAACGTGGCCGACTTGCTGCTCGTCGCTGATCGGCTTACCCACCACCGTGATAGAAGGGATGATCACTGCCTGTTGCTGATGGAAGGCTTCGTGTCAGAATTCTTCCTTTGCTCTGCAGGCCCGAGTCTTCTCTCAGCAGAATGATGAGGGCGGATGCCTCTTCTCGACGCCCGTTAACCTGCCTTGGGTGTATCTCTGCCACAGGGTAAGATCGTACTCATCGCCACTGTTAAGTCTGTGTGTTATAATGAGAATTACTACACAGACCACAAGAGTAACTTTTAACAGGTCTTTACTATTCGAAGGTCAGGGCGGAACTGCCCAATAAATCATTACACAGCACTTATATACCGGTGTGGTCACCACTGGTATTACAGTATACAGCAGCCAAGATAAAGTAGTGCAACTCTTAAAATAGTTCTCTTAAAGGTGGAACGGTTCTCTTAAAGGTGGAACGGTTACATACACTACAAGCTCCAACTTGGAAGGAGGGGAGGAGCTGCATCCTTCAACATCTGCAGGTGGGTGTCTTTTGTGCATTCCCCTAAAGACTTTACATTCTAGGCGGGGGGAGGAAAGAAGACGGGCCGGAAAGCCTGGCCTGGGTCGGCTGGAGCTGCCCAGGTGAAGCTTTTTTCCCTTACATTGAGAGGACCTGGTGTGGGGCTGAGCCTGGGCTTTCTCCAGCCTACCCAGGCGAAGACATCTTCTCCCCCTGCCCGAAGACCTTCTGCATAAGACTTTGTTTTTCCATCAGGGAGTGCACCCTGCCGACACCCACCCACCAAATACCACCTTGAGTGGGGACCCTGCCTTTGCAGCCCCCCTCCTTCCCACCCCCCCCTCTCTCTCTTTGTCCTCTCTTTGCCTCTCTGAAAAGGCACCTCCTTTTAAATCTATTAATTGCCACTTGAGCAGAGGGAAGGAAGGCCCCTCTCCCAATTAATTCTATCAAGGGGAGAGGCGGGCCTTTAGTTTAACAGCTCCCTCTGCTCAAGGGAAGACTCAAAACAAAAAAACCTACCTGAGGCCTTTTAACACCTTCAGGCCTGTGACTTGGGGTGTGTGTGGCTCTTGGAAAACCACCCCATTATGGCTTGTACATCTTCGGCGGTGACGGGGCCGGCAATGACCTATGCGGCAGCGATGGCCAAAGCCGCGGCTGCTCCCGCTTCTGCTGCTGCCCGTCGCCGTTCTGACATATAACCAAGAAGCTTGGGGTGAAGAGCTACACCCACCCCAACATGACCATCGAGGCGTGCGTGAAGGCCATGGCTGGGGTTGTCGGCCCTCCAGCCATACTCGCCGCCTCGAAAATGTATGGGAAGGCTGTATTCTTCCTGGAGTCGGAGCGGGCAGTGGCCCTGGCCATCACCAAGGGGCTCACCGTGGGCGGGACCTTCCTGCCGGTGGACCCTCTAGAGGCCACCGCGCAGAGGGTCGTATTATCGAACGTCCCACCCTACATCTCGAGTGAGCTCCTCCTCCCCCACTTGCTCCAACTTGGGGAGGTGAGGTCGGGGATCACGCCGATCCCGCTCGGATTCCGGGAAGCCAGCCTTCGCCATGTCTTCTCCTTCCGGCGCCAGGCCTTCGTTCAGCTGGCGCGCGAGGGGGAGACCGACGGGGTTTTTTCGGTCCTCCACGAGGGGACCCTTCACCGCGTCTTCTGGACGACGGATGGCATGCGGTGCCACACCTGCAAGGAGGTGGGGCATATACGAAAAAACTGCCCCGCCTCCAAGGCCGCCAGGTCATCTGGCGTGGCCAAGGCTGGCGCCGCCGCCGCTCCTCCCCCCGGGTCTGGCCGCGCCCCCCCCAAACAAATACTACCGAGGTGCGGTCGTCGTCGGAGGTCGATGCCATCCAGGCCTCCGGCAAGGGGGAGGAAGTGCGTCCGGTCGGGAAGAGGGTGCGGAAAAATAAACACCGTGGGATGGGCCTCCCCAGGGAGGGCGTGCCCCTGGACTTGGCGCCCCTGTCACCCGAAAGCATTGCCGAGTTGATCAGGGAGGGCGAGAGCGGGGGGGGACCCCATGCCCGAGCCTGTGGCCGTGACCGCCGAGGCGGGAGCATCAAAACCTGCGGCCGGGCTCGGGCCCGGGGGACCCGACAAACCTGCTCCACCGGAGGGAGCGGGGGAGGCCCCTGCGGAAATGGAGTTCTCCCACTATCCCTCCGCTCTCAAAAGAAGGCGCGACCCCCAGGACGAGGAGGAGGACCAGGAAGAGGAAGGTCCCTCCGGACAGGGGGAGTCATCGCCTGCCATGGGTGCTGCGCCCCTCCCCACTGCTGTCACCATCGTGGGCGATCGGCAGGGGTCGCCTGTCCCTAGGGAGGCTGAGGCAGAGGTGTCTGTCCAGCTCGTGCCTCCCGGGGATGGGGACGAGACCCTGCCCGTGGGGGGGGGGTCGCAGAACAACCCGCGGACGTAATCGATCCCCTTTCGGTGGCGTTACCCCTCGACGAGTCGGGCGGCCTGGAGTCTGGGTTGGGCGAGCTCGCGGAAACTGAGCTCGCCCAAAGCGGCCCGGACATTTCCCAGGTGCTGCTCGACCTCGTCGAGGATTTCGCAAGAAATACCCCTTCTGCTGGGTCGGAGGCCGGTGGCGCGGTAGTAGAAGGCCCTCTGTCTGTGTCTCCGGCGCCGGGCGACTTGGAGGAGCTCAGTTTTACATATTCTCCGGTCTCTCCGGTCTCTCAGGTCGTTCCGGTGCCTGGGGCGGAGGGGGGCTCTGAACCGCTGCCGTCTTCTGGCCCGGTGCCCCTAGAGGAGCCCAGGGAGGAATCCTCCGCCACCGATCCTGGGGGTGGGATCTGGGCGGAGGCGTGGCCGGCCGTCGCGGCCGAGCCGTTCACTGCGCATTGCATGACGGACGGGTCGACCGCCGGTGGCGACCCCCCGGAGGAGGACGGGGACTCGGTGGAGGGGGCGGAGGACGACTGGGAATCCATCGCCGATCAGGCGATGGATGACCTCGCGCCCCTCGCCGGGACCCACCTCATTTCCATCGGGGAACTCCGGGACTTTGTGGCCACGTGCCAGGGTCATCACAGGATCCGGCTGGCCCTCGAAAGATGGTCGGGACTGGCGCTGCTCATCGGGTCGGCCCGCGCCGCCGTCAGCACCACGGGCGCGGACGCGGCCGTAAGCCCGCTCGGGCGGCGTCAGGTCCAGTCGTTCCTCACTGGGCTGCTAAGGGAGTGGCGGTTGACCAGCGGCCGCCCTTTCCCTTCCCCCGTTAGTCTTAAGTAGAGGATGAATTATGCTTCTGAAATGAAGATAACCATAGCCAGCCTCAACATCAACGGCAGCAGGGAAGCTAGCCGCAGATTTAATAACTTTTCGGTCCTTCGGGACGGGAAGTATGCGGTGTGCTTCCTGCAAGAAACCCACACTGTTCCGGGAGATGAGGCCACGTGGCTCCTGGAGTGGCAAGGAGGGGTCAGCATGAGTCACCTCTCCAGTGCTTCCAGTGGGGTGGCTATCTTGCTGGCCCCGCATTTTCAGCCGGAGATCTTGGGAGTCAAGGAGCTTGTGCCGGGCCGCTTGCTCCAGGTCACTGTTCGCCTGGGGGGCATGCCGCTCCATCTAGTGAACGTGCACGCCCCTGGGGCCGGTGCGCAGCAAGCGCGCTTCTTCGAAGAAGTGTCCACTCTTCTGGGCTCCATCGACGCGGGCGAGTGCGTCATCCTCGGGGGGGATTTTAATTGTACCCTCGAGGCAAGGGACTGCACGGGCACCCTGCCATGCCCGGCGGCGATGAAGAAGTTGAGGGACTTGGTCGGGTCCCTCAACTTGGTGGACGTCTGGCGAAATCTCCATCCCGGCTCCAGCGCCTTCACTTGCGTGAGGTCTGGGAGAGGAGCGTCCAGAATCGACCGCCTCTACATTTCCCGGGCATACGTCCCCTGCGTTCCGGCGGCTTCCATGCGGCCGGTGCCATGCACGGACCACCACCTGGTGTGGGCGGAGCTTATTCCACTGTGCGCATGGGGGGGGTCCGCGTATTGGCACTTTAACAACCTGCTGCTGGAGGACGCACGGTTCCGGGATTCATTTAGTCGGTTCTGGGCCGGCTGGAGAAGGAAGCGGGGGGGCTTCCCCTCCTTGAGGCTATGGTGGGACGTGGGCAAGGCTCACGTCTGTCTCTTCTGTCAAAAGTATGCGAGGGGGTCGACCAAGAGGCGGGAGGCCCGGGTCGGGCGGTTGGAGAAGGAGGTGCTCGACCTGGAATCCCGTCTCGGTCAAGTCGTCGAGGACCCGGCCCTGCGGAAGGTGTACGAAGAGAAGAAGGGCGTGCTGAAGGACCTGCAGCTTGTCTGGTCCCGAGGCGCGTACGTGAGGTCACGGATCCAGTTCCTGCGGGACCTGGACCGCGGCTCCCCCTTCTTCTACTCGCTGGAAAAAAGACGGGGGGTCCGTAAGCAGCTCTTGGGGCTGCTGGCCGACGACGGATCTCTGGTCTCGGATCCGGAGGGAATCCGTGCGGAGACCCGCGCTTATTACGGGGCTCTGTTCTCTCCGGATCCGTCCAGCGAGGATGCGCGCAGAGTTTTGTGGGAGGACCTGCCGAAGGTCGGCCTGGAGGACGCCGATAAATTGGACGCTCCTCTGAGTCTGGAGGAGCTGACCGGCGCCCTCCGCCAGCTCTCCAGGGGAAAGTCCCCGGGGCTGGACGGGCTGACCGTGGAGTTCCACAGGGCATTCTGGGACGTCTTGGGGGGCGACTACGCGCGGGTCCTGGGGGAAAGTTTGGCGACCGGGGAGATGCCCCTTTCTTGGCGCAGGGCGGTGATTGTCCTGCTGCCTAAGAAGGGCGATCTCCGCCTCCTTAAGAACTGGCGCCCGGTCTCCCTCCTCAGCACGGACTACAAAATTTTTGCCAGGGCCATGTCTGCTCGCCTTGGCGCCGTGCTGGCCCACATGATCCACCCCGACCAGTCCTACACGGTCCCGGGCCGGACCATCCATGACAACGTCCATCTGGTCCGGGACCTGGTCCACCATTCCCAGAGGGCTGGTCTGTCGGTCGCCTTCCTTTCCCTGGATCAGGAGAAGGCGTTCGACAGGGTGGATCACGAGTATCTCTTCGGGACTCTACGCGCTTTCGGGTTCGGGACGCAGGCTGTCGCCCGGATCCGACTTCTGTACGCTGCCGCAGAGTGTCTGATTAAGGTTAACGGGTCCTTGACGGCGCCCCTTCACTTCGGGAGGGGGGTGCGTCAGGGATGCCCCATGTCCGGCCAGTTATATGCCATTTGCATAGAGCCTTTCCTGCACCTCTTGCGGAAGAGGTTGGCGGGACTGGCTCTGCAAGGGCCGGGCGTGGAGGTGGTCCTCTCGGCTTACGCCGATGACATGCTCCTCATGGTCACGGATCCCGTTGACTTGCGGAGGATGCGGGAATGCCAGCAGATTTACTCGGACGCATCCTCCGCCAGAATCAACTGGGAGAAATGTTCCGGACTCCAGGTGGGTCAGTGGCGGGTGGACTCCCTGCCGGAGGAGTTCAGGCCTTTCGCCTGGAGCACCACGCACCTCCTCTACTTGGGAGTCTACCTCAGCCCTGCCGAGGATGCCTGGCCGGCGAACTGGCACGAATTGGAGGCCAAAGTCACCGCTCGCTTAGGACGCTGGACAGGATTGCTCCGAGTGTTGTCCTACAGGGGTCGGGCGTTGGTCATAAACCAACTGGTGGCCGCCATGTTGTGGTACCAGTTGGTTACTCTGATCCCTCCCCCTGCGTTTGTTGCCAAGATACAGAGGAAGCTCATCGACTTCTTCTGGGACAACAGGATGCACTGGGTCGCTGCCGCGGTTCTGAGTCTCCCGCTTAGGGAGGGCGGTCAGGCGCTGGTGTGCCTTCGCACCCAGGCTGCGACTTTCCGTCTTCAGACGCTGCAGAGATACCTGTACGTTGAGATTCCTCCAAGATGGTGTGCGCTGGCGACGTATTTTTTCCGCCAGCTGCGCGGCCTCAATTATGACACGCAGCTCCTGTTTGTGAAAGTGGGTGACACGCATGCCAGCCTGCGGGGGCTGCCTGTCTTCTACCAGGAACTGCTATGGGTTTGGAACGTAGTCGCCTCCAGGCGGAGCTCTCCTCCGACAGGAATGGTGGCTGTCCTTCGGGAGCCACTGTTCAGGAATCCACACCTCCGCGTCCGCAGGTTCGGGCGGCTGGCGGAGCGCAGAGCTGTGTCTGGCAAGGTGACTCGAGTCGGGGACCTGCTCGATGGCGGAGGAGCGGGCTGGATGGTGCCGGAGGAGTTGGCAAGGCGCATGCCTTGGGTCAACGTCCGGTTCGCGGCCGATGCCATCGAGTCGATAAAGGCGATGGTGCCCCCCAGCACCACTAGGCGTATTGAGGCGGCTCAAGCATGTGGGGCGATCCCGTCTGAGCTTTCCCCCATTCGGACGGAATTCCTTGTCGGCGCCCAGCCCCGTACCCCCCCTCGGGAACCGACGCCTCACAACTTGAGCCGCATCGAGGAAATACCCTTCGTGTCTTTTCATTCCGCACGGAGGGGTTTCCTGTACGGGCTGCTCCTGCACACCTTCCACTTTGTCATCTTCGCCTGCCGTACGGACACGCCGTGGCGTGCCGTTTTGCCTTCCGACGGAGGCGGAGGTCCCCAATGGGGGGCTCTCTATGCGGGAGTCCTCCCTTGTTCTATTGGGGACTTGGCCTGGAGGGTGTTGCACAGGGCAGTCCCGTGCAATAGGTTCTTAAGTAGGTTCACGGACTCCCAGACCGCCTGTTTATTCTGCGGTCTGAAGGAGTCCGTGTTCCATGTATACGTTGAGTGTGAGAGGTTGCAGCCCCTCTTTCATTATTTGAAGGGGATGCTCCTCAAGTTTTGGCTGCACTTCAGTCCCACGCTCTTGATCTACGGTCACCAGGTGCAGAGGGGAGCGGGCAGGTTGGAGGACCTCCTCGTGGGTCGGCTCCTGGGCCTGGCTAAGAAAGTCATTAATTGGTCCAGGCAGCGGGCGGTCGAGGGGGTCGTCCGGCTGGATTGCCTCCCTCTCTTCCACGGCTATGTTCGCGCCCGGGTGGCCCTGGAGATGGAGCACGCGGTGTCCGCCGGCATGCTCGATCACTTCCGTGACCGGTGGGCGGCGCGGGGACTGGAGTGCATAATTGGGCTGGAGAACCAAATTTTAATTTGATTTCCAAGGGTTTAGTTGAAGTTTTTAATGGTTTATTTACAGTTTTATTGTTGATATTATTTGGTTCTTTAAAAAGAGGAACAAACAAGTGAAGGTGCCATCTAAAGGTTACAGAAGGAACTGACTGGCACCCTCACACACTGCCACCATTCACAGTATGTGTACACACACTGCCACCATTCACAGTCTGTGTACACACACTGCCACCATTCAGAGTCTGTGTACACACACTGCCCCGCATTCAGAGTCTGTGTACACACACTGCCCCCATTCACAGTCTGTGTACACACACTGCCACCATTCACAGTCTGTGTACACACACTGCCCCCATTCACAGTCTGTGTACACACACTGCCCCCATTCACAGTCTGTGTACACACACTGCCCCCATTCACAATCTGTGTACACACACTGCCCCATTCACAGTCTGTGTACACACACTGCCACCATTCAGAGTCTGTGTACATACACAGCCCCATTCACTGTCTGTGTACACACACTGCCCCCATTCAGAGTCTGTGTACACACACTGCCCCCATTCACACTCTGTGTACACACACTGCCACCATTCACAGTATATGTACACACACTGCCCCGCATTCAGAGTCTGTGTACACACACTGCCCCCATTCACACTTTGTGTACACACACTGCCCCCATTCAGAGTCTGTGTACACACACAGACCCCATTCACTGTCTGTGTACACACACTGCCCCCATTCACTGTCTGTGTATACACACTGCCCCCATTCAGAGTCTGTGTACACACACTGCACCCATTCACAGTCTGTGTACACACACTGCCCCCATTCACTGTCTGTGTACACACACAGCCCCCATTCACAGTCTGTGTACACACACTGCCCACACTCAAAGTCTGTGTACACACACTGCCCCCATTCACAGTCTGTGTACCCACACTGCCCCCATTCACAGCCTGTGTACACACACTGCCCACACTCAAAGTCTGTGTACACACACTGCCACCATTCACAGTCTGTGTACACACACTGCCACCATTCAGAGTCTGTGTACACACACTGCCCTGCATTCAGAGTCTGTGTACACACACTGCCCCCATTCACAGTCTGTGTACACACACTGCCACCATTCACAGTCTGTGTACACACACTGCCCCCATTCACAGTTTGTGTACACACACTGCCCCCATTCACAGTCTGTGTACACACACTGCCCCCATTCACAGTCTGTGTACACACACTGCCCCCATTCACAGTCTGTGTACACACACTGCCACCATTCACAGTCTGTGTACACACACTGCCCCAGAGACCAGGTAAGGCCTACCAGTCTCCGAACTCGGAACTCGGAGGGAAGGAGAGAGTTAAAAAGTAATCCAAGTGTGATGTCACCAGAAAGTGGGTAAGTGATTGTATGGTAAGTATTTCTCTCTTTTTTAAGCTTAAACTCTGTGGTTTATAGTTTCTAAGGTGCAATATTCATCATCTAGAATCGGGGCAGAGGGTATTTAAGAATAATATTAATAAATTTAATTAATTACATAGAATGGGAGATCAGGTGATGTGTTGCTGCTGCAATATGTGGGAGCTGGTGGACACCATTGATGCTCACGGTGATCACATTTGCAGTAAGTGTCGGCTGCACGAGGAATTCCGGCTCCGCGTTGAAGAGCTGGAGTCCGAGCTTCAAACACTGAGACTCATCAGGGAGGGGGAGAGTTACCTGGACTCTGTGTATCAGGAGGTAGTCACACCAATTAGATTAATTAATTCAGATGTAGTCCGTGGCCAGGGTCAGGATGGTGTGACTAGAAGTGAGGCAGGTACGGGGATCCAGGAGGTAGTGTTGGAGGAGCCGCAGCCCTTGCTCTTGTCCAACAGGTTTGAGGCTCTTACTCCCTGTGAGGATGGGAACAGGGACTGCGGGGAGGATGAGCAACCTGGCCACAGCACCGTGGAGCGGGGGGCCATTCAAGTGGGGGGAGTTAAAAGAAATGTTGTCATGGTAGGGGATAGTATCGTTAGGGGGATCGATAGAGTTCTTTGCAGCCAAGAGCGAGAGTCCCGAAGGCTGTGTTGCCTGCCCGGTGCCAGGGTTAAGGACATCTCCTCTGGGCTGGAGAGAAACTTGGAGTGGGAGGGGGAGGATCCAGTTGTCGTGGTCCATGTTGGTACCAACGACATAGATAGGACAAGGAAGGAGGTTCTGCTGAGGGAGTTTGAGCAGCTAGGGGCCAAATTAAAAAGCAGAACAAGGGTAATAATCTTTGGATTACTACCTGAGCCACGTGCAAATTTGGCTAGGGTAAATAAAATTAGAGAGTTAAATGCGTGGCTCAAAGACTGGTGTGGGAGAAATGGGTTTTGCTTCCTGGGACACTGGCATCAGTACTGGGACAGGAGAGAGCTGTTCCGTTGTGATGGACTTCACTTGGCCAGTGCTGGGACTAGAATCCTGGTGAATCGAATAACTAGGGCTTTAAACTAATTAGTGGGGGGGAGGTTTTAAGAGAGCGAAAAATAAAAATGACAGCGGAGAAGGCAATAGAGCAAGGTAGCAGTGGGGGAATTAAAAACCAGAGCGTGTCAGGAAGGGACAGAATGTATAATGATAAAGGTAAAGTAGTAAAAGGGGTAAAAGCAGGAATAAATTGTCAGAAAACATATTTGAAAGTTCTTTATCTGAATGCACGCAGCATTCGTAACAAAATTGACGAGTTGATGGTGCAAATAACTACACCTGGGTATGATCTGGTGGCCATTACGGAAACATGGCTGCAAGATAATCATGACTGGGAACTAAACATACAAGGGTATTTGACAATTAGGAAGGACAGACAGGAAGGAAAGGGAGGTGGGGTTGCTATGTTAATCAAGGATGGAATCACTGCAATAGTCAGAAATGATATTGGGTCAAAGGATCAGGATAGTGGAGCAGTTTGGGTGGAGATAAGGAATAATAAGGGGAAAAAGTCACTAGTGGGCGTAGTCTATAGGCCTCCTAACAGTTGCAACTCTGTTGGTCGGAGTATAAATCAGGAAATATTTGGGGCTTGTAATAAGGGAACAGCAATAATCATGGGGGATTTTAACTTTCATATTGACTGGACTAATCAAATTGGGCATGGCAGCATTGAGGAAGAGCTCATAGAGTGTATTAGGAATGGGTTCCTTGAGCAGTATGGAACTGAACCAACCAGGGGGGAGGCAATCTTAGATCTGGTCCTGTGTAATGAGACAGGATTAATAAAAAATGTCCTAGTAAAGGATCCCCTTGGAATGAGTGACCATAATATGGTTGAATTCCAAACTCAGTTTGAGGGTGAGAGAGTTGGATCTCAAACCAGCGTACTGTTTAAATAAAGGAGACTATGAAGGTATGAGAGTAGAATTGACAAAAGTGGACTGGGAAAACAGATTAAAGTGTAAGACGGTACAAGAGCAGTGGTCTACATTCAAGGAGATATTTCACATCTTTCAAGATAAATATATTCCACTGAGGAAAAAGGGGAGTAAAAGAAAAGACAGCCATCCGTGGCTTAGTAAAGTAATAAAGGATAGTATTCGACTGAAAACAAGGGCATATAAATTAGCCAAATCCAGTGGGAGGATAGAAGATTGGGAAGCATTTAAAAGCCAGCAAACAATAACTAAAAGATTAATTAAGAAAGGGAAGATAGATTATGAAAGTAAACCAGCAAAAAATATAAAAACAGATAGCAAGAGTTTCTACAGCTATATAAAAAGAAAAAGGGTGGCTAAATGAATGTTGGTCCCTTAGAGGATGGGACCGGGAAACTAGTGGTGGGGAACATGGAGATGGCAAAGACGCTGAACAAATATTTTGTATCAGTCTTTACAGTAGAGGACACTAAAAATATCCCAACACTGGACAAACAGGGGGCAATGGGGGGAGAGGAGCTAAACACAATTAAAATCACTAAGGAGATGGTACGCAGTAAAATAATGGGACTTAAGGTGGATAAATCCCCCGGACCTGATGGCCTACATCCTAGGGTCTTGAGAGAAGTGGCGGTAGGGATTGTGGATGCATTGGTGATCATTTTCCAGAACTCCCTGGACTCAAGAAAGGTCCCGGCAGATTGGAAAACTGCTAATGTAACACCCTTATTTAAGAAGGGAAGTAGACAAAAAGCTGGAAACTATAGACCAGTTAGCCTAACATCTGTGGTTGGCAAAATGTTGGAGTCCATTATTAAGGAAACAGTAACAGAGCATTTGGATAAACGTAATTTAATAGGACAGAGTCAGCATGGTTTTACAAAGGTCCAAAGTCCAAAGATGTGCGGGTTAGGTTGATTGGCTATGATAAATTGACCCTTAGTGTTAGGGGGATTAAATATGTGGGGTTACAGGGATAGGGTGGGATATGTGTTGGTGTAGGGGTTACGGGGATTGGGTGGGATATGTGGTCGGTGCAGGCTCGATGGGCCGAAATGGCCTCTATCTGCACTGTGGGGTTTCTGTGATTCTGTGATTCTGTGAAAGGGGAAGTCATGTTTGACAAATTTGCTCGAATTCTTTGAGGATGTAACATACAGGGTGGATAAAGGGGAACCAGTGGATGTAGTGTATTTGGACTTCCAAAAGGCATTTGACAAGGTTCCACACAAAAGATTACTGATCAAGATAAAAAATCACGGGATTGGGGGTAATATACTGGCATGGGTGGAAGATTGGCTATCTAACAGAAAACAGAGAGTGGGGATAAATGGTTCTCGGGCTGGCAATCAGTAACTAGTGGTGTTCCGCAGGGGTCAGTGCTGGGACCCCAACTCTTTACAATCTATATTAACGATTTGGAGGAAGGGACAGAGTGCAACATATCCAAGTTTGCCGACGATACAAAGATGGGAGGGAAAGCAGTGAGTGAGGAGGACATAAAAAACCTGCAAAAGGACGTAGACAGGCTAAGTGAGTGGGCAGAGATTTGGCAGATGCAATATAATGTTGGAAAGTAAGGTTATGCACTTTGGCAGAAAAAAATCAAAGAGCAAGTTATCATCTAAATGGAGAGAAACTGCAAAGTGCTACAGTACAAAGGGACCTGGGGGTCCTGGTGCATGAAACACAAAAAGGAAGTAGGCAGGTGCAGCAGGTGATCAGGAAGGCCAATGGAATCTTGGCTTTTATTGCAAGGGGGATGGAGTATAAAAACAGGGAAGTCTTGCTGCAGTTATACAGGGTATTGGTGAGGCCACACCTGGAATACTGCGTGCAGTTTTGGTTTCCATATTTAAGAAAAGATATACTTGCTCTCGAGGCGGTTCAGAGAAGGTTCACTCGGTTGATTCCAGAGATGAGGGGGTTGACGTATGAGAAAAGGTTGAGTAGGTTGGGACTCTACTCATTGGAGTTCAGAAGAATGAGAGGCGATCTTATCGAAACATATAAGATTGTGAGGGGGCTTGATCGGGTGGATGCGGTGAGGATGTTTCCACTGATGGGTGAGACTAGAATTAGGGGGCATAATCTTAGAATAAGGGGCTGCCCTTTCAAAACTGAGATGAGGAGAAACTTCTTCACTCACAGGGTAGTAAATCTATGGAATTTGCTACCCCAGAGAGCTGTGGAAGCTGCAACATTAAATAAATTTAAAATGGAGATAGACATTTTCCGAGCAGATAAGGGAATTAGGGGTTACGGGGAGAGGGCAGGGAAGTGGACGTGAGTCTAGATTCGGATCAGCCATGATCCTATTGAATGGCGGAGCAGGCCCGAGGAGCCATATGGCCTACTCCTGCTCCTATTTCTTATGTTCTTATGTTCTTATGTCTGTGTACACACACTGCCCCCATTCAGAGTCTGTGTACACACACTGCCCCCCTTCAGAGTCTGTGTACACACACTGCCCCCATTCAGAGTCTGTGTATGCACACTGCCCCCATTCAGAGTCTGTGTACACACACTGCCCCCATTCACAGTCTGTGTACACACACTGCCCCCATTCACAGTCTGTGTACACACACTGCCCCATTCAGAGTCTGTGTACACACACTGCCCCCATTCAGAGTCTGTGTACACACACTGCCCCCAATCACAGTCTGTGTACACACACTGCCCCCATTCACAGTTTGTGTTCACACACTGCCCCCATTCACAATCTGTGTATACACACTGCCCCCATTCACAGTCTGCATACACACACTGCCCCCATTCACAGTCTGTGTACACACACTGCCCCCATTCAGAGTCTGTGTACACACACTGCCCCCATTCAGAGTCTGTGTACACACACTGCCCCCCTTCAGACTCTGTGTACACACACTGCCCCCATTCACAGTCTGTGTACACACACTGCCCCCATTCAGAGTCTGTGTACACACACAGCCCCCATTCACAGTCTGTGTACACACACTGCCCCCATTCACAGTCTGTGTACACACACTGCCCCCATTCACAGTCTCTGTACACACACTGCCCCCATTCACAGTCTGTGTACACACTGCCCCCATTCACAGTCTGTGTACACACACTGTCCCCATTCACAGTCTGTGTTCACAAACTGCCCCCATTCAGAGTCTGTGTACACACACTGCCCCATTCAGAATCTGTGTACACATACTGTCCCCATTCACAGTCTGTGTACACACACTGCCCCCATTCACAGTCTGTGTACACACACTGCCCCCATTCACAGTCTGTGTATACACACTGCCCCCATTCACAGTCTGTGTATACGCACTGCCCCCATTCACTGTCTGTGTACACTCACTTCCCCCAATCAGAGTCTGTGTACACACACTGCCCCCATTCACAATCTGTGTACACACACTTCCCCCAATCAGAGTCTGTGTACACACACTGCCCTCATTCACAGTCTGTGTACACACACTGCCCCCATTCACAGTCTGTGTACACACACTGCCCCATTCACAGTCTGTGTACACAGACTGCCCCATTCACAGTCTGTGTATACACACTGCCCTCATTCACTTTCTGTGTACACACACTGCCCCCATTCACAGTCTGTGTACACACACTGCCCCCATTCACAGTCTGTGTACACACACTGCCCCCATTCACAGTCTGTGCACACACACTGCCCCCATTCACAGTCTGTGTACACACACTGCCCCCATTCAGAGTCTGTGTACACACACAGCCCCCATTCACAGTCTGTGTACACATGCTGCCCCCATTCAGAGTCTGTGTACACACAATGACCCCATTCAGAGTCTGTGTGCACACACAGCCCCCATTCACAGTCTGTGTACACACATTGCCCCCATTCAGAGTCCGTGTACACACACAGCCCCCATTCAGAGTCTGTGTACGCACTCTGCCCCCATTCACAGTCTGTGCACACACACTGCCCCCATTCACAGTCTGTGTACACACACTGCCCCCATTCACAGTCTGTGCACACACACTGCCCCCATTCACAGTCTGTGTACACACACTGCCCCCATTCACAGTCTGTGTACACACACTGCCCCCATTCAGAGTCTGTGTACACACACTTCCCCCATTCACAGTCTGTGTACACACACTGCCCCCATTCACAGTCTGTGTACACACACTGCCCCCATTCACAGTCTGTGTACACACACTGCCCCCATTCAGAGTCGGTGTACACACACTGCCCCATTAACAATCGGTGTATACACACTGCCCCCAATCACAGTCTGTGTACACACACTGCCCCCATTCAGAGTCTGTGTACACACACTGCCCCCATTCACAGTCTGTGTACACACACTGCCCCCATTCAGAGTCTGTGTACACACACTGCCCCCATTAACAATCTGTGTACGCAAACTGCCCCCATTCAGAGTCTGTGTACACACACTGCCCCCATTCAGAGTCTGTGTACGCACACTGCCCCTATTCACAGTCTGTGTACACACACTGCCCCCATTCACAGTCTGTGTACACACACTGCCCCCATTCACAGTCTGTGTACACACACTGCCCCATTCAGAGTCTGTGTACACACACTGCCCCCATTCAGAGTCTGTGTACACACACTGCCCCCAATCACAGTCTGTGTACACACACTGCCCCCATTCACGGTCTGCGTTCACACACTGCCCCCATTCACAATCTGTGTACACACACTGCCCCCATTCACAGTCTGTGTACACACACTGCCCCCATTCACAGTCTGTGTACACACACTGCCCCCATTCAGAGTCTGTGTACACACACTGCCCCCATTCAGAGTCTGTGTACACACACTGACCCCCTTCAGAGTCTGTGTACACACACTGCCCCCATTCACAGTCTGTGTACACACACTGCCCCCATTCAGAGTCTGTGTACACACACTGCCCCCATTCAGAGTCTGTGTACACACACAGCCCCCATTCACAGTCTGTGTGCACACACTGCCCCCATTCACAGTCTGTGTACACACACTGCCCCCATTCACAGTCTCTGTACACACACTGCCCCCATTCACAGTCTGTGTACACACTGCCCCCATTCACAGTCTGTGTACACACACTGCCCCCATTCACAGTCTGTGTTCACACACTGCCCCCATTCACAGTCTGTGTACACACACTGCCCCCATTCAGAGTCTGTGTACACATACTGCCCCCATTCACAGTCTGTGTACACACACTGCCCCCATTCACAGTCTGTGTACACACACTGCCCGCATTCACAGTCTGTGTATACACACTGCCCCCATTCACTGTCTGTGTATACGCACTGCCCCCATTCACTCTCTGTGTACACACACTTCCCCCAATCAGAGTCTGTGTACACACACTGCCCCCATTCACAGTCTGTGTACACACACTTCCCCCAATCAGAGTCTGTGTACACACACTGCCCTCATTCACAGTCTGTGTACACACACTGCCCCCATTCACAGTCTGTGTACACACACTGCCCCATTCACAGTCTGTGTACACACACTGCCCCCATTCACAGTCTGTGTACACAGACTGCCCCCATTCACAGTCTGTGTATACACACTGCCCTCATTCACTTTCTGTGCACACACACTGCCCCCATTCACAGTCTGTGTACACACACTGCCCCCATTCACAGTCTGTGTACACACACTGCCCCCATTCACAGTCTGTGCACACACACTGCCCCATTCACAGTCTGTGTACACACACTGCCCCCATTCACAGTCTGTGTACACACACTGCCCCCATTCACAGTCTCTGTACACACACTGCCCCCATTCACAGTCTGTGTACACACACTGCCCCCATTCACAGTCTGTGTACACACACTGCCCCCATTCAGAGTCTGTGTACTCACACTGCCCCCATTCACAGTCTGTGTACAGACACAGCCCCCATTCAGAGTCTGTGTACACACACTGCCCCCATTAAGAATCTGTGTATACACACTGCCCCCAATCACAGTCTGTGTACACACACTGACCCCATTCAGAGTCTGTGTACACACACTGCCCCCGTTCACAGTCTGTGTACACACACTGCCCCCATTCACTGTCTGTGTACACGCACTGCCCCCATTCACTGTCTGTGTACACACACTGCCCCCATTCACTGTCTGTGTATACAAACTGCCACCATTCACAGTCTGTGTGCACACACTTCCACCATTCGGAGTCTGTGTACACACACTTCCCCCAATCAGTGTCTGTGTACACACACTGCCCCCATTCAGAGTCTGTGTACACACACTGCCCCCATTCAGAGTCTGTGTACACACACTGCCCCCATTCAGAGTCTGTGTACACACACTGCCCCCATTCAGAGTCTGTGTACACACACTGCCCCCATTCACAGTCTGTGTTCACACACTGCCCCCATTCAGAGTCTGTGTACACACACTGCCCCCATTCACAGTCTGTGTATACACACTGCCCCCATTCAGAGTCTGTGTACACACACTGCCCCCCTTCAGAGTCTGTGTACACACACTGCCCCCATTCACAGTCTGTGTACACACGCTGCCCCCATTCACAGTCTGTGTACACACACTGCCCCCATTCACAGTCTGTGTACACACACTGCCCCCATTCACAGTCTCTGTAAACACACTGCCCCCATTCACAGTCTGTGTACACACTGCCCCCATTCACAGTCTGTGTACACACACTGCCCCCATTCACAGTCTGTGTTCACACACTGCCCCCATTCAGAGTCTGTGTGCACACACTGCCCCCATTCAGAGTCTGTGTACACATACTGCCCCCATTCACAGTCTGTGTACACACACTGCCCCCATTCACAGTCTGTGTACACACACTGCCCCCATTCACAGTCTGTGTATACACACTGCCCCCATTCACTGTCTGTGTATACGCACTGCCCCCATTCACAGTCTGTGTACAAACACTTCCCCCAATCAGAGTCTGTGTACACACACTGCCCCCATTCACAGTCTGTGAACACACACTTCCCCCAATCAGAGTCTGTGTACACACACTGCCCTCATTCACAGTCTGTGCACACACACTGCCCCCATTCACAGTCTGTGTACACACACTGCCCCCATTCACAGTCTGTGAACACACACTTCCCCCAATCAGAGTCTGTGTACACACACTGCCCCCATTCACAGTCTGTGAACACACACTTCCCCCAATCAGAGTCTGTGTACACACACTGCCCTCATTCACAGTCTGTGCACACACACTGCCCCCATTCACAGTCTGTGTACACACACTGCCCCATTCACAGTCTGTGTGCACACACTGCCCCCATTCACAGTCTGTGTACTCACACTGCCCTCATTCACTTTCTGTGTGCACACACTGCCCCCATTCAGAGTCTGTGTACACACACTGCCCCCATTCACAGTCTGTGTACACACACTGCCCCCATTCACAGTCTGTGTACACACACTGCCCCCATTCAGAGTCTGTGTACACACACATCCCCCATTCACAGTTTGTGTACACACACTGCCCCCATTCACAGTCTGTGTACACACACTGTCCCCATTCAGAGTCTGTGTACACACACAGCCCCCATTCACAGTCTGTGTACACACACTGACCCCATTCAGAGTCTGTGTACACACACAGCCCCCATTCAGAGTCTGTGTACGCACACTGCCACCATTCACAGTCTGTGCACACACACTGCCCCCATTCACAGTCTGTGTACGCACACTGCCCCCATTCACAGTCTGTGTACACACACTGCCCCCATTCACAGTCTGTGTACACACACTGCCCCCATTCAGAGTCAGTGTACACACACTGCCCCCATTCACAGTCTGTGTACACACACTGCCCCATTCACATTCTGTGTACACACACTGCCCCCATTCAGAGTCTGTGTACACACACTGCCCCCATTCACAGTCTGTGTACACACACTGCCCCCATTCACAGTCTGTGTACACACTGCCCCCATTCACAGTCTGTGTACACACACTGCCCCCATTCACTGTCTGTGTATACACACTGCCCCCATTCACAGTCTGTGTACACACACTTCCCCCAATCAGAGTCTGTGTACACACACTGCCCCCATTCACAGTCTGTGTACACACACTGCCCCCATTCACAGTCTGTGTACACATACTTCCCCCAATCAGAGTCTGTGTACACACACTGCCCCATTCACAGTCTGTGTACACACACTGCCCCCATTCACAATCTGTGTACACACACTGCCCCCGTTCAGAGTCTGTGTATACACACAGCCCCCGTTCACTGTCTGTGTACACACACTGCCCCATTCACTGTCTGTGTACACACACTGCCCCCATTCACTGTCTGTGTATACACACTGCCACCATTCACAGTCTGTGTACACACACTTCCCCCAATCAGAGTCTGTGTACACACACTGCCCCCATTCACAGTCTGTGTACACACACTTCCCCCAATCAGAGTCTGTGTACATACACTGCCCCCATTCACAGTCTGTGTACACACACTGCCCCCATTCAGAGTCTGTGTACACACACTGCCCCCATTCACAGTCTGTGTACACACACTGCCGCCATTCAGAGTGTGTGTACACACTGCCCCCATTCACAGTCTGTGTACACACACTGCCCCCATTCACAGTCTGTGTACACACACTGCCCCCATTCACAGTCTGTGTACACACACTGCCCCCATTCACAGTCTGTGTACACACACTGCCCCCATTCACAGTCTGTGTACACACACTGCCCCCATTCACAGTCTGTGTACACACACTGCCCCCATTCACAGTCTGTGTACACACTGCCCCCATTCACAGTCTGTGTGCACACACTGCCCCCATTCACTGTCTGTGTATACACACTGCCCCCATTCACAGTCTGTGTACACACACTTCCCCCAATCAGAGTCTGTGTACACACACTGCCCCCATTCACAGTCTGTGTACACACACTGCCCCCATTCACAGTCTGTGTACACACACTTCCCCCAATCAGAGTCTGTGTACACACACTGCCCCCATTCACAGTCTGTGTACACACACTGCCCCCATTCACAGTCTGTGTACACACACTGCCCCCGTTCAGAGTCTGTGTACACACACAGCCCCCGTTCACTGTCTGTGTACACACACTGCCCCCATTTACTGTCTGTGTACACACACTGCCCCCATTCACTGTCTGTGTATACACACTGCCACCATTCACAGTCTGTGTACACACACTTCCCCCAATCAGAGTCTGTGTACACACACTGCCCCCATTCACAGTCTGTGTACACACACTTCCCCCAATCAGAGTCTGTGTACACACACTGCCCCCATTCACAGTCTGTGTACACACACTGCCCCCATTCACAGTCTGTGTACACACACTGCCCCCATTCACAGTCTGTGTACACACACTGCCCCCATTCAGAGTCTGTGTACACACACTGCCCCCATTCACAGTCTGTGTATACACACTGCCCCCTTTCACAGTCTGTGTACACACACTGCCCTCATTCACAGTCTGTGTACAAAGACTGCCCCCATTCACAGTCTGTGTATACACACTGCCCTCATTCACTTTCTGTGCACACACACTGCCCCCATTCACAGTCTTTGTATACACATTGCCCCCATTCACAGTCTGTGTACACACACTGCCCCCATTCACAGTCTGTGTACACACACTGCCCCCATTCACAGTCTGTGTACACACACTGCCCCCATTCACAGTCTGTCTATACACACTGCCCCCATTCACAATCTGTGTACACACACTGCCCCCATTCACAGTCTGTGTACACACACTGCCCCCATTCACAGTCTGTGTACACACACTGCCCCCATTCACAGTCTGTGTATACACACTGCCCCCATTCACAGTCTGTGTAAACACACTGCCCCCATTCAGAGTCTGTGTACACACACTGCCCCATTCACAGTCTGTGTACACACACTGCCCCCATTCAGAGTCTGTGTACACACACTGCCGCCATTCAGAGTCTGTGTCCACACACTGCCCCCATTCACAGTCTGTGTACACACACTGCCCCCATTCACAGTCTGTGTACACACACTGCCCCCATTCAGAGTCTGTGTACACACACTGCCCCCATTCACAGTCTGTGTACACACACTGGCCCCATTCACAGTCTGTGCACACACACTGCCCCCATTCACCGTCTGTGCACACACACTTCCCCCAATCAGAGTCTGTGTACACACACTGCCCCCATTCACAGTCTTGTTAAGTCCGTGAATGATTGAGACACGGACTAGCAGGAGAGAAAACAAACACATCTTTACTGGTGAAATGCTTAAACGAAACTAAACAACAGAGACTCTCTTGCGCCTTTTATACAGGGTTGGTCAGTGCCACTACTGCAGTCTGAGACCAGTTATTCTCTTAAAGGTACATACACAACAATTCCTCCCCTTTTAGATAAACAATACATAACATTCATTTAACAACTAAATGATAACGAATTACAATCACAATTACTGTTGCTAGATACATTGGTTAAGTTTAAGCAATTATAAGTTCAGTCTTTGAGGAGGCTTCCTGATTCTGTCTGGATAACGCCTCTTTGGGGTAACAGGTTCTTCTGGCAATGTTGAGTCGGAATCAATGTCGTTGTTTGGTTCATCTGCTTCCAATATTACCGGTTCTGCGGTAGCTGCAATTGGAACATCGATTTCATTACCAGGTGTATCAGATCGTGGTGTGGAGTTGACATTTTCCAGTGACTCTAGAATCTGGTCAGCATGGCGTCTTACAATGCTCTCCCCAACGTCCACGGTATACATGAGAGGTCCTTGTCGTGTACAAATCGTTCCTGGCTGCCATTTCTCAGTGCGGTAGTCCCGGGCCAAAACTGGTTGACCTATCTTAAAACTCCTGGTCGGCCTTTCATTCATATTCTGAAACTACCTGTTCTCCACATCTCTTCGGACGTTTGGCTTAACCAAATCCAAGCGGCATCGTAGTCTTCGATTGAAGAACATCATGGCTGGAGTTTGGTTGGTAACCGCATGTGTCGCATTCCGGTAGGCAAACAAGAAGTTGCCCACCTTGTGTTGTAGGGGTATCTCTTCATTACACATTGCCTTGATAGCCTTCTTGAATGTTTGGACAAACCTCTCGGCCAATCCATTAGTGGCTGGATGATATGGGGCAGATGTGTAATGCTTAACGCCATTGTTCTTTAAGAACCTCCGGAACTCTTCAGACACAAACTGTGGTCCATTGTCAGAGCAAATCTGTTCAGGCAGCCCATTCCTGGCGAATATGGTTTGTAAAACTGTGATCGTTTTTTCCGTGGTGGTTGAGGACATTTTTATTACCTCTGGCCACTTTGAATGTGCATCCACCGCAATTAAAAACATCGAGTCCATGAAGGGACCAGCAAAATCAATGTGCACCCTTTGCCATGGAGATGAGGGCCACTCCCATGGATGCAGAGGAGCTTGTGGTGGGGCGTTTTGGACCTTCTGGCATCCTGCACAGCTCTTGGTCATCTCTTCGATTTCTCTATCGATTCCCGGCCACCACACAAACACTCTGGCTAAGCTCTTCATTTTTACTCCACCCAGATGACCCTCGTGAAGCTCATTGAGCACTCTATCCGTCAACTTCGGTGGAATTACTACTCTGGATCCACACATCAAGTTTCCTCTGCACACTGACAGCTGCTCTCTTCTCTGCGAGAATGCTGGCAGCAGTGGTTCGCCATGTGCTGGCCATCCCTTCACCATTAAATCATAGACCCGTGATAGTGTCGGGTCATTCCGTGTTTCCTTTTCTATGTTTGCTTTCGTCACAGGAAGACATTCGACTATGGTCGAGTGGAATAACTCCATTGGATCCACTGCAAGGTCTTCTTCTTCCACCGTTGGCAACGGTAGACGTGACAATCCATCAGCATTTCCATGCTGTTTAGTTCCTTTGTACTCGATGTCATATTGGTGTGCCCCTAGGAAAAGGGACCATCTCTGCAGCCGTTTTGCTGTCATTATCGGTACGCCCTTCTGAGGGTTGAAAATGGAGACAAGAGGTTGGTGATCGGTTAGTAGAGTAAATTTTTGACCGTGCAGATAGTGATTGAACTTCTTCACCCCCCACACTAGGCTGAGGGCCTCTCTGTCAATCTGGGCATAGTTACGCTCGGCAGAATTTAACGAGCGTGACGCAAAAGCTATCGGCCTCTCCAAACCATCAAGGAATTTATGTGACAGTACCGCCCCAATGCCGTAGGGAGACGCATCACACGCCAGCCTGATTGGCAGTGCTGGGTTGTAGTGAGCCAATACTTCCCTTGAAGTGATTAAGTCCTTACTCTTCTGAAAAGCATGTTTACAATCATCGCTCCATTTCCATGCTACCCCCGTTCGTAGCAGGGCGTTCAGTGGGTGCAGAATTGTCGACAAATTCGGCAAAAACTTATGATAGTAATTCACCAACCCGAGGAACGACCTCAGTTGCGACACATTTTCAGGCGCTGGGGCCTTAACAACCGCTTCAATTTTGTCAGGGGACTTATGTAACCCCTCTTCATCAATCACGTGGCCACAATACGATATCTGTTTCTTAAAAAATTCGCACTTGGGGCGGTTGGCTCGCAGCCCATGTTCCCGTAGTCTAGTGAGCACCTGTTCTAGGTTGTTAAGGTGTTCACTGTCATCTTCACCTGTCACAAGGATGTCGTCCAAGTAACACTGAGTCCCCGGAATCCCTTGCAGGACTTGTTCCAGCACTCTTTGCCATATCGCCGGAGCTGATGCTACTCCAAATACCAATCGATGATACTGGTAAAGACCTTTGTGAGTGTTTATCGTGAGATACTTCCTAGAGGACTCTTCAACCTCCATCTGCAAATATGCTTGTGCCAGGTCAATTTTTGTAAAACGCTTTCCTCCAGACAGCGAGGCGAAGATGTCTTCTATCCTTGGAAGAGGATATTGTACTGTGCGAAGGACAGGGTTCTCCGTCACCTTGAAATCCCCACAGATGCGAATCTTCCTTGGCTCTCCGGACTTATTGCTTAACGTTTTCTTCATGACAGGAACGATGGGTGTCGCCCACTCGCTCCAGTCGACCTTAGACAACACGCCCGCCTTCTCCAGATTCTCCAGCTCTGCCTCGACAGCTGAGCGAATTGCATATGGTACCGGTCTCGCTTTGAAAAACTTGGGAACTGCATTCTCTTCTATTTTTATTGAGGCGGTTACGCCTTTAAGCGTGCCCAGTTCTTGTTGAAATACCTCTTTGGCGTTAGCTAAGATTGTTGACAATCGTCCAGGAGTGACGTCTTCATCTTTTTTACCGTCCACCGTCATTGCATGAATGGAATGCCAATCTAAGTTTATCTTCCTGATCCATTCCCGTCCCAATAACGGTGGTCCACCATTTGGCAGTATGTAGAGATACAATTTCCGTATTTTCTTGCCATTGTATTCGACAGGCACCCTTATTTTTCCTCTGGGGTATACTTTTTGCCCTGTATACGTCGTCAATACGATGGATGTCTCACTCAAGGCTATGTGTGAAAATAGCCGCTCATATTCTCGTCGATTCATGACGGTTAGCGCTGATCCTGTATCCAATTCCATTTTAACTTGGGACCCTGCTATCGTGAGGGTGACCCAAATGGTTCGGTGATCCTCTTTTGTGATTACATTGTGAAGTTTGAGACAGCTTAATCTCCTGTTCTCGGATTCACTTTCACTCATCTGGTCTTCGGAACTACTGTCCGTCATCTTTTGTACTTTCTTGTACGGTTCCTTAGTAGCCTTTTTGTTGTCGCTGGTCTTCTTCCCAGACCTACAAACTCGTGCAATGTGTCCAATCTTCCCGCATTGTCTGCATATTTTGTCTTTGGACCAGCAGTCCTTCTGGTCATGGTTAGTTCTGCCGCAGCGATAACATTTTGCAAATCCCCGTGTCATTTCGTGGGTGTCGTATTCCTGTGGTTTTTGTTGAATTTCTGCAGCTCCCCTGGCTGCTACTTCATACGATACTGCCACGCTGAAAGCCTTATCTAGCGTCAGCTCTTTTTCTGTGAGTAACTTCTTCTGTGTTCCTTCACTCAGGAGTCCACAGACAAATTTGTCCCGTAGGGTATCTGCCAGTCCTGCTCCGAACTGGCAGTGCTTTGATAGCTTGCGTAGTTCTGTAAAATACTCAGCATTGCTCTCATCTTTGTGCTGAGTTCTCCTGTGGAATTTAAATCTTTCTGCTATCAACAGCGGTGCAGGGTTTAAGTGTTCCTGCAGGACAGCAACAATTTCGTTAAAACTCTTCGCCTTCGGTTTGGCTGGAGTAATCAGGTCCCGCAATAGGCCGTACGTTCTAGCGCCCATTAAGTTTAACAATATCGATGCCTTTTTCCCCTCCGCTATATCGTTAGCCTCGAAATATACCTCGACTCTTTCCACATACGTGGTCCAGTCCTCTAATGTATTATCAAAAGCAGTGATACAGCCAGTCTTCGGCATCTTGCAAATCTAAAATGGCGCCTCCCGCGCTTTGCCTTCTTCCCCGATTTAACAAAATGGCGCCTCCCACGCTTTGCCTTCTTCCCCGCTGTTGTTAGCGCTGCTTTCCACGGTTTCTTGCGCGTATTCTTTTTCTTTTATTATTTTCCCGTCGTGGAGCGGACCCTCTGGGACACTTCCCTCCCTCTTCTGAGGTCCGAACGCTGCCCAGCTTCGAAGCACCGGCCGCGCCCTGTGTGCTCCACCCTCTCTCTCTCTCTTTGCTTCCCGACTCGCTGCCCGGCCCCGTTGAAAAGCCACCCGATCGAGCTTCAGCCCGCCGCAGCCCAGGAAGGATCAGAGCACTACCTGCCACCAGCCCGATTAGCTGGGAAACCACGGACCGAGGAACCCAGCCTGGCTCTGGACAGTCTCTCCTGCAAGTTTTTAAATCGATGAATGACCGTCGACGCCCGTTTCTCGAGTTTCAATGGCCTCTTTTTTTTTCTGGCTCCGACCTTCAACAACGTTGTCGGAGCTGCTGCTGAGTTGCAGGTAAGTTCGTTTCATACTCGTCGCCAGTGTTAAGTCCGTGAATGATTGAGACACGGGCTAGCAGGAGGGAAAACAAACACATCTTTACTGGTGAAAGGCATAAACGAAACTAAACAACAGAGACTCTCTAGCGCCTTTTATACAGGGGTGGTCACTGCCAGTACTGCAGTCTGAGACCAGTTATTCTCTTAAAGGTACATACACAACAAGTCTGTGTACACACACTGCCCCCATTCACAGTCTGTGTATACACACTGCCCCCATTCAGAGTCTGTGTACACACACAGCCCCCATTCACAGTCTGTGTACACACACTGCCCCCATTCACAGTCTGTGTATACACACTGCCCCCATTCACAGTCTGTGTACACACACTGCCCCCATTCACAGTCTGTGTATGCACACTGCCACCATTCATAGTCTGTGTACACACACTGCCCCCATTCAGAGTCTGTGTACACACACAGCCCCCATTCAGAGTCTGTGTACACACACTGCCCCCATTCACAGTCTGTGTACACACACTGCCCCCATTCACAGTCTGTGTACACACACTGCCCCCATTCACAGTCTGTGTACACACACTGCCCCCATTCAGAGTCTGTGTACACACACTGCCCCCATTCAAAGTCTGTGTACACACACTGCCCCCATTCACAGCCTGTGTACACACACTGCCCCCATTCACAGTCTGTGTACACACACTGCCGACATTCAGAGTCTGTGTACACACACTGCCCCCATTCACAGTCTGTGTACACACACTGCCCCCATTCACAGTCTGTGTACACACACTGCCCCCATTCACAGTCTGTGTACACACACTGCCCCCATTCAGAGTCTGTGTACACACACTGCCCCCATTCACAGTCTGTGTACACAAACTGCCCCCATTCAGAATCTGTGTACACACACTGCCCCCATTCACAGTCTGTGTACACACACTGCCCCCATTCACAGTCTGTGTACACACACTGCCCCCATTCACAGTCTGTGTACACACACTGCCCCCATTCACAGTCTGTGTACACACACTGCCCCCATTCAGAGTCTGTGTACACACACTGCCCCCATTCACAGTCTGTGTACACACACTGCCCCCATTCACAGTCTGTGTACACACACTGCCCCCATTCACAGTCTGTGTACACACACTGCCCCCATTCAGGGTCTGTGTACACACACTGCCCCCATTCACAGTCTGTGTACACACACTGTCCCCATTCAGAGTCTGTGTACACACACTGCCCCCATTAACAATCTGTGTACACACACTGTCCCCAATCACAGTCTGTGTACACACACTGCCCCCATTCAGAGTCTGTGTACACACACTGCCCCCATTCACAGGCTGTGTACACACACTGCCCCCATTCAGAGTCTGTGTACACACACTGCCCCCAATCACAGTCTGTGTATACACACTGCCCCCATTCATTGTCTGTGTATACACACTGCCCCCATTCACAGTCTGTGTACACACACTTCCCCCAATCAGAGTCTGTGTACACACACTGCCCCCATTCACAGTCTGTGTACACACACTTCCCCCAATCAGAGTCTGTGTACACACACTGCCCCCATTCACAGTCTGTGTACACACACTGCCCCCATTCACAGTCTGTGTACACACACTGCCCCCATTCACAGTCTGTGTATACACACTGCCCCCATTCACTGTCTGTGTACACACACTGCCCCCATTCACAGTCTGTGTACACACACTGCCCCCATTCACAGTCTGTGTATACACACTGCCCCCATTCACAGTCTGTGTACACACACTGGTCCCCCAGTCAGAGTCTGTGTACACACATAGCCCCATTCACAGTCTGTGCAGGCAATCCTGTTTGTCTTTCTCAAGTTGTCTGTCTGCTTCTCTCTCTCTCTGTTTTGTCTCTCAATTTGTCCCTCTTTCTCAGTTTCCCTCTCTGTCTCTATCTCTGTATCTCTATCTCCGTCTCCTTCTGTCTATTATCTAGATTGTCTCTATCCCTCTCTGTTTGTCTGCCTGCTCTCTCTCTGTCTGATCTTTTATCTACCATTTCTCGCTGTCTATGTAATCTTTTCCTCTCGCACTGTTGGTTGGATCTGGTGGTTCTGGCTGTGAACTATATCTCTCACTGTCTCCCTCTCTTTATTTCTCTGTCTCTCTCGTTCTCTCCATCCACTCCCTCTGTTTCTCTGTCTCTGCCACTGTCTCAGTCTCTCTTTCAATCAGGGAGGAGGAGTGTGAAATATTAGATGAAATAAACATAGTTAAAGAGGAATTATTAAGGGGTTTAGCATCTTTGAAGGTGGATAAATCCCCAGGCCTGGATGAAATGTATCCCAGACTGTTAAGAGAAGTAAGGGAGGAAATAGCAGAGGCTCTTCTTATGTTCATTAATAAATAGACATTCTTATTATGAACACAGCTAGCTTTTGCTAGACACTTTTATTGAGCACATGTGGACTAGGTACAGTATCTGTAGAGGCTTCCATCTTGACTGCTGCCTTGTGGGTAGCCTAGTGCCTCATGGGTAATGTAGTCTTAATATACATACAGCTGGGTAGTGTAGTCTTATACATACAGCTATATACAGCTCTACACAGCTCTACGGCTCCACCTAGTGTCCACTATAGAATGACATGTTATTGATCATTACATCCCCCTTTCTTTGAGGTTTAACAAAATCAATATCAATCAACTTTCAAGAAAACAATAAAGATAATATCAGTAACACTTTTGTTAGTGCTCTATAAACATAAACATTTTCAAAACAGTCAACACATTTTCAAAGCTTTACATTGTACTCAAAGATTAAGTCTATCAGGCTTTTTTACTTCACGTGTGGATCTTCTCAACACGGGTAAGTCTGATGTGTCTTCATGAGATTGTTCTGGTGGTGAATGACGAGATGCAGTTCCGGCATTGTCATCAATCTGGTCTTGAATAGTCTCTTGTGTTTTTAGGAGGGAACTGCGGTTCCTCCTGAGAATCTGTCCTTCCTCAGTTCTAACAGTGTATGACCTTGGTCCTACTTCCTCAAGAACTGTAGCTTTCCTGTTCCATGCATCTGGATCCTCAATCCTGACAACATCATCCCTTGTCAATTGGTGTTTCTGACATGTCTCACATTTGCCTATCATGTTCTCAATGTCCTTATTTATGCCAGGCCAATAAACAGTGTCTCTTGCTCTCCTTTTGCATTTTTCAATTCCGAGGTGTCCCTCATGAATCCTTTTGAGCATGTCTTGACGTAGAGCCTGTGGAATGACTATTCTGTTCTGTTTTAGTAATAGTCCACTTGCGACACTCAATTCTGACCTTATGTGAAAATATTTTGGACAGGAACCTTTTGGCCAACCATGATAAATGTTCTCTATTGCTGTTTGTAATACTGTATCTTTTACTGTTTCTTCTGCTATTTGCTTTGATTTTGTGTCTGACACGGGCAGCGCAGCAGTGACCATACTCACATGAACATCCACGTCTTCTTCAGTAGAGCTCACATGACTCATTGTGGGTGCTCGGGATAGTGCATCTGCTAACACTATGTATTTGTCTGGTGTGTAGATCAGTTCAAAGTCATATCTTTGCAGCTTCATCATGAGTCGTTGAATCCTTGGAGACATCTCATTCAGGTTTTTTTTAATGATGGCAACCAGAGGGCTGTGGTCTGTCTCAATTGTGAAGGTAGGAAGTCCATATATGTAGCCATGGAACTTTTCTAGTCCAACTACCAAGCCTAGACATTCCTTTTCAATCTGGGCGTATCGACACTCAGTATCAGTCATAGACCTGGAGGCATAGGCAACAGGCTTCCAATCTTCACCCTCTGCTTGTAGCAAGACCGCACCTAGGCCATCTTTTGATGCATCCGTTGACACTTTGATTCTTTTTGTTGGGTCAAAGAAGGTGAGTACAGATGTGGTTGTCAGCACTGTTTTGAGGCTTATCCACTCTTGTTCATGTCTTTCTGTCCATGCGAACTCATTTGTTTTATGTAGCAGGTCTCGCAGACAGGCTGTCTTGGCTGACAAGTTAGGAATGAACTTTCCAATAAAGTTTATCATCCCCATGATGCGTAGCACTCCTTTTTTGTCAGTGGGTCGGGGCATTTTGAGTATGGTGTTTACTTTTTCCATATCTGGCTCTATTCCTTTACCAGATAGATTATCTCCTAGGAAAGTGACTTCCTGGATGCCAAACTGACACTTGGCTTTGTTGAGCTTCAATCCATTCCGGCGTATGCTCTGTAGCACTTTAGTCAGTCTCTCATTGTGTTCTTTCAGTGTGGAGCCCCAGATGATGATGTCATCAACATAGACCCGAACTCCTTCCAGACTTTCAATTATGTGTTCCATCGCTCTATGAAAGATTTCAGATGCAGATATTATCCCGAAAGGCATTCTGAGGAAACAATACCTGCCAAATGGTGTGTTGAAGGTACAGTATTTGGTGCTCTCTTCATCCAGTTTTAGTTGCCAAAATCCTTGTGAGGCATCGAGCTTTGTAAAGTATCTGGCACCTGACATTTCACTGGTGATTTCTCCTCGCTTGGGAATCTGGTAGTGTTCACGTTTTATGTTTGCATTTAAGTCCTTTGGATCCATGCATATTCTTAGATCATTGTTCTTTTTCTTTACACATACCATGGAGTTAACCCAGTCTGTTGGCTCTTCGACTTTCCTGATGTCTCCTAGTGTGGTCATCCTGTCCAGTTCTTTCTTGAGCCGGTCACGCAGGGGTGCTGGAACTCTTCGTGGAGCATGTACCACTGGCTGAGCATCCTCCTTTAGCTGGATCTTGTATGTGAATGGTAGAACTCCAAATCCTTTGAACACTTCCTGGAAATCATTTACTACAGAATCCACTGAGTCACCTGGTCTGTTTATGGCACAGTTTATACGGTAGACTCTCTTGACCAGTTCTAAGTCCTCACAAGCTTTGTCACCTCGTAGAGAATCAAACCCTTCAGCCACAACAGAAAACATGAGATGATGCACTTTGTCTTTGACTGTCACTTTAAGTCTGCATACACCTAAGCTATCTATTTTCTGACCATTATAGTTCTTCAGTAGTACTGACTTTTTCTGTATTTTGGGCTTTTCTTTCATATTGTTAATGTCACTCATACTGATTAAGTTTGCTTTTGCCCCAGTGTCTAGTTTCAAGGTAACTAATGCTCCATTTACCTGCAGTGGGATCATCTATTTGTCCTCTTTTACTGCATTAACTTTATGTTCAGCATTGTCCATTTCTGAGGGCTGCACATTTTCTGTATCCTTTTTGATATTGTCACATGACACCATTCCTACAAAAAATGTCTCACTTAAATCAGTGTCCTCAATTACATTAACTCGTTGCCCTTTCTTAGTTTTTACTTTTGAAAAGCATTGTGTGGCAAAGTGATTCTTTCCATTACACTTTGTGCACATTTTTCCAAATGCTGGGCATTGTCTTAACTGGTGTTTGTAACCACAGCATTTACAATTAAAAATTTCATCCTCCGATTGCTTTTCATTTCTGTTCTGCCCACGTTTCTTCCCCTTGTAGGACACAGCACCGACAGCAGCATTATCACTCATTACAATCGCATCATTATTGATTTCACTGAAAGTCTTTGCGTGCTTTCGAGCTAGCTCGCTGGCTTGGCATATTTTCACTGCATTTTCCAAATTTAGTTCGGTTTCTCTCAACAGACGTTTCCTGACTTTTTTGTCATGAATACCAAACACAATCTGGTCACGAATCATGGATGCTTTGAGCTCAGAGAAATTACATGTCTGTGCTTTCAGTTTCAGATCAGTTATAAAGCTATCAAAAGTCTCATTTTGCCGCTGTGTCCGAGAATGGAAGATGTATCTTTCATAGGTCTCATTCTTTTTGGGAGAGCAATGTGCATCAAATTTTTTTAGCACGTCTTCTAATTTTTCTCTGTTCTCCTCTGGATTAAATACAAATGTATTAAATACCTCTATCGCCTGTGGGCTGCAACCGTAAGCAGCAACGCTATCTTCCTTGCGTCTGGCTTCGTACCGAATCCGATGGCTGCAATGTAGAGTTCGAATTGTTGTTTAAGAGTCTGCCAATTGTAGTCGATGTTTCCTGTGAGTTTCAAACGCTCTGGTGGCTTCAAATTCTCCATGTCGCTTTTCACAATTTTCAGCAGATCTTCACCATCCTGGTACCATCTTATGTTCATTAATAAATAGACATTCTTATTATGAACACAGCTAGGTTTGCTAGACACTTTTATTGAGCACATGTGGACTATGTACAGTATCTGTAGAGGCTTCCATCTTGACTGCTGCCTTGTGGGTAGCCTAGTGCCTCATGGGTAATGTAGTCTTAATATACATACAGCTGGGTAGTGTAGTCTTATACATACAGCTATATACAGCTCTACACAGCTCTACGGCTCCACCTAGGCCTGGATGAAATGTATCCCAGACTGTTAAGAGAAGTAAGGGAGTAAATAGCAGAGGCTCTGACCATCATTTTCCAACCCTCTCTGGCTACAGGTGTGGTGCCAGAGGACTGGAGGACTGCTAATGTGGTACGTTGTTTAAAAAAGGGAGAAAGGGATAGACCGAGTAATTACAGGCCAGTCAGCCTAACCTTGGTGGTGAGAAATGTATTGGAAAAAGTTCTGAGGGACAGGATAAATCTTCATTTAGAAAGGCACGGATTAATCAGGGACAGTCAGCTTGGATTTGTTAAGGGAAGGTCATGTCTGACTAACTTGACTGAATTTTTAGAGGAGGTAACAAGGAGGGTCGATGAGGGTAGTGCGTTTGATGTAGTCTATATGGATTTTAGCAAGGCTTTTGATAAGGTCCCGCATGACAGACTGGTCACGAAAGTAAAAGCCATGGAATCCAGGGCAATGTGGCAAATTGGATCCAACATTGGCTCGGAGGCAGGAAACAAAGGGTAATGGCCGAAGGGTGTTTTTGTGACCGGAAGGCTGTTTCCAGTGGGGTTCCGCAGAGCTCAGTACTGGGTCCTTTGCTTTTTCTGGTATATATCAATGAATTGGACTTGAATGTAGGAAGTATGATTAAGAAGTTTGCAGATGATACAAAAATTGGCCGTGTGGTTGATAATGAATAAGAAAGCTGGAGACTGCAGGAAAAGATCAATGGACTGGTCAGGTGGGCAGAACTGTGGCAAATGGAATTCAATCTGGAGAAGTGTGAGGTAATGCATTTGGGGAGGGCTAACAAGGCAAGGGAATACACTATAAATGGTAGGACACTGAGAAGTGCAGAAGATCAGAGGGACCTTGGAGTGCCTTGGAGATTTACGAGGATGTTGCCTGGGCTGGGGAATTTTAGCTATGAGGAAAGATTGGATAGGCTGGGGTTGTTTTCTTTGGAACAGAGGAGGCTGAGGGGAGACCTAATTGAGGTGTATAAAATTATGAGGGGCCTAGACAGAGTGGATAGGAAGGACCTATTTCCCCTAGCAGAAGGGTCAATAACCAGGGGGCATAGATTTCAAGTAACTGATCAAAGGTTTAGAGGGGATTTGAAGAGAAATTTTTTCACCCAGAGGGTGGTGGGGGTCTGGAACTCATTGCCTGAAAGGGTGGTAGAGGCAGAGACCCTCATCACATTTGAAAAGTACTTGGATGTACACTTGAAGTGCCGCAACCTACAAGGCTACGGACCAAGTGCTGGAAAGTGGGATTAGGGGGGATAGCTCTTTGTCAGCTGGCACGGACAAGATGGGCCGAATGGCCTCCTTCTGTGCTGTAAATTTCCATGATTCTATGAATCTATGATTCCCCTTGCCCTGTATGTCTCTCTCACTCCATCTGTCACTGTCTCACTCCACCCCTCGTTGTCTCTTTGTTTCTTTCTCTGTCTGTTTTTCTCTCAGCCTTCTCTGTGTCTCTCACCATCTCTCTCAGTTTCTCTGTCTGCTCAGTTTTTCTCTCCTTTTTTCTGCCACTGTTCACTTTCTCTCAATGTCTCTTCTCTCTCTCTCTCTCCCTCCCTCCCTCACTCTCTCTCTCTCTCTCCCTCCCTCCCTCGCTCTCTCTCACTCTCTCTCCCCGTCTCTCCCCACTCTCCCTCACTCTCCCTCTCTCCCTCACTCTCCCTCACTCTCCCTCACTCTCCCTCACTCTCCCTCTCTCCCTCACTCTCCCCCACTCTCCCTCACTCTCCCCCACTCTCCCCCACTCTCCCTCACTCTCCCTCACTCTCCCTCACTCTCCCCCACTCTCCCCCACTCTCCCGCACTCTCCCTCATGCTCCCTCCCCCTCCCCCACTCTCCCTCACTCTCCCCACTCTCCCTCACTCTCCCTCTCTCCCTCACTCTCCCCCACTCTCCCTCACTCTCCCGCACTCTCCCCCACTCTCACTCACTCTCCCTCACTCTCCTTCACTCTCCCCCACTCTCCCTCACTCTCCCTCACTCTCTCTCACTCCCCCACTCTCCCTCACTCTCCTTCACTCTCCCCCACTCTCCCTCACTCTCCCTCACTCTCTCTCACTCCCCCACGCTCCCTCACTCTCCCTCACGCTCCCTCACTCTTCCTCACTCTCCCTCACTCTCCCCCACTCTCCCTCACTCTCCCTCATGCTCCCTCACTCTCCCCCACTCTCCCTCACTCTCCCTCACTCTCCCCCAGTCTCCCTCACTCTCCCTCACTCTCTCTCCCCCACTCTCCCTCTCTCCCCCACCCTCCCCCACTCTCCCTCACTCTCCCCCACTCTCCCTCACTCTCCCCCACTCTCCCTCACTCTCCCCCACTCTCCCTCACTCTCCCTCACTCTCTCTCCCCCACTCTCCCTCTCTCCCCCACTCTCCCCCACTCTCCCTCACTCTCCCTCACTCTCCCCCACTCTCCCTCACGCTCCCTCACTCTCCCTCACTCTCCTTCACTCTCCCCCACTCTCCCTCACTCTCCCTCTCTCTCCCCCACTCTCCCTCTCTCCCCTCTCTCCCCTACTCTCCCTCACTCTCCCCCACTCTCCCCCACTCTCCCTCACTCTCCCTCACTCTCCCCCACTCTCCCTCACTCTCTCTCCCCCACTCTCCCTCTCTCCCCCACTCTCCCCCACTCTCCCTCACTCTCCCCCACTCTCCCTCACTCTCCCTCACTCTCCCCCACTCTCCCTCATGCTCCCGCACTCTCCCTCACTCTCCTTCACTCTCCCCCACTCTCCCTCACTCTCCCTCACTCTCCCTCACTCTCCCCCACTCTCCCTCACTCTCCCTCATGCTCCCTCACTCTCCCTCACTCTCCCCCACTCTCCCTCACTCTCCCTCATGCTCCCTCACTCTCCCCCACTCTCCCTCACTCTCCCCCACTCTCCCTCACTCTCCCTCACTCTCCCTCACTCTCCCCTACTCTCCCTCACTCTCCCTCACTCTCTCTCCCCCACTCTCCCTCTCTCCCCCACTCTCCCCCACTCTCCCTCACTCTCCCCCACTCTCCCTCACTCTCCCTCACTCTCCCCCACTCTCCCCGTCTCTCCCTCTCTCCCCACTCTCCCCCTCTCCCCCGCTCTCCCTCACTCTCTCCCACTCTCCCTCACTCTCCCTCACTCTCCCTCACTCTCCCCCACTCTCCCTCACTCACCCTCACTCTCCCCCTCACTCTCTTTCTCCCTGTTGGTTGGATCCGTTGCCTCTCTCTCCACCCCTCTCTCCACCCACTCTCTCTCCCTTTCACTCTCTCCTCCCTCTCTCACGCCCTCTCACTCCCTCCCTCCCTCCCTCTCTCTCTCACTCCCTCCTTCTCACTCCCTCCCCCTCTCTCACTCCCACTCCCTCTCCTCCCTCTCTCTCTCACTCCTCCCTCCCTCTCTCACTCAGTTCCTCTCTCTCTCCCCCCCCGTTGGTTAGATCCGGTGACTCTCTCTCTCTCTCCTCCCTCCCTCTCTCACTCAGTTCCTCTCTCTCTCTCCCCCTGTTGGTTGGATCCGGTGCCTCTCTCTCTATCTCCTATCTCTCTCCTCTCCCTCCCTCGCTCACTCAGTTCCTCTCTCTCTCTCCCCCTGTTGGTTGGATCCGTTGCCTCGCTCTCTCTCTCTCAATTAAATTCAATTCAAATTGCTTTATTGGCATGACAAGGTACATCTTATGTTGCCAAAGCACAGAAAAACATGTATGATTGAACTTGTAAACACAGATCTAGACATACAGTGTATAGACAGATATATCCCTGTATACATAAAATTTCTTCACCCAGAGAGTGGTGAACCTGTGGAATTCTCTGCCACAGAGGGCGGTGGAGGCCAGTTCATTAAATATATTCAAGAAAGAGTTGGATATATTTCTTGAGGCTAAAGGGATCAAGGGATATGGGGAAAAGGCAGGGACAGGGTACTGAATTTGGATGATCAGCCATGATCACATTGAATGGCGGAGCAGGCTCGAAGGGCCAAATGGCCTACTCCTGCTCCTATCTTCTATGTTTCTATGTTACACACAATATAATATGCATATAATCTTTTCTTAGGTTTAATGGTTGTCCCTCTGCTTATGGCAAGCTGTAACATAGTTTGCCGCTAAAGTTACACAATTTCTTTGTTCCCCTAATAGATATGGGAGTTTTTGGTGGTCATTCAAATTTTTGAATTCAGGGCATATTTTTATGAATTTTGGGTAGAAATTCCCCCTTATGTCCTGATAGTTTCCACAAGTTGTGAGGAAGTGCATCTCTGTCTCCACCACTCCCTGACTGCAGTGAGAGCATATCCTGTCCTCTCTTGGCAGCCAGGTCTGCCTTTTTCGATGGCCAGGCTATGCTCACTAAGTCTGTACATTGTCAAGGCTTTTCTCAGTTTGCTATCTTTTACCATTGTCGGGTATTCAGCCATGGTGTATTGTCTATTTAGGGCCAAATAGCAATCGAGTTTGTTTTGTGTTTTTGTTGTTTCTGTCCAGTAGGTCAAATATTTTTCCTTTTGTTTAGTGACAATTGTGTTGGGTCGAAGTCTCTGTGCTAGGATGTCACTGTCCTGGGGCTGATTATTATTAGTAGTGTTAGTAGTTACTTCACTGAGTCCCAGGACTAGTTGACTGAGGGGACTCTTCTCTATGATCATCTCTTGGCATTTCAGGGCTTCGTAATGATAGCAGTGGGGGTTGCTCATTTTTAGGTGTTTCCAAAATTTGATGGCTCTTTTTTGGATATTAATTAGTAGTGGACATTGGCCTAGTTCTGCCCTGCATGCATTGTTTGCGGTTTTCCTCTGAGTCCGGAGGATACTTTTACAGAATTCTGCATGTAGGATCTCAATTGGGTGTTTGTCCCATTTTGCAAATTCTTGTTGTGTTCGTGGACCAGACACCTCACTGCCATAGAGTGCAGTTGGTTCAATCACTGATTTTAAAATGTTGAGCCAAATACCAATTGGGATTTCTATTTGGATTGACTTTTTAATGGCATAGAAAGCCCTTTTTGCTTTCTCTTTCAGTTCATTCACAGCCAAATGAAAATTTCCCGTAGAACTGATTTTTAAGCTTAAGTATGTGTACTTTATAGTTTGTTCAATTTTAGTTGCTCCTAGTGTGAAGTTTATTCTGGGTCCCTGATGTCTGGATCTTTGCTGGAACACAAGAACTTTGGTTTTTTGGGGGTTTATTGTCAGGGCCCAGGTCTGACAGAACGACTCTAGCAGATCCAGGTTCTGCTGTAGACCCTCCTCAGTTGGTGAGAGCAGAACCAGGTCATCTGCATAGAGGAGGAATTTAACCTTGGAGTCATATAGGGCGAGGCCAGGTGCTGTAGATTGTTCAAGTAGTTTTGCCAATTCATTTATGTAAATATTAAAGAGTGTCAGTGAGATAGGCGAGCCCTGCGCCACGCCACGCCCCTGTGAGAAATATTTTGTTTGTTTGTCTCCAATTTTAACTGCACATTTATTGTTTGTATACATTGATTTAATTACATCATATGTTTTTCCCCCTACCCAACTTTCAATAAGTTTTAAGAATAGACCGTCGTGCCAAATAGAATCAAAAGCCTGGAAATCTATAAAGCAGGCAAAAATTTTGTTTTTTGTTTTGATGAACATGTTTGTCAATTAGGGTGTGCAGGGTGAAAATATGATCCGATATTCTATAATTTGGGAAGAATCCAATTTGGGTTTTACTCAAGACATTGTGCTCCTCAAGGAAGTTTATAAGTCTTTGGTTTATGATACTACAGAATACCTTCCCGAGGTTACTGTTCACACAGATGCCTCGATAGTTATTTGGGTCAACTTTGTCTCCACTTTTGTATATGGGCATTATGAGTCCTTTGTTCCAGATATCAGGGAAGTAACCGACACTCAGAACCAAGTTGAAGAGTTTTAGGATAGCCAATTCCATTTTATCGTCAGTGTGTTTAATCATCTCGTTTAGGATGCCATCTGCACCGCAAGCTTTTCTTGGTCGCAGGTCCTTGAATTTTTCAAATAGCTCTTTTTCAGTTATTGGGGAGTCTAACGGGTTTTGGTAATCTTTTATGGCCAGTTCGAGCTTTTCCAGTTCTTTACATATTTGATCTTGCTCTGGGCGTAGTGTGTTTTTCTGGTATAATTTTTCAAAATAGTTTTCCCATGTGTCTCCATTTTGAATGGGCAATTCGTCGTGTTGCTTTTTGTGTAATGTATTCCAGTTGTCCCAGAAACAATTAGAATCAATAGATTCCTCAATGGAGCTGAGTTTATTCTTAATATACTGTTCTTTCTTGGTTTTGAGTGTGTTTTTGTATTGTGTTAGTGCCTGACAATAAGTAAGGCGTAATTCCTCATTTTCTGGTTGTCTGTGTTTTTGGTTTGATATTTTTCTGAGTTTTTTCCTCATGTTATGACAGTCTGAATCAAACCATTTTTCATGGTTTTGTGTTTTGTGTTTACTCTTGCGAGATTCAGGTTCGACATTGATGCCAAATTATCAAAAATATTATTTAGGTTATTCACTGCCAGGTTTACGCCTTCTTTATTGTGAGTGTATGTGCTTTCCAGAAAGGTGTCCAAGAGAGATTGAGTTGATTGACTGCTAATTGCTTTCTGGTATCTTTCCGTGCTGTTTTGTGCCCATCTGTAGGATTTTTTAATGTTGTACAGCTTACTGGGCTGTGTTTCTGTGTTGGTTGTTTCTGTCCTTTTAAGATACGCAGTAATTTGGCTGTGATCTGACAGTGTTGTTAGTGGTTTGACTGTGAATGCTCTGAAAGAGGATGGGTCCAGATCTGTAATCATATAGTCTACGGTGCTGATGCCAAGAGGTGAGGAATAGGTCGATCTTCCTAGGGAGTCTCCTCTGAACCTACCATTGACAATGTACAGACCCAGGCTTCGACAGAGCTGCAGGAGCTGTTTTCCATTTGTATTTGTCTGTTTGTCGTAGTTATTCCTGTGTGAATGAAAAGGGAGATCAAAATGGTTATTCCCAAATATGTAATTATTCCCCTGAGTACTGGTAAAGTCTGGTTCTTCACCTCTCCTCTCCCTCTCTCCTCCCTCTCTCTCTCAGTTCCACTCTCTCTCTCAGTTCCTCTCTCTCTCTCCTCCCTCTCTCTCTCTCTCTCTCTCCTCTCCCCTCTCCTCCCTCCCTCTCTCTCAGTTCCTCTCTCTCTCTCTCTCTCCTCCCTCTCTCACTCAGTTCCTCTCTCTCCCCCTGTTGGTTGGATCCAGTGCCTCTCTCTCTCTCTCTCTCCTCTCTCTCTCTCCTCCCTCTCTCTCTCAGTTCCTCTCTCTCTCCCCCCCCCCCCCCGTTGGTTGGATCCGGTGCCTCCCTCTCTCTCTCCTCTCTCTCTCTCTCTCCTCCCTCTCTCTCTCAGTTCCTCTCTCTCTCCCCCCCTGTTGGTTGGATCCAGTGCCTCCCTCTCTCTCTCTCCTCCCTCCCCCTCTCTCTCCCCCTGTTGGTTGGATCCGGTGCCTCCCTCTCTCTCTCTCCTCCCTCTCTCTCTCAGTTCCTCTCTCTCTCTCCCCCTGTTGGTTGGATCCGGTGCCTCCCTCTCTCTCTCTCCTCCCTCCCCCTCTCTCTCCTCTCTCTCTCTCCCCCTGTTGGTTGGATCCGGTGTCTCCCTCTCTCTCTCACTCGTCCCTCTCTCTTTCTCTCAGTTCCTCTCTCTCTCAATTCAATTCAATTCAAATTGCTTTACTGGCATGACAAGGTACATCTTATGTTACCAAAGCATCGAAAAACATTCATGGTTGAACACATAAATACAGATCTATCCATACAGTGTATAAACAGATATATCCCTGAGTGTATAAATATACATTCATATAATTTGTATATACTCTTTTCTTATATTTAGTGGTTAACATAGTGTGCCGCTAAGGTTGCACAATTTCTCTCTTCCCCTAGTAGGTATGGGAGTTTTTGGTCGTCATTCAAATTTCTGAATTCCGGGCATATTTTTGTGAATTTTGGGTAGAAATTCCCCCTCATGCCCTGATATTTTCTACAAGCTGTGAGGAAGTGCATCTCTGTCTCCACTCTCTCCCCCCCCCAGACCCTCTCTCTCCCCCCCAGACCTTCGCTGTCTCTCCCCCCCAGACCCTCTCTCTCTCCCCCCCAGACCCTCTCTCTCCCCCCAGACCCTCTCTCTCCCCCCCCGACCCTCTCTCTCTCCCCCCAGACCCTCTCTCTCCCCCCCGACCCTTTCTCTCCCCCCCAGACCCTCTCTCTCAATTCAATCCAATTCAATTCAAATCGCTTTATTGGCATGATGACAAGGTACATCTCTCTCTCTCTCTCTCTCTCTCCCCCTGTTGGCTGGATCCAGTGCCTCCCTCTCTCTCTCTCCCCTCTCTCTCTCTCTCTCTCCTCCCTCTCTCTCTCAGTTCCTCTCTCTCCCCCTGTTGGTTGGATCCGGTGCCTCTCTCTCTCTCCCCTCTCTCTCTTTCTCTCTCCTCCCGCTCTCTCTCTCTCTCAGTTCCTCTCTCTCTCCTCCCTCCCTCTCAGTTCCTCTCTCTCTCCACCCTCCCTCCCTCCCTCTCTCAATTTCTCTCTCTCTCTCCCCCTGTTGGATGGATCCGGTGCCTCTCTCTCTCTCTCTCTCTCCCCTCTCTCTCTCTCTCTCCTCCCGCTCTCTCTCTCTCTCAGTTTCTCTCTCTCTCTCCCCCTGTTGGATGGATCCGGTGCCTCTCTCAATTCAATTCAATTCAATTCAAATGCTTTATTGGCATGAAAGTTTACAGGGAACCACATTGCCAAAGCTTACATAACAAAAAGTATAGTTTTCCAACATTCTGTAGGTGTCAAACAATTTTGACCTTCGTTGGGTACATACAATATTAGTTTAAACAATATTAATTTAAAGTCGTTGAACATCGTTGGGTACATTCAGTATTAATTTTAAACAGTCCTCAGGTTGTGACATGGTGTTACATATTTGGCACCAAGGTATGGTCTGTCTCCTTCTCCCAGGACTAATCTTAATTTTGACAGGTCATCCAATTCTTTGAAACCTGGGGTTGTTTGGCTGAGCTTGTCAAATAATATGTTTCTTGTTGTGTTGAATTTTTCGCATTTTAGGAGGAAATGCATCTCTGTCTCAACCTCGCCGGCCAGACATTGATCACATATTCTATTCTCTCTAGGCTGCCAGGATTTCTTGTATCTTCCTTTTTCAATTGCCAGTTGGTGGTCGCTTAGTCTGTACCTGGTGAGGGTCTGTCTCTGTTTTGTGTCTCTGATGGTCGAGAGATAGTCTGCCAGTTTATATTCTCTTTTTAGGGCCCGGTAACATTCTAATCTGCTTTGGCTTTTGGTTACATTGTTCCAATGTTCCAGGTAGGTTTCTTTGCATTGTTTAATGATTTGGTTCACTCGGATCTCTTGCCCCTCTCTCTCTCCTCCCGCTCTCTCTCTCTCTCAGTTCCTCTCTCTCTCCTCCCTCTCTCTCCCTCCCTGTTGGTTGGATCCGGTGCCTCTCTCTCTCTCTCTCTTTCTCTTCTCCCGCTCTCTCTCTCTCTCAGTTCCTCTCTCTCTCCTCCCCCTCTCTCTCCTCTCTCTCTCTCCCCCTGTTGGTTGGATCTGGTGCCTCTCTCTCTCTCTCCCCTCTCTCTCTCTCTCTCTCTCCTCCCCTCCCTCCCTCTCTCAGTTCCTCTCTCTCTCCTCCCTCTCTCTCTCAGTTCCTCTCTCTCTCTCCCCCTGTTGGTTGGATCCGGTGCCTCTCTCTCTCTCTCCCCCCTCTCTCTCTCTCCCCCCCTCTCTCTCTCTCTCTCTCCTCCCTCCCTCCCTGCCTCTCTCAGTTCCTCTCTCTCTCCTCCCTCTCTCAATTTAATTAAATTCAAATCGCTTTATTGGCATGATGACAAGTTACATCTTATGTTGCCAAAGCATCGAAAAACATTCATGGTTGTACACAAAAATACAGATCTATCCATACAGTGTACAAACAGATATATCCCTGAGTGTATAAATATACATTCATATAATTTTTATATACTCTTTTCTTATATTTAGTGGTTGTCCCTCTGTTTATGGCAAGCTGTAACGTAGTGTGCCGCTAAGGTTACACAATTTCTCTCTTCCCCTAGTAGCTATGGGAGTTTTTGGTCGTCATTCAAATTTCTGAATTCCGGGCATATTTTTGTGAATTTTGGGTAGAAATTCTCCCTTATGCCCTGATATTTTTTTCAAGCTGTGAGGAAGTGCATCGCTGTCTCCACCACTCCCTGACTGCAGTGAGAGCATATCCTGTCCTCTCTTGGTAGCCGGGTCTGTCTGTGTCTACCTTTTTCGATCGCCAGGCTATGTTCACTAAGTCTGTACATTGTCAAGGTTTTTCTCAGTTTGCTATCCTTTACCCTGGTCAGGTAATCAGCCATGTTGTATTGTCTGTTTCGGGCCAAGTAGCATTTGAGTTTGCTTTGGGTTTTTGTTGTTTCTGCCCAATATGACAGATATTTTTCCTTTTGCTTAGCGATGATTGTGTTGGGTCGAATTCTTTGTGTTACGCTGTCACTGTCCTGGGGCTGGTTATTGTTAGTAGTGTTAGTAGTTACTTCACTGAGTCCCAGGACTAGTTGACTGAGGGTATTCTTCTTTATGGTCAGCTCTTGGCATATCAGGGCGTTGTAGTGATAGCATTGGGGGTTGCTCATTTGTAGGTGATTCCAAAATTTGGTGGCTCTTTTTTGGATAATGATTATTAATGGATATTGGCCTAGTTCTGCCCTGCATGCATTGTTTACGGTTTTCCTTTGAGTCCGGAGGATACTTTTACAGAATTCTGCATGTAGGATCTCAATTGGATGTTTGCCCCATTTTGCAAATTCTTGTGTTAGCGGTCCCCACACCTCACTGCCATAGAGTGCAATTGGTTCAATTACTGATTTGAAAATTTTGAGCCAAATGCTAATTGGGATTTCTATTCTCTCTCAGTTCCTCTCTCTCTCTCCCCCTGTTGGTTGGATCCGGTGCCTCGCTCTCTCTCTTCTCTCCCCTCTCTCTCCTCTCTCTCTCTCTCTCCTCCCTCTCTCTCTCAGTTCCTCTCTCTCTCTCTCTCTCCTCCCTCTCTCTCTCAGTTCCTCTCTCTCTCTCCTCCCTCCCTCTCTCAGTTCCTCTCTCTCTCCTCCCTCTCTCTCTCAGTTCCTCCCTCTCTCTCTCTCTCCTCCCTCTCTCTCTCAGTTCTTCTCTCTCTCTCTCTTGCCTCCCTGTCTCTCTCAGTTCCTCTCTCTCTCCTCCCTCTCTCAGTTCCTCTCTCTCTCCTCCCTCTCTCAGTTCCTCTCTCTCTCCTCCCTCTCTCTCTCAATTCCTCTCTCTCTCTCTCTCTCCTCCCTCTCTCTCTCTCTCTCTCCTCCCTCTCTCTCTCAGTTCCTCTCTCTCTCCTCCCTCTCTCTCTCAGTTCCTCTCTCTCTCTCTCTCTCTCCTCCCTCTCTCTCTCAGTTCCTCTCAATTCAATTCAATTCAATTCAAATCGCCTTATTGGCATGATAAGGTACATCTTATGTTGCCAAAGCATCAAAATACATTTATGGTTGAACACATAAACGCAGTTCTATTCATACAGTGTATAAACAGGTATATCCCTGAGTATATAAATATACATTCGCATTATTTATATATGCTCTTTTCTTAGTTTACTGGTTGTCCCTATGTTCATGGCAAGCTGTAACATAGTGTGCCGCCAGTGTTATACAGCTTCTCTCCTCCCCCAGTAGGTATGGGAGTTTTTGGTTGTCATTCAGATTTCTGAATTCAGGGCATATGTGTGCGAATTTTTGGTAGAAATTCTCCCTGATGCCCTGATATTTTCCACAGGCTGTGAGGAAGTGCATCTCTGTCTCCACTACTCCCTGACTGCAGTGAGAGCATATCCTGTCCTCTCTTGGCAGCCTGGTCTGCCTGTGTCTGCCTTTTTCGATCGCTAGGCTATGTTCGCTAAGTCTGTACCTTGTCAAGGTTCTTCTCAGTTTGTTATCCTTTACCATGGTCAGGTAATCAGCTATGTTGTATTGTCTGTTTAGGGCCAGGTAGCAATTGAGTTTGCTTTGGGTTTTTGCTGTTTCTGCCCAATATGTCAGATATTTTTCCTTTTGCTTAGCGACGATTGTGTTGGGTCGAATTCTTTGTGTTACGCTGTCACTGTCCTGGGGCTGGTTATTGTTAGTAGTGTTAGTAGTTACTTCACTGAGTCCCAGGACTAGTTGACTGAGGGTATTCTTCTTTATGGTCAGCTCTTGGCATTTCAGGGCGTCGTAGTGATAGCATTGGGGGTTGCTCATTTGTAGGTGATTCCAAAATTTGGTGGCTCTTTTTTGGATAGTGATTATTAATGGATATTGGCCTAGTTCCGCCCTGCATGCATTGTTTACTGTTTTCCTTTGAGTCCGGAGGATACTTTTACAGAATTCTGCATGTAGGATCTCAATTGGGTGTTTGTCCCATTTTGCAAATTCTTGTTGTGTTAGCGGTCCCCATACCTCACTGCCATAGAGTGCAATTGGTTCAATTACTGATTTGAAAATTTTTAGCCAAACGCTAATTGGGATTGATTTTTTAATGGCATAGAAAGCCCTTCTCTCTCCCTCTCTCCTCCCTCTCTCTCTCAGTTCAGTTCAGTTCAGTTCAGTTCAAATGCTTTATTGGCATGAAAGTTTACAGAGAACCATATTGCCAAAGCTTACATTGCAAAAAGGTACAGTTTTCCAACATTCTGTAGGTGTCAATCGATTTGACATTTGTTGGGTATATACAATATTAATTTTAAACAATATTAATTTTAAACAGTCTTTCTACTTCATTTGGTACGTTCAATATTAATTTTAAACAGTCTTACTTTTAAACAGTCCTCAGGTTGTGACATGTTGTTACATATTTAGCCCCAAGGTATGGTCTGTCTCCTTCTCCTAGGACTAATCTCAATTTTGACAGATCATCCAATTCCTTGAAATCTGGGGTTGTTTGGCTTAGCTTGTTGAATAATATGTTTCTTGATGTGTTGAATTTTTCGCATTTTAGGAGGAAATGCATTTCTGTTTCAACCTCGCCAGCCAGACATTGATCGCATATTCTATTCTCTCTAGGCTGCCAGGATTTCTTGTATCTGCCTTTTTCAATTTCCAGTTGGTGGTCGCTTAGTCTGTACCTGGTGAGGGTCTGTCTCTGTTTTGTGTCTCTGATGGTCGTGAGGTAGTCTGCCAGTTTATATTCTCTTTTTAGGGCCCGGTAACATTCTAATCTGCTTTGGCTTTCGGTTATTTTGTTCCAATGTTCCAGGTAGGTTTCTTTGCATTTTTTAATGATTTGGTTCACTCGGATTGGTGTTTGGACGGCTGTGTTGGTCTGGGGCTGGTCAGGGTCCGGCTGAGTACTTAATTTCAGTAGCAGCTGACTCAGGGGACTCTTTTCTGGGTTTAGCTCTTGGGTCTGAAAGGCTTTGAAATGAAGGGTGTCTGGGGAGCTAGATTTGAGGTGATTTAGGAAGTTTAGTGCTCGTTTTTGGATGTTTATTATCAGTGGGTATCTGCCTAGTTCGGCTCTGCATGCATTTCTCTCTCTCTCCTCCCTCTCTCTCTCAGTTCCTCTCTCTCTCTCCTCCCTCTCTCTCCTCTCTCAGTTCCTCTCTCCTCCCTCTCTCTCTCTCTCCTCCCTCTCTCTCCTCTCTCAGTTCCTCTCTCCTCCCTCTCTCTCTCAGTTCCTCTCTCTCCCCCTGTTGGTTGGGTCCGGTGCCTCCCTCTCTCTCTCTCTTTAGAGGAAGTCCGATCTCTTCCTGCTCTCCAGCGCTCTGCACCAGTCTGCGGCGCTGTGTGCTGCCTGTCCCGGCCCAGGCTGGCCCGACTCTCGCTGTCCTCTCGGGGTAAGTGCTCTCCGACTCTCATCTCTTCACTGGCTGCAGCTCCGAGTTTGCGCCGCTCGGCTCCGGCGGGCGGTGAGGCAGCGCCGGGGGCCCGATTCAGTCTCGGTCCTTCCGCGATCCTCCCTCCGCCCGGGTAGGACTGGAACATCGGGCGAGTTTAAGGGACAGAGCAGCATCTCGGGATCAGACCGGGATATCCCAGGGTGACCTAGATCAGACTAGGATATCACAGGGTCACCGGGATAAGACCGGGATATCCCAGGGTCACCGGGATCAGACCGGGATATCCCAGGTTCACCGGGATCAGACCGGGATATCCCAGGGCCACCGGGATCAGACCGGGATATCCCAGGTTCACCGGGATCAGACCGGGATATCCCAGGGTCACCGGGATCAGACCGGGATATCCCAGGGTCACCGGGATCAGACCGGGATATCCCAGGGTCACCGGGATCAGACCGGGATATCCCAGGGCCACCGGGATCAGACCGGGATATCCCAGGGACACCAGGATCAGACCGGGATATCCCAGGGCCACCGGGATCAGACCGGGATATCCCAGGGTCACCGGGATCAGACCGGGATATCCCAGGTTTACCGGGATCAGACCGAGATATCCCAGAGTCACCGGGATCAGACCGGGATATCTCAGGGTCACTGGGATCCACCGGGATATCGCAGGGTCACCGGGATCAGACCGGGATATCCCAGGGTCTCTGGGATCAGATCGAGATATCCCAGGGTCACCGGGATCAGACCGGGATATCCCAGGGTTACCGGTATCAGACCGGGATATCCCAGGGTCACCGGGATCAGACCGGGATATCCCAGGGTCACCGGGATCAGACCGGGATATCCCAGGGTCACCGGGATCAGACCGGGATATCCCAGGGTCACCGGGATCAGACCGGGATATCCCAGGGCCACCGGGATCAGACCGGGATATCCCAGGGTCACCGGGATCAGACCGGGATATCCCAGGGTCACCGGGATCAGACCGGGATATCCCAGGGTCACCGGGATCAGACCAGGCTACCTCAGTGTTGCGGGTGAGACCAAGATATTGCAGGATTACCAGGTGAGACTGGGATATTCTAGCGTTATGGGCTAATACAGGGTTTTCCTAAAGTCGTAGAAATAACCTATGGTCAGTGGGAGTAGACTGGAATATGATAGGGTCATGGGATTAGACAGGAATATCCTAGGACCGCTGGGGTCAGACCGCGATATCCTGGGTCAAGGGACCTGACTAAGATCATTTAGGTTCTTCGGATCAGACCCAAAGGTCATGGGATCCGACTGAGTTATCCTGTGGAATCAGAACAGGATATATATGGGTCACTGGGATTAAACTGGGAATATCCGAAAGTAATGGAATCCAACGGGGATATTCTAGGAACACTGGGATCAGACCAGGATATCCAAGTGCCATGGGATCAAACTAAAATAATCCGGGGTCAATGGAAGCAGGCTGGGATAGTCAAGAGTCTAAGGATCAGACAGTGATATTTTAGGATCATGGGAACAGGCTGGGATATCCTAAAGTCATAGGATTAGACTGGGGTGCCCTAGGATCACTGGGATCAGATAGGGATAATGTAGTGTCATTTGATCAGAATAGGACATCATTGGAATCACTGGAATTTTACTGGGATATCCAAGGATCAAACTGGGATATCGTAGGGTCATGTGATCGGAGCAGGAAATCTCAGGGTCAAGCCATCATACAAGGATAACTTTGGATCACTAGGATGAGACTGGGACATTGTAGGCTCTTGGGATCAGTAATAGACTGTGTGAAGTGTGTCAGAGCTATCAGTAATAGTCCTCACACTTCACACAGTCTGTTAGTAATAGTCCTCACACTTCACACAGTCTGTCAGTAATAGTCGTCATACTTCACACAGTTTGTCAGTAATAGTCCTCACACTTCACACAGTCTGTCAGTAATAGTCCTCACACTTCACACAGTCTGTCAGTAATAGTCCTCACACTTCACACAATCTGTCAGTAATAGTCCTCACACTTCACACAGTCTGCCAGTAATAGTCCTCACACTTCACACAGTCTGTCAGTAATAGTCCTCACACTTCACACAGTCTGTCAGTAATAGTCCTCACACTTCACACAGTCTGTCAGTAATAGTCCTCACACTTCACACAGTCTGTCAGTAATAGTCCTCACACTTCACACAGTCTTTCAGTAATAGTCCTCACACTTCACACAGTCTGTCAGTAATAGTCCTCACACTTCACACAGTCTATCAACACTAACCCTGACCCCTTCACACAATCTATCAATATTAACCCTGACCCCTTCACACAGTCTATCAACATTAACTCTGACCCCTTCACACAATCTATCAACATTAACTCTGACCCCTTCACACAGTCTATCAACATTAACTCTGACCCCTTCACACAATCTATCAACATTAACTCTGACCCCTTCACACAGTCTATCAACATTAACTCTGACCCCTTCACACAGCCTATCAGATGCTAGTTGTTTTAATAGATGTCTTTGTGAGGAATATTCACCTTTTGCTGGGACAGGGCTGGTTCCTTTGTAACAACTAACTCCTGTGTGTGTTGCTCATGCTCTATGCCTTGGTGAGAATTGCTTGGCCTGGTCTGATGGTTGTTTTTCTGTCCGACGAGTGGGACTCTCAGTAGAGAATCAGTATATATTGAATATATAAGGGAGCTGTGCAGTTCAATACGGGGGCAGTTTTAGAATCACAATATTAAGAGATCCAGCACCAATAATCTCAATTAAAGAACTGTCTAAAAAGAATGGAAGGAAGTTTAATGTCAGCAAATGTATAGAGTGGAACAGGAAACAACAAAGAGACAGGGTGAAAAGGTGGACACTGATGAGGTTCCTGCTGTCGATCATTCACTGAAGGTGTTCAGTGACTAGGAAGCTGCACCGAAGCTGACAATGACAGAGCTGTGAGATCAGTGAATGATTCTACCCTTGTGCACATCACTTGTGTGTAGTGTTGTGTACTGTGCTTTCAAAGGGCATTCCTGTGTTATATAAAGGATGATTCTGGGGTGTGGGACTCTGGATTTCAGGGGAGACGAGAAGCACGGATAATGTAGATGTAAGAGTCTGTCTAAATTGAACTGAGCACAGACGTAGAGGACACAGGATTCATTTCTCTTTCATCCCCTGACAATCAATACCTAACTGCCCTGTTTAGATCCTGTTTATTGAGTCTATGACCAGCTCTGATATTCCCACAGGTGCCAACGATATGGAAGCTGCAAAACCTTGATCCTAAGTTGGGCTTACTCCCTTGCCCTCCTATTACAAGGCAGCGCTTCCCATCACATCCCTGCTCACCAGGGAAAGTTCTTGGACACTGTCACCGGGAATTCCCCCCGAGCTCTGCTGCCAAATGCCCGCCGAAGTTACACTGGTGGAGCGGAAGCAGCCCTGAGGAAATTCCCGGTGTGTATTTTCCCAAGAACCGGAGGTCTAATCCGTGATGTTCCATTGAAGAACAGAAACCCAATTGGGCAAATCCAGGGCAGACACAAGAAACCTGAATACAGTATCTCCACGAGAGATTTGTTCATGGAAAAGCTACCAGCCAAGGCAGCAAGGAAGTCTTGGCTCCCCGAATCCTGTCCGTCAATCCATCTGCTCGCCTTCCTCATTCATCTCAACTATTCCTGTCAACTGGGTGTGTCCCACCTGACAGAGGAGTCCGACCTTCTTTTGAGGATAAGGGTACTGGATCTTGAAGGTTTAAGGGTCATATTGCAGAAGAGATGAACTAGGTCAGCAAGTAGTGATTAGGTGACACCAAGGTTGGGTTTTGACAGCCTGCTGACTGTAGGAGGAAGCGACGAGTGTAGGAAGTGAGGTGTTACACAGTTCGGCAGTCCCAAAATGGAATCAGTTAAAGTCGCTCAATTTTGATTTCCACACAGAAATGTGGGGAGAATGTGGAGAACAGGAAGGTTATGGAGGACAGGGCATTTGCAGTTTGGATCGAAGAACAGAGGAAAGTTCAGAGGAGCACTGACCAAGTCTCAATAAAATAGAGACAAATGTTGCAAAGGAGAAAGAGGTTGGAGGCTAGAGGTGAGAGGATCACCTAACAGAAAAGACACTTTTTATGTTATTCTGCCCAGGAATGTGAGGGAAGTGTTAGAACAGCTTCCACAGATATGGGAAAAGCACGCAACCTTTGGATGGATTTAGGCTTTAAAGAGAGTTAAGATAAATAAATGTCTCTTTTTCCAATACCCATGTCGATCCTCTCATGGAAACACGCTAAGAACATAAGGACATAAGAAATAGGAGCAGGAGTCGGCCATTTGGCCCTTCGAGCCTGCTCATGGCTGATCTTCTACCTCATCGCCACTTTCCTGCACTATCCCCAAATTCCTTGATTCCCTTAATATTCAAAAATCTATCGATCACTGTCTTGAATATACCCAATGACTGAGCCTCCACAGCCCTCTGGGGTAGAGAATTCCAAAGATTCACCACCCTCTGAGTGAAGAAATTTCCCCTCATCTCAGTCCTAAATGGCCGACCCCTTATTCTGAGACTGTGACCCCTGGCTCTAGACTCCCCGCCAGGGGAAACATCCTCCCTGCATCTACCCTGTCAAGCCCTGTAAGAATTTTGTATGTTTCAATGGGATTACCTCTCATTCTTCTAAACTCTAGAGAATATAGGCCTAGTCTACTCAATCTCTCCTCATAGGACAATCCCCCCATCCCAGGAACCAGTCTGGTGAACCTTCGTTGCACTCCCTCTATGTCAAGTATATCCCTCCCTAGGTAAGGAGACCAAATGATGGACCCAACTGCATGCCTTGTTTTCATAAAAACCTGGACGACATTATCCCAGGGTCACTATTCTCTATAGACCAGCTATGAGAACCAGTTACCAGGCTCTCATTCAGCAGACCTTCTTACAATTACCCCATTGACCAAATCGTCCCAACTTAGTCACCATGGGGGAAAAATTGGGTTGCTTTGTGCTTCCGGTTAGCGCCCCAGGGGGTGCTAACGGGGCACAAAGCCCCTAGCGTCTGGGCACGGTGCCACTAACGCCTCCCGCGAAATTTAGCAGGAGGTTAGCGGCGGCGGTAGCCGGTAGCACCCCACAGTGCTGCGCCTCCAGCAATGACGTCATTGGCGTACGCGGCGCCCCGCTCACGCCCCGGTGGCAAACTTCAGTTGCGCCCCCTGACCTACCGCTGGACGATATGACCGACAGGGTCAGAGTGGCGTTTTTGCAGCCGCGGCGGCGGTAATTAAAGGGTAGGTACCGGGCGGCCATTTTGTTTGGGCTGCCTGCCAGCACCTGCCCCCTCTCGCCTCCGCCTGCGGCGTGCTGGCCGCGACCGGTCAGCCTGGCACTCCTCTTGAGAGCCGGGCTGTTTTCCCGGCACCCCGCTCCCCAGTGGTCCAGCAGGGCCCCGGTGCGTGCTGCGCTAGTCAGGGGAGGGAGGCCTGTAATACCACAGCGCTATAGAAACATAGAAACATAGAAGATAGGAGCAGGAGTGGGCCATTCGGCCCCTCGAGCCTGCTCCACCATTCAATGAGATCATGGCTGATCATCCAAATTCAGTACCCTGTCCCTGCCTTCTCCCCATATCCCTTGATCCCTTTAGCCTTAAGAAATATATCTAACTCCTTCTTGAATATATTTAATAAGTTGGTCTCAACTGCCTTCTGTGGTAGAAAATTCCACCGGTTCACCACTCTCTGGGTGAAGAAATTCCTCCTCATCTCTGTCCTAAATGGCTTACCCCTTATCCTTAGACTGTGACCCCTGGTACTGGACTCCCCTGCCACCGGGAACATCCTTCCTGCATCTAGTCTGTCTAGTCCTGTTAGAGTTTTATAAGTTTCAATGAGATCCCCTCTCATTCTTCTAAACTCCAGCGGGTATAAGCCCAATCGACCCAATCTCTCCTCATACGTCATTCCTGCCATCCCAGGTATCAGCCTGGTGAATCTTTGCTGCACTCTCTCCATGGCAAGAACATCCTTCCTCAGCTAAGGCGACCAAAACTGCACACAATACTCAAGGTGTGGTCTCACCAAGGTCCTGTACAACTGCAGCAAGACATCCTTGCTCCTGTATTCGAATCCTCTCGCTATGAAGGTGTGTGGCGCTGTTGCATGTAGCGCCGCAATATTCAATGGGAGCACTCCAGGAAGGAGGGGGAGTGCTTCTAGTCGCGCCCCACCTCCTGCTTGGGGCGCTACCGCTCAATTTACGGCGCGGGGGCACTAACCTTTTCGGGGCGCTAAAAGTAGCGCCCTGGCGTAGCTAGTGCCCCAAAGGGGGCGCGACCACATTTTTCCCCCCGTCTTTAATCATGTGCCTTCACCTACATTGGTTTCATCTCATACTAAACTGTCAAACATGCCATTGCTGTAACGTCCTGACACAGTATCCAACACATAACACCATCTTGCTGGACACAGTACAACTGAAGTGTAGATCATGTTATTGGCCTGAATTTGATTGCCGTGTTTTGCTGATGTTTGCCATCAAGGTGCTTCCCCTGTATTGAGCCATGGATACACTCTAGAACCTAACCTAGTGCTTCTTTTACATGCTTCCCACTGTTTTAATCCCTCCATGGCCTCACTCCTCCGTATCTCCTCCACCTCTACTACCCTTATCCCAAACTCTCTATTCCTCTGACTTTGACCTCATACCCTTCCTGTGCCCCACCATTGACCGCCATGCCTTCAGCTGAGTAGGCACCATACTGTGGAATTCCCTGTTCCCTAAACCCTGCTCCTCGCTCTTCCCCTTTAAGACCCTCTGTTTTGCCCACTTCTTTAACCAACATTCTGCTCACCTGCCCTAATACTGCCTTCTTCGGCTTGGCATCCATTTTTTACTTCTTGCCCTATGAAGCACTTTGGAATGTTTTTCCACAGCAAAGGTGCTACCTTGAGCCACCCTCCTTGGCACCAGGCGAATCTCGGTCCTCTGGGTGCAGTGATTGGATTTCTGCTGCCCCATTGGGAAATGGGGGTCGCTGCAGCAGGAACTGCTGCTTGTCAACATGCCTGTGCTTTCACGACCTTGTACGATTCCCCTTTGCTGACAAGAACAGGTCGGCTCTTTAAGCTGCAGCAGCAGATGATTCCCCACTCACTAATGGCTGCGCTCCCAGTACGGCTCATTTTATCCAACCCGCCCGGCTGGAAACCCGTGGGTTTGGGATCGGCGTCCGTTTTACACACCGCCAATGTTCCTGTTAAGCTGCTGTCTGGAGGTCCCGCGCAGGCCGCTTGCCAGCTTTTCAATAGGAAAAACCGCACACGTGTGGAAATTTGAATGGGCCACACAGCCCATTAAAGGGGCCACGTACCCAAAAAACAATTCGAGGAAACACTGCGCAGCGCCCGACTTTACTCTCCATTGAGGTGACTGGCCTCCGAAGCAATCTCGTCAGTTTCCCGCCAGGAGGGATAGATTAAAATGAGCCCTAATGAGCAACATTATTTATGATAATGAGGCCAACCCTGTTCACACAGCTATTGGTTGTCGTGGAAATGGCTTCAAATATAAATGAGATAATGATTGACTGAGGCTTGTGGGCAACATTATTAAAAGTCAAGATTATGAAGAATGGTCCAAGTCACTTGAGAAAATTGCTGACTGTGGTGAGAGGATCAGATACCAGAGCACAAAGGGAAATCGGGAACGTTTTCACTCAAAGGGTAAGAAGCTGTGGAGTAAAGTACCAGGGAGGGACATTGAAGGGGGCAGTGTACGTGGGTGTATTCATTTCTTTGTGGGTTCAATGACGAGACATTTATGAAAGAGAATGAGTTTTTATCTAAAGTATGTTCAAACCTTTTATACAGCTTTTACAGGAGACATTATGCTGTGATGCATCTAGAACGAAACCGAAACTAAAACCAAACTGCTTGTCTCTCACATGACCTCTGCTGGTCAGGCATAAGTAATCAATACCTGCAAACATGCTATTAAGGCAGCATAATCGAACAGGCAAATACCATCTCTATTTGCTGATATCATTACATCTTTCCTTAAAACAAAAGTATTTTACTTTTAACTAACAACATGTTTTCTTTGTATTAATCTGCATTTTAACTGTAACACTTAATGAACTTACATTATCATTATCATGATCAAGGTTTTTTAACCTTGCTTTGTGTGTTCACATGAAATATGTCAATACACTAGAACTTGAAGAAAGAATAAGATAACATTACTTCCTTCTATAACAATAGTCCTTAAATTTGCTCAATGAGTCTCTCAGGAGGCTTCACGTGTCTTGAGGATTTTCTGATTGATTGTCCTTGAATCTGAGTTGTTGCCTCAGATGATTGGTTCTCAGCTGTGTGATCAGGTTGTTCAACAGTATCAGTCTCTTGACCTGCTGTGGCTGGTCCCATGAGACGATCTCGACGATTTCTTCTCAGAACAGCACCCTCATCTGTCTGAATGCTGTATGATCTTGGTTGAACTTCACTCAGGACAGTTCCCTTCTGAGTCCATGTGTTTATTTTGTCTTTGAACCTTACTTGGTCACCAGTGTGGAGTTGAGGTAGGTTTTGTGTTCCTCTGTCATAGTAGTACTTTTGCTTTTCTTTCTGTTGTTCTTTGAACTTCCTCACTTTCTCCCCCTCTTTTGTTTTCAGGAGGTTCTCCGGGATGGGTAGGTTTGACCTTAGCCGACGTCCCATAAGGAGTTGGGCTGGTGACATACCACACTCGAGCGGCGTTGTGCGGTATACAAGCATGCTCTGGTAGAAGTCAGTTCCACTGTCTTTTGCCTTGTACTTCAGTCTTTTCACTGTGTTTGCAGGCTCTCCTGGGTCAACAGCTCTGGACAACGTGTCTGCTGTATACATCAGCTTACCCGGTGTGTACGCAACATTCAGTTCATCATAGACTGTCTCCCTTACGCTTTCCACAACGAGGACTCTCTTTACCAGGTTCAGTCTCTCACAGGCTTTTAAACCTAGTATGGCTTGCACATCCTTTGGCACCACGATTAATGCTAGCGTGTGCTCTCTGTCCTTGTGTGTCACTTTGACAATGCATCTTCCTTTCACTGGTATTTCAGTACCTGAGTATCCTGTCACTTTCACTTTGATTCCATGTATCTTTGGTCTGCGTCTAATTTTCTTAAAATCAGTCTCTGATATCACATTAACTTGTGCTCCAGTATCCAATTTAAATGGAATGTATATGTCATTCACTTTTAGTGTCAACATCCAGTCTCTTTTTTCTTCTTTGTTTTCAGACACAACATCTACATAGAACTCCTCTATCTCGCTTTCATCTACTGCATGGGCCTTGCTTTGTTGCGCTTGGTTCTTGCAGCAACGGGCATAATGGTTTTTGTTGCAACTATTGCATTTTTTACCATATGCAGGACACTCTTTTGGTGGATGCTGTGTACCGCATCGACTACATGACTTTCGATTGTCTCTTTCATTTTCGTTCGCTGGCCACGCCTCTTTCACATTGGCGCTCTTTTTGTTAAACGGTTTGTGTCCGCTCTTACTCACTGCATCCACGTTGCAGCTATTGTCACTGAACAGCTCCTTTGCCTGCAACTTCACAGTCTCTTTAGCCCTACACAGTGCTATGGCTTTTCCCAGGTATCGATCTTGCTCTCTTAGCAGTCTTTCCCTTAGACCATTATCTGGAATACCACACACCAGTCTGTCTTTTATCAGCGAGTCTGTCAGTTCCCCAAATTCACATGATTTGCTTCTGTTTCTCAGTTCAGTCACATACTGATCAATAGTCTCACCCGTTTTCTGAACACGTGAAAAATCTGTGCCTCTCAAACGTCACGTTACGTTTAGGTATGCAGTAGGCCTCAAACTGTTCCATTATTTTATCTAACTTCATTTTGTCTCCATTAGCAGCGAATGTGAAGTTATTATACACCTCCAGCGCTTCATCACCCACGACATGTAAGAACAGTGACGATTTCCTTTTATTACTTTTCTCGTCAGCTCCGATTGCTGATAAATACAACCCCACACGTTGTTTGAACCTTCTCCAATTTTCAGCCACATTACCTGTCAACTGAAGCGTCGCCGGTGGGTGTAAACCTTCCATTTTTCCACTTCGTTAGCTATTCTGCAATGGTAAGCAACGATGTTCTCTTTTGGCTTGCTAATTTGTGGAGAGCTGATTTAACTTCAGATATTTTCTCTTCATCTCTTTCAATCACTTCTGACACCATGTATTGATTTCTTTGTGGGTTCAATGACGAGACATTTATGAAAGAGAATGGCCTAGAAATTCAGTGGGCCTTGCGCCCACTTAGCGCCTAAAGAGGTCTTTTGCGCCGGCGGGGTGGTAGCGCGGAAATTGAGTGCAGCGGTATTGGCGGCGGTAGCCGTTAGCGCTGCGCCGGGACCGATGACGTCATCGGTGTGCGCGGTGGCCCGTAACGCCCCGAAACCGTGCCGATCCCCATATTTATTTGCGCCCGCCTCCTCCGAAGCGGGCGCAAACAGCGAACAGAAAACGGGGCCGTCCTGCTGCCATAGTGGGGCGCTTTAAAGCTGAAGGTGCGGCCGGCCGCTTTTTCGGCGGCCGCCTGCCCGCACCTCCTTCCCCGGCCTCCTCCACCCCCCCCGCGGCATTGCTGGCTGGTTTCCGTGGAGCCCGGCACTTCTCCGTTGTGCCGGGCTCTTTTGCCAGCACTCGCGATCGGGGCTCCGGCCGTTGCAGGCACCTCCCCCTTAAGAGAAGGAGGAGGCCTGCAGTACTGCAGCCTGCCGCACCGCATCGGGTGGCGCTGTGGCAACTAGCGCGCCGATATTCAGTTGCAGCGCCCCAAACGGAGGCGGGCACACCCTGGTATAGCGCCCGCTTCCGAATTGGGGCGCAGAAGACGAATATACGGCATGCGCTAATGCCTCCCCGCCCAGCGCTAACTTTTGGGCGCGAGCGAGCTGCCCGCGCCCAAGTGAATTTCTAGGCCCATGAGTTTTTATCTAAAGTATGTTCAAACCTTTTATACAGCTTTTACAGGAGACATTATGCTGTGATGCATCTAGAACGAAACCAAAACTAAAACCAAACTGCTTGTCTCTCACATGACCTCTGCTGGTCAGGCATAAGTAATCAATACCTGCAAACATGCTATTAAGGCATCATAATCGAACAGGCAAATACCATCTCTATTTGCTGATATCATTACAGTGGGTCCCAGAGATAATTCAATGTGTTTATTGTGAGATGCGATTGAGAGACACGGTGAGAAAGTGAGTAGGTGGATTAATTCATAAAAGGAGTGCAAGAGTGTTTTTTTTATCCATTTGTGGGATCTGGGCGTCGCTGGCAAGGTCAGCATTTATTGCCCATCCCTAGTTGCCCTTGAGAAGGTGGTGGTGAGCTGCCTTCTTGAACCACTGCAGTTCGTGTGGTGAAGGTACTCCCACTGTGCTGTTAGTGAGGGAGTTCCAGGATTTTGACCCAGCGACGATGAAGGATCGGCGATATATTTCCAAGTCAGGATGGCGTGTGACTTGGAGGGGAACTTGGAGGTGGTGGTGTTCCCATGCGCCTGCTGCCCTTGTCCTTCTAGGTGGAAGAGGTCGCGGGTTTGGGAGGTGCTACTGAAGAAGCCTTGGCGAGTTGCTGCAGTGCATCTTGTAGATGGTACACACTGCAGTCACGGTACACCGGTGTTGGAGGGAGTGAATGTTTAACGTGGTGGATGGGGTGCCAATCAAGCGGGCTGTTTTGTCCTGGATGGTGTCGAGCTTCTTGAGTGTTGTTGGAGCTGCTCTCATCCAGGCAAGTGGAGAGTATTCCATCACGCTCCTGACTTGTGCTTGTAGATGGTGGAAAGGCTTTGGGGAGTCAGGAGGTGTGACACTCGCCGCAGAATACCTACCCTCTGACCTGCTCTTGTTGCCACAGTATTTATGTGGCTGGTCCAGTTAAGTTTCTGGTCAATGGTGACCCCCAGGATATTGATGGTGGGGGATTTGGCGATGGTAATACCGTTGAATGTCATGGGGAGGTGGTTAGACTCTCGATTGTTAGAGATAGTCATTGCCCAGCACTTGTGTGGCGTGAATGTTACCTGTCACTTATCAGCCCAAGCCTGAATGTTATCCAGCTCTTGTTGCATGCGGGCATGGACTGCTTCATTATCTGAGGAGTTGTGAATGGTGCTGAACACTGTGAACATCAGCGAACATCCCCATTTCTGACCTTCTGAGTGTTGAGCTAAATGACATATTCTCCACCGGACAGTTCTGGTATTCCTATGGGTGTCGTCATGGTAATTCAGAGTGGACAGTGCTCTGTAATGGTGGGAGCCTGATACAATTGATCAGACAGTGCATCACTCCCTGCTGATAAGGGGGAGCTACGTTTGGCCTGGCCCAGCTTTTAATATTCTTCAGCTGCACATGAGCCACTTTATCTGAGAACATTCAGCTGTCGGAAAGTTTGCTTTTAATATACTCAGTTATGTGCTCCTGCCCCTTGACCTTTCTCTGATATTCTACAATAACTCTCCCCGGGCTGTAAACACTCACTTCCTGTTCTTATGTTTCAGTAATGTAAGGGCTTCCTTTCCTGCCCACTTGCTGTTGATTTCACATCTTCCTGGGTCCCCGGGGTAGATGTTACTCATCTTTTCTGGTTCTCGCCCTCCCCCTCCATTCATTGATCTCACCAGGCTCTGTTCACCAGCTGTCTGTACCCTGCCTCACAACCCCTGACTCTCTCTATCATTGCATGGGTCCTTTTTTTCCTGATTTTTCTTTTCTTTCTTTTCAACCGGTCTGTCAGTGCCTTGTTCTATCAGTGTTCTGTATACAGTGATCTGGGATCAGGCCTGTGGGTTATCATATGCCTTGTTCTATCAGTATTCTATATACAGTGATCTGGGATCAGACCTGTGGGTTATCACATGCCTTGTTCTATCAGTGTTCTATATACAGTGATCTGGGATCAGGCCTGTGGGTTATCACATGCCTTGTTCTATCAGTGTTCTATATACAGTGATCTAGGATCAGACCTGTGGGTTATCACATGCCTTGTTCTATCAGTGTTCTATATACAGTGATCTGGGATCAGGCCTGTGGGTTATCACATGCCTTGTTCTATCAGTGTTCTATATACAGTGATCTAGGATCAGACCTGTGGGTTATCACATGTCTTGTTCTATCAGTGTTCTATATACAGTGATCTGGGATCAGGCCTGTGGGTTATCACATGCCTTGTTCTATCAGTGTTCTATATACAGTGATCTGGGATCAGGCCTGTGGGTTATCACATATCTTGTTCTATCAGTGTTCTACATACAGTGATCTGGGATCAGGCCTGTGGTTTATCACATGCATTGTTCTATCAGTGTTCTATATACAGTGATCTGGGATCAGGCCTGTGGTTTATCACATGCCTTGTTCTATCAGTGTTCTATATACAGTGATCTGGGATCAGGCCTGTGGTTTATCACATGCCTTGTTCTATCAGTGTTCCCTGTACAGTGATCTGGGATCAGGCCTGTGGGTTATCACATGCCTTGTTCTATCAGTGTTCCCTGTACAGTGATCTGGGATCAGGCCTGTGGGTTATCACATGCCTTGTTCTATCAGTGTTCTATATACAGTGATCTGGGATCAGGCCTGTGGGTTATCACATGTCTTGTTCTATCAGTGTTCTATATACAGTGATCTGGGATCAGGCCTGTGGGTTATCACATGTCTTGTTCTATCAGTGTTCTATATACAGTGATCTGGGATCAGGCCTGTGGGTTATCACATGTCTTGTTCTATCAGTGTTCTATATACAGTGATCTGGGATCAGGCCTGTGGGTTATCACATGCCTTGTTCTATCAGTGTTCTATATACAGTGATCTGGGATCAGGCCTGTGGCTTATCACATGCCTTGTTCTATCAGTGTTCTATATACAGTGATCTGGGATCATGCCTGTGGGTTATCACATGCCTTGTTCTATCAGTGTTCTATATACAGTGATCTGGGATCGTGCCTTGGTTTATCACATGTCTTGTTCCATCAGTGTTCTATATACAGTGATCTGGGATCAGGCCTGTGGGTTATCACATGCCTTGTTCTATCAGTGTTCTATATACAGTGATCTGGGATCAGGCCTGTGGTTTATCACATGCCTTGTTCTATCAGTGTTCCCTGTACAGTGATCTGGGATCAGGCCTGTGGGTTATCGCATGTCTTGTTCTATCAGTGTTCTATATACAGTGATCTGGGATCAGGCCTGTGGTTTATCACATGTCTTGTTCTATCAGTGTTCTATATACAGTGATCTGGGATCAGGCCTGTGGTTTATCACATGCCTTGTTCTATCAGTGTTCTATATACAGTGATCTGGGATCAGGCCTGTGGGTTATCACATGCCTTGTTCTATCAGTGTTCTATATACAGTGATCTGGGATCAGGCCTGTGGTTTATCGCATGCCTTGTTCTATCAGTGTTCTATATACAGTGATCTGGGATCAGGCCTGTGGGTTATCACATGCCTTGTTCTATCAGTGTTCTATATGCAGTGATCTGGGATCAGGCCTGTGGTTTATCACATGTCTTGTTGTATCAGTGTTCTATATACAGTGATCTGGGATCAGGCCTGTGGTTTATCACATGCCTTGTTCTATCAGTGTTCTATATACAGTGATCTGGGATCAGGCCTGTGGTTTATCACATGTCTTGTTCTATCAGTGTTCCCTGTACAGTGATCTGGGATCAGGCCTGTGGTTTATCACGTGCCTTGTTCTATCAGTGTTCCCTGTACAGTGATCTGGGATCAGGCCTGTGGGTTATCTCATGCCTTGTTCTATCAGTGTTCTATATACAGTGATCTGGGATCAGGCCTGTGGTTTATCACATGTCTTGTTCTATCAGTGTTCCCTGTACAGTGATCTGGGATCAGGCCTGTGGTTTATCACATGCCTTGTTCTATCAGTGTTCTATATACAGTGATCTGGGATCAGACCTGTGGGTTATCACATGCCTTGTTCTATCAGTGTTCTATATACAGTGATCTGGGATCAGGCCTGTGGTTTATCACATGCCTTGTTCTATCAGTGTTCTATATACAGTGATGTGGGATCAGGCCTGTGGGTTATCACATGCCTTGTCCTATCAGTGTTCTATGTACAGTGATCTGGGATCAGGCCTGTGGTTTATCACATGCCTTGTTCTATCAGTGTTCTATATACAGTGATCTGGGATCAGACCTGTGGGTTATCACATGCCTTGTTCGATCAGTGTTCTATATACAGTGATCTGGGATCAGGCCTGTGGTTTATCACATGCCTTGTTCTATCAGTGTTCTATATACAGTGATCTGGGATCAGGCCTGTGGGTTATCACATGTCTTGTTCTATCAGTGTTCTATATACAGTGATCTGGGATCAGGCCTGTGGGTTATCACATGTCTTGTTCTATCAGTGTTCTATATACAGTGATCTGGGATCAGGCCTGTGGGTTATCACATGCCTTGTTCTATCAGTGTTCTATATACAGTGATCTGGGATCAGGCCTGTGGCTTATCACATGCCTTGTTCTATCAGTGTTCTATATACAGTGATCTGGGATCATGCCTGTGGGTTATCACATGCCTTGTTCTATCAGTGTTCTATATACAGTGATCTGGGATCGTGCCTTGGTTTATCACATGTCTTGTTCCATCAGTGTTCTATATACAGTGATCTGGGATCAGGCCTGTGGGTTATCACATGCCTTGTTCTATCAGTGTTCTATATACAGTGATCTGGGATCAGGCCTGTGGTTTATCACATGCCTTGTTCTATCAGTGTTCTATATACAGTGATCTGGGATCGTGACTTGGTTTATCACATGTCTTGTTCCATCAGTGTTCTATATACAGTGATCTGGGATCAGGCCTGTGGGTTATCACATGCCTTGTTCTATCAGTGTTCTATATACAGTGATCTGGGATCAGGCCTGTGGTTTATCACATGCCTTGTTCTATCAGTGTTCCCTGTACAGTGATCTGGGATCAGGCCTGTGGGTTATCACATGTCTTGTTCTATCAGTGTTCTATATACAGTGATCTGGGATCAGGCCTGTGGTTTATCACATGCCTTGTTCTATCAGTGTTCTATATACAGTGATCTGGGATCAGGCCTGTGGTTTATCACATGTCTTGTTCTATCAGTGTTCTATATACAGTGATCTGGGATCAGGCCTGTGGTTTATCACATGCCTTGTTCTATCAGTGTTCTATTTGCAGTGATCTGGGATCAGGCCTGTGGGTTATCACATGCCTTGTTCTATCAGTGTTCTATATACAGTGATCTGGGATCAAGCCTGTGGTTTATCGCATGCCTTGTTCTATCAGTGTTCTATATACAGTGATCTGGGATCAGGCCTGTGGGTTATCACATGCCTTGTTCTATCAGTGTTCTATATGCAGTGATCTGGGATCAGGCCTGTGGTTTATCACATGTCTTGTTGTATCAGTGTTCTATATACAGTGATCTGGGATCAGGCCTGTGGTTTATCACATGCCTTGTTCTATCAGTGTTCTATATACAGTGATCTGGGATCAGGCCTGTGGTTTATCACATGTCTTGTTCTATCAGTGTTCCCTGTACAGTGATCTGGGATCAGGCCTGTGGTTTATCACATGCCTTGTTCTATCAGTGTTCCCTGTACAGTGATCTGGGATCAGGCCTGTGGGTTATCTCATGCCTTGTTCTATCAGTGTTCTATATACAGTGATCTGGGATCAGGCCTGTGGGTTATCACATGCCTTGTTCTATCAGTGTTCTATATACAGTGATCTGGGATCAGGCCTGTGGCTTATCACATGCCTTGTTCTATCAGTGTTCTATATACAGTGATCTGGGATCATGCCTGTGGGTTATCACATGCCTTGTTCTATCAGTGTTCTATATACAGTGATCTGGGATCAGGCCTGTGGTTTATCACATGCCTTGTTCTATCAGTGTTCTATATACAGTGATCTGGGATCAGGCCTGTGGGTTATCACATGTCTTGTTCTATCAGTGTTCTATATACAGTGATCTGGGATCAGGCCTGTGGTTTATCACATGCCTTGTTCTATCAGTGTTCTATATACAGTGATCTGGGATCGTGCCTTGGTTTATCACATGTCTTGTTCCATCAGTGTTCTATATACAGTGATCTGGGATCAGGCCTGTGGGTTATCACATGCCTTGTTCTATCAGTGTTCTATATACAGTGATCTGGGATCAGGCCTGTGGTTTATCACATGCCTTGTTCTATCAGTGTTCCCTGTACAGTGATCTGGGATCAGGCCTGTGGGTTATCACATGTCTTGTTCTATCAGTGTTCTATATACAGTGATCTGGGATCAGGCCTGTGGTTTATCACATGCCTTGTTCTATCAGTGTTCTATATACAGTGATCTGGGATCAGGCCTGTGGGTTATCACATGCCTTGTTCTATCAGTGTTCTATATACAGTGATCTGGGATCAGGCCTGTGGTTTATCGCATGCCTTGTTCTATCAGTGTTCTATATACAGTGATCTGGGATCAGGCCTGTGGGTTATCACATGCCTTGTTCTATCAGTGTTCTATATGCAGTGATCTGGGATCAGGCCTGTGGTTTATCACATGTCTTGTTGTATCAGTGTTCTATATACAGTGATCTGGGATCAGGCCTGTGGTTTATCACATGCCTAGTTCTATCAGTGTTCTATATACAGTGATCTGGGATCAGGCCTGTGGTTTATCACATGTCTTGTTCTATCAGTGTTCCCTGTACAGTGATCTGGGATCAGGCCTGTGGTTTATCACATGCCTTGTTCTATCAGTGTTCCCTGTACAGTGATCTGGGATCAGGCCTGTGGGTTATCTCATGCCTTGTTCTATCAGTGTTCTATATACAGTGATCTGGGATCAGACCTGTGGGTTATCACATGCCTTGTTCTATCAGTGTTCTATATACAGTGATCTGGGATCAGGCCTGTGGTTTATCACATGTCTTGTTCTATCAGTGTTCCCTGTACAGTGATCTGGGATCAGGCCTGTGGTTTATCACATGCCTTGTTCTATCAGTGTTCTATATACAGTGATCTGGGATCAGACCTGTGGGTTATCACATGCCTTGTTCTATCAGTGTTCTATATACAGTGATCTGGGATCAGGCCTGTGGTTTATCACATGCCTTGTTCTATCAGTGTTCTATATACAGTGATCTGGGATCAGGCCTGTGGTTTATCACATGCCTTGTTCTATCAGTGTTCTATATACAGTGATGTGGGATCAGGCCTGTGGGTCATCACATGCCTTGTTCTATCATCAGTGTTCTATATATAGTGATGTGGGATCAGGCCTGTGGGTCATCACATGCCTTGTTCTATCAGTGTTCTATATATAGTGATGTGGGATCAGGCCTGTGGGTCATCACATGCCTTGTTCTATCAGTGTTCTATATATAGTGATGTGGGATCAGGCCTGTGGGTCATCACATGCCTTGTTCTATCATCAGTGTTCTATATATCGTGATGTGGGATCAGGCCTGTGGGTCATCACATGCCTTGTTCTATCAGTGTTCTATATATAGTGATGTGGGATCAGGCCTGTGGGTCATCACATGCCTTGTTCTATCATCAGTGTTCTATATATAGTGATGTGGGATCAGGCCTGTGGGTCATCACATGCCTTGTTCTATCAGTGTTCTATATATAGTGATGTGGGATCAGGCCTGTGGGTCATCACATGCCTTGTTCTATCATCAGTGTTCTATATATAGTGATGTGGGATCAGGCCTGTGGGTCATCACATGCCTTGTTCTATCAGTGTTCTATATATAGTGATGTGGGATCAGGCCTGTGGGTCATCACATGCCTTGTTCTATCAGTGTTCTATATATAGTGATGTGGGATCAGGCCTGTGGGTTATCACATGCCTTGTCCTATCAGTGTTCTATATATAGTGATGTGGGATCAGGCCTGTGGGTCATCACATGCCTTGTTCTATCAGTGTTCTATATATAGTGATGTGGGATCAGGCCTGTGGGTTATCACATGCCTTGTCCTATCAGTGTTCCCTGTACAGTGATCTGGGATAATTGCAAAATACTGTGGATGCTGGAAATCTGAAATAACAACTGAAAATGCTGGAAATACTCAGCAGGCCAGGCAGCATCCGTGGAGAGAGAAACCGAGTTAACGTTTCAGGTCTGGGACCCTTCATCAGAACTGGAAAAAGCTGGCGATGTAACAGATATTAAGCGGGTGCAGAGACAGGGGGAGGGGTGGGGGGTTAGGAGGGGAGGAAGGAGTAGAAAGCACATCCTGTACTTCTGTAAGAGGCAGGAAAGATAAAATGTTGCAAATGGGAATGGCAAAAATCATACTGCATGAAAAATGGGGGCAGGGATAATTATCTGAAATTGTTGAACTCAATGTTGAGTCCGGCAGCCTGTAAAGTGCCCAATCGAAAGATGAGGTGCTGTTCCTCGAGCTTACGTTGAGCTTCATTGGAACAATGCAATAGCCCGAGGACAGAGAGATCAGAGTGGGAGTGAAGCGGTGAATTAAAGTGACAGGCGACCGGAAGCTCAGGGTCACCCGTACAGACTGAACGGAGGTGTTCCGCAAAGCAGTCACCCAATCTGCGTTTGGTCTCCCCAATGTAGAGGAGACCGCATCGTGAGCAGTGAATACAGTATATTAAATTGCAAGAAGTACAAGTAAATCGCTGTTTCACCTGGCAGGGGTGTTTATAATGCTTGGTTTATCACATGTCTTGTTCACAGCCTTAGCTGTGGCTTTGCACGGGTTGTGGGGGAAGGGCTGATGAGTCCTTGAGAGGGAGGGGATCCTGATGTGTGAGTTAGTGGATGACTTGTTATTTTTTCGTATGACGGGAAAAGCTTATAATGGGATATCTGGTTTGGCTATTCATTCAATGGTCTCCTGAGATGCCATGTGGAGAAATGAGGTGTCTCCTGCAACAGATCTTAGTGGGCAGGTTGATGTGATGTGTTCCATAGTCTGGGACTGATGGCCACAGTCACACTTCGGGTCGTCCTTCATCATCCACTTGTGGAGCAGGTGGCCACATCGCCCATGTCCTGTGTGGGTTGGGTTGAGCACTGACCATTGTCTCCGAGGGAGGTTGAAGCCAAGGGGCCTCTGCTGTTGGCTCAGTGATGAGGTGTTGGTTCTTTATGTTGCATGTGTCCCACGATTCCCTCCATCTGGATAGTGGGTCGACACCAGCTGCGTGAATATTGGCTGCTGTTTCCCCAGAATGGCCGGCGCGATTTTTAAGCACTTTCGTGGCGGGTTTTTCAAGTCTTCGTGAATGGGAAGGTCCATGTTGCTCATGATTTTTTCCATCTCGCAGAGCCACTCAATTGGAGTGGACTCCAGCGTCCCTGACACGTCCTCATGACGGGGTTTAGCTGCATGTCTGTGATCTTTGTGAGGACTATGAGGCAGAGCAGTATTCTGCAGCAGAGTAGACATGGGCCACTGTTGCGGCGTGAAGTGTTCTGGCTGTCCTCCCTCAATGACGTTCCAGCGAGTTTCTGGACCAGGTTCACCCTGGTTTTTACGGTTTGGCCAGTGTTGGTGAGATGAGGCCGATGGGTGAGAGTCCTGTCCAGGTTGAGGCCCCGGTATTTTGGGCGGGGTTCATTGGTAAGTCGCCAGGCGCAGAAGGAAATGTTGAGTTCTTTCCCAGTGAAGTTGTTGTTCAGATGAAATGCTGACACAACTGACTTCTCTGGATTGGACGGAGGCACCAGGTCTGGAAGTAGTGTTCCAGTAGGTCCAGGTCACTTGTTAGCATCCTGCCAGCTTCCTCTAGCATTTATGCCTGTGTCAGCAGTGCTATGTCATTGGCATACTCGAACTTCCGGGATTTGGTGCAGGTCATGTCCACCATATAGAGGTTGAGAAAGGCCAGTGTGAGCACCGACCCTGTGACAGACCGTCGTTGAGCGTCCGTGTTCGGCTGGTCTTGTCATCAAGATAGACGCGGTACTTACAGTTGCTCGTTAGGGTGTTGATAAGCCTGAGAATCTTGTGGCTTTGGATGATTATTGAAGGCTTCAGTAGCAGACCTTCGCCAGACAGTGTTGTATGCCAATGACAAGTCTATGAAGGCAGCGCTAGTCTTCAGCTGCTTTTGGAACCCTGCCTCAGTGTTCAAATGTAAGAAATCACACAACACCAGGTTATAGTCCAACAGCTTTATTTGAAATCACAAGCTTTCGGAGCGCTGCTCCTTCATCAGGTGAAGTGGAGAGATGCATAAAAACACAGCTTATATAGTCAGAGAATAATGTCAGATGGTTACAGGTAATCTTTCTAACTGCCATTTATCACACCTTGGAAAATGCGGCCTTCGAGACACACGACAACGCAAAATCGTCGAGCAGAAACTGATAGCCAAGTTCCGCACCCATGAGGACGGCCTCAACCGAGATCTTGGGTTTATGTCACGCTACATGTAACCCCACCTGACGTAGGGTCATCCAGACTCGAGTCGTCGTTGGCTTGTTCTCTCCACACAGATGCGGCCGGACCTGCTGTGATTTCCAAAAAAAAAATGTTTTTTGTCTGTTTTTTTGTTTTTCATACAGACCCCAGCATCTGCAACATTTGACCCCTTGTGACCCCACCTCATTGTTCTTTGATGTAATGTTTTCCTGACTGACCTGTTTGGACACCATTTACACCTTTGATTGCTGTGATTATCTCTCTGCCGAGGTGTGATAAATGGCAGTTAGAAAGATTACCTGTAAACATCTGACATTCTCTGACTATATAAGCTGTATTTTTATGCATCTCTCCACTTCACCTGACGAAGGAGCAGTGCTCCGAAAGCTTGTGATTTTAAATAAAGCTGTTGGACTATAACCTGGTGTTGTGTGATTTCTTACATTTGTCCACTCCAGTCCAACACCGGCATCTCCACACCATGCCATGGTAGTGAGTATAAGGACCTGGTCAGAGCAGCTTCTGCCCTCTCTGAAGCCCGCCTGCTCGTTTGGGAGGACAGCTTCTAAAGCCGGTTTTATCCAGTTAAGAATGAGCCATTCAAGCACCTTGTAGACTGTAGACAGAGGGCTAGGGGCAGTAGCTTTTGGGATCGTTGGCAATGGCAATGACTTTGGAATAGCGCCAACGTCTGGGATTATCCCAGTGTCAAGGATGTTGGAGGAGAGTTTGGCAAGTCACATCTGTCCATTTGGGCCCTGGTTCTTGAGAAGTTCTGGGTAGGTGCCATCGATCCAGATGGCCTTCGCAGACTTGGTGGCTGTCGGCGCTGTGTCCACCTCTTCGGTGGTGAAGGCCGCCAAAAAAGTGGTGTGCAGAGCGGCTTTTTGCAGAGCAAGATTAAGCAGCTTCTTTATTCTGCGTTTGTTATTGCTGGTAGTCGTTACCTGTGAGTTAGTTAGGAGTCGGGCCACAATGGCATCTGCACTGATCTTTGGTGCCTCACGTGGGGGCAGTGAGGCAGCGCCAAGCCGTGGAGCAGGTTCCAGGGTTTCCATGAGTGCTGTTGGTGCATCTGGGTCGTGAGTGACATTGAACTGTGCCAGCAGTCTCTCGCTCTCCTGGGACCAGCAAGGCTCGTATTCTTTCCTGGCGCCACGGGGGCTGCTTCTGGCGGCCCCCACTTTCAGCAGTCGAGCAAAACGGTGGTAGTTGTTTGGGGACAGCGGTATTCTCTGATTGTGTCCTCGACAATGCTCGTGAAGGTGGGCCATGAAGCCTTATGGAAGTTCAATCTTGGTTTGGGGACTGAGGCAACTATTGGCTCCTCGATCCCTACATGTCCGATGCTGGGCTGGTGTTGTGAGCAGGGGAAGACGATTGGCACCTCGATCCCTACATGTCCGATGCTGGGCTGGTGTTGTGAGCAGGGGAAGACTATTGGCACCTCGATCCCTACATGTCCGATGCTGGAATGGTGTTGTGAGCAGGGGAAGACTACTGGCTCCTCGATCCCTACATGTCCGATGCTGGAGCGGTGTTGTGAGCAGGGGAAGACTACTGGCTCCTCGATCCCTACATGTCCGATGCTGGAGCGGTGTTGTGAGCAGGGGAGGACTATTGACTCCTCGATCCCTACATGTCCGATGCTGGAGCGGTGTTGTGAGCAGGGGAAGACTACTGGCTCCTCGATCCCTACATGTCCGATGCTGGAGCGGTGTTGTGAGCAGGGGAAGACTACTGGCTCCTCGATCCCTACATGTCCGATGCTGGAGCGGTGTTGTGAGCAGGGGAAGACTACTGGCTCCTCGATCCCTACATGTCCGATGCTGGAGCGGTGTTGTGAGCAGGGGAGGACTATTGACTCCTCGATCCCTACATGTCCGATGCTTGAGCGGTGTTGTGAGCAGGGGGAGACTACTGGCTCCTCGATCCCTACATGTCCGATGCTGGAGCGGTGTTGTGAGCAGGGGAGGACTATTGACTCCTCGAAGCCTACATGTCCGATGCTGGAGCGGTGTTGTGAGCAGGGGAGGACTATTGACTCCTCGATCCCTACATGTACGATGCTGGAGCAGTGTTGAGAGCAGGGGAAGACTATTGGCACCTCGATCCAGGAGCAGGTGATCGAGCGTCCTTTGCTGTCTCCGGTTGTAAAACAGAGGTCCGGTGAATATTCCCCCCGCCAGCGGGCAGAAAAAAGGTGCCTGGCTGTTTGGCATCATAGACGAGATGGATATCGGGGGGGCTGATGACAACCTACACGTGGTCTCCCTGTGTGGGCTAGTTCACCAAGAACTTGCCAGCTAACCTCATCAAACAGACGCCCGAACACGGCCTCCCAGCCTGAAAAGCATTGGAGGACTGATTTGGACCAGCTCCCAGGAGCACAGGCAGTGATCTGGGGCAGTTTGACTGCTCACTCTCCCAGTGACAAAATGAGATCGGAGGAGAGAGTAAATGAAAATAGGGATTGAGTCTGATCCACTATATCCACGTGTTCCCTCCTCAGTCTCTTGCTGGCCTGGCACATTTAGTCCTTGATCATTCTGCAATCTTAACCTTCACTGCAATGACATCCAATCTGTCAAAGTTTTTAACGGAGTGCGTACCTCTTGATGCAAAAGCTGCTTAAAGTTCTGTGCTGATGATGAAACTTCATTTAACATGAGAGAGGAGTAGAAGAACTCAGAGACTGGGCACAGAGCAGGAACAGAACTCAGACTGAACACAGAGCAGGAACTGAACTCAGAGACTGAACACAGAGCAGGAACTGAACTCAGTGACTGGGCACAGAGCAGGAACTGAACTCAGAGATTGAACACAGATCAGGAACAGAACTCAGACTGAACACAGAGCAGGAACTGAACTCAGAGACTGAACACAGAGCAGGAACTGAACTCAGTGACTGGGCACAGAGCAGGAACTGAACTCAGAGACTGGGCACAGAGCAGGAACTGAACTCAGAGACTGGGCACAGAGCAGGAACTGAACTCAGAGACTGAACACAGAGCAGGAACTGAACTCAGAGACTGGGCACAGAGCAGGAACTGAACTCAGAGGCTGAACACAGAGCAGGAACTGAACTCAGAGACTGGGCACAGAGCAGGAACTGAACTCAGAGATTGAACACAGAGCAGGAACTGAACTCAGACTGAACACAGAGCAGGAACTGAACTCAGAGACTGGGCACAGAGCAGGAACTGAACTCAGAGGCTGAACACAGAGCAGGAACTGAACTCAGAGACTGAACACAGAGCAGGAACTGAACTCAGTGACTGGGCACAGAGCAGGAACTGAACTCAGAGACTGGGCACAGAGCAGGAACTGAACTCAGAGACTGGGCACAGAGCAGGAACTGAACTCAGAGACTGGGCACAAAGCATGAACTGAACTCAGAGACTGAACACAGAGCAGGAACTGAACTCAGAGACTGGGCACAGAGCAGGAACTGAACTCAGAGACTGGGCACAGAGCAGGAACTGAACTCAGAGATTGAACACAGAGCAGGAACTGAACTCAGACTGAACACAGAGCAGGAACTGAACTCAGAGACTGGGCACAGAGCAGGAACTGAACCCAGTGACTGGACACAGAGCAGGAACTGAACTCAGAGATTGAACACAGAGCAGGAACTGAACACAGAGCAGGAACTGAACTCAGTGACTGGGCACAGAGCAGGAACTCAACTCAGACTGAACACAGAGCAGGAACTGAACACAGAGATTGAACACAGAGCAGGAACTGAACTCAGAGACGGGGCACAGAGCAGGAACTGAACTCAGAGATTGAACACAGAGCAGGAACTGAACTCAGAGACTGAACACAGAGCAGGAACTGAACTCAGAGACTGGGCACAGAGCAGGAACTGAACTCAGACTGAACACAGAGCAGGAACTGAACTCAGAGACTGGGCACAGAGCAGGAACTGAACTCAGAGACTGAACACAGAGCGGGAACTGAACTCAGAGATTGAACACAGAGCAGGAACTGAACTCAGAGACTGGGCACAGAGCAGGAACTGAACTCAGAGACTGGGCACAGAGCAGGAACTGAACTCAGAGACTGGGCACAGAGCAGGAACTGAACTCAGTGACTGGGCACAGAGCAGGAACTGAACTCAGAGACTGGGCACAGAGCAGGAACTGAACTCAGAGACTGGGCACAGAGCAGGAACTGAACTCAGTGACTGGGCACAGAGCAGGAACTGAACTCAGTGACTGGGCACAGAGCAGGAACTGAACTCAGAGACTGGGTACAGAGCAGGAACTGAACTCAGAGACTTGGCACAGAGCAGGAACTGAACTCAGAGACTGAACACAGAGCAGGAACTGAACTCAGAGACTGGGCACAGAGCAGGAACTGAACTCAGAGGCTGAACACAGAGCAGGAACTGAACTCAGAGACTGAACACAGAGCAGGAACTGAACTCAGAGACTGGGCACAGAGCAGGAACTGAACTCAGAGGCTGAACACAGAGCAGGAACTGAACTCAGAGACTGGGCACAGAGCAGGAACTGAACTCAGACTGGGCACAGAGCAGGAACTGAACTCAGACACTGGGCACAGAGCAGGAACTGAACTCAGAGACTGAGCACAGAGCTGGAACTGAACTCAGAGACTGGGCACAGATCAGGAACTGAACTCAGAGACTGGGCACAGAGCAGGAACTGAACTCAGAGATTGAACACAGAGCAGGAACTGAACTCAGACTGTTAACAGAGCAGGAACTGAACTCAGAGACTGAGCACAGAGCATGAACTGAACTCAGAGATTGAACACAGAGCAGGAACTGAACTCAGACTGAACACAGAGCAGGAACTGAACTCAGAGACTGGGCACAGAGCAGGAACTGAACTCAGTGACTGGGCACAGAGCAGGAACTGAACTCAGAGACTGGGCACAGAGCAGGAACTGAACTCAGAGACTGGGCACAGAGCAGGTAATGAACTCAGTGACTGGGCACAGAGCAGGAACTGAACTCAGTGACTGGGCACAGAGCAGGAACTGAACTCAGAGACTGGGCACAGAGCAGGAACTGAACTCAGAGGCAGGGCACAGAGCAGGAACTGAACTCAGAGACTGAACACAGAGCAGGAACTGAACTCAGAGACTGGGCACAGAGCAGGAACTGAACTCAGAGGCTGAACACAGAGCAGGAACTGAACTCAGAGACTGAACACAGAGCAGGAACTGAACTCAGAGACTGGGCACAGAGCAGGAACTGAACTCAGAGGCTGAACACAGAGCAGGAACTGAACTCAGAGACTGGGCACAGAGCAGGAACTGAACTCAGAGATTGAACACAGAGCAGGAACTGAACTCAGACTGAACACAGAGCAGGAACTGAACTCAGAGACTGGGCACAGAGCAGGAACTGAACTCAGAGACTGGGCACAGAACAGGAACTGAACTCAGAGACTGAACACAGAGCAGGAACTGAACTCAGAGACTGGGCACAGAGCAGGAACTGAACTCAGAGACTGGGCACAGAGCAGAACTGAACTCAGAGATTGAACACAGAGCAGGAACTGAACACAGAGCAGGAACTGAACTCAGTGACTGGGCACAGAGCAGGAACTGAACTCAGACTGAACACAGAGCAGGAACTGAACTCAGAGACTGGGCACAGAGCAGGAACTGAACTCAGAGATTGAACACAGAGCAGGAACTGAACTCAGAGACGGGGCACAGAGCAGGAACTGAACTCAGAGATTGAACACAGTGCAGGAACTGAACTCAGAGACTGAACACAGAGCAGGAACTGAACTCAGAGACTGGGCACAGAGCAGGAACTGAACTCAGACTGAACACAGAGCAGGAACTGAACTCAAGAGACTGGGCACAGAGCAGGAACTGAACTCAGAGACTGGGCACAGAGCAGGAACTGAACTCAGAGACTGGGCACAAAGCATGAACTGAACTCAGAGACTGAACACAGAGCAGGAACTGAACTCAGAGACTGGGCACAGAGCAGGAACTGAACTCAGAGACTGGGCACAGAGCAGGAACTGAACTCAGAGGTTGAACACAGAGCAGGAACTGAACTCAGACTGAACACAGAGCAGGAACTGAACTCAGAGACTGGGCACAGAGCAGGAACTGAACCCAGTGACTGGACACAGAGCAGGAACTGAACTCAGAGATTGAACACAGAGCAGGAACTGAACACAGAGCAGGAACTGAACTCAGTGACTGGGCACAGAGCAGGAACTCAACTCAGACTGAACACAGAGCAGGAACTGAACACAGAGATTGAACACAGAGCAGGAACTGAACTCAGAGACGGGGCACAGAGCAGGAACTGAACTCAGAGATTGAACACAGAGCAGGAACTGAACTCAGAGACTGAACACAGAGCAGGAACTGAACTCAGAGACTGGGCACAGAGCAGGAACTGAACTCAGACTGAACACAGAGCAGGAACTGAACTCAGAGACTGGGCACAGAGCAGGAACTGAACTCAGAGACTGAACACAGAGCGGGAACTGAACTCAGAGATTGAACACAGAGCAGGAACTGAACTCAGAGACTGGGCACAGAGCAGGAACTGAACTCAGAGACTGGGCACAGAGCAGGAACTGAACTCAGAGACTGGGCACAGAGCAGGAACTGAACTCAGTGACTGGGCACAGAGCAGGAACTGAACTCAGAGACTGGGCACAGAGCAGGAACTGAACTCAGAGACTGGGCACAGAGCAGGAACTGAACTCAGTGACTGGGCACAGAGCAGGAACTGAACTCAGTGACTGGGCACAGAGCAGGAACTGAACTCAGAGACTGGGTACAGAGCAGGAACTGAACTCAGACTTGGCACAGAGCAGGAACTGAACTCAGAGACTGAACACAGAGCAGGAACTGAACTCAGAGACTGGGCACAGAGCAGGAACTGAACTCAGAGGCTGAACACAGAGCAGGAACTGAACTCAGAGACTGAACACAGAGCAGGAACTGAACTCAGAGACTGGGCACAGAGCAGGAACTGAACTCAGAGGCTGAACACAGAGCAGGAACTGAACTCAGAGACTGGGCACAGAGCAGGAACTGAACTCAGACTGGGCACAGAGCAGGAACTGAACTCAGACACTGGGCACAGAGCAGGAACTGAACTCAGAGACTGAGCACAGAGCTGGAACTGAACTCAGAGACTGGGCACAGATCAGGAACTGAACTCAGAGACTGGGCACAGAGCAGGAACTGAACTCAGAGATTGAACACAGAGCAGGAACTGAACTCAGACTGTTAACAGAGCAGGAACTGAACTCAGAGACTGAGCACAGAGCATGAACTGAACTCAGAGATTGAACACAGAGCAGGAACTGAACTCAGACTGAACACAGAGCAGGAACTGAACTCAGAGACTGGGCACAGAGCAGGAACTGAACTCAGTGACTGGGCACAGAGCAGGAACTGAACTCAGAGACTGGGCACAGAGCAGGAACTGAACTCAGAGACTGGGCACAGAGCAGGTAATGAACTCAGTGACTGGGCACAGAGCAGGAACTGAACTCAGTGACTGGGCACAGAGCAGGAACTGAACTCAGAGACTGGGCACAGAGCAGGAACTGAACTCAGAGGCAGGGCACAGAGCAGGAACTGAACTCAGAGACTGAACACAGAGCAGGAACTGAACTCAGAGACTGGGCACAGAGCAGGAACTGAACTCAGAGGCTGAACACAGAGCAGGAACTGAACTCAGAGACTGAACACAGAGCAGGAACTGAACTCAGAGACTGGGCACAGAGCAGGAACTGAACTCAGAGGCTGAACACAGAGCAGGAACTGAACTCAGAGACTGGGCACAGAGCAGGAACTGAACTCAGAGATTGAACACAGAGCAGGAACTGAACTCAGACTGAACACAGAGCAGGAACTGAACTCAGAGACTGGGCACAGAGCAGGAACTGAACTCAGAGACTGGGCACAGAACAGGAACTGAACTCAGAGACTGAACACAGAGCAGGAACTGAACTCAGAGACTGGGCACAGAGCAGGAACTGAACTCAGAGACTGGGCACAGAGCAGAACTGAACTCAGAGATTGAACACAGAGCAGGAACTGAACACAGAGCAGGAACTGAACTCAGTGACTGGGCACAGAGCAGGAACTGAACTCAGACTGAACACAGAGCAGGAACTGAACTCAGAGACTGGGCACAGAGCAGGAACTGAACTCAGAGATTGAACACAGAGCAGGAACTGAACTCAGAGACGGGGCACAGAGCAGGAACTGAACTCAGAGATTGAACACAGTGCAGGAACTGAACTCAGAGACTGAACACAGAGCAGGAACTGAACTCAGAGACTGGGCACAGAGCAGGAACTGAACTCAGACTGAACACAGAGCAGGAACTGAACTCAAGAGACTGGGCACAGAGCAGGAACTGAACTCAGAGACTGGGCACAGAGCAGCAACTGAACTGTGAGACTGGGCACAGAGCAGGAACTGAACTCAGTGACTGGGCACAGAGCAGGAACTGCACTCAGACTGGGCACAGAGCAGGAACTGAACTCAGAGAGTGGGCACAGAGCAGGAACTGAACTCAGTGACTGGGCACAGAGCAGGAACTGAACTCAGAGACTGAACACAGAGCAGCAACTGAACTCAGAGACTGAACACAGAGCAGGAACTGAACTCAGAGACTGGGCACAGAGCAGGAACTGAACTCAGACTGGGCACAGAGCAGGAACTGAACTCAGAGACTGGGCACAGAGCAGGAACTGAACTCAGTGACTGGGCACAGAGCAGGAACTGAACTCAGAGACTGGGCACAGAGCAGGAACTGAACTCAGAGACTGGGCGCAGAGCAGGAATTGATACTCAGTGACTGGGCACAGAGCAGGAACTGAACTCAGTGACTGGGCACAGAGCAGGAACTGAACTCCGAGACTGGGCACAGAGCAGGAACTGAACTCAGAGACTGGGCACAGAGCAGGAACTGAACTCAGTGACTGGGCACAGAGCAGGAACTGAACTCAGAGACTGAACACAGAGCAGGAACTGAACTCAGAGACTGGGCACAGAGCAGGAACTGAACTCAGAGACTGAACACAGAGCAGGAACTGAACTCAGAGACTGGGCACAGAGCAGGAACTGAACTCAGAGACTGAACACAGAGCAGGAACTGAACTCAGAGACTGGGCACAGAGCAGGAACTGAACTCAGAGACTGCGCACAGAGCAGGAACTGAACTCAGTGACTGGGCACAGTGCAGGAACTGAACTCAGTGACTGGGCACAGAGCAGGAACTGAACTCAGAGACTGGGCACAGAGCAGGAACTGAACTCAGAGACTGGGCACAGAGCAGGAACTGAACTCAGTGACTGGGCACAGAGCAGGAACTGAACTCAGAGACTGAACACAGAGCAGGAACTGAACTCAGAGACTGAACACAGAGCAGGAACTGACCTCAGAGACTAGGCACAGAGCAGGAACTGAACTCAGACTGGGCACAGAGCAGGAACTGAACTCAGACACTGGGCACAGAGCAGGAACTGAACTCAGAGACTGAGCACAGAGCTGGAACTGAACTCAGAGACTGGGCACAGAGCAGGAACTGAACTCAGAGACTGGGCACAGAGCAGGAACTGAACTCAGAGACTGGGCACAGAGCAGGAACTGAACTCAGAGACTGGGCACAGAGCATGAACTGAACTCAGACTGAACACAGCAGGAACTGAACTCAGAGACTGAGCACAGAGCATGAACTGAACTCAGAGATTGAACACAGAGCAGGAACTGAACTCAGACTGAACACAGAGCAGGAACTGAACTCAGAGACTGGGCACAGAGCAGGAACTGAACTCAGAGACTGGGCACAGAGCAGGAACTGAACTCAGAGACTGAACACAGAGCAGGAACTGAACTCAGAGATTGAACACAGAGCAGGAACTGAACTCAGTGACTGGGCACAGAGCAGGAACTGAACTCAGTGACTGGGCACAGAGCAGGAACTGAACTCAGAGACTGGGTACAGAGCAGGAACTGAACTGAGAGACTTGGCACAGAGCAGGAACTGAACTCAGAGACTGAACACAGAGCAGGAACTGAACTCAGAGATTGAACACAGAGCAGGAACTGAACTCAGTGACTGGGCACAGAGCAGGAACTGAACTCAGTGACTGGGCACAGAGCAGGAACTGAACTCAGAGACTGGGTACAGAGCAGGAACTGAACTCAGAGACTTGGCACAGAGCAGGAACTGAACTCAGAGGCTGAACACAGAGCAGGAACTGAACTCAGAGACTGAACACAGAGCAGGAACTGAACTCAGAGACTGGGCACAGAGCAGGAACTGAACTCAGAGGCTGAACACAGAGCAGGAACTGAACTCAGAGACTGGGCACAGAGCAGGAACTGAACTCAGAGATTGAACACAGAGCAGGAACTGAACTCAGACTGAACACAGAGCAGGAACTGAACTCAGAGACTGGGCACAGAGCAGGAACTGAACTCAGAGACTGGGCACAGAACAGGAACTGAACTCAGAGACTGAACACAGAGCAGGAACTGAACTCAGAGACTGGGCACAGAGCAGGAACTGAACTCAGAGACTGGGCACAGAGCAGAACTGAACTCAGACTGAACACAGAGCAGGAACTGAACTCAGAGACTGGGCACAGAGCAGGAACTGAACTCAGAGATTGAACACAGAGCAGGAACTGAACTCAGAGACGGGGCACAGAGCAGGAACTGAACTCAGAGATTGAACACAGTGCAGGAACTGAACTCAGAGACTGAACACAGAGCAGGAACTGAACTCAGAGACTGGGCACAGAGCAGGAAGTGAACTCAGACTGAACACAGAGCAGGAACTGAACTCAGAGACTGGGCACAGAGCAGGAACTGAACTCAGAGACTGGGCACAGAGCAGCAACTGAACTGTGAGACTGGGCACAGAGCAGGAACTGAACTCAGTGACTGGGCACAGAGCAGGAACTGCACTCAGACTGGGCACAGAGCAGGAACTGAACTCAGTGACTGGGCACAGAGCAGGAACTGAACTCAGAGACTGAACACAGAGCAGCAACTGAACTCAGAGACTGAACACAGAGCAGGAACTGAACTCAGAGACTGGGCACAGAGCAGGAACTGAACTCAGACTGGGCACAGAGCAGGAACTGAACTCAGAGACTGGGCACAGAGCAGGAACTGAACTCAGAGACTGAACACAGAGCAGGAACTGAACTCAGAGATTGAACACAGAGCAGGAACTGAACTCAGACTGAACACAGAGCAGGAACTGAACTCAGAGACTAGGCACAGAGCAGGAACTGAACTCAGAGACTGGGCACAGAGCAGGAACTGAACTCAGACTGAACACAGAGCAGGAACTGAACTCAGAGACTGGGCACAGAGCAGGAACTGAACTCAGAGATTGAACACAGAGCAGGAACTGAACACAGAGCAGGAACTGAACTCAGTGACTGGGCACAGAGCAGGAACTGAACTCAGACTGAACACAGAGCAGGAACTGAACTCAGAGACTGGGCACAGAGCAGGAACTGAACTGAGAGATTGAACACAGAGCAGGAACTGAACTCAGAGACGGGGCACAGAGCAGGAACTGAACTCAGAGATTGAACACAGTGCAGGAACTGAACTCAGAGACTGGGCACAGAGCAGGAACTGAACTCAGACTGAACACAGAGCAGGAACTGAACTCAGAGACTGGGCACAGAGCAGGAACTGAACTCAGAGACTGGGCACAGAGCAGCAACTGAACTGTGAGACTGGGCACAGAGCAGGAACTGAACTCAGTGACTGGGCACAGAGCAGGAACTGCACTCAGACTGGGCACAGAGCAGGAACTGAACTCAGAGAGTGGGCACAGAGCAGGAACTGAACTCAGTGACTGGGCACAGAGCAGGAACTGAACTCAGAGACTGAACACAGAGCAGGAACTGAACTCAGACTGGGCACAGAGCAGGAACTGAACTCAGAGACTGGGCACAGAGCAGGAACTGAACTCAGTGACTGGGCACAGAGCAGGAACTGAACTCAGAGACTGGGCACAGAGCAGGAACTGAACTCAGAGACTGGGCACAGAGCAGGAACTGAACTCAGTGACTGGGCACAGAGCAGGAACTGAACTCAGAGACTGAACACAGAGCAGGAACTGAACTCAGAGACTGGGCACAGAGCAGGAACTGAACTCAGAGACTGGGCACAGAGCAGGAACTGAACTCAGAGACTGAACACAGAGCAGGAACTGAACTCAGAGACTGGGCACAGAGCAGGAACTGAACTCAGAGACTGCGCACAGAGCAGGAACTGAACTCAGAGATTGAACACAGAGCAGGAACTGAACTCAGACTGAACACAGAGCAGGAACTGAACTCAGAGACTGGGCACAGAGCAGAAACTGAACTCAGAGACTGGGCACAGAGCAGGAACTGAACTCAGAGACTGAACAGAGAGCAGGAACTGAACTCAGAGACTTAGCACAGAGCAGGAACTGAACTCAGAGATTGAACACAGAGCAGGAACTGAACTCAGAGACTGAACACAGAGCAGGAACTGAACTCAGAGACTGGGCACAGAGCAGGAACTGAACTCAGAGGCTGAACACAGAGCAGGAACTGAACTCAGAGACTGAACACAGAGCAGGAACTGAACTCAGAGACTGGGCACAGAGCAGGAACTGAACTCAGAGGCTGAACACAGAGCAGGAACTGAACTCAGAGACTGGGCACAGAGCAGGAACTGAACTCAGAGACTGAACACAGAGCAGGAACTGAACTCAGAGACTGAACACAGAGCAGGAACTGAACTCAGAGACTGGGCACAGAGCAGGAACTGAACTCAGACTGGGCACAGTGCAGGAACTGAACTCAGACACTGGGCACAGAGCAGGAACTGAACTCAGAGACTGAGCACAGAGCTGGAACTGAACTCAGAGACTGGGCACAGAGCAGGAACTGAACTCAGAGACTGGGCACAGATCAGGAACTGAACTCAGAGACTGGGCACAGAGCAGGAACTGAACTCAGAGATTGAACACAGAGCAGGAACTGAACTCAGACTGTTAACAGAGCAGGAACTGAACTCAGAGACTGAGCACAGAGCATGAACTGAACTCAGAGATTGAACACAGAGCAGGAACTGAACTCAGACTGAACACAGAGCAGGAACTGAACTGAGAGACTGGGCACAGAGCAGGAACTGAACTCAGAGACTGGGCACAGAGCAGGAACAGAACTCAGAGATTGAACATAGAGCAGGAACTGAACTCAGAGATTGAACACAGAGCAGGAACTGAACTCAGACTGAACACAGAGCAGGAACTGAGCTCAGAGACTGAGCACAGAGCAGGAACTGAACTCAGAGATTGAACACAGAGCTGGAACTGAACTCAGACTGGGCACAGAGCAGGAACTGAACTCAGAGACGGGGCACAGAGCAGGAACTGAACTCAGAGACTGGGCACAGAGCAGGAACTGAACTCAGAGACTGAACACAGAGCAGGAACTGAAGTCAGAGACTGGGCACAGAGCAGGAACTGAACTCAGAGACTGGGCACAGAGCAGGAACTGAATTCAGACTGAACACAGAGCAGGAACTGAATTCAGAGACTGAACACAGAGCAGGAACTGAACTCAGAGACTGGGCACAGAGCAGGAAGTGAACTCAGAGACTGGGCACAGAGCAGGAACTGAACTCAGAGACTGAACACAGAGCAGGAACTGAACTCAGACTGAACACAGAGCAGGAACTGAACTCAGAGACTGAACACAGAGTAGGAACTGAACTCAGAGACTGAACACAGAGCAGGAACTGAACTCAGAGATTGAACACAGAGCAGGAACTGAACTCAGAGACTGAACACAGAGCAGGAACTGAACTCAGACTGAACACAGAGCAGGAACTGAACTCAGAGACTGGTCACAGAGCAGGAACTGAACTCAGACTGAACACAGAGCAGGAACTGAACTCAGAGACTGAACACAGAGCAGGAACTGAACTCAGACTGAACACAGTGCAGGAACTGAACTCAGACTGAACAGAGAGCAGGAACTGAACTCAGAGACTGGGCACAGATCAGGAACTGAGCTCAGAGACTGGGCACAGAGCAGGAACTGAACTCAGAGACTGAACAGAGCAGGAACTGAACTCAGAGACTCAGCACAGAGCAGGAACTGAACTCAGAGATTGAACACAGAGCAGGAACTGAACTCAGAGACTGAACACAGAGCAGGAACTGAACTCAGAGACTGAACACAGAGCAGGAACTGAACTCAGAGACTGGGCACAGAGCAGGAACTGAACTCAGAGACTGGGCACAGAGCAGGAACTGAACTCAGAGACTGAACAGAGCAGGAACTGAACTCAGAGACTCAGCACAGAGCAGGAACTGAACTCAGAGATTGAACACAGAGCAGGAACTGAACTCAGAGACTGAACACAGAGCAGGAACTGAACTCAGAGACTGAACACAGAGCAGGAGCTGAACTCAGACTGAACACAGAGCAGGAACTGAACTCAGAGACTGGGCACAGAGCAGGAACTGAACTCAGACTGAACACAGAGCAGGAACTGAACTCAGAGACTCAGCACAGAGCAGGAACTGAACTCAGAGATTGAACACAGAGCAGGAACTGAACTCAGAGACTGAACACAGAGCAGGAACTGAACTCAGAGACTGAACACAGAGCAGGAGCTGAACTCAGACTGAACACAGAGCAGGAACTGAACTCAGAGACTGGGCACAGAGCAGGAACTGAACTCAGACTGAACACAGAGCAGGAACTGAACTCAGAGACTGAACACAGAGCAGGAACTGAACTCAGAGACTGGGCACAGAGCAGGAACTGAACTCAGAGACTGGGCACAGAGCAGGAACTGAACTCAGACTGAACACAGAGCAGGAACTGAACTCAGAGACTGAGCACAGAGCAGGAACTGAACTCAGAGACTGAACACAGAGCAGGAACTGAACTCAGAGACTGGGCACAGAGCAGGAACTGAACTCAGAGGCTGGGCACAGAGCAGGAACTGAACTCAGAGACTGGGCACAGAGCAGGAACTGAACTCAGTGACTGGGCACAAAGCAGGAACTGAACTCCGAGACTGAACACAGAGCAGGAACTGAACTCAGAGACTGGGCACAGAGCAGGAACTGAACTCAGACTGGGCACAGAGCAGGAACTGAACTCAGAGACTGGGCACAGAGCAGGAACTGAACTCAGAGACTGAGCACAGAGCAGGAACTGAACTCAGAGACTGGGCACAGAGCAGGAACTGAACTCAGAGACTGGGCACAGAGCAGGAACGGAACTCAGAGATTGAACATAGAGCAGGAACTGAACTCAGAGATTGAACACAGAGCAGGAACTGAACTCAGACTGAACACAGAGCAGGAACTGAGCTCAGAGACTGAGCACAGAGCAGGAACGGAACTCAGAGATTGAACACAGAGCAGGAACTGAACTCAGACTGGGCACAGAGCAGGAACTGAACTCAGAGACGGGGCACAGAGCAGGAACTGAACTCAGAGACTGGGCACAGAGCAGGAACTGAACTCAGAGACTGAACACAGAGCAGGAACTGAACTCAGACTGGGCACAGAGCAGGAACTGAACTCAGAGACTGGGCACAGAGCAGGAACTGAACTCAGACTGAACACAGAGCAGGAACTGAACTCAGAGACTGAACACAGAGCAGGAACTGAACTCAGAGACTGGGCACAGAGCAGGAACTGAACTCAGAGACTGGGCACAGAGCAGGAACTGAATTCAGACTGAACACAGAGCAGGAACTGAACTCAGAGACTGAACACAGAGCAGGAACTGAACTCAGAGACTGGGCACAGAGCAGGAAGTGAACTCAGAGACTGGGCACAGAGCAGGAACCGAACTCAGAGACTGAACACAGAGCAGGAACTGAACTCGGACTGAACACAGAGCAGGAACTGAACTCAGAGACTGAACACAGAGCAGGAACTGAACTCAGAGACTGAACACAGAGCAGGAACTGAACTCAGAGACTGGGCACAGAGCAGGAACTGAACTCAGACACTGGGCACAGAGCAGGAACTGAACTCAGAGACTGAGCACAGAGCTGGAACTGAACTCAGAGACTGGGCACAGAGCAGGAACTGAACTCAGAGACTGGGCACAGATCAGGAACTGAACTCAGAGACTGGGCACAGAGCAGGAACTGAACTCAGAGATTGAACACAGAGCAGGAACTGAACTCAGACTGTTAACAGAGCAGGAACTGAACTCAGAGACTGAGCACAGAGCATGAACTGAACTCAGAGATTGAACACAGAGCAGGAACTGAACTCAGACTGAACACAGAGCAGGAACTGAACTCAGAGACTGGGCACAGAGCAGGAACTGAACTCAGAGACTGGGCACAGAGCAGGAACGGAACTCAGAGATTGAACATAGAGCAGGAACTGAACTCAGAGATTGAACACAGAGCAGGAACTGAACTCAGACTGAACACAGAGCAGGAACTGAGCTCAGAGACTGAGCACAGAGCAGGAACTGAACTCAGAGATTGAACACAGAGCTGGAACTGAACTCAGACTGGGCACAGAGCAGGAACTGAACTCAGAGACGGGGCACAGAGCAGGAACTGAACTCAGAGACTGGGCACAGAGCAGGAACTGAACTCAGAGACTGAACACAGAGCAGGAACTGAAGTCAGAGACTGGGCACAGAGCAGGAACTGAACTCAGAGACTGGGCACAGAGCAGGAACTGAATTCAGACTGAACACAGAGCAGGAACTGAACTCAGAGACTGAACACAGAGCAGGAACTGAACTCAGAGACTGGGCACAGAGCAGGAAGTGAACTCAGAGACTGGGCACAGAGCAGGAACTGAACTCAGAGACTGAACACAGAGCAGGAACTGAACTCAGACTGAACACAGAGCAGGAACTGAACTCAGAGACTGAACACAGAGTAGGAACTGAACTCAGAGACTGAACACAGAGCAGGAACTGAACTCAGAGATTGAACACAGAGCAGGAACTGAACTCAGAGACTGAACACAGAGCAGGAACTGAACTCAGACTGAACACAGAGCAGGAACTGAACTCAGAGACTGGTCACAGAGCAGGAACTGAACTCAGACTGAACACAGAGCAGGAACTGAACTCAGAGACTGAACACAGAGCAGGAACTGAACTCAGACTGAACACAGTGCAGGAACTGAACTCAGACTGAACAGAGAGCAGGAACTGAACTCAGAGACTGGGCACAGATCAGGAACTGAGCTCAGAGACTGGGCACAGAGCAGGAACTGAACTCAGAGACTGAACAGAGCAGGAACTGAACTCAGAGACTCAGCACAGAGCAGGAACTGAACTCAGAGATTGAACACAGAGCAGGAACTGAACTCAGAGACTGAACACAGAGCAGGAACTGAACTCAGAGACTGAACACAGAGCAGGAACTGAACTCAGAGACTGGGCACAGAGCAGGAACTGAACTCAGAGACTGGGCACAGAGCAGGAACTGAACTCAGAGACTGAACAGAGCAGGAACTGAACTCAGAGACTCAGCACAGAGCAGGAACTGAACTCAGAGATTGAACACAGAGCAGGAACTGAACTCAGAGACTGAACACAGAGCAGGAACTGAACTCAGAGACTGAACACAGAGCAGGAGCTGAACTCAGACTGAACACAGAGCAGGAACTGAACTCAGAGACTGGGCACGGAGCAGGAACTGAACTCAGACTGAACACAGAGCAGGAACTGAACTCAGAGACTCAGCACAGAGCAGGAACTGAACTCAGAGATTGAACACAGAGCAGGAACTGAACTCAGAGACTGAACACAGAGCAGGAACTGAACTCAGAGACTGAACACAGAGCAGGAGCTGAACTCAGACTGAACACAGAGCAGGAACTGAACTCAGAGACTGGGCACAGAGCAGGAACTGAACTCAGACTGAACACAGAGCAGGAACTGAACTCAGAGACTGAACACAGAGCAGGAACTGAACTCAGAGACTGGGCACAGAGCAGGAACTGAACTCAGAGACTGGGCACAGAGCAGGAACTGAACTCAGACTGAACACAGAGCAGGAACTGAACTCAGAGACTGAGCACAGAGCAGGAACTGAACTCAGAGACTGGGCACAGAGCAGGAACTGAACTCAGACTGAACACAGAGCAGGAACTGAACTCAGAGACTGAACACAGAGCAGGAACTGAACTCAGAGACTGGGCACAGAGCAGGAACTGAACTCAGAGACTGGGCACAGAGCAGGAACTGAACTCAGACTGAACACAGAGCAGGAACTGAACTCAGAGACTGAGCACAGAGCAGGAACTGAACTCAGAGACTGAACACAGAGCAGGAACTGAACTCAGAGACTGGGGACAGAGCAGGAACTGAACTCAGAGGCTGGGCACAGAGCAGGAACTGAACTCAGAGACTGGGCACAGAGCAGGAACTGAACTCAGTGACTGGGCACAAAGCAGGAACTGAACTCCGAGACTGAACACAGAGCAGGAACTGAACTCAGAGACTGGGCACAGAGCAGGAACTGAACTCAGACTGGGCACAGAGCAGGAACTTAACTCAGAGACTGGGCACAGAGCAGGAACTGAACTCAGAGACTGAGCACAGAGCAGGAACTGAACTCAGAGACTGGGCACAGAGCAGGAACTGAACTCAGAGACTGGGCACAGAGCAGGAACGGAACTCAGAGATTGAACATAGAGCAGGAACTGAACTCAGAGATTGAACACAGAGCAGGAACTGAACTCAGACTGAACACAGAGCAGGAACTGAGCTCAGAGACTGAGCACAGAGCAGGAACGGAACTCAGAGATTGAACACAGAGCAGGAACTGAACTCAGACTGGGCACAGAGCAGGAACTGAACTCAGAGACGGGGCACAGAGCAGGAACTGAACTCAGAGACTGGGCACAGAGCAGGAACTGAACTCAGAGACTGAACACAGAGCAGGAACTGAACTCAGACTGGGCACAGAGCAGGAACTGAACTCAGAGACTGGGCACAGAGCAGGAACTGAACTCAGACTGAACACAGAGCAGGAACTGAACTCAGAGACTGAACACAGAGCAGGAACTGAACTCAGAGACTGGGCACAGAGCAGGAACTGAACTCAGAGACTGGGCACAGAGCAGGAACTGAATTCAGACTGAACACAGAGCAGGAACTGAACTCAGAGACTGAACACAGAGCAGGAACTGAACTCAGAGACTGGGCACAGAGCAGGAAGTGAACTCAGAGACTGGGCACAGAGCAGGAACCGAACTCAGAGACTGAACACAGAGCAGGAACTGAACTCGGACTGAACACAGAGCAGGAACTGAACTCAGAGACTGAACACAGAGCAGGAACTGAACTCAGAGACTGAACACAGAGCAGGAACTGAACTCAGAGACTCAGCACAGAGCAGGAACTGAACTCAGAGATTGAACACAGAGCAGGAACTGAACTCAGAGACTGAACACAGAGCAGGAACTGAACTCAGACTGAACACAGTGCAGGAACTGAACTCAGACTGAACAGAGAGCAGGAACTGAACTCAGAGACTGGGCACAGATCAGGAACTGAACTCAGAGACTGAACACAGAGCAGGAACTGAACTCAGAGACTGGGCACAGAGCAGGTACTGAACTCAGAGACTGAACACAGAGCAGGAACTGAACTCAGACTGAACACAGAGCAGGAACTGAACTCAGAGATTGAGCACAGAGCAGGAACTGAACTCAGACTGAACACAGAGCAGGAACTGAACTCAGACTGAACACAGAGCAGGAACTGAACTCAGACTGAACACAGACCAGGAACTGAACTCAGAGACTGGGCACAGAGCAGGAACTGAACTCAGAGACTGGGCACGGAGCAGGAACTGAACTCAGAGACTGGGCACAGAGCAGGAACTGAACTCAGACTGAACACAGTGCAGGAACTGAACTCAGACTGAACACAGAGCAGGAACTGAACTCAGACTGAACACAGAGCAGGAACTGAACTCAGACTGAAAACAGAGCAGGATCTGAACTCAGACTGAACACAGAACAGGAATTGAACTCAGAGACTGGGCACAGAGCAGGAACTGAACTCAGAGACTGAACACAGAGCAGGAACTGAACTCAGACTGAACACAGAGCAGGAACTGAACTCAGAGACTGAACACAGAACAGGAATTGAACTCAGAGACTGGGCACAGAGCAGGAACTGAACTCAGAGACTGAACACAGAGCAGGAACTGAACTCAGAGACTGAACACAGAGCAGGAACTGAACTCAGACTGAACACAGAGCAGGAACTGCTATTATAGCAATGCCACTGATATTGTACCAAATGAGAAGGTGTGACATCCTTGAGGATTAATGTTAGAGATGGCTGGAGGGCAGGGAGAAGTTACTGGTTCAAACAGTAAAAGGAGTTTCTTGCCAAACAGCAACTTAACAGAATGTGGGGCACAGAGATTGAGAAGTGATGGAGTGACACTGGTTTGTTAAAGCTGGGAGAGCAGGTCAGACAGGCTATCGACAGGCAATTCTCTCGCTTCCAATTGGCAGGTGTGATGAACTGTGGTGATTGTTAGATCCGTGATTCTTTAAATAGGATGTATCCCCAAGAACTACACGGCGGCTGTAACTTAACAATCAACAGGTATTTACTGGAGTCGAGTAGTCTCAAGACTGAAGTACAGAAGCCTGCTCCGGCTTTATATACAGGTGTGGTCACTGCCGGTACTACAGTATACAGGAGCTGTAAAACAGTTCTCTCTTAAAGGTACATACACAACAATTCCTCCCCTTTTAGATTAACAGTACCATAACATTCATTTAACAATTAACATTTTTAACATGCAACATTAACTGAAAATAGTCCATTTATAGATTCAGTCTTTGGGGCGGCTTCCTGATCCTTTCGGGATAGCGCCTTTCCTGAGGTTCTTGTTCTTGGTGCGGAGGCGATTCTGGCCCCTTTTCGTCGGTTAGTTCATTGGTTTCCACTGCTACTGGTTCGGAGGTAGATGCTACCGGTATGTCGGGTTCATCCCCAGGTACTCGAGACATGGGGTTGACTCATTCCTGTGACGCTAAGATCTGATCGACGTGGCGTCTCACAATGTTCTCCCTGATATCCACTGTGTACATTAATGGCCCCTGCCTTGTGCATACGTTCCGGGTTGCCATTTCTCTGTTCGGTAGTCACAGGCCAAGACTGGTTGTCCTACATTGAAGCTCCTTGTCGGCTTCTCATTGATGTGCTGGAATTGTTTATCCTCAACATTTCTTCGCACATTGGGTCTGAGCAAATCCAGACGAGATCTCAAGCTTCGGTTAAAGAACATCATGGCCGGGGTCTGGTTGGTAACTGCATGTGTCGCATTTCTGTAGGCTAATAGGAAATTGTCCACCTTATGCTGTAGTGGAATTTCATCGTCGCACATGGCCTTTATCGCCTTTTTAAAGGTTTGTACGAACCTTTCAGCCAGTCCATTTGTGGCTGGATGATACGGGGCGGATGTGTAATCACAGAAATCACAGAAACCCCACAGTGCAGATAGAGGCCATTTCGGTAATGCCTTACCCCATTCCTTCTCATAAATTTTCGAAATTCTTCGGACACAACCTGTGGTCCATTATCAGAGCAAATCTGCTCTGGCAAGCCTTTCCTGGCAAATATGGTCCGTAGGACTGCAATCGTTTTCTCTGTAGTGGTTGAGGACATTTTTATCACCTCAGGCCATTTCGAGTGAGCATCCACTGCTATTAACAACATTGAGTCCATGAATGGACCAGCAAAATCAATATGCACCCGTTGCCATGGAGAGGAGGGCCACTCCCATGGGTGTAGAGGGGCATGTGGTGGTGCATTTTGGACCTTCTGGCATCCTGAGCAGCTCTTGGTTAGGTCCTCGATTTGTTGATCGATCCCCGGCCACCACACATAAGCCCTAGCAAGGCTCTTCATTTTCACCCCTCCCAGATGACCTTCATGAAGCTCATTTAGCACTCTCTCCCTTAACTTGGGTGGAATCACCACTCGGGATCCACACATCACTGTCCCCTGGCATACTGACAGCTGCTCTCTTCTGGATGAGAATGCTGGCAACAGTGAGTCGCCATGTGTTGGCCATCCCCTCACCGTCAAATCATATACCCGAGACAGTGTCGGATCATTGCGGGTCTCCTTCTCTATATCCGCGTTCGTTACTGGCAATCGTTCAATTATTGACGAATAAAATATCTCGATAGGGTCCACTGCTGGTGCTTCCTCCACAGTAGGCAGTGGCAGGCGTGATAGCCCATCAGCGTTTCCATGCTGTTTTGTGCCTTTATATTCTATTTCATATTGATTCGCCCCTAGAAACAGGGACCATCTTTGTAACCGTTGTGCAGTCATCACTGGAACGCCCTTCTTAGGATTAAAGATGGAGACAAGTGGTTGGTGGTCAGTCAGCAAGGTGAACTTCTGCCCATGCAGATAGTGGTTGAATTTTTTTACTCCCTATACTAGGCTGAGAGCCTCCCTGTCAATCTGGGCGTAGTTGCGCTCGGCTGAGGTTAGTGACCGAGACGCAAAGGCTACTGGCCTCTCCAACCCGTCTGGGAATTTGTGCGACAGCACCGCTCCAATACCATACGGTGATGCATCACATGCCAAACGAATTGGTAGTGCTGGGTTGAAATGAGCCAACACCTCTTTTGATGTGATCAATTCTTTACACTTCTGGAAAGCTCATCTACGTTCGTCATTCCACTTCCATGGCACCCCTGTTTGCAGTAGGGTGTTCAGTGGGTGTAATACCGTGGACAAATTTGGTAAGAACTTATGGTAGTAGTTTACCAGCCCGAGGAACGACCTCAGTTGTGACACATTTTCCGGTGCTGGAGCCTTGACTACTGCCTCAATCTTTTCAGGGTACTTATGTAACCCCTCTTCATCAATGACGTGGCCACAATACGAGATCTGCTTCTGGAAAAACTCGCACTTGTGGCGATTAGCTCGTAGCCCATATTCCTTTAATCTGGTGAGCACCTTCTCCAAGTTGGCGAGGTGATCACTGTCATTTTCGCCCGTGACCAGGATATTGTCCAAATAACACTGGGTCCCTGGAATCCCTTGCAGGACTTGATACATCGCCCTTTGCCAAATAGCCGGAGCCGATGCTACCCCGAACACCAGCCGGTTGTATTGATAGAGACCTTTATGAGTGTTGATCGTGAGGTATTGTTTCGAGGCTTCTTCTACCTCCATTTGCAAGTACGCCTGGGCTAGATCAATTTTCGTGAAGCGTTTACCTCCAGATAGCGAGGCGAAAATATCCTCAATTCGTGGAAGCGGATATTGTACCGTGTGAAGGACTGGGTTCACTGTCACCTTAAAATCCCCACAGATGCGGACCTTCTTTGGTTCCCCAGGCGTATTACTCAACGACCTCTTCATTACAGGAACGATGGGTGTAGCCCACTCACTCCAGTCTACTTTGGACAGTACTCCTGAACGTTCCAACCCTTCCAGCTCTGCTTCGACGGCTGGTCTGATTGCATAAGGCACTGGTCTGGCCTTAAGAAACTTTGGGCTTGCATTTTCCTCTATTTTAATCGTTGCTGTTATGCCTTTTAGTGTTCCGAGTCCCTCCTGGAACACTTCTTTTGCGTCAGTTAGCATTTTTGACAGTCGTCCAGGTGTGACGTCGTCATCCTTTTTGGCCTCAACCTTCAGTGCCTGTATGGAATGCCAATCCAATTGTATCTTCCGGATCCATTCACGTCCTAGCAGTGGTGGTCCTCCATCTGGCAATACATATAAGTCCATTTTAGGTATTTCCTGGCCTTTGTATATCACTTTCACCCTTATTTTTCCTTTGGGGTAGACTTTTTGCCCCGTGTATGTCTTCAAGACAATCTCTGTAGCTTTCAAGGGTATATGTGAAAATAGCCGCTTGTAGTCCCTTTGGTTTATGACTGTTAGGGCTGATCCTGTGTCCCATTCCATTTTCACTTGGACTCCGTCTATCTTGAGTGTAACCCAGATAGTCTGGTGATCCTCCATTTTGGTTACCTTATGTAGTTTCAGACAACCCAGCTCCTTGCTTCCGGAGTCTGTGTCACTTTTCTGTTCGTCTGAACTACTGTCCATCACCTTGTGTACCTTTTTGTGCTTCTCCTGTGGAGATTTCTTGCTGTTGGTTTTCTTCCCAGACCTGCAGACTCTTGCTATGTGTCCTGCTTTTCCACACTGTCTGCACACTTGGTCCTTGAACCAACAATCCTTCTGGTCGTGTGTTGTTCTGCCGCAGCGATAACACTTCCCTGTTCCATAGGACATTTCATTGGTGCCATATTCTTGCGGTCTCCGTTGTATCTCTGCAGCGCCCCTTGTGGCTGCTTCGTGTGATACTGCCATATTGAAAGCCTTGTCCAGCGTAAGATCCTTTTCTGATAGAAGCTGTTTCTGGGTTCCTTCACTTTGAAGCCCACACACAAACTTGTCCCTTAACGTATCTGCTAGTCCCACTCCAAACTGGCAGTGTTTCGATAGCTTGCGCAGTTCCGTTAAGTACTCAGAATTGCTTTTGTCTTTGTGTTGGTTCCTTTTATGGAACTTAAATCTTTCTGCTATCAGCAGCGGTGTGGGGTTTAAGTGGTCCTGTAGGATTTCTACTATGCTTTCGCAATTCTTATTCACAGGCTTCTCTGGGGTTATTAGGTTTCGCAGTAACCCATAAGTTTTTGCACCCATGGAATTTAACAAAACCAGTGCTTTCCTAGCATCTGGCACTTCATTCGCCCTGCAGTACACCTCAATATGTTCCACATATGTCGCCCAATCTTCGACTTCATTGTCGAACGTAGAGATACTGCCACTCTTCGGCACCCCTGGGTGTGATTTAACTGTCAAAAATGGCGTCTCCCGCGCTTACCCTTCTTCTCCGCTGGCACAAAATGGCGTCTCCCGCGCTTTCCTTTCTTCCCGCGCTCGCCCTTCTTCTCCGCTGCGGCTTCTAAAAATGGCGTCTCCCGCGCTCTTCCTTCTCCGCGGCTCAATGGCGTCTCCCGCGCTCTCCCTTCTTCTCCCCGTGGACACTGTTCAGCCCTTGAGCCCTGGCTGTGCTCTGCGCGTTTTTTTTTCTGTGCGCCTTTCCCGTTTCCGCCGCTCGGTCCTGAACCCGGCTGCTGCTTTACCCTCTCTCTGTTTTGTTTTTCCTCGACGCCGCTCGGTTTTCAACCCCCGGCTGCGCCCTGTGCACTTCACCCTCTCTCTTACCCCATCGACACTGCTCGGCTTTTTCTCTGCCGTCGGTCGGCTCCAGCCGCCGCTGTCCGGGAAGGGTCTGCGCTGTACCTGTCGTCAGTCTGTTGCTGATCGTCGTGGCTGGGGAACCAAGCCCGGCTCTCCACAGCCTCCCCTGCGATGTTCACTCTCTGCCGGACGACTGGGCGGTTGCTCGTGGTCGACGCCCGTGTTTCTGGCCTCGACTTTCTTCCACCGCTCTCCCGGAGCGAATCCTCGAAGGGAAATGCAGAGTTGCAGGTAGATTCGAATCGACACTCGTCGCTACTGTTACATCCGTGATTCTTTAAATAGGATGTTTCCCCAAGAACTACACGGAGGCTGTAACTTAACAATCAACGGGTGTTTACTGGAGTAGAGTAGTCTCAAGACTGAAGTACAGGTCGACTATCCTTTATCCGAAAACCTCGGGACCAGCCGAGTTTCGGATAAAGGAGAATTTCGGATTTCGGAAGGTGGGTCGGCGGGGGTCCGCGGGGGGGTCGGCGGGGGTCGGCGGGGGGTCGTGCGCATGACTTACGCTGACGCTCAGCATAAGTCAGTCGGGGTCGGCGGGGGTCGGGGCCGGCGGGGTCCGCGGGGGGGTCGGCGGTTGTCGGGTCTGGCGGGGTCCGCGGGGGGGTCGGCGGGGGGGATCGGTGGTTGTCGGGGCCGGCGGGGTCCGCGGGGGGGGTCGGCGGTTGTCGGGGCTGGCGGGGTCGGCGGTTGTCGGGGCCGGCGGGGGGGTCGGCGGTTGTCAGGGCCGGCGGGGTGCGCGGGGGGGTCGGCGGTTGTCGGGGCTGGCGGGGTCGGCGGTTGTCGGGGCCGGCGGGGGGGTCGGCGGTTGTCGGGGCCGGCGGGGTCCGCGGGGGGGGGTCGGCGGTTGTCGGGGCTGGCGGGGTCGGCGGTTGTCGGGGCCGGCGGGGGGGTCGGCGGTTGTCAGGGCCGGCGGGGTCCGCGGGGGGGTCGGCGGTTGTCGGGGCTGGTGGGGTCGGCGGTTGGCGGGGCTGGCGGGGTCCGCGGGGGGGTCGGCGGTTGTCGGGGCTGGTGGGGTCGGCGGTTGGCGGGGCCGGCGGGGTCCGCGGGGGGGTCGGCGGTTGTCGGGGCTGGCGGGGTCCGCGGGGGGGTCGGCGGTTGTCGGGGCTGGCGGGGTCGGCGGTTGTCGGGGCCGGCGGGGTCCGCGGGGGGGGTCGGCGGTTGTCGGGGCCGGCGGGGTCCGCGGGGGGGTCGGCGGTTGTCGGGGCTGGCGGGGTCGGCGGTTGTCGGGGCCGGCGGGGTCCGCGGGGGGGTCGGCGGGGGGTCGTGCGCACGACTTACCCTTTATCCGAACTTCCGAAACCGGAACCCTCTAAAAACCGAAGGTTTTTTCGTTCGTATGCACGACTTACGCTGAACGAAAAAACCTTCGGTTTTTAGAGGGTTTCGGTTTTCGGAAGTCCGGATAAAGGGTAGTCTACCTGTACAGAAGCCTGCTCCGGCTTTATATACAGGTGTGGTCACTGCCGGTACTTACAGTATACAAGGGCTGTAAAACAGTTCTCTCTTAAAGGTACATACACAACAGTGATGATGAATCCTGATGGGTATTTCACGTGTACACACGGTAGACCACATGGAGCAATTCTGGAGTATTTTAAACTTCTACAGTACTTCTCATTACCAAAATCTCGAACAAAACACGCAACGCTGTCCCAACCAGGGCTCCGAACATTCACTTTCGGTTTCAATTCCTTTCGGGTCAGGTCCTGGGGACGAATCGTGAAAGATCGTTTCTGTTAGTTGTGAATCGGTAACAAGTGGTCATAGAGTAAGGAATGTGACAATAATAACAAAGGGGAAAGTTCGAAGGATGTCTATCACCCAGAGATATTATGGAATACTGTATCACAGGTGACTATTGAGGCAGAGATTATAACGTTGTTTAAAAGGGGAGTTGGCTAAGTGTTTGAAAAGGAAGAATATAAAAGGTAACAGGACGGGAGCAGTTTGTTTCAGATGAAGACTGTGACTCATTGTGCTGGGAATTACACCCTCTGACACTTGTTAGCAATACCCCCCCAAATTGTCACCAAGCAACCGGACAAGCATCTACAACTAATCCACCGTTATATAACGAAGCCTTCAATTGGTTAGCGTTAGTTCAAAGGGCAGTGGGAGCAGGCTGACACAATGAAGCACTGTCCTGTGTATAGACGGAGCTGTACATTTATATACATGCACAAGGTAACCAGTAAACCCCTTTCACATCGCACTTCACAGAAAACTATTCATGTGCCACCGCTTTGACTGCTCTATAATGTTATATGAATAGTTGAAATATAGAATTCTTATAAATTGAAAGTGAATGGACCCTCTCACTCTCAACAAAGAGACAGACAGAAAGGTCCTGAGTGTGGTGCCCAATCCTGAGAAACCCTGATACTGCTCGGGCAGATATTCAATGCTTGGCTCCAGCTCCCTGATTTAAAACAGGCGATCTTTGTACCCGAGACATTCAAATCATTTGTTCAGCCTGAAACAAATGGAGAGGCATTGTGTGCTGGACTATGAAGCCCAGCAACTGGTACTTGAATGTACTGTGGTCTCTGGCTGTGGTGTACCCGCAAGGAACAGTACACAGCAACAAGTGCCTTGCTTTCCTTGATTTAATTCATGTTCCGCTGCCCCCTCCCGCTCACCACTCTCCTCTCATGACAGCAATGACTTGTGCTGGCACACATTGGCTCTGGCACTCCACCAACACCTTGCCTCAGTCATGCGAGTGTAGGCAGTGAACGCTGCAACTCAACTATGCAGGGAATCACAACTGAGACCAACCCTGCTCTTACTCGATAACACACATCAAGCACCTCAACGCACTGGTTACTGCACGGAGAGCGACAGCTCTGGTTTCCATACTCAGACCCCCCATTGCCCCCAGGACTGGTCTCTCCCCCCATTGCCCCAGGACTGGTCTCTCCCCCCACTGCCCCCAGGACTGGTCTCTCCCCCCATTGCCCCAGGACTGGTCTCCCCCCCCCACTGCCCCCAGGACTGGTCTCTCCCCCCATTGCCCCAAGACTGGTCTCTCCCCCCATTGCCCCCAGGACTGGCCTCTCCCCCCATTGCCCCATGACTGGTCTCCCCCCCCCATTGCCCCCAGGACTGGTCTCCCCCCCGCATTGCCCCAGGACTGGTCTCTCCCCCCATTGCCCCCAGGACTGGTCTCCCCCCCATTGCCCCAGGACTGGTCTCCCCCCCATTGCACCCAGGACTGGTCTCTCCCCGCATTGCCCCAGGACTGGTCTCTCCCCCCATTGCCCCAGGACTGGTCTCTCCCTCCATTGCCCCAGGACTGGTCTCTCCCCCCATTGCCCCCAGGACTGGTCTCTCCCCCCATTGCCCCAGGATTGGTCTCTCCACCCATTGCCCCCAGGACTGGCCTCTCCCCCTATTGCCCCCAGGACTGGCCTCTCCCCCCATTGCCCCCCAGGACTGGTCTCTCCCCCCATTGCCCCCAGGACTGGTCTCTCCCCCCATTGCCCCCAGGACTGGTCTCTCCCCCCATTGCCCCCCAGGACTGGTCTCTCCCCCCATTGCCCCCAGGACTGGTCTCTCCCCCCATTGCCCCTAGGACTGGTCTCTCCCCCCATTGCCCCCAGGACTGGTCACCCCCCCCATTGCCCCCAGGACTGGTCTCTCCCCCCATTGCCCCAGGACTGGTCTCTCCCCCCATTGCCCCAGGACTGGTCTCTCCCCCCATTGCCCCCAGGACTGGTCTCCCCCCCATTGCCCCCAGGACTGGTCTCCCCCCCCATTGCTCCAGGACTGGTCTCCCCCCATTGCCCCAGGACTGGTCTCTCCCCCCATTGCCCCAGGACTGGTCTCCCCCCCATTGCCCCCAGGACTGGTCTCCCCCCCCCCATTGCCCCAGGACTGGTCTCTCCCCCCATTGCCCCCAGGACTGGTCTCCCCCCCATTGCCCCAGGACTGGTCTCCCCCCCATTGCACCCAGGACTGGTCTCTCCCCGCATTGCCCCAGGACTGGTCTCTCCCCCCATTGCCCCAGGACTGGTCTCTCCCTCCATTGCCCCAGGACTGGTCTCTCCCCCCATTGCCCCCAGGACTGGTCTCTCCCCCCATTGCCCCAGGATTGGTCTCTCCACCCATTGCCCCCAGGACTGGCCTCTCCCCCTATTGCCCCCAGGACTGGCCTCTCCCCCCATTGCCCCCCAGGACTGGTCTCTCCCCCCATTGCCCCCAGGACTGGTCTCTCCCCCCATTGCCCCCAGGACTGGTCTCTCCCCCCATTGCCCCCCAGGACTGGTCTCTCCCCCCATTGCCCCCAGGACTGGTCTCTCCCCCCATTGCCCCTAGGACTGGTCTCTCCCCCCATTGCCCCCAGGACTGGTCACCCCCCCCATTGCCCCCAGGACTGGTCTCTCCCCCCATTGCCCCAGGACTGGTCTCTCCCCCCATTGCCCCAGGACTGGTCTCTCCCCCCATTGCCCCCAGGACTGGTCTCCCCCCCATTGCCCCCAGGACTGGTCTCCCCCCCCATTGCTCCAGGACTGGTCTCCCCCCATTGCCCCAGGACTGGTCTCTCCCCCCATTGCCCCAGGACTGGTCTCCCCCCCATTGCCCCCAGGACTGGTCTCCCCCCCCCCATTGCCCCAGGACTGGTCTCTCCCCCCATTGCCCCAGGACTGGTCTCTCCCCCCATTGCCCCAGGACTGGTCTCCCCCCATTGCCCCAGGACTGGTCTCCCCCCATTGCCCCAGGACTGGTCTCTCCCCCCATTTCCCCCAGGACTGGTCTCTCCCCCCATTGCCCCAGGACTGGTCTCCCCCCCCATTGCCCCCAGGACTGGTCTCCCCCCATTGCCCCAGGACTGGTCTCTCCCCCCATTGCCCCAGGACTGGTCTCTCCCCCCATTGCCCCCAGGACTGGTCTCTCCCCCCATTTCCCCCAGGACTGGTCTCCCCCCACATTGCCCCACGACTGGTCTCTCCCCCCATTGCCCCAGGACTGGTCTCTCCCCCCATTGCCCCCAGCACTGGTCTCTCCCCCTATTGCCCCAGGACTGGTCTCTCCCCCCATTGCCCCAGGACTGGTCTCCCCCTACATTGCCCCACGACTGGTCTCTCCCCCCATTGCCCCTAGGACTGGTCTCTCCCCCCATTGCCCCAGGACTGGTCTCTCCCCCCATTGCCCCAGGACTGGTCTCCACCACCATTGCCCCAGGACTGGTCTCTCCCCCCATTGCCCCAGGACTGGTCTCTCCCCCCATTGCCCCAGGACTGGTCTCCACCACCATTGCCCCAGGACTGGTCTCTCCCCCCATTGCCCCTAGGACTGGTCTCTCCCCCCATTGCCCCAGGACTGGTCTCCACCACCATTGCCCCAGGACTGGTCTCTCCCCCCATTGCCCCAGGACTGGTCACTCCCCCATTGCCCCTAGGACTGGTCTCTCCCCCCATTGCCCCAGGACTGGTCTCCCCCCCCCATTGCCCCAGGACTGGTCTCTCCCCCCATTGCCCCAGGACTGGTCTCCCCCTCCATTGCCCCAGGACTGGTCTCTCCCCCCATTGCCCCAGGACTGGTCTCCCCCCCATTGCCCCCAGGACTGGTCTCTCCCCCCATTGCCCCAGGACTGGTCTACCCCCCCCATTGCCCCAGGACTGGTCTCTGCCCCCATTGCCCCAGGACTGGTCTCTCCCCCCATTGCCCCAGGACTGGTCTCTCCCCCCAATGCCCCAGGACTGGTCTCTCCCCCCATTGCCCCAGGACTGGTCTCTCCCCCCAATGCCCCCAGGACTGGTCTCTCCCCCCATTGCCCCAGGACTGGTCTCCCCCCCATTGCCCCAGGACTGGTCTCTCCCCCCATTGCCCCAGCACTGGTCTCCCCCCCCATTGCCCCAGCACTGGTCTCCCCCCCCATTGCCCCAGCACTGGTCCCCCCCCCCCATTGCCCAGCACTGGTCTGTCCCCCCATTGCTCCAGCACTGGTCCCCCCCCCCATTGCCCCAGCACTGGTCCCCCCCCATTGCCCCAGAACTGGTCTCTTCCCCCCCCCATTGCCCCAGCACTGGTCCCCCCCCATTGCCCCAGCACTGGTCCCCCCCCCCATTGCCCCAGGACTGGTCTCTCCCCCCACCCATTGCCCAGCACTGGTCCCCCCCCATTGCCCCAGCACTGGCCACCCCCATTGCCCCAGCACTGGTCTCTCCGCACCCCCCATTGCCCCAGCACTGGTCCCCCCCCATTGCCCCAGCACTGGTCTTCCCCCCCCCATTGCCTCAGCACTGGTTCCCCCCCATTGCCCAGCACTGGTCCCCCCCCATTGCCCCAGCACTGGTCACCCCCATTGCCCCAGCACTGGTCTCTCCCCCCCCATTGCCCTAGCACTGCCCCCCCCCATTGCCCCAGCACTGGTCCCCCCCATTGCCCCAGCACTGGTCCCCCCCATTGCCCCAGGACTGGTCTCTCCCCCCATTGCCCCAGCACTGGTCCCCCCACCATTGCCCCAGCACTGGTCCCCCCCCATGGCCCCAGCACTGGTCTCTCACCCCCCCATTGCCCCAGCACTGGTCCCCCCCCCATTGCCCTAGCACTAACAAAGCACAGACCAGGTCCAACCTGCCCCCTATGGTGGTGAATGTATCCCTGAAGCTCTCAGGATAATGTGACATGGTAAAGTTTTGGACATTGAGTAGGAAAGGGTTAATTCTGGTATTCCATGCGGGAGCAGTCAGTCGAAGGGTTTTAGCTCTTTTGATTTAGAGTGCTGCCCTTGGGTTTGTGTGAAGGTGACTGGAGATGTTTTTCCGATGCAGTGACCTGTTGCAGGCCTCTGTCATACCCAGTACCATGTGATGCTGTTTGTTTAACTTCCTGTGTGAATTTAATGCACTGTTTACGTTACAAGCTGTTGGTTTAAAACCCTTTTCTAACAGTCATTACCATTTTGATGGTGGTTCAGTTGATAGGATTCATTCAAGTAAACATGGTAAAAGTGAGGTAACCACAACAGGGCCTGCTGTGTCCTTGAGAGGGTTAACCATTCTCATGGGTGAGTAAATGTCTGATGGGAAAGATGCACAGCATAGTCGCAATGGGAGCTAGGTTGCTATGGGGAATTGCACTGAGTAGAGTCCTCACAATATGTGCTGGGATAACAAACAGTGCATGGTTGGCCAAATGATACGTTGGAGTCTCTATCCCTCGGGCGTTAATCTGTCAGAGCGCATTGCCCACCCGTCATAGAAACCATCCGTCAGAGAAATCTCCAGTCAGAGAAACCTCACATCAGAGAAACGCTCGTCAGAGAAACGCTCGTCAGAGAAATGCTCGTCAGAGAAACCTCCCGTCAGAGAAACGCTCGTCAGAGAAATGCTCGTCAGAGAAACAGCCCGTCAGAGAAACGCTCGTCAGAGAAACGCTCGTCAGAGAAACCTCCCGTCAGCGAAATGCTCGTCAGAGAAACGCTCGTCAGAGAAACCTCCCGTCAGAGAAACGTTCGTCAGAGAAACGCTCATCAGAGAAACGCTCGTCAGAGAAACCTTCTGTCAGAGAAACGCTCGTCAGAGAAACGCTCGTCAGAGAAACTCTCGTCAGAGAAACCTCCCGTCAGAGAAACTCTCGTCAGAGAAACCTCCCGTCAGAGAAACGCTCGTCAGAGAAACGCTCGTCAGAGAAACCTCCCGTCAGAGAAACCTCCCGTCAGAGAAACGCTCGTCAGAGAAACGCTCGTCAGAGAAACCTCCCGTCAGAGAAACGCTCGTCAGAGAAACGCTCGTCAGAGAAACGTTCGTCAGAGAAACGCTCGTCAGAGAAACGTTCATCAGAGAAACGCTCGTCAGAGAAACGTTCGTCAGAGAAACCTCCCGTCAGAGAAACCTCCCGTCAGAGAAACGTTCGTCAGAGAAAAGCTCGTCAGAGAAACGTTCGTCAGAGAAACCTCCCGTCAGAGAAACCTCCCGTCAGAGAAACGTTCGTCAGAGAAACCTCCCGTCAGATAAACGCTCGTCAGAGAAACGCCCGTCAGAGAAACCGCTCGTCAGAGAAACCGCCCGTCAGAGAAATGCTCGTCAGAGAAACGTTCGTCAGAGAAACGCTCGTCAGAGAAACCTCCCGTCAGAGAAACGCTCGTCAGAGAAACGCTCGTCAGAGAAACGCTCGTCAGAGAAACCTCCCGTCAGATAAACGCTCGTCAGAGAAACAGCCCATCAGAGAAACGCTCGTCAGAGAAACCGCCCGTCAGAGAAATGCTCGTCAGAGAAACCGCTCGTCAGAGAAACCGCCCGTCAGAGAAACGCTCGTCAGAGAAACCTCCCGTCAGAGAAACCTCCCGTCAGAGAAACGCCCGTCAGAGAAACGCCCGTCAGAGAAACGCCCGTCAGAGAAACCTCCCGTCAGAGAAACCTCCCGTCAGAGAAACGCCCGTCAGAGAAACGCTCGTCAGAGAAACGCTCATCAGAGAAACGCTCGTCAGAGAAACGCCCGTCAGAGAAACCTCCCGTCAGAGAAACGCTCGTCAGAGAAACGCCCGTCAGAGAAACGCTCGTCAGAGAAACGCTCGTCAGAGAAACCTCCCGTCAGAGAAATGCTCGTCAGAGAAACGCTCGTCAGAAAAACCTCCCATCAGAGAAACGCCCGTCAGAGAAATGCTCGTCAGAGAAACCTCCCGTCAGAGAAACGCTCGTCAGAGAAACCTCCCATCAGAGAAACGCTCGTCAGAGAAACCGCCCGTCAGAGAAACGTTCGTCAGAGAAACCGCTCGTCAGAGAAACCACCCGTCAGAGAAACGCCCGTCAGAGAAACCACCCGTCAGAGAAACGCCCGTCAGAGAAACGCCCGTCAGAGAAACGGCTCGTCAGAAAAACGCTCGTCAGAAAAACCTCCCATCAGAGAAACCTCCCATCAGAGAAACGCTCATCAGAGAAATGCTCACCAAAGAAATGCTCATCAGAGAAACCTCCCGTCAGAGAAACGCTCGTCAGAGAAGCCTCCCGTCATAGAAACGCTCGTCAGAAACTCTCGTCAGAGAAACGCCCCGTCAGAGAAACCTCCCGTCAGAGAAACGCCCATCAGAGAAATGGTCGTCAGAGAAACCTCCCGTCGGAGAAATCTCCTGTCAGCGAAACGCCCGTCAGAGAAACGCTCGTCAGAGAAACGCTCGTCAGAGAAACCTCCCGTCAGAGAAACCTCCCGTCAGAGAAACGCTCATCAGAGAAACGCTCGTCAGAGAAACCTCCCGTCAGAGAAACGCTCGTCAGAGAAACCTCCCGTCAGAGAAGCGCTCGTCAGAGAAACCTCCCGTCAGAGAAACGCTCGTCAGAGAAACAGCCCGTCAGAGAAAGGCTCGTCAGAGAAACCGCCCGTCAGAGAAACGCTCGTCAGAGAAACCGCTCGTCAGAGAAACCGCCCGTCAGAGAAACGCTCGTCAGAAAAGCCACCCGTCAGAGAAACGCCCGTCAGAGAAAGCGCTCGTCAGAGAAACCGCCCGTCAGAGAAACGCTCGTCAGAGAAACCTCCCGTCAGAGAAACGCTCGTCAGAGAAACCTCCCGTCAGAGAAACGCTCGTCAGAGAAACCTCCCATCAGAGAAACCTCCCGTCAGAGAAACGCTCGACAGAGAAACGCCCATCAGAGAAACTCTCGTCAGGGAAACCACCCGTCAGAGAAACGCTCGTCAGAGAAACCTCCCGTCAGAGAAACCTCCCATCAGAGAAACGCTCGTCAGAGAAACGCCCGTCAGAGAAACCTCCCGTCAGAGAAATGCTCGTCAGAGAAACGCCCATCAGAGAAACTCTCGTCAGGGAAACCTCCCGTCAGGGAAACGCTCGTCAGAGAAACCTCCCGTCAGAGAAATGCTCGTCAGAGAAACGCCCATCAGAGAAACTCTCATCAGAGAAACCTCCTGTCAGAGAAACCTCCCATCAGAGAAACGCTCGTCAGAGAAACGCCCGTCAGAGAAATGCTCGTCAGAGAAACGCCCGTCAGAGAAACGCTCGTCAGAGAAACCTCCCGTCAGAGAAATGCTCGTCAGAGAAACGCTCGTCAGAGAAACCTCCCGTCAGAGAAATGCTCGTCAGAGAAACGCTCGTCAGAGAAACGCCCGTCAGAGAAATGCTCGTCAGAGAAACGCTCGTCAGAGAAACCTCCCGTCAGAGAAACGCTCGTCAGAGAAACCTCCCATCAGAGAAATGCTCGTCAGAGAAACCTCCCATCAGAGAAACGCTCGTCAGAGAAACGCCCGTCAGAGAAATGCTCGTCAGAGAAACGCTCGTCAGAGAAACCTCCCGTCAGAGAAACGCTCGTCAGAGAAACCTCCCATCAGAGAAATGCTCGTCAGAGAAACGCCCGTCAGAGAAATGCTCGTCAGAGAAACGCTCGTCAGAGAAACCTCCCGTCAGAGAAACGCTCGTCAGAGAAACCTCCCATCAGAGAAACGCCCGTCAGAGAAACTCTCGTCAGAGAAATGCTCGTCAGAGAAACGCTCGTCAGAGAAACCTCCCATCAGAGAAACCTCCCGTCAGAGAAACCTCCCGTCGGAGAAACGCCCGTCAGAGAAACCGGCCGTCAGAGAAACCTCCCCTCAGAGACACGCTCGTCAGAGAAACGCCCGTCAGAGAAACGCCCGTCAGAGAAACCGCCCATCAGAGAAACGCTCGTCAGAGAAACCTCCCGTCAGAGAAATGCTCGTCTGAGAAACGCTTGTCAGAAAAACCTCTCTTCAGAGAAACCTCCCGTCAGAGAAACGCTCGTCAGAGAAACCTCCCGTCAGAGAAATGCTCGTCAGAGAAACGCTTGTCAGAAAAACCTCCCGTCAGAGAAACGCTCGTCAGAGAAACGCCCGTCAGAGAAATGCTCGTCAGAGAAACAGCCCGTCAGAGAAACGCTCGTCAGAGAAACCTCCCGTCAGAGAAACCTCCCATCAGAGAAACGCTCATCAGAGAAACGCCCGTCAGAGAAATGCTCGTCAGAGAAACAGCCCGTCAGAGAAACGCTCGTCAGAGAAACGCCCGTCAGAGAAATGCTCGTCAGAGAAACAGCCCGTCAGAGAAACGCTCGTCAGAGAAACGCCCGTCAGAGAAATGCTCGTCAGAGAAACAGCCCGTCAGAGAAACGCTCGTCAGAGAAACGCCCGTCAGAGAAATGCTCGTCAGAGAAACAGCCCGTCAGAGAAACCTCCCGTCAGAGAAACGTTTGTCAGAGAAACGTTCGTCAGAGAAACCTCCCGTCAGAGAAACGCTCGTCAGATAAACGTTCGTCAGAGAAACGTTCGTCAGAGAAACGCTCGTGAGAGAAATGCTCGTGAGAGAAACGCTCGTCAGAGAAACACTCGTCAGAGAAGCCTCCCGTCATAGAAACGCTCATCAGAAACTCTCGTCAGAGAAACGCCCCGTCAGAGAAACCTCCCGTCAGAGAAACGCCCGTCAGAGAAACACCCATCAGAGAAACGCTCGTCAGAGAAACACCCGTCAGAGAAACCTCCCGTCAGAGAAACGCTCGTCAGAGAAACGCTCGTCAGAGAAACCTCCCGTCAGAGAAATGCTCGTCAGAGAAACGCCCGTCAGAGAAATGCTCGTCAGAGAAACCTCCCATCAGAGAAACGCTCGTCAGAGAAACCTCCCGTCAGAGAAGCGCTCGTCAGAAAAACCTCCCATCAGAGAAACGCTCGTCAGAGAAACGCCCGTCAGAGAAATGCTCGTCAGAGAAACCTCCCGTCAGAGAAACGCTCGTCAGAGAAACCTCCCGTCAGAGAAGCGCTCGTCAGAGAAACCGCCCGTCAGAGAAACGTTCGTCAGAGAAACCGCTCGTCAGAGAAACCACCCGTCAGAGAAACGCCCGTCAGAGAAACCACCCGTCAGAGAAACGCCCTTCAGAGAAACGCCCGTCAGAGAAACGGCTCGTCAGAGAAACGCTCGTCAGAAAAACCTCCCATCAGAGAAACCTCCCATCAGAGAAACGCTCATCAGAGAAATGCTCACCAGAGAAATGCTCATCAGAGAAACCTCCCGTCAGAGAAACGCTCGTCAGAGAAGCCTCCCATCATAGAAACGCTCGTCAGAAACTCTCGTCAGAGAAACGCCCCGTCAGAGAAACCTCCCGTCAGAGAAACGCCCATCAGAGAAACGGTCGTCAGAGAAACCTCCCGTCGGAGAAATCTCCTGTCAGCGAAACGCCCGTCAGAGAAACGCTCGTCAGAGAAACCTCCCGTCAGAGAAACCTCCCGTCAGAGAAACGCTCATCAGAGAAACGCTCGTCAGAGAAACCTCCCATCAGAGAAACGCTCGTCAGAGAAACCTCCCGTCAGAGAAACGCTCGTCAGAGAAACCTCCCATCAGAGAAATGCTCGTCAGAGAAACGCTCGTCAGAGAAACCTCCCGTCAGAGAAATGCTCGTCAGAGAAACGCTCGTCAGAGAAACGCCCGTCAGAGAAATGCTCGTCAGAGAAACTTCTCGTCAGAGAAACCTCCCGTCAGAGAAACGCTCGTCAGAGAAACCTCCCGTCAGAGAAATGCTCGTCAGAGAAACGCCCGTCAGAGAAATGCTCGTCAGAGAAACGCTCGTCAGAGAAACCTCCCGTCAGAGAAACGCTCGTCAGAGAAACCTCCCATCAGAGAAATGCTCGTCAGAGAAACCTCCCATCAGAGAAACCTCCCGTCAGAGAAACCTCCCGTCGGAGAAACGCCCGTCAGAGAAACCGGCCGTCAGAGAAACCTCCCCTCAGAGAAACGCTCGTCAGAGAAACGCCCGTCAGAGAAACGCCCGTCAGAGAAACCGGCCGTCAGAGAAACGCCCGTCAGAGAAACGCTCGTCAGAGAAACGCCCGTCAGAGAAACGCCCGTCAGAGAAACCTCCCCTCAGAGAAACGCTCGTCAGAGAAACGCCCGTCAGAGAAACCGCCCATCAGAGAAACGCTCGTCAGAGAAACCTCCCGTCAGAGAAATGCTCGTCTGAGAAACGCTTGTCAGAAAAACCTCCCGTCAGAGAAACCTCCCGTCAGAGAAACGCTCATCAGAGAAACGCTCGTCAGAGAAACCTCCCGTCAGAGAAACGCCCGTCAGAGAAACCGCCCATCAGAGAAACCTCCCGTCAGAGAAACGCTCGTCAGAGAAATCTCCCGTCAGAGAAATGCTCGTCAGAGAAACGCTTGTCAGAAAAACCTCCCGTCAGAGAAACGCTCGTCAGAGAAACGCCCGTCAGAGAAATGCTCGTCAGAGAAACAGCCCGTCAGAGAAACGCTCGTCAGAGAAACCTCCCGTCAGAGAAACCTCCCATCAGAGAAACGCTCATCAGAGAAACGCCCGTCAGAGAAATGCTCGTCAGAGAAACAGCCCGTCAGAGAAACGCTCGTCAGAGAAACGCCCGTCAGAGAAATGCTCGTCAGAGAAACAGCCCGTCAGAGAAACGCTCGTCAGAGAAACGCCCGTCAGAGAAATGCTCGTCAGAGAAACAGCCCGTCAGAGAAACGCTCGTCAGAGAAACGCCCGTCAGAGAAATGCTCGTCAGAGAAACAGCCCGTCAGAGAAACCTCCCGTCAGAGAAACGTTCGTCAGAGAAACCTCCCGTCAGAGAAACGCTCGTCAGATAAACGTTTGTCAGAGAAACGTTCGTCAGAGAAACGCTCGTGAGAGAAACGCTCGTGAGAGAAACGCTCGTCAGAGAAACACTCGTCACAGAAGCCTCCCGTCATAGAAACGCTCATCAGAAACTCTCGTCAGAGAAACGCCCCGTCAGAGAAACCTCCCGTCAGAGAAACGCCCATCAGAGAAACGCTCGTCAGTGAAACGCTTGTCAGAGAAACCTCCCGTCGGAGAAACCTCCTGTCAGCGAAACGCCCATCAGAGAAACCTCCCGTCTGAGAAACCTCCCGTCAGAGAAACGCTCGTCAGAGAAACGCTCGTCAGAGAAACCTCCCGTCAGAGAAACCTCCCGTCAGAGAAACGCCCATCAGAGAAACGCTCGTCAGTGAAACGCTTGTCAGAGAAACCTCCCGTCAGAGAAACCTCCCGTCAGAGAAACGCTTGTCAGAGAAACCTCCCGTCAGAGAAACCTCCTGTCAGCGAAACGCCCGTCAGAGAAACCTCCCGTCAGAGAAACCTCCCGTCAGAGAAACGCTTGTCAGAGAAACCTCCCGTCAGAGAAACCTCCTGTCAGCGAAACGCCCGTCAGAGAAACCTCCCGTCAGAGAAACCTTCCGTCAGAGAAACGCTCGTCAGAGAAACAGCCCGTCAGAGAAACGCTCATCAGAGAAACCGCCCGTCAGAGAAACGCTCGTCAGAGAAACCGCCCGTCAGAGAAACGCTCATCAGAGAAACCGCTCGTCAGAGAAACCGCCCGTCAGAGAAACGCTCGTCAGAGAAACCGCTCATCAGAGAAACCTCCCGTCAGAGAAACGCTCATCAGAGAAACGCTCGTCAGAGAAACGCTCGTCAGAGAAACCTCCCGTCAGAGAAACGCTCGTCAGAGAAACGCCCGTCAGAGAAACCTCCCGTCAGAGAAACGCTCGTCAGAGAAACGCTCGTCAGAAAAACGCTCGTCAGAGAAACCGCCCGTCAGCGAAACCTCCCGTCAGAGAAACGCTCGTCAGAGAAACGCCCGTCAGAGAAATGCTCGTCAGAGAAACGCTCCTCAGAGAAACCTCCCGTCAGAGAAACGCTCGTCAGAGAAACGCCCGTCAGAGAAACGCCCGTCAGAGAAACGCCCGTCAGAGAAACCTCCCGCCAGAGAAACGCCCGTCAGAGAAACGCCCGTCAGAGAAACCTCCCGTCAGAGAAACCTCCCGTCAGAGAAACGCCCGTCAGAGAAACGCCCGTCAGAGAAACCTCCCGTCAGAGAAACGCCCGTCAGAGAAACCTCCCGTCAGAGAAACCTCCCGTCAGAGAAACGCCCGTCAGAGAAACGCCCGTCAGAGAAACCTCCCGTCAGAGAAACCTCCCATCAGAGAAACGCTCATCAGAGAAACGCCCGTCAGAGAAATGCTCGTCAGAGAAACAGCCCGTCAGAGAAACGCTCGTCAGAGAAACGCCCGTCAGAGAAATGCTCGTCAGAGAAACAGCCCGTCAGAGAAACGCTCGTCAGAGAAACGCCCGTCAGAGAAATGCTCGTCAGAGAAACAGCCCGTCAGAGAAACGCTCGTCAGAGAAACGCCCGTCAGAGAAATGCTCGTCAGAGAAACAGCCCGTCAGAGAAACCTCCCGTCAGAGAAACGTTCGTCAGAGAAACCTCCCGTCAGAGAAACGCTCGTCAGATAAACGTTTGTCAGAGAAACGTTCGTCAGAGAAACGCTCGTGAGAGAAACGCTCGTGAGAGAAACGCTCGTCAGAGAAACACTCGTCACAGAAGCCTCCCGTCATAGAAACGCTCATCAGAAACTCTCGTCAGAGAAACGCCCCGTCAGAGAAACCTCCCGTCAGAGAAACGCCCATCAGAGAAACGCTCGTCAGTGAAACGCTTGTCAGAGAAACCTCCCGTCGGAGAAACCTCCTGTCAGCGAAACGCCCATCAGAGAAACCTCCCGTCTGAGAAACCTCCCGTCAGAGAAACGCTCGTCAGAGAAACGCTCGTCAGAGAAACCTCCCGTCAGAGAAACCTCCCGTCAGAGAAACGCCCATCAGAGAAACGCTCGTCAGTGAAACGCTTGTCAGAGAAACCTCCCGTCAGAGAAACCTCCCGTCAGAGAAACGCTTGTCAGAGAAACCTCCCGTCAGAGAAACCTCCTGTCAGCGAAACGCCCGTCAGAGAAACCTCCCGTCAGAGAAACCTCCCGTCAGAGAAACGCTTGTCAGAGAAACCTCCCGTCAGAGAAACCTCCTGTCAGCGAAACGCCCGTCAGAGAAACCTCCCGTCAGAGAAACCTTCCGTCAGAGAAACGCTCGTCAGAGAAACAGCCCGTCAGAGAAACGCTCATCAGAGAAACCGCCCGTCAGAGAAACGCTCGTCAGAGAAACCGCCCGTCAGAGAAACGCTCATCAGAGAAACCGCTCGTCAGAGAAACCGCCCGTCAGAGAAACGCTCGTCAGAGAAACCGCTCATCAGAGAAACCTCCCGTCAGAGAAACGCTCATCAGAGAAACGCTCGTCAGAGAAACGCTCGTCAGAGAAACCTCCCGTCAGAGAAACGCTCGTCAGAGAAACGCCCGTCAGAGAAACCTCCCGTCAGAGAAACGCTCGTCAGAGAAACGCTCGTCAGAAAAACGCTCGTCAGAGAAACCGCCCGTCAGCGAAACCTCCCGTCAGAGAAACGCTCGTCAGAGAAACGCCCGTCAGAGAAATGCTCGTCAGAGAAACGCTCCTCAGAGAAACCTCCCGTCAGAGAAACGCTCGTCAGAGAAACGCCCGTCAGAGAAACGCCCGTCAGAGAAACGCCCGTCAGAGAAACCTCCCGCCAGAGAAACGCCCGTCAGAGAAACGCCCGTCAGAGAAACCTCCCGTCTGAGAAACCTCCCGTCAGAGAAACCTCCCGTCAGAGAAACGCCCGTCAGAGAAACGCCCGTCAGAGAAACCTCCCGTCAGAGAAACGCCCGTCAGAGAAACGCCCGTCAGAGAAACCTCCCGTCAGAGAAACCTCCCGTCAGAGAAACGCCCGTCAGAGAAACGCCCGTCAGAGAAACCTCCCGTCAGAGAAACGCCCGTCAGAGAAACGCTCGTCAGAGAAACCTCCCGTCAGAGAAACCTCCCGCCAGAGAAACGCCCGTCAGAGAAACTCTCGTCAGAGAAACCTCCCATCAGAGAAACCTCCCGTCAGAGAAACCTCCCGTCAGAGAAACCTCCCGTCAGAGAAACCTCCCGCCAGAGAAACGCCCGTCAGAGAAACTCTCGTCAGAGAAACCTCCCGTCAGAGAAACCTCCCGTCAGAGAAACGCTCGTCAGAGAAACCTCCCATCAGAGAAACCTCCCGTCAGAGAAACCTCCCGTCAGAGAAACCTCCTGTCAGAGAAACCTCCCATCAGAGAAACCTCCCGTCAGAGAAACCTCCCGTCAGAGAAACCTCCTGTCAGAGAAACCTCCCGTCAGAGAAACCTCCCGTCAGAGAAACCGTCTAATTCTCATTTCATTGATGTCTACAGAAAATAAATCAGGCAGGTGGTCTGCTCCTCTGCAATATCCACCCAGGTGGTGAACATGAACATCTACTCCCTTGTTTTTTTATGAATGGGGATTTTATATCAGACAATGTTCAATGTATTGTTAAACTAAAATGGACTGTTAAGTAAATACAGGCTGAAATGATCCATTGTTTAATTGTTGTTTGGGCAGGGAACTTTGAAGATTGGCTGCTGGTTAGAATTGCAGCTTGAAGCTCCCAGCATTTTAAGATTGCATCTGTAATAAAGTGTGATGTCTGCAGCGTGACGGATGCTGTGTGACGTGTATGTATACTGTCGCAGTGTGATCGAGGGCTGGTACCTGATGAGGGCTCTGGCCCCTTTAAGAACTTCCCCTTTAAAGATAATTGCACCTGGAGTGGGAGGAGCCTTTCCCCTGCCAGGTGAGCATAAAAGGGGAGGTTTGGGGAAACAGAAGGCTCGAGAGAGAGGTTGGGAGTTAAAGAGTTAGAAGACGTATGGTGGGTTCTGGCTTTGTGTTGTGTATGTTAAAAGGTGTTTGGAACTTGAATTGATCAAGGACTACTGTTTGTAAGAGAGAAGGCTGGAAGACGGTAGGGCCCTACGTATGTGCAGAGCGAGCAAGTTCAGCACCAATCTACCACACCTTTCAGCCTGGGAAAGAGTGCAGCAAGCTAGTTTTTCTGTCCCTGTCTTTGATACTCCTGGAGTGGGGTAGACAGGTGTATCTATCCCTGTCAAGGTGGCTCCTGGGCTGGCAGCTCTTGAGGGAGCTCCTTTGTTCTGCAGCTTTGTCCTTGGCCATCCATTGCCATCCTTTGACCTTTCTCTCCCCAATTTCCCCTCCCCCATTGTCTAGGTTCCCCTGGCTGCAATAGTTGGGGCTAAAATGCACTCACTAAGTTCAAGCTGCAAGTTTACAGTTACCTGGGCTCACTACCTATCCACTGACCATGAATGTTTTTTTTATTTTCTTCAGTGAGCTCTGGAGCTGTGCTCAAAATTGGCTTCCCAATTTCTGGATTTCTCTGCCATCAAGACTACTCTTACCCCACTGGACGACACTGTAAAACTCTGCTGCTGTGACTCTGATCTGCTAAGATTTAAGGTAACTTTATCAAGCTTACAGCCCATCCCCCCACTGCTGCTGTTACCTGCTGAGCTAATGCCTGGTCTGACTGGTTTTTCAACTTTATTTTGTTACTTTGTGGCTCCTGGCCAGAAATTCATCATTCTGGGCCAAAGTCCATTTCTCTGCCACTTCTGGATCTTACAGTGCTCTCAAACTTCACCACCATTTTTCTGCAATTGATTTTCCACACCTCCTGGCTCTTCTTTCCCACGGAAATGCCCCCAGCAGCTTATCCTCCGACACACTACCTTTCAAATAGTTTCTGGATGCACTCGCCCTCCACACCTGTCTCCGAACCTGGACACCAGTTCACTGATGCTCCAACTGACTCCACCCTATCCACGTCAACTTTATCCCACCATTGGGACCTCTGACTCTAACTCTGAACTCCCTCTTGTTGTCTCCAATCTATTTCCATTTATTACCAGGATGTATCTGTCCTAATCTTGCTATGTAACCAGGCCTATGTAACTTTAGTTTCCCCGTGTTCATTCAGTGTGAGTTTTGGCTGCCGCTCTAGGCCCAAGCCCATCACTTCTATTTCCTCTTTTCTCATGGATCACGTGGGCCATGGGGAACCAATCAAAGAAGGGAATCCCCCTTCACACTTTGGACAGGTCTCTGCACAGATCTGTCAAAAGTATGAATGGGGATCACTTAAAAAACAGGTAAACATTAAATACATTTTTTTTAAATCACGTATTTAAAATTAGTTAAAATTACATTAAATTAAATATTTTAAACAAATTAAATTTTTTGAGAAAAATTAAGTTTTTTACGGGGCTAAAAATAAACTTACTTTTTTAAAAGTATTTTACAATTATAAATGAGTGAAAACATTTTTTTTTAAACTCTTATGCTGGTAAAAGCAGGTGTAAATTTTTTTAAGGTTTTCAGCGGGCGGAGGTTGTGCAGAAAGCGGAACTCTCTGCCCGCGGAGGCCCTTCTCCCGGGCATGTGAAGGATCTGTCAAGAGAATTCTTGGCAGATTGCAAGTGCCGGGTTTTAGCGCATGTGGATAACCTCACATTTTCCCACATTATACTCCAGCTGCCAAATTCCTGCCCACTCAGTTAACCTCTCTATATCCCTTTGCAGACTCACTGGCCCCGATTTTCTGCCCGCCGTCGGGCAGCTTTTCATGCGGCCGGGGGCCGAAAATCAGCGAAAAAGCGGGTCGGGACCCCCCCCACCTGATTCCCCGCCCTGTCCGACTTTCGGACTGCCGTTTCCGCGCACCCCGCTTCAGTCCCGGCCGCCGCTGGCGGGACTGGTCGTCGGAGCACTAACAAGCAATTATCTGCTTGTTGAAGTGGATTTTCCCATGCCGTTGCGACTTTGGGGCTTTCCCCACCTGAAACCCGCCTGCGGGGAACCCCGCTGCTGAGAGCTGGCGTGAAAACAGCTGGCTTGCTTGCTTGCAGCAGCAGGTCGCTGAGGGCTGAAGAGATTTAAATAGGCAGCATTTACAGGCTGCAGGACCTTGTTGATCAAGGCTTGGGGGAACTTTTTGAAGCCTTAGGAGCAGCTGCAGAAAGTTGGAGCCTCACACACTTCCTCAGTGTGAGCTCCTGGGAAGCCCCTCTCGCCACCCTAACTCAGCGCCCCCTCAACGGAGGCATCTGCCAGAAGCATGGGAGGCCTTTGGGACGTTCCCTTCCTAGCATTAGAGGATCTCCAACAGCAGAGGCGGCAGCAGCAGAACCAGGAACAGCAGGATGAGCACCAGGAGCACCAGGCTGCTGCTCACTCACCTGAAGCTGCACAGGCCAGAAGGGGCCAGCGCTTGGAAGTGGCTTGAGAGCACCTTGCTGCGCTTTAGGGGGCCATGGGGACCCGTTTCTGCACTGGCAGTCCTACTCAGAAGGACTTCCATGAAGATCTGGTTTCTCTGCTCAACAGATGGCCAACGCTCCTCAAGAGATGTCATTCTCTTATGAGCACTCACCATGTTTTCCGTACCCTGGCGAGTTATCTCCTCCATGGAGGTTGCCAACCTTTCCATGGTGATGCGTTCATGCGCCAATGACTCCACAAAGGCTCTGCTCATGGTCGCTATGGACTCCTCCATTTGCTCAGCACTCGCATCGACCCTGGAGACAAAACCTGCCAGAGACTCCTGCATCTGTGCATAGCGATCCACCACCTCTTCTCTTGCGGATGGACCCAGAGGCAGAGGGTCGTCATGCAGCGCAGCTGAGCTGAGCTGGCAGAGTCCTGCGCCCTCCGATGAGGACTCTCCACTGCTGTCCCTGTCTCCAGAATCTGCTGAGGCTCACTTGTGAGCTGTGAAACACCAGGTGACAATACTACTCTATGTCCCGAAGGTCCCCCCGAGGTGTGAGTGTCTGTGCTGGTGCTGGCTGCGCTTACTTCTGCTGACGCTGCGCCCTCAGAGGTTGGAGCTTCCTCTGAGGAGTCTGGCTGCACAGCCTCTTCCTCCTCCACAGTGCGGACGGGGGCTCTGGATGGTACTGTGGGGGAGTAAAGGAAGGAGATAGAGATGTAATGCCAAGGTTCTTCTGGTGACTCCCAGCGAGTTGGCATCTGCTGACACCTGCATCCATGCAGCATTGGTCTCAGTGGGAGGCCTCTTCCTCCCTGACCTAGGGAAGAGGACCTCCCTGTGGGCCCTAACCCCATCCAATAATGCCTGCAGTGAAGCCTCGTCGAATTTGAAGGCAGCTCAGCCTCTGCCGCTGGCAGCAGCTGGTGCAGGCTCCTCTGCCATTGTGCAAGAGTGGTTGAGAAGCCTGCAGAGGTGGAGAAGCTTGCTGTGGACCTTGAAAGCACCATGAATGATGACATCATAGTGTGGGGATTTCTGACTCGAATTGGACAATTAGCAAGGCTTCCCACATGCTGGGAACTAATTGGCCACTTGAGGGAAAATTGCGTGGAGCTGGCTGACACTTTTTTTATGTGTCAGAAACCCCACATTTGGGGAAATCTGACCATTCCCCACACAAGCTGAAAATCGGGGCCTTTATGTCCTCCTCACAACTTACTTTCCCACCTATCTTTGTATCTTCTGCAAATTTGGCTACAATACAATCACTTCCTTCATCCAAGTCATTAATATAGATTGAAAATAGTTGAGGCCCCAGCACTGATCCCTGTGGCACCCCCCTAGTTACAGATTGCCATCCTGAAAATGACCCATTTATCCCGACTCAATCCTCCTCCAACGCCTCTCCACCGTCCAGCTGGGTGGGACTGCACTCGCCTGGTTCCATTCTTATCTCTCTCTAATCATAGCCAGAGAATCACCTGCAGTGACTTCTTTTCCCGCTCCCACACTGTTGCCTCTGGTGTTCCCCAAGGATCTAACCTTGGCCCCCTCCTGCTTCTCATCAACATGATGCCCCTCAGCGACATCATCCAAAAACACAGCGTCAGTTTTCACATGTACGCTGACGACACCCAGTTCTACCTCACCATCTTTCAACCCCTCCACGGTCTCTAAATTGTCAGAGTGCTTGCCTGCTTTCCAGTCCTGGATGAGAAGAAATTTCTTCCAACTAAATACATATTGGGAAGATCAAAGCCATTGTCTTCGGTCCCTGCCTCAAACTCCGTTCCCTAGCCACCGACACCATCCCTCCCCCTGGTCACTGTCTGAAGCTGAACCAGTCTGTTCACAACCTTGATGTCCTATTTGAACTTGAGATGAGCTTCTGCCCAAATAGCTGCTCCATTACAAAGACTGTCTACTTCCATCTCCATAACATCGCCCATCTCCACCCTGCCTCAGTTCATCTGCTGCTGAAACCCTCATCCATGCCTTTGTTACCTCTCGACTTGACTATTCCAGTCCTCTCCTGGCCAGCCTCCCATTTTCCACCCTCCGTAAACTGGAGCCCATCCAAAACTCGGCTGCCCGTGTCCTAACTCGCACCAAGTCCCGTTCGCCCATCACTCCTGTGCTCACTGCCCCGTGTCCTAACTTGCACCAAGTCCCGTTCACCCATCACTCACTGTGCTGACTGCCCCGTGTCCTAACTCGCACCAAGTCCCATTCACCCATCACTCCCTGTGCTTACTGCCCCGTGTCCTAACTCGCACCAAGTCCCGTTCGCCCACCACCCCCTGTGCTCACTGCCCCGTGTCCTAACTCGCACCAAGTCCCGTTCACCCATCACCCCGTGCTCACTGCCCCATGTCCTAACTCGCACCAAGTCCCGTTCACCCATCACCCCCTGTGCTCACTGCCCCGTGTCCTAACTCGCACCAAGTCCCGTTCGCCCACCACCCCCTGTGCTCACTGCCCCGTGTCCTAACTCGCACCAAGTCCCGTTCACCCATCACTCCCTGTGCTTACTGCCCCGTGTCCTAACTCGCACCCAGTCCCGTTCACCCATCACCCCCTGTGCTCACTGCCCGTGTCCTAACTCGCACAAAGTCCCGTTCACCCATCACTCCTGTGCTCGCTGACCTACATTGGCTCCCGGTCCGGCAACACATCGATTTAAAAATTCTCATCCTTGTTTTCAAATTCCTCCATGGCCTCGTCCCTCCCTATCTCTGTAACCTACTGCAGCCCACAACCCTCCGAGACCTCCGCGCTCCTCTAATTCTGGCGTCTAGCGCATCACTGATTTTAATCACTCCACCATTGGTGGCCATGCTTTCAGCTGCTGAGGCCCCAAGCTCTGAATTCCCTCCCTAAACCTCTCTGTCTCTCTACCTCACCGTCTCTCTACCTCTCTCTCCTCCTTTAAGATGCTCCTTTAAAGCCTACCACTTTGACCAAGTTTTTTTGTCTCCTGTCCTAATATCTCCTTATATGGCTCGGTGGCAAATTTTGTTTGCTAACGCTCCTGTGAAGCACCTTGGGATATTTTTACTACATTAAAGGCGCTATATACATACAGGTTGTTATTCTTGTCTGTGATACTCCTGCAGTGGGGTAGACGGGTGTGTCTGTCCCTGTCTGATACTCCTGGAGTGGGGTAGACAGGTGTGTCTGTCTCTGTCTGATGCTCCTGTTGTGGGGTAGACGGGTGTGTCTGTCCCTGTCTGATACTCCTGGAGTCGGGTAGACGGGTGTGTCTGTCCCTGTCTGATACTCCTGGAGTGGGGTAGACGGGTGTGTCTGTCTCTGTCTGATACTCCTGGAGTGGGTAGACAGGTGTGTCTGTCTCTGTCTGATTCTCCCGGATTTGGGTAGACGGGTGTGTCTGTCTCTGTCTGTGATGCTCCTGTTGTGGGGTAGACGGGTGTGTCTGTCTGTCTGTGATGCTCCTGTTGTGGGGTAGATGGGTGTGTCTGTCTCTGTCTGTGATACTCCTGGAGTTGGGTAGACGGGTGTGTCTGTCTGTCTGTGATGCTCCTGTTGTGGGGTAGACGGGTGTCTCTGTCTGTGATGCTCCTGTTGTGGGGTAGACGGGTGTGTCTGTCTCTGTCTGTGATGCTCCTGTTGTGGGGTAGACGGGTGTGTCTGTCTCTGTCTGTGATACTCCTGGAGTTGGGTAGACGGGTGTGTCTGTCTGTCTGTGATGCTCCTGTTGTGGGGTAGACGGGTGTGTCTGTCTCTGTCTGTGATGCTCCTGTTGTGGGGTAGACAGGTGTGTCTGTCTGTCTGTGATGCTCCTGTTGTGGGGTAGATGGGTGTGTCTGTCTGTCTGTGATGCTCCTGTTGTGGGGTAGATGGGTGTGTGGTATTGGGGTTGGAGACAGTTTTTGTGAACTAGATTCTGGTTTGCAGACTTGGAGTAGTTAATCCTGTTGATAAGTGGCTGGGATCATGCTGTGCAGAACAGCTTCGCCTTGGTTGCCCCATCAGTGAAAGAGTCAGTGTGGAGGGATTTGTTTTATAATGTTTGAGGGGATGAGTGTTGGCTTGATACCAGCGATTCTAATCGAACCTCCGTGGTCATCACAAACACCAACAAACGACTGCAGAGGACGTGTTGTCTGATCACAGTTCTTCATTCCCGGGAGCTAGTTGCGGTTGGGGATCTAATCTGTTTCAGTGTGGCCAAAATTTAGCTACGAATCTTCCCTAACAGTGCGAGTCTGGTTAATCAGCGTATGGGGGCCATATTTAGCAAACTCCTTCACCACGGCCGCGGTGCTGAGGGCTGAGGCCGGCCCTACTCTTCGCAGAAGGTAAAGGGTTGCCCAATGGTGAGGTTAAGGATCCAGCCCTGTGCCAAGTCCAGTTGCCTTTTCCACTCGCTGCCAAAAATAAGAAACTCTGGGTTTCCGCATTCCCACTACTGGTGTAACTGGGTATCATTTAAATCTCATTTGAAACATTTGGAAGTGTAGAGATTGGTATCATTCTGAAGTAAGTCTTTTATTTTCTGTTTACACAGCCCACAGACTGAGAGAAATGGAGAAAGGCTGCATTAAAGCCATCAAGTACTTCCTTTTCCTCTTCAACCTCCTCTTCTTTGTGAGTATGGTGTTTTGTTTCTCCAGCATTTACCTGAACATCGGGTGAATCAAGACCACATTTAACATTCATTGAATTAACAAGGACTCGAGTTTTCCAGGTTATCTGCGGACACTGATGCCGCACCATTGTTTGGTCAGCTATCCTCTTCCCTGAAGAAAATCACAACCACCTCTCCTCCAATTTTCCAATTTCAGAACTACTGGGCCAGCGGGGCGGGGACGAGCGGGGCGGGGGAGAGCGAGGTGGGGGGGGGGGGGGAAGAGAGCGGACGGGGGGTGGGGGGGGGGGGAAAGAGAGCGGAGGGGGGGCCGGGGGGGAGAGAGCGGAGGGGGGGCCGGGGGGGGGGGGGGGGAGAGAGCGGAGGGGGGGCCGGGGGGGGAGAGAGCGGAGGGGGGGCCGGGGGGGGGGGGGGGGGGAGAGAGCGGAGGGGGGGCCGGGGGGGGGGGGGGGGAGAGAGCGGAGGGGGGGCCGGGGGGGGGGGGGGGAGAGAGCGGAGGGGGGGCCGGGGGGGGGAGAGAGCGGAGGGGGGGCCGGGGGGGGGGGGGGGAGAGAGCGGAGGGGGGGCCGGGGGGGGGGGAGAGAGCGAAGGGGGGGCCGGGGGGGGGGGGGGAGAGAGCGAAGGAGGGGGGGGGGGGGGGGGGAGAGAGCGGAGGGGGGGCCGGGGGGGGGGAGAGAGCGAAGGGGGGGGGGGGGGGGGAGAGAGCGAAGGGGGGGGGGGGGGGGAGAGAGCGGAGGGGGGGCCGGGGGGAGAGAGCGGAGGGGGGGCCGGAGGGGGGGCCGGGGGGGGGGGGAGGGAGAGAGCGGAGGGGGGGCCGGGGGGGGGGAGGGAGAGAGCGGAGGGGGGGCCGGGGGGGGGGGAGAGAGAGCGGAGGGGGGGCCGGGGGGGGGGGGGGAGAGAGCGGAGGGGGGGGGGGGGGGGGGGGGAGAGCGGAGGGGGGGCCGGGGGGGGGGGGGGGAGAGAGCGGAGGGGGGGGCCGGGGGGAGAGAGCGGAGGGGGGGCCGGAGGGGGGGCCGGGGGGGGGGGAGGGAGAGAGCGGAGGGGGGGCCGGAGGGGGGGCCGGGGGGGGGGAAGAGAGCGGAGGGGGGGCCGGGGGGGGGGGGAGAGAGCGGAGGGGGGGCCGGGGGGGGGCGAGCGCGAGGGGGGGGGAGAGCGCGAGGGGGGGGGCTGGAAGGGGGGGGGGAGAGCGCGAGGGGGGCTGGAGGGGGGGGGGGAGAGCGCGAGGGGGGGAGAGCGCGGGGGGCTGGAGGGGGGGGGAGAGCGCGAAGGGGGGGCTGGAGGGGGGGGAGAGTGAGGGGGGGCTGGGGGGGGGAGCGAGGGGGGGCTGGAGGGGGGGGGGCTGGAGGGGGGGGGGGAGAGCGAGGGGGGGCTGGAGGGGGGGGGGAGAGCGAGAGGGGCTGGAGGGGGGGAGAGCGAGGGGGGGCTGGAGGGGGGGGAGAGCGAGGGGGGGCTGGAGGGGGGGGGAGAGCGAGGGGGGGGCTGGAGGGGGGGGGGGGGGCTGGATGGGGGGGGGGGGCTGGAGGGGGGGGAGAGCGAGGGGGGGGGGGGGAGAGCGAGGGGGGGGAGAGCGAGGGGGGCTGGGGGGGAGAGCGAGGGGGGGCTGGAGGGGGGGGAGAGCGAGGGGGGGGGTGGGGGGGGAGCGAGGGGGGGCTGGAGGGGGTGGGGGGGGAGCGAGGGGGGGCTGGAGGGGGTGGGGGGGGGAGCGAGGGGGGGCTGGAGGGGGTGGGGGGTGGAGCGAGGGGGGGCTGGAGGGGGTGGGGGGGGAGCGAGGGGGGGCTGGAGGGGGTGGGGGGGAGCGAGGGGGGGCTGGAGGGGGTGGGGGGGGGAGCGAGGGGGGGCTGGGCGAGGGGGGAGGCTAGGGGGGGGAGAGCGAGGGGGGAGGCTGGAGGGGGGGGGAGGCTGGAGGGGGGGGAGGCTGGAGGGGGGGGGGAGAGCGAGGGGGGTGGGGGGAGAGCGAGGGGGGGGGGGCTGGAGGGGGGGGGAAGAGCGAGGGGGGGAGAGCGAGGGGGGGCTGGCGGGGGGGGGAGAGCGAGGGGGGGCTGGCGGGGGGGGGGAGAGCGAGGGGGGGCTGGAGGGGGTTGGGAGAGCGAGGGGGGGCTGGAGGGTGGGGGGGGAGAGCGAGGGGGTGCTGGGGGGGGGGAGAGCGAGGGGGGGCTGGAGGGGGGGGGCTGGAGGGGGGGGGGAGAGCGAGGGGGGGCTGGAGGGGGGGGGGAGAGCGAGGGGGGGGCTGGAGGGGGTGGGAGAGCAGGGCTGCGGGGTGAGAGAGAGCGGGGCTGGGGGGGTGAGAGAGCGGGGCTGGGGGGGTGAGAGAGCGGGGCTGGGGGGGTGAGAGAGAGCGGGGCTGGGGGGGTGAGAGAGCGGGGGCTGGGGGGGGTGAGAGAGCGGGGCTTGGGGGGGTGAGAGAGAGCGGGGCTGGGGGGGTGAGAGAGAGCGGGGCTGGGGGGGTGAGAGAGAGCGGGGCTGGGGGGGTGAGAGCGAGGGGGGGCTGGAGGGGGGGGGAGAGCGAGGGGGGGCTGGAGGGGGGGGGGAGAGCGAGGGGGGGCTGGAGGGGGGGGGGAGAGCGAGGGGGGGGAGAGCGAGAGCGGGGCTGGGGGGGTGAGAGAGCGGGGCTGGGGGGGTGAGAGAGCGGGGCTGGGGGGGGAGAGAGAGCGGGGCTGGGGGGGGGGGTGGAGAGAGAGCGGGGCTGGGGGGGTGGGTGGAGAGAGAGCGGGGCTGGGGGGGGGTGAGAGAGAGCGGGGCTGGGGGGGTGAGAGAGCGGGGCTGGGGGGGTGAGAGAGAGCGGGGCTGGGGGGGTGAGAGCGGGGCTGGGGGGGTGAGAGCGGGGCTGGGGGGGTGAGAGCGAGCGGGGCTGGGGGGGTGAGAGAGAGCGGGGCTGGGGGGGTGAGAGCGGGGCTGGGGGGGTGAGAGCAGGGCTGGGGGGGTGAGAGCGGGGCTGGGGGGGTGAGGAGAGAGCGGGGGCTGGGGGGGTGAGAGAGAGCGGGGCTGGGGGGGTGAGAGAGAGCGGGGCTGGGGGGGTGAGAGAGAGCGGGGCTGGGGGGGTGAGAGAGAGCGGGGCTGGGGGGGTGAGAGAGAGCGGGGCTGGGGGGGTGAGAGCGGGGCTGGGGGGGGGAGAGAGAGCGGGGCTGGGGGGGGGGAGAGAGAGCGGGGCTGGGGGGGGTGAGAGAGAGCGGGGCTGGGGGGGGTGAGAGAGAGCGGGGCTGGGGGGTGAGAGCGGGGCTGGGGGGGTGAGAGCGGGGCTGGGGGGGTGAGAGCGAGGGGGGGCTGGAGGGGGGGGGGCTGGAGAGGGGGGGGAGAGCGAGGGGGGGGCTGGAGGCGGGGGGAGAGCGAGGGGGGGGCTGGAGGGGGGGGAGAGCGAGGGGGGGGCTGGAGGGGGGGGGGAGAGCGAGGGGGGGGGCTGGAGGGGGGGGGGGAGAGCGAGGGGGGGCTGGAGGGGGGGAGAGCGAGGGGGGGCTGGAGGGGGGAGAGCGAGGGGGGCTGGAGGGGGGGGGAGAGCGAGGGGGGGCTGGAGGGGGGGGAGAGCGAGGGGGGGAGAGCGAGGGGGTGCTGGAGGGGGGGGGAGAGCGAGGGGGGGCTGGGGGGTGAGAGCGGGGCTGGGGGGGGGTGAGAGAGAGCGGGGCTTGGGGGGGTGAGAGCGGGGCTGGGGGGGTGAGAGAGAGCGGGGCTGGGGGGGTGAGAGCGAGGGGGGGCTGGAGGGGGGGGAGAGCGAGGGGGGGGCTGAAGGGGGGGAGAGCGAGGGGGGGGCTGGAGGGGGGGGGAGAGCGAGGGGGGGCTGGAGGGGGGGGAGAGCGAGGGTGGGGAGAGCGAGGGGGTGCTGGAGGGGGGGGGGAGAGCGAGGGGGGGCTGGGGGGTGAGAGAGAGCGGGGCTGGGGGGGGTGAGAGCGGGGCTGGGGGGGGTGAGAGAGAGCGGGGCTGGGGGGGTGAGAGCGAGGGGGGGCTGGAGGGGGGGGCTGGAGGGGGGGGGAGAGCGAGGGGGGGGGCTGGAGGGGGGGGGAGAGCGAGTGGGGGCTGGAGGGGGGGGGAGAGCGAGGGGGGGCTGGAGGGGGGGAGAGAGAGCGGGGCTGGGGGGGGGAGAGAGCGGGGCTGGGGGGGTGAGAGAGCGCGGGGCTGGGGGGGGTGAGAGAGAGCGGGGCTGGGGGGGTGAGAGAGAGCGGGGCTGGGGGGGTGAGAGAGCGGGGCTGGGGGGGTGAGAGCGGGGCTGGGGGGGTGAGAGCGGGGCTGGGGGGGGTGAGAGCGGGGCTGGGGGGGTGAGAGAGAGCGGGGCTGGGGGGGGTGAGAGAGAGCGGGGCTGGGGGGGTGAGAGAGCGAGGGGGGGCTGGAGGGGGGGGGCTGGAGAGGGGGGGGGGGAGAGCGAGGGGGGGCTGGAGGGGGGGAGAGCGAGGGGGGGCTGGAGGGGGGGAGAGCGAGGGGGGGGCTGGAGGGGGGGGGGGAGAGCGAGGGGGGGCTGGAGGGGGGGAGAGCGAGGGGGGGAGAGCGAGGGGGGGGCTGGAGGGGGGGGGAGAGCGAGGGGGGGCTGGAGGGGGGGGAGAGCGAGGGGGGGAGAGCGAGGGGGTGCTGGAGGGGGGGGGAGAGCGAGGGGGGGCTGGGGGGTGAGAGCGGGGCTGGGGGGGTGAGAGAGAGCGGGGCTGGGGGGGGTGAGAGAGAGCGGGGCTGGGGGGGTGAGAGAGCGAGGGGGGGCTGGAGGGGGGGGGCTGGAGGGGGGGGGGGAGAGCGAGGGGGGCTGGAGGGGGGGGGGGGGAGAGCGAGGGGGGGCTGGAGGGGGGGGGGGAGAGCGAGGGGGGGCTGGAGGGGGGGGGGGAGAGCGAGGGGGGGCTGGAGGGGGGGGGGGGAGAGCGAGGGGGGGCTGGAGGGGGGGGGAGAGCGAGGGGGGGCTGGAGGGGGGGGGGGGAGAGCGAGGGGGGGCTGGAGGGGGGGGGGAGAGCGAGGGGGGGCTGGAGGGGGGGGAGAGCGAGGGGGGGCTGGAGGGGGGGGGGAGAGCGAGGGGGGGCTGGAGGGGGGGGAGAGCGAGGGGGGGGCTGGAGGGGGGGGAGAGCGAGGGGGGGCTGGAGGGGGGGGAGAGCGAGGGGGGGCTGGAGGGGGGGGAGAGCGAGGGGGGGCTGGAGGGGGGGAGAGCGAGGGGGGGGGGAGAGCGAGGGGGTGCTGGAGGGGGGGGGAGAGCGAGGGGGGGCTGGGGGGTGAGGGGGGGGCTGGGGGGTGAGAGCGGGGCTGGGGGGGTGAGAGAGAGCGGGGGCTGGGGGGGTGAGAGAGAGCGGGGCTGGGGGGGTGAGAGCGGGGCTGGGGGGGGTGAGAGAGCGGGGCTGGGGGGGGTGAGAGCGAGGGGGGGCTGGAGGGGGGGGCTGGAGGGGGGGGGGAGAGCGAGGGGGGCTGGAGGGGGGGGGAGAGCGAGGGGGGGCTGGAGGGGGGGGAGAGCGAGGGGGGGCTGGAGGGGGGGGGGGGAGAGCGAGGGGGGGCTGGACGGGGGGAGAGCGAGGGGGGGCTGGAGGGGGGGGGGAGAGCGAGAGGGGGCTGGAGGGGGGGGGGAGAGCGAGGGGGGGCTGGAGGGGGGGAGAGCGAGGGGGGGGGAGAGCGAGGGGGTGCTGGAGGGGGGGGGAGAGCGAGGGGGGGCTGGGGGGTGAGGGGGGGGCTGGGGGGGTGAGAGCGGGGCTGGGGGGGTGAGAGAGAGCGGGGCTGGGGGGGTGAGAGCGGGGCTGGGGGGGGTGAGAGAGAGCGGGGCTGGGGGTTGAGAGCGAGGGGGGGCTGGAGGGGGGGGGGCTGGAGGGGGGGGGAGAGCGAGGGGGGGCTGGAGGGGGGGGGGGGGAGAGCGAGGGGCGGCTGGAGGGGGGGGGAGAGCGAGGGGGGGCTGGAGGGGGGGGGAGAGCGAGGGGGGGCTGGAGGGGGGGGGAGAGCGTGGGGGGGCTGGAGGGGGGGAGAGCGAGGGGGGGCTGGAGGGGGGGAGAGCGAGGGGGGGCTGGAGGGGGGGGGGAGAGCGAGGGGGGGGGAGAGCGAGGGGGTGCTGGAGGGGGGGGGGAGAGCGAGGGGGGGCTGGGGGGTGAGAGCGGGGCTGGGGGGGTGAGAGAGAGCGGGGCTGGGGGGGTGAGAGAGCGGGGCTGGGGGGGGAGAGAGCGGGGTTGGGGGGGGAGAGAGCGGGGCTGGGGGGGGAGAGAGCGGGGCTGGAGGGGGGGGGGGAGAGCGAGGGGGGGCTGGAGGGGGGGGGGAGAGCGAGGGGGGGCTGGAGGGGGGGAGAGCGAGGGGGGCTGGAGGGGGGGAGAGCGAGGGGGGGGCTGGAGGGGGGGAGAGCGAGGGGGGGCTGGAGGGGGGGGGAGAGCGAGGGGGGGGCTGGAGGGGGGGGGAGAGCGAGGGGGGGCTGGAGGGGGGAGAGCGAGGGGGGGCTGGAGGGGTGGGGAGAGCGAGGGGGGGCTGGAGGGGGGGGAGAGCGAGGGGGGGGGGAGAGCGAGGGGGTGCTGGAGGGGGGCGGGGGAGAGCGAGGGGGGGCTGGGGGGTGAGAGAGCGGGGCTGGGGGGGTGAGAGAGAGCGGGGCTGGGGGGGTGAGGGAGCGGGGCTGGGGGGTGAGAGAGCGGGGCTGGGGGGGGGGAGAGAGAGCGGGGCTGGGGGGGGGGGAGAGAGCGGGGCTGGGGGGGGGAGAGAGCGGGGCTGGGGGGGGGGAGAGAGAGCGGGGCTGGGGGGGTGAGAGAGCGGGGCTGGGGGGGTGAGAGAGAGCGGGGCTGGGGGGGTGAGAGAGCGGGGCTGGGGGGGTGAGAGCGGGGCTGGGGGGGTGAGAGAGAGCGGGGCTGGGGGGGTGAGAGAGCGGGGCTGGGGGGGTGAGAGAGAGCGGGGCTGGGGGGGGGGAGAGAGAGCGGGGCTGGGGGGGGGGAGAGAGCGCGGGGCTGGGTGGGTGAGCATGTGGGGCTGGGGGGCAGCGGGCGGGGCTGTGGGGAGAGCGAGTGGGGCTGGGTGGGTGAGCATGTGGGGCTGGGGGGCAGCGGGCGGGGCTGTGGGGAGAGAGCGCGGG